>NC_088393.1:19640000-20240000 GCF_037993035.2 Macaca fascicularis | reverse complement strand
TCTAGGGATTCTACTTTTCTTTCAGTGAGCTTCCTTCAAGTTCACAGTGAGAGCCAAAGTCCTCTTCATGACAGCTAACAGACTGCACAATCTGGCTGCTTTTCCATTGTTTTGGGGACACACAAGTATCTGCATGATTTTGAGAAACTAAGACCTTTTTAAGTTCTCGTTTTGCATCAGGTCTTAAATGTATATTAGCTTCTGTTCCACTTTTTTGTCCATTTTTGTTTTTATTACTATATAGTCTTGAAATATATAGCTTGAAATTTTAAGTATGATATCCTGCTTTGTTCTTTTTCCTCATGATTGCTTTGGCTATTCAAAGTTTATTTTAGTTTCATGTAAATTTTAGAATTGTATTCTCCATTACTGTGAAAAAAATACCACTGCAATTTTAATAGGAAGTTTATTGAATCTATAGATTACTTTGGGTAATAAGGCACTTCAATAATATTTAATCTTTCAATCCATAGACATAAACTATTTTAAAATTTACTTGGATCTTCTCTGATTTTTTTTTTTTTTTGTATTAACTCCTTGGTTAATTTTTTCTTCAGAAATTTATTATTTAATGCTATAGTAAATAAGATTTGTTCTTTATTTTATCAGATAGTTAAACTATGAAACCATAGATATACTTTTATGTTAATATTTTGCTAATTTAATTAGTGTATTTATTAGTTTAGACAGGTTTTAATGTACTATGTGTGTTTTTGTTTTTGTATTATACTTTAAGTTCTAGGGTGCATGTGCACAACATGCAGGTTTGTTACATAGGTATACATGTGCCATATTGGTTTGCTGCACCCATTAACTCATCATTTATGTTAGGTATTTCCCCTAATGCTATCCCTCCCACAACCCGCCACCCCACGACAGGCCGGGCCCAGTGTGTGGTGTTCCCCGCCCATGTCCAAGTGTTCTCATTGTTCAGTTCCCATCTATGAGTGAGAACATGCAGTGTTTGGTTTTCTGTCCTTGTGATAGTTTGCTCAGAATGATGGTTTCCAGCTTCATACATGTCACTGCAAAGGACATGAACTCATCCTTTTTTATGGCTGCATAGTATTCCATGGTGTATATGTGCCACATTTTCTTAATCCAGTCTGTCATTGATGGACATTTGGGTTGGTTCCAAGTCTTTGCTGTTGTGAATAGTGCCACCATAAACATACGTGTGCATGTGTCTTTATAGTAGCATGACTTATAATCCTTTGGGTATATACCCAGTAATGGGATGGCTGGGTCAAATGGTATTTCTAGTTCTGGATCCTTGAGGAATCGCCACACTGTCTTCCACAATGGTTGAACTAGTTTACACTGCCACCAACAGTGTAAAAGCATTCCTATTTCTTCACATCCTCTCCAGCATCTGTTGTTTCCTGACTTTTTAATGATTGCCATTCTAACTGGTATGAGATGGTATCTCATTGTGGTTTTGATTTGCCTTTCTCTGATGACCAGTGATGATGAACATTTTTTCATGTGTCTGTTGGCTGCATAAATGTCTTCTTTTGAGAAGTGTCTGTTCATATTCTTTGCCCACTTTTTGATGGTTTTTTTTTTTTCTTTTAAATTTGTTTAAGTTATTTGTAGATTCTGGATATTAGCCCTTTGTCAGATGGGTAGATGGCAAAAATTTTCTCCCATTCTGTAGGTTGCCTGTTCACTCTGATGGTGGTTTCTTTTGCTGTGCAGAAGCTCTTTAGTTTAATTAGATCTCATTTGTCTATTTTGGCTTTTGTTGCCATTGCTTTTGGTGTTGTAGTCATGAAGTCCTTGCTCATGCCTATGTCCTGAATAGACAAAATTGACCGTATAGTTGGTAAACCATTCCTCAGCCAATGTAAAAGTACTGTGTATGGTTTTTTAAATATAAGATTGTATGATCTACCAACAGCATTTTACGTATTTTTCTGTTTCAGTGGATTTTTTTATTTATTTGACTAATTATTCTGCCACATCCAGTGCTAGATTAAAATAGAAGCATTGACAATGGGCACAATATAGTTTTGTATCGGTGTCTAAATTTGATGGAGAAAAACACCTCTTCAAGTTTTCCTAAACTGATTTTTTAGAAGGTAAAAAATCTTATTTTATTGGGCCCTTAACGTGATGAGATGCCCTCTGAATTTGTAGTGAAGAGGGATTGTAGATTGGTCACAAGGCTGCTGGGTCTGCACTATGGTCCACCTTTAGTTGGCTTGATACAGGGACTTGGGTAGTTGTAATTCCCATTTTATTTTTGGACAGACTGAATACCCTTCAGGACTTTGCTCTGTAGGGCAGACACTAGGGCATGTTTTTGCAGTCGGGTCTGCATATGGTGGGCCTTGTATCAGGATATGGATGAGTACGGTTTTCAGTGAGTACCAGAGAATATTTCCTCAGGTAACTGTATGGGTTTCTATATAGGCAGAACTGGCCATAAACTGTGGCTCAGGTAACTGAAACTGAGTCACTGAACTGTTTCAGGGACCACAGTAAAGGCCAAGGTCTGCAGGTCTGCCTACATGGCTGTAAATGGGTGCCTTCCTCCAGGTCTCTGGAATGGCAGGACCTCTCCCAGACTGTGGCTGGGAGGAGTTTCGCATAGTTTCAGAGTAAGTTCAGAATTCTCAGTCAGACCAAGTTGAGTGAACCCTATCTTGGTCTGTAGCCAAGAACAGGGGTCCTGTAGTTTCCCACCTGAATGAGGGCCTGCCTTCTGAATAGAACACTTCTCAATCTTAAGCTTTAACAGCGTTTCAGAACTCCCTCTCTGGATCTGAAATCTTACAGGCACTTATTTTGGAGATGGGGTCTTGCTACATAACGCAGACTGGTCTCAACATCCTGGCCTGAAGCATTTCTCCAACCTTAATGTATCATGGAGCTGTCATTACAGGTGTAAGCTGGTAATGCCTGTAACCAGGCATTAGCCTGGTTCTCTCATAAAGGCATTCTGGTCAGGGATGGCTGACATTTTTTTGCTGTAAAGGGATATGAAAATAGGGGACTTTTGGCCGGGCGCGGTGGCTCACGCCTGTAATCCCAGCACTTTGGGAGGCCGAGACGGGCGGATCACGAGGTCAGGAGATCGAGACCATCCTGGCTAACACGGTGAAACCCCATCTCTACTAAAAAATACAATAAACTAGCCGGGCGAGGTGGCAGGCGCCTATAGTCCCAGCTACTCGGGAGGCTGAGGCAGGAGAATGGCGTGAACCCGGGAGGCGGAGCTTGCAGTGAGCTGAGATCTGGCCACCGCACTCCAGCCTGGGTGACAGAGCGAGACTCCGTCTCAAAAAAAAAAAAAAAAAAAAAAAATTAGAAAATAGGGGACTTTTAATCTTTTCATCTTGGTGAGGTCACTGTCCCTATACATTTTTACTTTCTGTTTTCTGTTTCAAATTTGTCTGTAATTTTAGATTCAGATGTTTAGGACAATACGCTAGAATTTGCATGGCCGGAAGTAAATTAGATAATTAGTAGACACTCCATATTTACTAAAATAGTTACTTATAAATTTAAGTTTGCTGCAGGCAAAAAGGAATTACAGAATTTTCATCTACTTTCTTCAGCTTATATCTAAATAATAACATAGTTTATTTCCTAATATTTGTTTTACATATCGGAGGGTCTAACCCCACTCTGCAAAATATATATATTTTTCTTTATTTAACAATATAAGTCTATTCTTTTCTTCTAAAGTTGATTACAGCAGTTTCATTTTGTGTAAGAATATTTAAAACATAAAAAGTAACACGTTTCTTTTAAATCATTATTTATTAAAAATTTCTCATTAGAATCTTCTATGTATAATGATACTGCATAGTCTCTGAAATTGTACTGCCACACAGTGCATGCCAGTGATTCAAAATACCCGCATTTAATGAGTACACCTGTAGACCTTTTTTTTTTTTTTTTTTTGAGATAGAGTCACGCTCTGTCACCCAGGCTGGAGTGCAGTGGTGCGTGTGATTTTGGCTCACCTCAACCTCCACCTCCTGGCTTCAAGCGTTTCTCATGCCTCAGCCTCCCAAGTAGCTGCAATTACAGGCATGTGCCACCATGCCCAGCTAATTTTTGTATTTTTTGTAGAGATGGGGTTTCACCATGTTGGTCAGGCTGGTCTTAAACTCCTGACCCCAGGTGATCTGCCCGCCTCGGCCTCCCATAGTGCTGACATTACAGATGTAAGCCACTGCACCTGGCCTAACAATGTTTTTTAAAATGATAACATCATTTTAAATGTTGCATACCAGATTTTATGAGTGAACATTTCTCTTATTATTGTTTTGAAGTTCCATGTTACTGTGTTTTTTCAGAGTAGGTTTCTTTTTTTTTTTTTTTTTTTTTTAAAGACAGAGTCTCACTCTATCACCCAGGCTGGAGTGCAATGGCGCGATCTCGGCTCACTACAACCTCCACCTCCCAGGTTCAAGCGATTCTTCTGCCAGAGCCTCCCGAGTAGCTGGGACTACAGGCGTATGCCACCATACCTGACTAATATTTGTATTTTTAGTCGAGATGGGGCTTCACCATGTTGGCCATGCTGATCTCAAACTCTTGGCCTCAGGTGATCTACCCGCCTCAGCCTCCCAAAGTGCTAGGATTACAGGCTCGAGCCTCCGTCTCCATCCTTTTTTTTTTTTTGAGATGGATTCTCGTACTGTCACCCAGGCTGGAGTTCTATGGCATGATTTTGGCTCACTGCAACCTCCACCTCCTGGATTCAAGCGATTCTCCTGCCTCAGCCTTGTGAGTACTGCTGGAACTACAGGTGTGCCATGCCCTGCTAATTTTTGCATTTTTAGTAGAGATGAGGTTTCACCATGTTTGTTTGTCAGGCTGATCTCGAACTCCTGACCTGAAGCAGTCCACCCGCCTTGGCCTCCCAAAGTGCTGGGATTACGGGTGTGAGCCACCACACCCAGCCATTTTTTTTTTTTTTTTTTTTGGAAGGGAGTTTTGCTCTTGTTGCCCAGGCTGGAGTACAGTGGCATAATCTTAACTTACTGCACCCTCCACCTTCCGGTTTCAAGTGATTCTCCTACCTCAGTCTCCTGAGTAGCTGGGAGTACAGGCACGTGCCACCATACCCAGCTCATTTTGTATTTTTAGTAGAGATGTTACCATGTTGGTCAGGCTGGTCTCAAACTCCTGATCGCCTCCCAAAGTGTTGGGATTACAGGTGTGAGCCACCACTCCTGGCCTGAAACAGTTTTTTAATCCTATCTAGGTGAGTAGTCATAAAAATTCTCCTAATTTCAACATCTATTTATTTTATTTTGTGTGGGAGAAACACATAACAAAATGTTTTATCTGTCAAAAACACATAACAAAATTTATAATAAAATATTTCTAGGCCGGGCGCAGTGGCTCATACCTGTAATCCCAGCACTTTGGGAGGCCAAGGCAGGCGGATCATGAGGTCAGGAGATCGAGACTATCCTGGCCAACATGGGGAAACCCTGTCTCTACTGAAATACAAAAAACCGGGCATGGTGGCGCATGCCTGTAGTCCCAGCTACTCAGGAGGGTGAGGCAGGGGAATTGCTTGAACCCAGGAGGCAGAGGTTGCAGTGAGCCGAGATCTTGCCACTGTACTCCAGCCTCAGAGACAGAGTGAAACTCCATCTCAAAAAATAGTAAGTATATATATGTATACTGTTTAGTCATATTATGTTGACATTGTTATGCATCATATCACTAGAATATTTTTATCTTGCAGAGCTAAATCTCAATATACATTAAACAACTACCAATTCTTCCCATTTGATAGCACTTTTAAAGCACCACTTTTTCCGGTTTCTAAGAGTGTAATTGCTTTATACATCTCATACAATCTGTCTTTTTGTGGCTGGCTCATTTTACTTTGCATAATGTCATCAATATTTCTCATAATAGTTGTTAGAGTATTTTCTGCTTTTTGAAAATTGAGTGATATGCCAGTATTTTTATATCTACTGATTTGGTGACAAATTTGCATTGCTTTTATCTGTTGGCTTTCAGTAGCAGTGCTGCTATAATTATGTGAAAGATGATATATGTGCTGCATTCTGTTTTGTTAGTCTACTTTTTCACTTTTATACTCATACCAAATTGTTTTAATTCTGTAGCTTTTTGATGTGTTTTGAAATCAGAAATTGTAATGCCTCCAACTTTTTTTTTTTGAAGATCGTTGGGTACTTTATTGCCTCTTTAGACTCCATGTTCTTTTGGATTTGCTGTTTTTATTTCTTCAAAAATGCAATGAGAAATTTGAAAAAATTGCATTAAATCTATAGATTAAATTGAGCGGTATAGACATCCTCACAATATTATTTCCTTTTTGATTGTTTTTGAAATGGAGTTAAATTAACCCGCCTCAGCCTCCTAAAGGAGTGAGCCCCACGGCATCCAGCCCAGTTATTTGAACAAGTGCATGCTCAAGAGTGTGTTGAATCATTTCTATACATTCGTAAATTTATCAATTATTTATATTATTGTCTTATACGCTAATTCATTTTTGTCATAGAAAGTAACTGAAATTTCAGTTTTAAAAATGTGTTAAGACTTTGTTTTTGACCTAACAGGTGGTCTATAAAAAGGAATGTTGTATGAGCTATTGAGAAGGCTGTGTATCCTGATATTGCTGAGGAGTATTCTCTACACCTTCAATAGAAATAATTGTTTTTTACTGCCTTCTAGTCGTCTGTTCCCTTACTAATATACTGTCTTGTTTTATTATTATTACAGAAAGTGGGGTATTGAAATATCCTACTATAATTCTATTGCTCTCTCTCTGTTTATTCAGCTTTGTTAGTATTTGCTTCATATATTTGAAACCCCAGTTTGAAACACACACACAAAAAAATACACACATGGATAAACAAATTTGTCTCAGCCCAGCGCAGTAGCTCACGCCTGTAATCCCAGCACTTTGGGAGGCCGAGGCAGGCAGATCACAAGGTCAGGAGATCAAGACCATCCTGACTAACACGGTGAAACTCCATCTCTACTAAAAAATACAAAAAATTAGCTGGGCGTGGTGGCAGGTGCCTGTAGTCCCAGCTACTTGGGAGGCTGAGGCAGGAGAACAGCATGAACCCAGGAGGCGGAGTTTGCAGTGAGCCAAGATCGCGCCACTGCACTCCAGCCTGGGTGACAGAGTGAGACTCCATCTCAAAAAAAAAAAAAAATCTGTCATAGGTTCCCAGTGAATTAATCTATATATTGTTTAATGTCCTTCTTTATCTTTTGAAGTTTTGACTTAAAGTACATTTTATAAAATATGACAGTTTTTGACTTAACATGTAGCTTGTGTAATATTATTTTGACCTCTTCTGCTCTCATTTTCTTAATATTTACATGAAATTTCTACTTCTCTCTTGCCACTTTCAGTCTTTTCTTGTCATTAGATCTCAAGTGACTCTTGTAAAAAGGCAAGTTGAATCTTGATTTTTAAAGTTTTTTTTTTTTTTTTTTTTTTTTTTTTTTTTTTTTTTTGAGACGGAGTCTCGCTCTGTCGCCCAGGCTGGAGTGCAATGGCCGCATCTCAGCTCACTGCAAGCTCCGCCTCCCGGGTTCACGCCATTCTCCTGCCTCAGCCTCCCGAGTAGCTGGGACTACAGGCGCCCGCCACCTCACCCGGCTAGTTTTTTGTATTTTTTAGTAGAGACGGGGTTTCACCGTATTAGCCAGGCTGGTCTCGATCTCCTGACCTTGTGATCCGCCCGTTTCAGCCTCCCAAAGTGCTGGGATTACAGGCTTGAGCCACCGCGCCCGGCCTCGATTTTTAAAGTTTTTTAATGAACCTCTTTATTAAAAGTATGTCTCTCAATTGGAAAGATAATTATATATATTTAGTTTTCTGAAAGAGAAAAACTTACTGTTAATAAAATAATTGTTTTGATTCTTGTATCTTTGTGTTTCATTTTCTCTTCTTTAAACTTTTTTGATTTTTGTATTGACATGCTTTGAGTTTTTTTCTTGCTTTCTTTTGTGTATCTATATAGATGTTTTCTTAGTACCTTGGGGGATTACCTAAAACCTCTAAAAGATCCAACAATATATTTTAATGTGGTAAAAAATTAACTCCGGTTGCATACAAAAATTCCTCATTATTACATCTGCCTTCAACTTTGTTATTGATTTTACTAATTATATCTTTATGTTGTCTATTCATTAACAGATGTTAATAATTTCTATACTTTTATCTTTTAAATTTTAGAGAATTAAAAATGTTTTCTGTACCATTATGTTAAGAAATTCCATTTTTATGTATGTGCATATCTTTTCCAGAAATTTACATATTTTCATATGATTATGTGTTGTTTTCTTGCATTATGTTATTTTCTGTGGAAAAAAACTCCTTTCAGCATCCTTGATATATAGGGCATATGCAGTGCCAATATACTTTCTCAGCATTTGGTTATTTTGGAAGGACTTCTTTTTATTTGGTGGTACAATTTTGCTGATGGTACTATTCCCACTTAACAGCTTTTTTTTATTATTATAACTTTAATAACAATATCACAGTTTCCTTTTGACCTGCAAACATTTTTTTGATAAATTTATTATCTCATAAGACTGTGCTTATAAATGGCCATCATTTTTATCTTGCAGCTCCCAAAATTCTTTTCTGATCTGTGATTTTTGAAATTTTGTTTATATATGTGTTTGTTATAAATATATGTTTGGGTGTATCCTAGTTTGTTCACCTTTTCAGCTTTTTCATATTTACACCATTTTTTCTTTCTTTTAAGAAATTTTTCACTTAGTTTTTGTATTTTTTACTTTCACAATTTTTGTTTTCTATTTTAATATTTTTTTGGTGTTATCCTCATTTTTCTGATCTTCAGTAATTGTCTGTGTTCCTATTTCACTTCGTGAATATTGTTCAATTTATTTTATTTCATTTATTTTATTTTTCCTGAGACAGAGTCTCGCCCAGGAGTGCAGAGCTGTGATCTCAGCTCACTGCAACCTCTGCCTCCCAGGCTCAAGCGATTCTCCTGCCTCAGTCGCCTGAGTAGCTGGGATTACACACGCCTGCCAGCACGCCTAGCTAATTTTTTATATTTTTAGTAGAGACAGGGTTTCACCACATTGGCCAGGCTAATCTTGAACTCCTGACCTCAAATGATCTGCATACCTCTGCCTCTCAAAGTGCTGGGATTACAGGTGTGAGCCACCATGCCTGGCCTTTTTTATTTTATTTTTGAGACAGAGTCTTTCTATGTTGCCCAGGCTGGCAGTGGCACAATCTCTGCTCACTGCTTCCCTTCCTGGGTTCAAACAATTCTCGTTTGTCAGCCTCCCAAGTAACTGGGATTACAGGCAAATGCCAAGACCACTAATCCTGGCCTGTTCAATTTATTTGGAATTTTAAAAATTATACACTTTTTATTGTTGTGTTTGAAAATTTTATAATTTTTTTGATGGGGCCATGTCGCCCTAATATTTTGTATACATTGTAATCTTTGAGATTTGGACATTAACAAAAAGCTACCTGTTACGATCTTTATAATGTAACTCTGTCCTGGCATAGTCTGAAATCAGTTGTCTTGGCTCGAGATTCTGGGAATTTCTCAAACATGTTTTTAAGATGTATCTTGTCTAAAATTTTGTGTTGTTAAATCGGCTTATTCATATTTCTTCTTAATAATCAGTAATCACTTGCTTCACCCATTCCGTGTTTGGGATACAGCAGTTTCTTTGCTTCTGTAACATTTACCTTTAGACTCAAAGTGTCATTCCAACGTATATTCATGTCGTGGGAGACATTAACCAGTATCTAAAAAAGGCCCTAGAAGCCAGAAATAAAGATGTATGTGCCAATATTTTTCTTGTTTTTTAAAAAAGGAACCAGGAGTTGGCAATTTACATTTTTGTGTGCATGTGTGAGACAGAGTCTTACTCTGTTACCTAGGCTAGAGTACAACGTCATGATCCTGGCTCACTACAATCTCTGCCTCCAGTTCAAGCAATTCTCCCTCAGCCTCCAAAGAAACTGATTACAGGTACCTGTTACCATGCCTGGCTAATTTTTTGTATTTTTGTAGAGATGGGGTTTCACCATCTTGGCCAGGTTAGTCTTGAACTGTTGACCTCATGATCCACCTGCCTCAGGCCTCCCGAAGTGCTGGCATCACATATGTGAGCTACTGTGCCCAGCCCACAATTTACTTTTAAAGGCACAATGTTATACTGGAGAGCAGGAAGAGCTGTGTTGGGTATAAGTAATAGACTTTTCCTTTTCTTCCATGTGGCTCTTTGCATTGTGGGGTCCTTCACACACTTAACTCATTTATAAATTTTTTACAAATGTATTTTGGTCAGTATGTTTTTGTTACACTTATATGTCCAGGAAGAAATTACAGCTTGTGGTATTTTGCTATGTCATCTTGCTTATGTAGTTTGTATAATTTTATAGATTAGATTTGTATTTATCTGAGTCTAGCAATTGAAGTAATGTGTTTTTATTTTTTTCTTTCAGTTATATGTTCTCATTTTGCCCAAGACGTTTGGTCAGAGCAGAGCATAAAAGATTCTTTCCAAAAAGTGATACTAAGAAGGTATGAAAAATGTGGACATGACAATTTACAGTTAAAAAAAGGCTGTGAAAGTGTAGATGAGTGTCCAGTACACAAAAGAGGTTATAATGGACTTAAACAATGTTTGACAACTACCCAGAGAAAAATATTTCATTGTGATGAATATGTGAAATTCTTGCCTAAATTTTCAAATTCAAACAGACATAAGATAAGGATAAGAGATACTGGAAAAAAACCTTTTAAATGTATAGAATATGGGAAAGCTTTTAACCAGTCTTCAACCCGTACTACATATAAGAAAATTGATACTGGAGAGAAACGCTACAAATGTGAAGAATGTGGTAAAGCCTATAAGCAGTCCTCGCACCTTACTACACATAAGAAAATTCATACTGGAGAGAAACCCTACAAATGTGAAGAATGTGGCAAAGCCTATAAGCAGTCCTGTAACCTTACTACACATAAGATAATTCATACTGGAGAGAAACCCTACAGATGTAGAGAATGTGGCAAATCTTTTAACCACCCCGCAACCCTTTTTTCACATAAGAAAATTCATACTGGAGAGAAACCATACAAGTGTGATAAATGTGGCAAAGCCTTTATTTCATCCTCAACCCTTACTAAACATGAGATAATTCATACTGGGGAGAAACCCTACAAATGTGAGGAATGTGGCAAAGCTTTTAACCGTTCCTCAAACCTTACTAAACATAAGAGAATTCATACTGGAGATGTACCCTACAAATGTGATGAATGTGGCAAAACCTTTACTTGGTACTCAAGCCTCTCTAAACATAAGAGAGCTCATACTGGAGAGAAACCCTACAAGTGTGAAGAATGTGGCAAAGCCTTTACTGCATTCTCAACTCTAACTGAACATAAGATAATTCATACTGGAGAGAAACCTTACAAATGTGAAGAATGTGGCAAAGCTTTTAACTGGTCCTCAGCCCTTAATAAACATAAGAAAATTCATATTAGACAGAAACCCTACATAGCAAAGAATGTGGAAAATCTTTTAAATGTTCCTCAACCCTTAATAAGCATAAGATAATTCATACTGGAGAGAAACCTGATGAATGTGGGAAAGCCTTTAACCAGCCCTCGACTCTATGAGAATTTATATGGAACATAAACCTTACAAATACAAAGAATGTGACAAAGCTTTTTATTACACATAATTTATACTGGACAGAAACCCTACAAGTTTGAGTTTCACTCTTGTCACCCAGGCTGGAGTGCAATGACATGGTCTCAGCTCATGGCAACTTCTGCCTCCTGGGTTCAAGCCATTCTCCTGCCTCAGCCTGCCGAGTAGCTGGGATTACAGGTGCCCAGCACCACGCCCAGCTCATGTTTGTATTTTTAGTAGAGATGGGGTTTTGCCGTGTTTGCCAGACTGGTCTCGAACTCCTGACCTCAGGTGGTCCACCCACCTCGGCCTCCTAAAGTGCTGGGATTACAGGCATGAGCCACCATGCCAGGCCACAAGTTCTCAATTCTTAAGAGACATGGCGATAATTCATGCTGAAGAGGAACTCTACAAACCTGAAAGATGCGACAGTGCTTACCACCTCCAACTTTTGTATACAGAAAAATAAATTAGTGTGAAACCTTAGAAATGTATGAAATGTGAGAATTAATGCTACCAAAACTCCTAGAAGTGTGAAGAATATGGCAAAACTTTTAATGAGTGTTTACACTTTATTTCACGGGAAAGCTTTTATCCTTGAGAAAAATTGTACAGATATAAAGAATATCGAAAAGCCATTAATGCCTACTTACATCTTATTCAAGAGAAGAAGGTTCACAGTTAATAAAGGCATTAAAAGTGCAATTACTGTCAAAAAATCTTTCAGGCCGGGTACGGTGGCTCAAAGCACTTTGGGAGGCCGAGACGGGCAGATCACAAGGTCAGGAGATTGAGACCATCCTGGCTAACATGGTGAAACCCCGTCTCTACTAAAAAAATACAAAAAACTAGCCGGGTGAGGTGGCGGGCGCCTGTAGTCCCAGCTACTAGGGAGGCTGAGGCAGGAGAATGGCGTGAATCCAGGAGGTGGAGCTTGCAGTGAGCTGAGATCCGGCCACTGCACTCCAGCTTGGGTGACAGAGCGAGACTCCGTCTCAAAAAAAAAAAAAAAAAAATCTTTCAGAAAATATAAGCCTTTAAAGAATATTCTGAAATCATCCATTACAAATATAAAGGGGGTTGTAGTACCTTTACTTGTATCACAGATCTTATTGCACACATTTGTACTAGAGGAAAACCCTGAAGCAGTTGCTCCAGTTTTGTTCAACATCATGGAATTTATATTGGAGAAGAGTCCTGCAAATATAATGAATTTGTAAAGACTTTCTTTCAAAATCTATAGCTTAGAAAACACCACAGAGTTTATACTAAAATATTTTTGCAGATGCAGTAAATATGAAAAAATATTTAATTCAAAATTGATTCTATGTAAATATCAAATAATTTACACTAGAATAACTAAGGCACTGACACTTCAGACATTACACTAAATCAGTGTTGAATATAAAAACGAATCCACAACTAAAACTGTTTTTGTATATAACTCTAAAAGGAGATTTTCTGAAGCATTGTAATTACATTGAAAGTATACTTGTTTCCTCAAAAAAAAAAATTGAAAAGTGAATAATGATGTAATACAGCTTTCAAATTTCTTTATGCTGTTATTTTATTCCTATTGTATTCACATGTGAAAACGTGATTATTGCTGCATTAGAGATACTACAGATTCTTTTTTTATTGGGTATTATGACTTTTTCTATAGAAGAGTAAGGACATTAAAATGTAAGGTGCCTGATGAAAATGTCAGTGGAGAGGCTCTTTGTAGTTAACTTATATTAAGTAATGTATAAGGTGGGGGTTCCTATTTGTATAATCCTAGCCTATGACTTAATGTTGACGCTTTGCTTTGTCTTTTGGATGGCCTAACCTACATTAACATGTTGGCAGACCATTTTAAAACTTTTTTTCAAAAATTATAATGAATCACTTTATTAATAAAGATAAGGTGGGGGTTCAGAGTAATAGTTTTCTACATTATAGTGAGAAAAATTATAGTTAAAAGTATTAAATGAGAATATTATTTTATTGTACTTTTATGTAATAGAATGCAGTACATATAAAAATTGTTAAATTATGTGTGAACTTTATTTTTTTTTTTTTGCCTTGTTAAGACTATTGTGTGTGGTTTTTTTTTTTTTTTTTTTTTTTGAGACGGAGTCTCGCTCTGTCACCCAGGCTGGAGTGCAGTGGCCGGATCTCAGCTCACTGCAAGCTCCGCCTCCCGGGTTCACGCTATTCTCCTGCCTCAGCCTCCCGAGTAGCTGGGACTACAGGCGCCCGCCACCTCGCCCGGCTAGTTTTTTGTATTTTTTAGTAGAGACGGGGTTTCACCGTGTTAACCAGGATGGTCTCGATCTCCCGACCTCGTGATCCGCCCGTCTCGGCCTCCCAAAGTGCTGGGATTACAGGCTTGAGCCACCGCGCCCGGCCTATTGTGTGTTTAATGAAGCAATATTATGCCACTAACTTTAACCTATCCCACCTTAATCAAGGGTGTACTTAAAAGATGGTAACAATATACTATTTGGTGCATAGTGGAATAACATCTCTAGTCGTCACTTTGCCAGTGGCTTTCAACTGCAAATGAGTTGAAGAATATTGTACCCATAGTTTAAATTTTTATTTTTTCTTATTGAAATTTATTATTAGTATTTGTGGGTATATAGTATGTATATATATTTATGCCTTATATGGCATATTTTGATTCAGGCATACAATATGTAGTAATTACATTAGGGTAAATAAGGTATCCATCACCTCTAGCATTTATCCTTTGAATTACAGTGTAATTATACATTTTTAATTATTTTTAAATGTACAAATTGTTATTGACTACAGGTTTATTTTTATGGTCATAATAAAAATTATACAGAAAAATAAAATACGGCCAGGTGCAGTGGCTCACGCCTGTAATCCCAGCACTTTGGGAGGCCAAGGCAGGTGGATTGCCTGAGGTCAGGAGTTCAAGACCAGCCTGGCCAACATGGTGAAACCCCGTCTTGAGGCAGCGCTTTCATATTCCACTCTGCCAGTCCAGCTGAGGATCCGAGCCGCTTACAGGCTCCAAGGTGAGTTCTGTAAACAGTTGCAACTTGGCTCTGATCAGATAGTGAGGTTCGCATTTATTCAGTAAGACTAATTAACAAAAGTTGTGCGTAAACACCACTAGCGGGTAAAGATTAAAGGCCAGTTTCCCAGGCCTAAAGCAAACACCATTTGCAGGTATTAAGCTTCGGCCAAACCCTGAGTAGGAGGCAGTAAAGTACCCGTGGCAGCATAAAACTTAGTCTTAAGCCCACATAACTAACAGATTAGTAAAATAAACTTCCCACATTCCTTTGTACTTGCACCCTAATCTTTCTGGCTCCTGCACCCTGGCTGCCTTCAGCCAAGCAATCTGAAGCTATACAAACTCAGGCCTTTAAGACAGCTTTTGACTATTACTCTATTTTTAATATTTTTCCCACCAGCCTGATTGAACCCCAACACCCATCTCTGCTAAAAATACGAAAATTAGCCAGACATGGTGGCGCACACCTGGAGGCTGAGGCAGGAGAGAATCACTTGAACCCCAGAGGTGGAGGGTGCAGTGAGCTGATACCATGCTGCTGCACTCCAACCTGGGCAAGAGAGCGAGACTATTAAAAAAAAAAAAAAAAAAAAAACTAAAAATAGAATCCATACATTTCTGAGTCCTGAAAACTTATTAGTAAATTTTTATTATATAGTTTTATTTGAACATCTGGTCTGCCTGCAAACATATAGACCTCTTTTTTTTTTTTTTTGAGATGGAGTCTTGCTCTGTCCCGAGGCTGGAGTGCAGTGGCGTGATCTCAGCTCCCGGGATCAAGTGATTCTCCGACCTCAGCCTCCTTAGTAGCTGGAACGCCACCATGCTCAGCTAATTTTTATATTTTTAGTAGAGATGGGCTTTCACCATGTTGGCAAGGATGGTCTCGATCTCTTGACCTCGTGATCCGCCCACCTCGGCTTCCCAAAGTGCCGGGATTACTTAAATAAAATTTTTTAAAATAGCATTTGAAAGCCGGGCATGGTGGCTCACGCCTGTAATCCCAGCACTTTGGGAGGCCGAGGCGGGCGGATCACAAGGTCAGGAGATCGAGACCATGGTGAAACCCCGTCTCTACTAAAAATACAAAAAATGAGCCGGGTGCGGTGGCGGGCGCCTGTAGTCCCAGCTACTCGGGAGGCTGAGGCAGGAGAATGGCGTGAACCCAGGAGGCAGAGCTTGCAGTGAGCCGAGATCGCGCCACTGCACTCCAGCCTGGGCGACAGAGCCAGACTGTCTCAAAAAATAAAAATAATAAATAAATAAATAGCATTTGATTACAACTATAGGTGAGACTATTAGTGTGAGGTCATATTTTTACTTATATTGACAAAACTATTCTATATATTGGATATTGACTTATATTGACAAAATAACCATAACAATATTCTCACTTAGAATAATATTCCTTTTCTGCTGTATATTTGCAAGCTTTTGGTCAAATATTATGGGAGCTCAATAGAAATCAACAAGATGAATCTTTACCACAAGAATTACTGATGCATATACTTATTTTTCTTAAAATCCATTAGCTTTTTATGACAGATGGGTACTTTATTTTCAGTGTGTTGTTTATTACTGAGACGTGGCTGTCCTGCCAGAAAACTGCTATTCTCAGCTGTATCCACATTGACTAATATTGAGTGGAAGTGAAGGGGATAAAAGCAAATGTGTTTTCTCTGTATCTTTTTTCATCCATTGGCTGAAAAACAGGATGATGCAGAATATGGAAGAAAATATAATCCCTGAAAGATCTTGAAGAAGCTCTCTTAATCAGACAAAAATCCCCATAGGGAATTCTTTTTTTTTTTTTCATTATTGCACGCTGCTTCTATGAGTTTAAATTTTTTTTACATTTTACATAGAAAGAAACCTAGGCTTTTGGCCAGGCATGGTAGCTTAAGCCTGTAATTCAGCACTTTGAGAGGCCGAGGCAGGTGGATCACCTGAGGTCAGGAGTTGGAGATCAGCCTTACCAACATGGAGAAACCCCATGTCTACTAAAAATACAAAATTACCTGGGCATGGTGGTGCGTGCCTGTAATCCCAGCTACTCGGGAGGCTGAGGCAGGAGAATTGCTTGAACCCGGGAGGCTGAGACATGAGAATCACTTGAACCTGCGAGGTGGAGGTTGCTGTGAGCCGAGACCATGCCACTGCACTCCAGCTTGGGCAACAGAACGAGACTCCATCTCAAATAAAAAAAACAGAAATGAAAGGGAAGGAAGTGAATTACTGACAATAGCTAAGGTATGGAATCAACCTGAGTGTCCATCAGTAGGTGAATGGAGAAAGAAAACGTGGTATATGTATACAATAAAATGCTATTCAGCCCTTAAAAATAATAAAGTCTTGTTATTTGCAACAATGTGAATCTGAAAGGTATTATGCTAAGTAAAATAACCCAGCACAGGAAAAAAAATAATAATAATAATAATTTTTTTTTTTTGAGATGGAATTTCACTCCTGTCGCCCAGGCTGGAGTGCAGTGGCATCATCTCAGCTCACTGCAACCTCCGCCTCCCGGGTTTAAGCAATTCTCCTGCCTCAGCCTCCCTAGACCTGGGATTACAGGCACACGCCACCATGCCCAGCTAATTTTAATGTTTTTAGTAGAGATGGCGTTTCACCATGTTGGCCAGGGTGGTCTCGAACTCCTGACCTCAAGTGATCCACCCACCTCAGCGCCTCAAAGTGGTAGGATTACAGGCGTGAGCCACCACACCCAGCCAGAAGCCTAGGTTTCTTATTAGAAGATAGACTGTGATACTGAAAGCAAATACAATGGGTAGACATTTTAAATTCCCCAGCCTACACTGAGGATGTAGATATAAACTTACTCTCATTCTGAGATGGTATGGGCAGATAGATAAACACACACATAGGCCGGGCACAGTGGCTCATGCCTGTAATCCCAGCACTTTGGGAGGCCGAGGCGGGTGGATCACGAGGTCAGGAGACAGAGACCATCCTGGCTAACACAGTGAAACCCCGTCGCTACTAAAAATACTAAAAAATTAGCCGAGCGTTGTGGCGGGAGCCTGTAGTCCCAGCTACTCAGGGGGCTGAGGCAGGAAAATGGTGTGAACCCGGGAGGTGGAGCTTGTAGTGAGCCAAGATCTCGCCACTGCACTCCAGCCTGGGCGACAGAGCGAGACTCCGTCTCAAAATAAAATAATAAAAACACATACATAATTATATGAGTTTGCCTATGTAGTTATTTATGTATACAAAAGATATTAATCAACAAACATTTTAAATTTCCCAGTCTACACTGAGGATGTAGATATAAACTTACTCTCACCTATATGGATTCATACCATCTCAGAATGGAATACAGCCATACAATGTTATGTTTAAACATCAACAAAGCTTCACTTATAGCAGTACTCAACTAGACAAAGTGCCACAGCACACAGTTCCTTAAACCCATACTCTTCTCACAACACAAATGCTTTTGGTCCAAAATAAAAACTACCAATCACTATCCTAAACATGGCATTCCCTGCTGGTCCTTGAAAACTTCACAGAGGCTGAAGAAGGTAGCTCATGTCTGAGTAAGTCTGCATTTAGAAAACGTGCACATGCATTAATGCAACGTTTATGGAGCATGTACTATGTGGTCAGAAGCACGCTACAGAGCACTGTGCTGGAAAGATGACATAATGTGAATTTATCCTCATAACACCCTGGGAGGTGGGTACTAACTGTCTCATAATTCCCTGGATTTACAGGAAAAGCCTAGCATTTACATTTCTTCTTGTTCTCACTGATTTTTTTTTTTTTTTTAATGCATGGAACAGGCCAGGCATGGTGGCTCATGCCTGTAATTCCAGCACTTTGGGAGGCCAAGGCAGATGGATCACCTGAGGTCAGGAGTTCAGGAAAATCAGGGGACCTGTAAAAGGCAACTGAGCAGGGATCCATGGGAAAGACATCCTCAGAGGCACAAGATTCTCCCATTACCTTTCAGTTTTGCTGATGCTTCAGTTAAAGTCTCCTGGGAAATGTCTGCAGTAGGTTCTTCCTCTGTAGTTCTTCTTACCTTGCCTGCAAAACAAACTATCTTTAGTGTCTGCATGTTTTTCCACTTCCTGTCCCCACCTGAGGAATGGAAAGCAAGGGCACAGTCCTTGCTCATGTTTTGGAGTGAAAGGAACATTGAAGGTCATGTGAGCTTTGCTGAGGCTTCTCCTGGCCTCATGTCAGATACAGCTCCTAACTCCAAGCAGCCCACCATAGCGTCCTCCTTTTTTTTTGTGATGGGGTTTCGCACTTGTTGCCCAGGCAGGAGTGCAATGGCACAACCTCAGCTCACTGCAACCTCCACCTCCCAGGTTCAAGTGATTGTTCTGCCTCAGTCTCTTGAGTAACAGAGATTACAGTCATGCGCCACTAAGGGAGGAGACCACCCCTCATATTGTCTTATGCCCAATTTCTGCCTCCGAAGAAAGAAGTAAAAACTAAAAGGCAGAAATGAAATCCACAGGCAGACAGCCCGGCACCACACCCTGGGCCTGGTAGTTAAAGATCAACCCATGACCTAATCGGTTATGTTATCTATAGATTACAGACATTGTATAGAAAAGCACTGTGAAAATCTCTGTCCTGTTCTGTTCTGTACTAATTACTGGTGCATGCAGCCCTGTCACATACCCCCTGCTTGCTCAATCGATCATGACCCTCTCACGCAGACTCCCTTAGAGGTGTAAGCTCTTAAGAGGGACAGGAATTGCTCACTTGGGGAGCTCGGTTTTTGAGACGTGAGTCTTACCAATGCTTCTGGCCGAATAAAGCCTTTCCTCCTTTAACTCGGTGTCTGAGGGTTTTGTCTGTGGCTTGTCCTACTACATTTCTTGGTTCCCTGACCAGGAAGCGAGGTGATTAACAGGCAGTTGAGGCAGCCCCTTAGGCGGCTTTGGCCTGCCCTGTGGAGCATTCCTGCGGGGGACTCTGGCCAGCTTGAGTGACGCAGATCCTGACAGCACTCTAAGGTAGGCAATTTCCCCAATGGAACACCTTGCCAGAGCAGGATGGCAGGCCCTTGCAGAGGATCAACACAGTGGCTGAACACCAGGAGGGAACTGGCACTTGAAATCTGGACATCTGAAACTTGGGAAGACTAGTCTTTGGAACTTGCCCACTCCATTTGAGTGGAAGTGTGGCCTGATCACCCATGGCGTGCCTGTACTGGCACTTTGGTTTTTGTTTTTGACTTGACTTGGATTGCTTGATACTTTGGTTTTGACCTTGCTTGGATTTCTGGATACTCGGATTTTGGTATTGATTCTGGTTTGGTGTAAACTGTAAAAGTGTGTGTGTGCCCTTTTTACCCATTCTTTGTTTTGTGGTGTGCGGGTGGTGTGAGCATGGTGTTATGTCTTGAAGAAGCATGGGTCAGGCACAAAGTAAGCCCACCCCAGTATGAACTATGTTGAAAATTTTCAAGAATTTAAGGGAGATTACGGTGTTATTATGACACCAGGAAAACTTAGAACTTTTGTGTGAAATAGACTGGCCAGCATTAGAGGTGGGTTGGCCATCAGAAGGAAGCCTGGACAGATCCCTTGTTTCAAAGGTATGGCACAAGGTAACCTGTAAGCCAGGGCACCCAGATCAGTTCCTGTACATAGACACTTGGTTACAGCAGGTTTTAGACCCTCACCCCATAGTGGTGGAGAGAACAGCAGCATAAGCGGCTGGCACAGGCAAGGAAAGACCAGCAGAGAGAGAGAGAGGAAGAGACAGAGAAACAAAGAGACAGACAAAAAGAGAGTCAAAGAAAGAGAGAAAGAGAGACAGAAATAAAGGAAAGTCAAAGAGAAAAAGAGACAGAAAATCAAAGAGAGAAAGAACTATACAAGTAGTTAAGAAACAAAACAAAAAGGTTGGGCATGGTGGCTCATGCCTGTAATCCCAGCACTTTGGGAGACTGAGGCAGGCAGATCACAAGGTCAGGAGTTCGAGACCAGCCTGATCAACATGGTGAACCCATCTCTACTAAAAATACAAAAATTAGCCAGGCGTGGTGGCACACGCCTGTAATCCCAGCTACTCGGGAGGCAGAGGCAGGAGAATTGCATGAACCCGGGAGGTGGAGGTTGCAGTGAGCCAAGATCACGCCACTGCATTCCAGCCTGGGAGACAGAGCAAGACTCCGTCTCAAAAAAAAAAAAAAAGAAAGAAAGAAAAAAAAAAAAACAGTGTACCCTATTCCTTTAAAAGCCAGGGTAAATTTAAAACTTATAATTGATAATTGAAGGTATTCTCCATAACCCTATAACACTCCAATACCACTTTGTTGTCAGTGTAAACAAGGGCGTATTCCAAAAGCACTGAGGCCACTAAAAACCCGTAGCCTTCCTATCAAAAATCCTTAACCCAGTAACCCCCAGATAGCCCAGATGCATTCAATCTGTAGCAGCAACTGCTTTGCTAACAGAAGAAAGTAAAAAAATAACTTTTAGAGAAAACATCATTGTGAGCACAACCTCACCAGTTCAGAAGTATCCTAAGGGAAAAAAAAAAAAAAAAGCGTGATTTAACATTAACCACTGAAAATTCCCTTAACCCAGTTTTCCTAACAGGGCATCTAAATCTTAATTACCATACAAAGGTCCAACCAGACCTAGGAGGAACTCCCTTCAGGACAGGAGGATGGATGGTTCCTCCCAGGTAATTGAAGGAAAAAAAAAAAAAAGCCATCTATACGATTTTAAATTAATTTGGACAAAACAAGGTCTTATTAATAGCAAAGGATAATTAAAATCCCAAACTTACAAGGTTTTCAACAAAAGTAAAGTTTGCTAAAAGTTAACAGTGTAACATGTATTATAGTAACTTCTAATCTTGTGGCCTTAGACAGTCTAGCACACAGACATAAAGGAAGTTCGCTTTGGAAAAGAATGGTTGGCTGGGCGCGGTGGCTCAAGCCTGTAATCCCAGCACTTTGGGAGGCCGAGATGGGCAGATCACAAGGTCAGGAGATCGAGACCATCTTCTAGCTAACACGGTGAAACCCCATCTCTACTAAAAAATACAAAAACTAGCCAGGCGAGGTGGCGGTTGCCTGTAGTCCCAGCTACTCGGAAGGCTGAGGCAGGAGAATGGCGTGAACCCGGGAGGCGGAGCTTGCAGTGAGCTGAGATCTGGCCACTGCACTCTAGTCTGGGCCACAAAGCGAGACTCTGCCTCAACAACAACAACAAAAAAAAGAATGGTTATCTTCGGAAAAAAGGGAAAAAAGGGGGGGGCAGAATTTATGTAAAAAGAGTGTTATATGGTAAATTCTTGTCCTGAAATAAATTAACTGGTTGTTTAAAGAAAGAAATGTTTGTAATAAGTCAGAAAGTTGAGGCATGTCAAAGAATTGTCTGCGAAAGTTGTGAAAGAGCAAAATGTTATTAAAAAAAGAATTTATTCAAGAAATATTGTATAATTTAAAAGTAATTGGCTGGGCGCGGTGGCTCATGCCTGTAATCCCAGCACTTTGGGAGGCTGAGGCAGGCAGATCACGAGGTCAGGAGATTGAGACCATCCTGGCTAACACAGTGAAACCTGCCTCTACTAAAAAATAAAATACAAAAAATTAGCCGAGTGTGGTGCGGGCACCTGTAGTCTCAGCTATTCGGGAGGCTGAGGAAGGAGAATGGCGTGAACCCAGGAGGCAGAGCTTGCAGTGAGCCGAGATCGTGCCACTGCACTCCAGCCTGGGCGACAGAGTGGGACTCCGTCTCAAAAAATAAATAAATAAATAAGTAGGCCTCCTGAATGTAAAACTATTAAAAAAAAACAGTTTATGTGAAAGTTGTATAAGGAAAGTAAAATATACCTTTGGTAAAAGGATTATAAGGAGGCATAAGAATGTAAATTTTTACCTACATTAAAAGGTTAAAAAATTATTGTTTTGAAGGTTTAAGCAAGTTTAAAAATGTTAATTGTAAAGAAAATTCTGTGTATAAACATATTAAAGTCAAAGGGGTCATCCAGTTTTTCTGTGAACTGGACATTAAAGTAAAAACACAACAGGTTTTTCTTAAAGCACTAATCTACCCTTTAACAAAAATTATAAAAGATTAAAAAGAGTCTGTAAAAATCTTACCTTATGGTCCAAAATTAAAAATGGATAAATATGTCTACAAGGTTTTATTAAAATTAAGTTTAACATTAATAACACACTAATATAAAGGTGAAATTTAGCTTATCTGGTATGAAAATCATACAAGAAGCATTATTAAATATAAAATGGTGTTTGGCTTTCTTTGGTTTAAAAACTAATAAAAATAGGTGCTAAAAGAAATTTCTCAGTAGAAAGGCACCAAGGACTATAAAGTCCACTGCTGATGTCCCCACATTAAAACAAGAGGTCATTTTCTTAGAAATTGTATACTTTATCTTCCACTTTCCTTTCCCTCAAAACTAAAAGTCTTTTAGCACATGTACCACCCCTAGAATTTCCAGTAAACCAGCACCAGCCTAAAGATCACATTTTCATCAAAAGATGAAAAGAAAGGAAACTCGAGCTAGCCTAGGAAGGACCCTACTTTGTGTTGCTAACCACCAAGACTGCTGAAAAAGGATGGACTCGTCACAACCAAGTCAAGAAAGCACCACCCCCTCCAGAGTCATGGGCAATAGTCCCAGGGGAAAACCCTACCAAACTAAAGCTAAGAAAACTTTTAACTCTTTCATTTCTTTTAACTCTTTCATCCATTCATCTCTTTTAACTCTTTCATCCATTCTATTACTCTTTCTTCTTTCCTCACTGTATTGCTGACCATCTAGTTATTAACATAACCAAGTCAATTTTGTCTCAAACTATTGCATTTAATGCTTCCCTTGTTATACCCTGTGGGGACTTGCCAAGTCAAAGACAGTTCTCTACTTCAGAAAAGTACCTCCGTCCCTTCTGACTCTCCTCAGACTGGGCATCAGTAAATTAGGACCATTTAATCTGGGGAAATTTTGATAAAGACTCCAGTGTCAACCAGGAGTCTTGCTCCCCAATGTAGAGCTTTTATGCTGTAGTTGGCCCAACATTCTGTGGACCACTAAAGAGAAAGGATGGACTGCCCCAACCAGTTGTTGTAATTTCCTAAAATCATATATTAATTTTATTAGAGGATCACAGAAGTTAAAGACTTAAAACAAACTTTGGCAATTAAAACAGGATACCAAGACGCAAATGCCTGGTTGGAATGGATCGAGTATTGCATCCGCATGTTAAACAAAAGCAATTGTTTTGCTTGTGCATATGGCAGGCCAGAGGCCCAGACTGTCCCCTTTCCACTAAGGTGGTCCTCTAGTTGACCACGCATGTGCTGCATGGTAGCTCTTTTTCAGGATTCTACAGCCTAGAGTAATAAGTTGTGCCAAGCCCTCTCTGCTATATCTCGAAGTCTGGCACCCTATGGGTCAGCCCCCGAGGGCCATCCAGCCTCCATCTCCCAACACTAAGTTCACTTCGTGTTTTTCACAACAGGGAGGATACTTAGCGTTCCTTGGAGACCTGAAAGGATGCAGTGAGCTTCAGAATTTTCAAGAGCTTATCAATCAGTCAGCCCTTGTTCACCCCCATGCAGATGTGTGGTGGTATTGCAGTAGACCTTTACTGGGCACTCTGCCGAATAACTGGAGTGGCACTTGTACTTTAGTCCAATTGGCTATCCCTTTCACCCTGGCATTTCATCAACCAGAGGGAGGAAAAATAAGATATCATAAAGCAAGAGAAGCCCCTTATGGGTCTTTCGACTCTCACGTCTATTTAGATGCAATTGGAGTCCCACAGGGAATACCAGATCAATTTAAAGCTTGAAATCAAATAACTGCAGGATTTGAGTCAGTATTTTGGTGGGTGACAGTTAATAAAAATGTAAATTGGATAAACTACATCTATTACAACCAACAGCAATAAGCTTTTCATGAGTTAAAAGAAAAACTCATGTCAGCCCCAGCCCTGGGGCCACCTGACCTGACAAAACCCTTCACACTCTATGTGCCAGAAACAGAAAAAATGGCAGTTGCAGTTTTAACCCAGATTGTGGGGCCCTGGCCAAGGCCAGTGGCCTATCTCTCAAAACAACTAGATGGGGTTTCCAAAGGCTGGCCCCCATGTCTACGAGCCCTGGCAGCAACGGCCCTGTTAGCACAAGAAGCAGATAAACTAACCCCTGGGCAAAACCTGAATATAAAGGCCCCCCATGCTGTGGTGACTTTGATGAATACCACAGGACATCATTGGCTAACAAATGCTAGATTAACCAAGTGCCAAAGCTTGCTATGTGAAAATCCCCACATAACCATTGAAGTTTGCAACACCCTAAACCCTGCCACCTTGCTTCCAGTATCAGAGAGCCCAGTTAAACATAACTGTGTAGAGGTATTGGACTCAGTTTATTCTAGTGGGCCCAACCTCTAAGACCATCCTTGAACATCAGTAGACTGTTAGCTGTAGTGGGCAGGAGCAGCTTCGCCAACCCCTGCAAAGTGACTCTGAAGAAGACGACAAGCCCTGATCCAGTCACACCCGGAAGCTGACTGGTCCATGCATGGCCAAAGCATGAGAAAACTCATTGTGGGACTCATTTTCCTTAAAATTTGGACTTGTACAGTAAGGACTTCAACTGACCTTCCTCAGACTGAGGGCTGTTCCCAGTGTATATATCAAGTCACTGAGATAGGACAAAAAGTTGCTACAGTCCTATTATTTTATGGTTATTATAAGTGTACCGGGACTCTAAAAAGAACTTGTTTGTGTAATGCTATACTATACAAGGTATATAGCCCAGGGAATGACCAACCTGATGTGTGTTATGACCCCACGACCACAATTTTTAAAATAAGATTAAGGACTGAGGACTGGTGGGGACTCATGAATGGTATGAGTAAAGTCTTAGCCAAAACAAAAAAAAAGGGGGGGGGGTCCCCAAACAAGTCACCTTGAAGTTTGATGCCTGTGCTGTCATTAATAGTAATAAGTTAGGAATAAGATGTGGTTCTTTTAATTAAGAAAGAGGCTATGTGGCAGAAAATAAGTACATTTGTCATGAATTAAGACTGTGTGAAAATGAATGTGGATACTGGTCATGTATCATTTAGGCTACTTGGGTAAAAAATAAAAAGGATCCTGTCCACCTTCGGAAAGGGAAAAGTAGCCCTTTCTGTACCAGTGGTCAGTGGAACCCCTTAGAACTAGTAATAACCAACCTCCTTGATCCTCACTGGAAAAAAGGGGAGCGTGTAATCCTAGGAATTGATGGGGCTGGACTAGATCCTTGAGTAAATATCGTGGTTTGAAAAGAAGTTTAGGCCGGGCACGGTGGCTCAAGCCTGTAATCCCAGCACTTTGGGAGGCCGAGACGGGTGGATCACGAGGTCAGGAGATCGAGACCATCCTGGCTAACACAGTGAAACCCCGTCTCTACTAAAAAATACAAAAAAACTAGCCGGGCGAGGTGGCGGGCGCCTGTAGTCCCAGCTACTCGGGAGGCTGAGGCAGGAGAATGGCCTGAACCCGGGAGGCGGAGCTTGCAGTGAGCTGAGATCCGGCCACTGCACTCCAGCAAGGGGGACAGAGTGAGACTCCGTCTCAAAAAAAAAAAAGAAAAGAAGTTTATAAACACTCACCTGAGGCGGTATTTCAAACCTTCTATGATGAACTGAATGTGCCAGTACCAGAAATTCCAGGAAAAACAAGAAATTTGTTTTTCCAATTAGCTGAGCATGTAGCCCAGTCTCTCAGTGTCACTTCATGTTATGTATGTGGAGGAACTGTAATGGGAGATCAATGGCCATGGGAAGCCCGAGAATTAGTACCTGCAGACCCAGTTCCTGATGAATTCCTGGCTCAAAAGAATCACCCTGATAACTTCTGGGTCCTAAAAGCCTCAATCATTAGACAATACCATATAGCAAGAGTGGGGAAGGACTTCACCCTTCCTGTGAGAAGACTCAGCTGCCTTGGGCAAAAACTGTATAATAGTACTACAAAAACAGTCACCTAGAGGAGTTAAAACCACACTAAGAAAAATCCATTTAGTAAATTCACAAAGTTGCAAACTGAGGACCCACCCAGAGTTCCACCGGGACTGGACAGCCCCCACTTGATTATACTGGATATGTGGGCATAGAGCTTACACCAAATTACCCACCAGTGGGCAGGTAGTTGTGTTACTGGCACTATTAAACCATCTTTCTTCCTACTGCCATAAAGACAGGCAAACTCCTGGGCTTCCCTGTCTATGCTCCCCGTGAAAAGAGAAGCACAGCTATAGGAAATTAGAAAGATGATAAATGTCCCCCTGAGAGAATCATACAATATCATGGGCCTGTACTTGGGCACAAGATGGCTCGCAGGGATACCGTATCCCCATTTACATGCTCAACCAAATCATACAGTTACAAGCTGTCTTAGAAATAATCACTAATAAGACCAGCAGAGCCTTGACTATTCTGGCCCAGCAAGAAACTCAGATGAGAAATGCTATCTATCAAAACAGATTGGCTCTCGACTACTTGCTAGCAGCTGAAAGAGGGGTATGTAGGCAATATAACCTTACTAATTGCTGTCTACACATAGTTGATCAAGGGCAAGTAGTTGAAGACATAGAGTTATGACAAAACTGGCACATGTGCCCATGCAAGTGTGGCATGGATTTGATCCTGGGGCCATGTTTAAAAAATGGTTCCCAGAGCTAAGAGGATTTAAAACTCTTATAATAAGAGTCATAATAGTAATAGGAACCTGCTTACTGCTCCCTTGTTTGCTACCTGTACTTCGAATGATAAAAAGCTTCATTGCTACCTTAGTTCACCAAAATGCTTTAGCAGAAGTATACTATATAAATCACTATTGATCTGTTTTGCAAGAAGACATGGGTAGTGAAAATGAAAGTGAGAACTCCCACTAATGAGTGAAGTTCTCAAAAGCGGGGAATAAGGGAGGAGATCACCCCTTATATTGTCTTATGCCCAATTTCAGCCTCCAAAGAAAGAAGAAGTAAAAACTAAAAGGCAGAAATGAAATCCACAGGCAGACAGCCCGGCGCCACACCCTGGGCCTGGTAGTTAAAGATCGACTCCTGACCTAATTGGTTTATGTTATCTATAGATTACAGACATTGTATAGAAAAGCACTGTGAAAATCCCTGTCCTGTTCTGTTCCGTACTAATTACCAGGGCTTGCAGCCCTCAGTCACGTACCCCCTGCTTGCTCAATAAATCATGACCCTCTCACGCAGACCCCCTTAGAATTGTAAGCCCTTAAGGGGGACATGAATTGCTCACTCCGGGAGCTCGGTTTTTGAGATGTGAGTCTTGCCAATGCTCCTGGCCCAATAAACCTTTCCTTCTTTAAATCGGTGTCTGAGGGGTTTTGTCTGTGGCTCGTCCTGCTATACCACCACACCCGGCTAATTTTTGTGTTTTTTGGTAGAGGCAGGGTTTATCCACGTTGGTCAGGCTGGTCTCTAACTCCCAAGCTCAGATGATCTACCCACCTCAGCCTCCCAAAGTGCTGGGATTACAGGCGTAAGCCACCGTGCCCAGCCATAGTTTCTTAATGTACAATCAAGATCCACTTTAATATGGCTCTATTGCTATTGGGCCTGCCATATGCAATTTCAAGATATTCTCCTACACCTGCCCACAATGACCCTCCAGGATTAAAATGAGCTCCTGAGTGAGAAATTCTGGAGTATACTGAGCTTTTTGTGTATTTTTGTTGAGTTTCTCTACCCATGCTTGGAGAGGGCTGTGGACATGGGGAGTTCCAATGTCCAAGGATTCCGATGTTCAAAGGTGGTTTTCACCCTCCAGATGTCTCAACTTTGCCTTTGGTCTTCCTGTCAGTCCTGTTAAGGGGTTATGAAATCTGGAGTTGCTGGAGCATCCTCAGTTCCAGGTTCTACTTTTCCTTCTTATGGGTTCGAAGGTCTGTGAAATAGGCCCCACCCCAGCATGTCACCATGTCTGGTTCTGGCCATCTGTCCTACAACTTGATAGTTCCTGCACGTTCTCCATGAATTGAGGAGGAGGGAGGTGTATGAGTCAGCATGAATCACAGGCAGTTTTCAAAAGTTAATGTTGGAAGAGTATTTTGGATTTGGGTATTGGTTTTTGTTTTTGGTTTTTTTGAGTTGGAGTTTCGTTCTTGTTGCCCAGGCTGGAGTGCAATGGCACGGTCTCGGCTCACTACAACCTCTGCCTCAGGGGTTCACGTGATTCTCCTGCCTCAGCCTCCTGAGTAGCTGGGATTACAGGTGCCCGCCACCATGCTCAGCTAATTTTTTTGTATTTTTAGTAGAGATGGGGGTTTCACCATGTTGGCCAGGCTAGTCTCGAACTCCTGACCTCAGGTGACCTACCCGCCGTGCCCTCCCAAGGTGCCAGGATTACAGACATGAGCCACCATGCCCAGCTAAACTTAACTTGAATTATTTCTCGTAGCTGCCTATTTTAAAGAAAAATAGAAAGGAAGCTAAACCAATCAGAAGTAGCCAACAACCTTATATAACTAGGGACTTTTCAACAAGATAAACAAAAAACCAAGAAGAAACAAGTTTGTAACTACCATTAATCAAATAATTTGTTTCTACATTTTTCCAATAAATAGTTGCCTCTTACACTGTTAATAAAACCTAAACCTCTTTTAGACTGGTGTCCTATAATTAATCAATTGTTCTCACTCAAATAAACTCTTTACAATTTATTGTGTCTCAGATTACTTTTTAGTAGAATAAAATAAACCATCTAGGAATCCATATTACAAAAAGGTTTAGAGAATATGAGAAAAGATACACGATGTTCATGAAATATATGAATGTAGACATAAGCAAATAGAAAAATTACATGTTCTTAGACAGAAAATATACTATCAATATAAATTGTCCTTAAGGTAGTTCATACATTAAATTTTGTTCTAATATAGATACCATTAAATATTGGAGGTAGGCATTTTACTATAAAGTAGTATATAAGCCAGGTGTGGTGGCTCACACCTGTAATCCTAGCACTTTGGGAGGCCGAGGTGGGTGAATCACCTGAGGTCAGGAGTTTGAGCCCCAGCTGGCCAACATGGTGAAACCCATCTCTATGAAAATACAAAAATTAGCCAGACAAGACGGCAGGTGCCTGTAATCCCAGCTACTTGGGAGGCTGAGGCAGGAGAACTGCTTGAACCTGGGAGGTAGAGGTTTCAGTGAGCCAAGATGGTGCCACTGCACTCCAGCCTGGTGACAGAGCAAGACTCTGTCTCAAAAATAAATACATACATACATACACATATACATACATACATACATAAAACAGCATATAGATGAAAAGATAAGAAGAGCCAAGAAAACTCTGGGGAAACAAAAAATAACACAGATAATATTGGCCAGCCCTGTGAAAAATCTTGATTAAAAAAGCTAACAGATCGGCTGGGCGTGGTGGCTCACGCCTGTAATCCCAGCACTTTGGGAGGCTGAGGTGAGTGGATCACGAGGTCAGGAGATCGAGACCATCCTGGCTAATATGGTGAAACCCCATCTCTACTAAAAATACCAAAAAAATTAGCAGGGCGTGGTGGCAGGCACCTGTAGTCCCAGCTACTTGGGAGGCTGAGGCAGGAGAATGACGTGAACCTAGGAGGCGGAGCTTGCAGTGAGCTGAGATTGCGCCACTGCACTCCTGCCTGGGTGACAGAGCAAGACTCTGTCTAAAAATAAATAAATAAATAAAATAAAATAAATAAAAGCTAATAGATCATTGGAACTAAAAATTCAGAAATAGACTAAAGTACCTAAGAAAGTGTCTTAGTCCATCCAGGCTGCTGTAACAAAATACCTTAGGCTGGGTAATGTAAAAACAACAGAAATTTATTGCTCACAATTCTGGAGGCTGGAAAGTGCTAGATCAAGGCACCAACAAATTTGGTGTTTGGTGACAGCCCTGATCCTCATAGATGATACCTTCTTGGTTTGTCCTCACATGGTGAAAGACAAGGACACTCCCTTCAACCCCATTCAAAGGGGCACTTAGTCCATTCAGGAAGATGGCACTCTCTTGGCTTAGTCACTTCCCCAAAGGTCGCATGCCTAATACTATCCACATATGAATTTGGAGGGGGACACAAATATTTAGACCACAGCAAAAATTTAATAAGCAGGAAAAGCTATGTGGAGGATGGCATCATTAATACTTTTACATGTGAAAAATTGATGTTCCTATCACAAAGGAAAGAAATGATTTACTCTTCATGTTCTTCAGAATATAGAACAAAATAAAGGTCCAATGAAAAATAAATCTATACAAAAAAACGAATCAGTGTTGATAAGATGAATTCTACAAATTGTATCAGGATTTCTGAGGTTTTTGGGAATGGGCAAGGCCCCAGAATTTCCTCCTGTGACATTCTCCCTGAAGATGCTCATGCTCTTATTCAACTTGAAAGTGGATAAAGGCCAGGCGTGGTGGCTCACGCCTATAATCTCAACACTTTGGGAGGCCGAGGTGGGCGGATCACGAGGTCAGGAGTTCAAGACCAACCTGGACAACATTGTGAAACCCCGTCTCCACAAAAAACACAAAAATTAGCTAGGCATAGTGATACGCATCTGTAATCCCAGCTACTCGGGAGGCTGAGGCAGGAGAATTGCTTCAATCTGGGAAAGGGAGGTTGTAGTGAGCCGAGATCGCACCACCGGACTCCAGCCTGGGAGACAAACTAAGACTTCGTCTCAAAAAAAAAAAAAGAAAGTGGATAAAGATGTTTTTTCCTGGCTGGGCGCGGTGGCTCAAGCCTGTAATCCCAGCACTTTGGGAGGCCGAGACGGGCGGATCACAAGGTCAGGAGATCAAGACCAACCTGGCTAACACGGTGAAACCCCGTCTCTACTAAAAAAATACAAAAAACTAGCCGGGCGAGGTGGCGGGCACCTGTAGTCCCAGCTACTCGGGAGGCTGAGGCAGGAGAATGGTGTAGACCCGGGAGGCGGAGCTTGCAGTGAGCTGAGATCCGGCCACTGCACTCCAGCCTGGGCGACAGAGCAAGACTCCATCTCAAAAAAAAAAAAAAAAGTTTTTACCTGTTCTAATATTTAAGAAATTCAAAATAAACAGGCCTATGTATGCATGATTCTCAAACAATCAGTCAGCGGTGCTCTGCTAAGGAAGAGCAAAGAGTCTCACATCCACAGAAGTACAATGTTCTGTCAGATAAAGATGTCTCCCTGTGCCAGAGCCACATATTTTACACATGATCAGAGGCTTTCACAGGCAAGCATTGCTCTGCAGCCCTACCACAGACTTAACCCTGAGAATCTGACTTAGAAGGTCACTGATGAACACACGCCCTAGTGTTCTGATCTACATGAATCCTCTCTTAATGGTACCTTCCAGGGATCTGGGATCTTTCCTGAATTCATCTGCCACACACAGATAGACTCAAAAATTTAGACAGAAGCTTTGATCCTCACTGGCACATCTGCCCTGTCCTATCAGCTTCTCTAGAAGTACGCTGCTCTAATTGCTCCTGAGTGACCCCACCTAAGGGTATCTCTCTTTGCCAATATAATTGATTTCATAAACTGGGAAAAGAAATAGGCAAGAGTCTAGCTATGCTGGGGCTGTCTAAGATTCCCTTACCTATGTCTCTAATTTACCCAAATATTGACCAAAAAGATTAATGGTGGTAGGAAAACGGAAGGAGGAGCCCCAGTTCACAGAAGAAGGAGAAAATGTAATCAATGCTGCATAGCACCCAGCTTTAGCTTACCCACGGGGGACTGAGCCTCTTCAGAAAAAAGCCATGGTTCTCCATTGTATTAGTCTGTTCTCATGCTGCTAATAAAGACATATCCAAGACAGGGTAATTTATAAAGGAAAGAGGTTTAATTGACTCACAATTCCACATGTGACCTATAGGTCAGGGCAGCGGGGTTCACAATCATGGAGGAAGGCGAGGAAGAGCAAAGTCACGTCTTACATGGTGGCAGGCAAGAGAGCATGTGCAGGGAAACTGCCCTTTATAAAACCATCAGATCTCCTGAGACATAATCACTATCACGAGAACAGCATGGGAAAGACTCACCCCTATGATTCAATTACCTCCCACTAGGTCCCTCCAACAACACATGGGAATTATGGGAGCTACAATTCAAGATGAGATTTGGGTGGGGACACAGCCAAACCATATCATTCATCATCTGAAGGAACCGTGGTCTCAGACAGCTGGGCACCGAGAGTGCATGCTGCCCCCTAGAATTCCACACCTACATCACAGAGAGAACAGTCTCAAAGGATTCTTAAGGTTAATATGGGGAGCCAAAAGGAGAAGATGAATTCACAGCCTCTGCGTTACCTTCTGGTCTAACCCTACTCTTGTCCTGGCCCAACAGGATTCCCATACTCTTTTCTGGGTTGCACCAGAGGTAATTCAGAAAGACAAAAAGTTATTAATGCCCCTCCATTCCCCACAGCTTCTGAGGTCTAAGTTGTTCATTCCCTGGGTTTTAGGTTGTTGTTCTCCCTCTACCTCCACAGAATCAGTGTGTCCCATTCCAGTACCTATGATTTCACCTGTATTCTTGTCACCTCCTACTTTCTCCCAGACATTTTATCTAACAGAGCCAGGCGAAACAGAGACAAGGATATTTACATAAAACTTAACCAGAACTAAGTTGGAGTTCCATAACCCCCATTGGGCTGGGATGGCACTCAGGCTGGCCTAAGATTGTGGTTATGGAACAGAAAGACACATTTTGCCCAGGAATGATCAGTGTGGAATCCCAAATTTGGGAAATAGATCCTTAGAGTGCCCAATCGTTTCATCCTTCTCTTGGAGGTAATCAAGAAGAGATAATCCCCTTTTGGAGAAAACCATGTCTAATCAACAGATGACCTAACCAACATGTGTGGAAAAGGAGGTAAAATCAGACAGTTGACCCATTTTAGTAGATTTGGTAATAAACGCCACAAAGTCAGAGTTCAAGCGGTCTCAAAACCCTAAAAGGTGACACAGATTAGTTTCAAGGGACACAAGGTGTCACAGGGTGTGCCAACCTCCCAGAGGGTGAGAACCATGGCAACTTTGGGCAGGCTGGGAAACGATCCCGGACTCTTGCAGTTCTGTGAGAAATCAAACTTACCGCAACTTTGGAAGTCAAGAAGCCAGCAAGTTGGGGGATACGGGATCACAATTACTTGGTGAGACAAGCTGCCCTGGTAGCTTGCCCTCTCCCATCAGGTAGGTGAGGTTAAAGAACAGGCAGGCTCCCCCTCCGCATGGCAGAACTGCTGTGAAGGCATGGAGGAGCGAGGCTGAGGTTGGGGGCCTTCGCCTACCATTCCGTGAGCTGAAATTTTTTGTTACCAGCCAGTGATCACAGGGCTGCAGGACTACAATCCCAGCGTGCACAGGGATCAGGGACTGTGCGCATCACTGGAGGAAGGGGCGGAGCTGCGCGCGCTTCGCTGAGCTTGCTGGGAGATGTAATCTCATAGCCAACTCCCAGCCCTTCGGCCACAAGGCTGCAGGACTACAATCCCAGCTGTACCAGGCTCAGGGGCGGTTCGCAGCCTTAGAGGAAGGGGCCGGGCGGTGAGCGCCGCGCCTTGTATGCTGGGAATTATAGTCTCTTCATTGCTCTAGGCCCATGGGTAGGTAGCTTCAGAACTACAATCCCAGTATGCATCGGGGCGGTGCGTAGCCCTGGAGGGAGGGGCATAGCGGTGTGGATTTACCGGTGTGGAAAGCACTGCTGGCCGCCGATTTCACGCCGCCCCCTTGCCAGGGAGAGTGAATACAGCTAGGGACGTGAAAGGCAGGTCTGGGCTGGGCATTGAGGAGGGTATTAAGCTAGGAAATATACCTTACCTTTGTCTAAATCGGGCGGATCGTCCTCCCGTCATTGGCCCTGTGCAGCTTGGATTCCTCTCACCCGCACCCAGGGGTCTTCCCAGAGCATGGCGTCGTCTCCAGCCCAGGGAGCTGCCTTCTTTCCCAAACTGCTTTGGAAACTGTCCTGATGTCTAAGACAATGTACGTTGTGCCGCAGCCCTGTACCTTCTCTAGCTAGAGTGCGAGCTCAGCTGCTTTTGAGAAAAATCTACCACCTGGCCCACCTGTGCACAACTTCAGAGCTTTGTCGGGGGTGACAAGGGCCGTGGCTTCGGGGAAATATCCCGCACACTGGCGCCTTTTTCGCGAATGTGAAAGTTGAGACATCAAGAAGCTTAATTATTGGGTTGCTCAGGATCTGCCAAGAGCAAAGGAGAAAACCCCATTTCCCAGGCATGTGTCTTGTGAGCCATTTTTTGTCAACCCTCTCAAGTGGACAAGCTCCAAAACACAACATGAAACTGATGATGATTTAGGCAATTTACGTTTGAAATCATTGGCCTCATCTCAAATCAGTGTCTCAGAGACACAGGTCGGACCTGATCCCTCAGGAACAGATAGCGTTTCAGCTTTGTGGGATTGACTTTTGAGATGTGGAGCACTGGGGGGTCATTTGAAAGCCATCAGGTTTCACATCTCTGCTTTGGATGGAAAGCCCATCACCCACAGCTGTCAGGGATGTTCCTTAACTCACTGGGGCTCATCTGTTGAATTTTTCTATCTAGATAATGGAAACATCTAGGAGCACTTCTGCTTCCATGTAACCTCTTAATAATTGATGTCCCTAAAATTCTGTGTTCTCAGGGACAGTTCCTTTGGTTCCCAGATGGTACCAGCTTTCATGTTGTTATATCTAATATGTAAAAACCTGGATGTTAATCTCCAAGACATTGTTCGCGTCACACATTCCAGTATGTTTCATTTGTGATGTCTTTTTTTTTTTTTTTTTTTTTTTTTATTTAAGACGGAGTCTCGCTCTGTCGCCCAGGCTGGAGTGCAGTGGCCAGATCTCAGCTCACTGCAAGCTCCGCCTCCCGGGTTCCCGCCATTCTCCTGCCTCAGCCTCCCGAGTAGCTGGGACCACAGGCGCCGCCACCTCGCCCGGCTAATTTTTTGTGTTTTAAGTAGAAACGGGGTTTCGCCGTGTTAGCCAGGATGGTCTCGATCTCCTGACCTTGTGATCCGCCCGTCTTGGCCTCCCAAAGTGCTGGGATTACAGGATTGAGCCACCGCGCCGGGCCCATTTGTGATGTCTGAATGTAGGTTTTCAAAGAACTGAAAACCTGGCCATAAAAATTGGACCCTATTACTGTACTTAGTGAATAATTTACCCCTTAGGGTTAATTACACCTGAGTTCATCAGCACCTGTGTAAAGAAAGAAAAAAAATTATGGCATCTGCCAGGCATGGTGGCTCATGCCTGTAATCCCAGCACTTTGGGAGACCGAGACGGGTGGATCACCTGAAGTCAGGAGTTTGAGACTAGGAGTTTGAGACCAGGCCAACATGGCGAAACACCATCTCTACTAAAATACAAAAATTAGCCAGGCGTGGTGGCAGGCACTGTAATCCCACCTATTCTGGAGGCTGAGGCAGGAGAATCGCTTGAACCCAGGGGAGGGAGGTTGCAGTCAGTCTAGATCAAGCCACTTCATTCCAGCGTGGGCAAAAGAGCGAAACTCCATCTCAAAAACCAACAAAACAAAACCATGTGGCACCTATGCACCTGGCAAGATGAGGAAGTATAGGGAGACCACAGCACATTTCTAGGGCTCTTCTTTTGTTTTAAATAGCGCCTGTGGGGAAAGTCCATGTGATCCAGTGCACACATCCCTTCCCTATCCCTCTGTTTTCATCCTACTCCTTTCTGTGCCCTCTTTAGGTGAGGGTGTCTGATCACCCTCGCCCACAAGTGTTGCTTGGGGATGTTGTAATGTAACCATATCCATCCTCTCAAAATGAGGATTAATAGAGAAGAGAGTCTTGGGACTTGTGTTCAGATGCACTGCTGTTTGGCGTGTGGCTGCTCTCATCAGTCCACAGCAGCTGTCTGAAAAGATTGGTCCTGATGTAGCCATAGCTGGTGTTCACAGGGCTGGGTGCTTCTTGTGGTTTGGTGTCTTTTGCTTAGATTTTGTGGCTCTGACCCTCTTCTGCTTATCCATTCCTGGTAGTATCTGCGGGGTTGCCTGGTTTGTTCCAGTTGTTTCCTGAAAGCTTGTTGTGTAACTATTTCCCAAGGTCTTTGGGATTCTACGCTCACTAGACCAGTCACTGTCCACTGGCCCTGTCCTTATCTTGCTGGAGCCCCCATGTTCATCCTCTCCAGTGGAGCAAAGAATTCTAGTTACTTAGAAATCTTCTAATTCTGATGCTGCTGGGCCATTTATGAAGCTGGGAATCTTGTCTTTGGGTTCATGGGTGTTATTCTTTTTGCATATTTCGATATCTGATGCTATTTTACTGATAATGTGAACCTCCAGCAACAGGCACATTTAAATACTAGTGAATTTTTTTTTTTTTTTTTTGAGACAGTTGCGCCCTGTTGCCCAGACTGGAGTACAGTGGCGCAACCTTGGCTCACTGCAACCTCTGCTTCCTGGGTTCAAGCGATTCTCCTCCCTCAGCCTCCCAAGTAGCTAGGATTACAAGCACCCACCACCACACCCGACAAATTTTTATATTTTTAATAAAGACAGGGTTTTGCCATGTTGAGCAGACTGGTCTAGAACTCCTGACCTCAAATGATTCATCTGCTTTGGCTTCTCAAAGTGCTGGGATTACAGGCATTGAGCCACCGCACCTGAACTTGTATTGCCTTTCTCTGATTCTGTTTGAGGGTAGTACTAGGTTCCTAAAATATATTGGGAAATGTTCCTTCCTCTTCTACTTTCTGAACAATATTGAGTAGAAATGGTGTTAATTCTTTTTTAAACACTGGACTCAGAAAACCATTCAGGCTTGAATTTATTTATTTTTTTTAGTTTTAAAATTATGATTTCAGGCTGGGTGCAGTGGCTCATGCCTGTAATCCCAGCACTTTGGGAGGCTGAGGTGGGTGGATCACCTGAGGTCAGGAGTTCGAGACTAGCCTGACCAACATGATGAAACCCAGTCTCTACTAAACAAATACAAAAATTAGCCGGCGTGGTGGCACATGACTGTAATCCCAGGTACTCGGAAGGCTTGAACCCAGGAAGTGGAGGTTGCGGTGAGCCGAAGTCGCACCACTGTACTCCAGCCTGGGTTACAGAGTGAGACTCCATTTAAAAAAAAAAAAAAAAAAAAAAAGGCCGGGCGCGGTGACTCAAGCCTGTAATCCCAGCACTTTGGGAGGCCGAGACGGGCGGATCACGAGGTCAGGAGATCGAGACCATCCTGGCTAACATGGTGAAACCCCGTCTCTACTAAAAAATACAAAAAAAAAAAAAAAAACTAGCCGGGCAAGGTGGCGGGTTCCTGTAGTCCCAGCTACTCGGGAGGCTGAGGCAGGAGAATGGCATGAACCCGAGAGGAGGAGCTTGCAGTGAGCTGAGATCTGGCCACTGCACTCCAGCCTGGGTGACAGAGTAAGACTCCGTCTCAAAAAAAAAAAAAAAAAAATTGAGAAGCCATAAATCCTTGGTTTTGTTTTTTGTTTCATACTTCAGGTTTGAGTTTGTTTGTTTGACTTGAACTTTTACAGATCAAGTAAGAACTTAGTAGTCTTCCTATCTATTCTAATTCTTTTTTTTTTTTTTTTTTTGGCAGGGGGCGGGGGACGGAGTTTCGCTCTTGTTGCCCAGGCTGGAGTGCAATGGTGTGATCTCGGCTCAGCGCAATCTTAGCTCACTGCAACCTCCGCCTCCCGGGTTCAAGCAATTCTCCTGCTTAACAGCTGGGATTACAGGCATGTGCCGCTACGCCCAGGTAATTTTGTATTTTTAGTAGAGATGGGGTTTCTCCATGTTGGTCATACTGGTCTCAAACTCCCGACCTCAGGTGATCCACCCACCTCGGCCTCCCAAAGTGCTGGGATTACAGGCATGAGTCACTGTGCCATCTATTCTAATTCTAGGAAGCCCATGAGTCAAACTGTTCTTATTGCTTGCTTTGACTTTGCAGTCTATTAAATAACCATTCCCACCATTTTTTTCACAGCTGCATTTGAGTGCTGCCACTTAAATCCTGCAGTCCCAAGACCCAGTTATAACCAATGCATTTAGATTTTTCATTTTGGTGGCAACAATCTTCATTGTAAGTTCTGTCTTACAGAGAAGTGTGTTGATCAAGCTCTTCAGAGATACTGGGACTCCTCTCACAAATATATGTCTCACAGTTATAATGAATGGTATCTCCTGGATCCTCCTCAGTTGAGTATGTTTTAAATGAAAAAGACACTTTAGGCCGGGCGCGGTGGCTCAAGCCTGTAATCCCAGCACTTTGGGAGGCCGAGACAGGCGGATCACGAGGTCAGGAGATCGAGACCATCCTGGCTAACATGGTGAAACCCCGTCTCTACTAAAAAATACAAAAAAAAAAAAAAAACTAGCCGGGCGAGGTGGCGGGCGCCTGTAGTCCCAGCTACTCGGGAGGCTGAGGCAGGAGAATGGCATAAACCCGGGAGGCGGAGCTTGCAGTGAGCTGAGATCCGGCCACTGCACTCCAGCCTGGGAGACAGAGCGAAACTCCGCCTCAAAAAAAAAAAAAAAAAAGACACTTTATCATTCAAATCTTTCAAAGCTTTTGAATCACTTTATAGCAAACCAATGAAGATCCAGCATTTCTTTCTTTCTTTCTTTTCTTTTTTCTTTTCTTTTCTTTTTTTTTGAGATGGAGTTTTGCTCTTGTTGCCCAGGCTGGAGTGCAATGGTGCAATCTCAGCTCACTGCAACCTCCGCCTCCCGGGTTCAAGAGATTCTCCTGCCTCAGCCTCCTGTGTAGCTGGGAATTACAGGCATGCGCCACTATGCCCAGCTAATTTTCTATTTTTAGTAGAGAAAGAGTTTCTCCATGTTGGCCAGGCTGGTCTAGAACTCCCAACCTCAGGTGATTCTCCTACCTCAGCCTCCCAAAGTGCTGGGATTACAGGCGTGAGCCAGCACGCCTGGCCCTCATTTTAACTTTTTAATATCCAATGTTTTCCGAATGAATACACCCACTTTAAAAGTAGGCATCCTGCAAGCCTGGGAATTTAACTTTTGTTGTAATTCATCCAGTTACATCCAGTTATAGTTTGTTGTAATTCATCCAGATGCTGTGATTATTTTCAGCATTTGAGCCCTGAAACTGTAGGAGATAAGGGTCTTCTTCAGGGCTCCATATAAATTTTTAGGATATTAATGCAGTACTTATATTAAAAACTTTGAATCCTTGACTTAATCCTTTTCTAGCTAATTTCGTATTTTTAATAGAGACGGAGTTTCTCCATGTTGGTCAGGCCGGTCTCAAACTCCTGACCTCAGGTGATCCACATGCTTCGGCCTCCCAAAGTGCTGGGATTACAGGCGTGAGCCACCCGGCCTAAGATCCAGCATTTCTAACTCAGTTACTACTGACCACATTTTGGCTTATGTTTTGGTCAATGAAGCAAACTAGGAGAACTTTTTTTGATTCCTTAAGCTGCAACATTAAATGTAGAATCTGCTTAGAAGACCCACATTGATAAATCTTACCTGATTCAACTTTGTGTTCCAGCATTGGCCTATACTTTTTTTTTTTTTTTGGATGGAATTTCTCTCTTGTTGCCCAGGCTGGAGTGCAGTAATGAGATATCAGCTCACCACAACCTCCACCTCCCGGGTTCAAGCCATTCTCCTGCCTCATCCTCCCGAGTAGCTGAGATTACAGGCATGCACCACCACGCCCAGCTAATTTTGTATTTTTAATAGAGAAGGGGTTTCTCCACGTTGGCCAGGCTGGTCTCAAACTCCCGACCTCAGGTGATCCACCCACCTCGGCCTCCCAAAATGCTGGGATTACAGGCGTGAGCCACCGCGCCCGGTCCTCATTCTAATTTTTTAATATCCAATGTTTTCCGAATGAATACACCCACTTTAATAGTAGGCATCCTGCCAGCCTGGGAATTTAATTTTTGTTGTAATTCATCCAGTTACGGGGTGAGATGCTGTGATTTATTTTCGGCATTTTGAGCCCGGAAGCTGCGGGAGATAAGGATCTTCTTCAGGGCTCCATATAAATTTTTAGGATATTAATGCAGTACTTGTATTAAAAACTTTGAATCCCTGACTTAATCCTTTTCTTTACCCAGTTTATCCAGCAACATCAGAAGCAAATATCAAATCTCATTATACTCATTAGTCTGACAAAAAGGTTTGGAAGTACTGTATACAAAATCACCCACATACTTGCACCTGTTAAGTGTTTGATTAGCAGTATCTAATGGTGATATCTTGTGTATTTCTACTCCCAGATTACGTGAAAAACTATTCATGTACATTTTACTATTAAAAATAAAATCGAGGCTGGGCACGGTGGCTCACACCTGTAATTCCAGCACTTTGGGAGGCTCAGGCGGGCAGATCAACTGAGGTCGGGAGTTCGAGACCAACCTGACCAACATGGTGAAACCCTGTCTCTACTAAAAAGACAAAAATTAGCCAGGTGTGGTGGCACACGCCTGTAGTCCCAACTACTCAGGAGGCTAAAGCAGGATAATTGCTTGAACCCAGGAGGCAGAGGTTACAGTGAGCTGTGATGGCACCACTGCACTGCAGCCTGGGTGACAGAGCAAGACCGTGTCTCAAAAAAAAATTATTTAGTTTATTTATTTGATTAAAAGATTAACATAGAAAAAATATGTAATCACTTTAGTATATCCTTAAATAAAATATGTAATGATTAAGAATACCAAATAGGATAACAGAAACTTCTGGCTGGGCATGGTGGCACATGACTACAGTTCCAGCTACTCAGGAGGCTGAGGTGAGAGAATCGCTTGAGCGCAGGAGTTTGAGGCTGCAGTGAGCTATGATTTCACCTGTGACTAGCCACTGCACTCCAGCCTGAGAAACATCAGACATCATGTTTCAAAAGGAAGGAAGGATGGATGGAAGGAAGGGAGGGAGGGAGGAAGGGAGGGAGGGAGGGAGGGAGGGAGGGAGGAAGGAAGGAAGGAAGGAAGGAAGGAAGGAAGGAAGGAAGGAAGGAAGGAAGGAAGGAAGGAAGGAAATAAAATTCATATTAAGCAAAGATATTTGTGCAAACATCATAATCAACAGCAAACATCAGAAGCGTTTCAATGAAGAAAAGTCTAAGACAAGGGCCAGCCAGGCCTCTCCCATTTATCACTCTGGGGGATGCCTGAGCCTGGACCAGAAGAGAGAAGAGGAGGAAACAGGAAAGAATGTAAGTCAAAGAATTTGAACTGCAGTTATCTACAGAGGCCATGAGTGCAAATAGAAAAGCAGGGGAATCGATTTCAAATTTCAGAACAAAAACTGTTTAACAATATTCAGGAAATTGAACAAATACACGTTGTACATACGATAAATCTTGAATCTTTCGTACTAATAATAAACACATAGTAACAATAACAAAGAGAGAATCAGCCTCTGTCCACATTAGCAAACTGCCATGAAATCGATTAGAAGACATTCCCAGGCCTGTGTAAAAGCATAAAACTGTACTGAAAACCACAAAAAGACACCTTGAGGCTGGGCGCGGAGGCTTACACATGTAATCCCAACACTTTGGGAGGCCAAGGTGGGTGGATCATGAGGTCAAGAGATCCAGACCATCCTGGCCAACATGGTGAAACCCCGTCTCTAGTAAAAATACAAAAATTAGCTTGGCATGGTGGTGCACGCCTGTAGTCGCAACTACTCAGGAGACTGAGGCAGGAGAATCGCTTGAACCTGGGAGGCAGAGGTTGCAGTGAGCCATGATCGCGCACACTCCAGCCTGGGCAACAGAGTGACACTCCATCTCAAAAAAAAAAAAAAAAGACACATCGAAGACTAACAAACCAAATCCTTACATTGGAAGAAGTAGTGAAATAATAAAGATATTAAAGATCCAGACTCAGTGCATTTCAAACTTTTTGAAATAGCTATTCTAGCAAATGTGAGGTGACATCTCATTCTGGTTTTAATTTGCATTTCCCTGATGATTATTGAACTTGGGCTTTTGTTCATGTACTTGTTGCTCATATGCATGCCTTCTTTGAGAAATGTCCTTTGCTAATAATCAAGTCCTTTGCTAATATTTAATAGTATTTGTTTTTTTGCTGTTGGATTGTTTGAGTTTTTATACATTTGTGATATTAATGCATTATCAGATGTATAGTATACAAATGTTTTCTGTCATGCAGATGCTTCTTCTTAGAGACAAGGCCTCACTCCATTGCCCCTAGGCCGGGCCTGTTGAGTGACAGCAGCCCTGGTGCCCCAGCCTGCTAGGCCAACGTGTCACCCAGAGGCTTCAAGGCTCTCCTCACCATGGTACCCACCTCCTCAAAGCTGCCTCCTGAAGCCCTCTAGCTGCTGCTGCAGCAGCAACAGGTACCACCACCAGGGGCCTTCCAGCTGCCAGTTCAGGCTTTCCAGAGCCAGGGGTTGGGGAACCTGCAGTCATCACCTCAGCAACTCTGGTGGTAGCCAGGCCAGCTAGGGCAGTGATGATGACTGTAATTAAGAGTGGGATGACAGCTCCACACTGGTGGATGAGTCGAGAACACCAGGCAGAGGCATGTACCTGGTCTTTGATGGTTCAGTGGACCTGCACTACCATTGCAGTGCAGAGTGCAAGAGTTGAAGCTGGGAAACCTTCACCTAGATTTAGGAAGATTCATGGAAAAGTCTGGATGTCCATGCAGAAGCCTGCTGCACGAGTGGAGCCCTCATGAAGGGCTCTTCTAGGGCAGTGTGGAGGGGAAATGTGGGGTTGGAGCCCCTACACAGAGTCCCACTGGAGCACTGCCTAGTGGAGCTATGAGAAGAGAACCACTGTCCTCCTGACATCAAAATGGTAGATCCACTGGCAGCTTGCACCCTCAGCCTGAAAAAGCTACAAGTACTCAAGGGCAGTCCTTGAGAGCATCTACAGGTGCTGAATCCTGGAAAGCCACAAGTGTGGTGCTGCGCAAGGCTTTGGGAGCCCACCCCTTGTACCAGCATACCCTTGATGTGGGATATGAAATCAAAGGAAGTTATTTTGGAGCTTTAAAATTGAATGACTATTCTGCTGGGTTTTGGACTTGTGTATGCTTGTAACTCCTTTCTTTTGGCCAATTTCTTCCTTTTAGAATGGGAATGTTGATCCAATGCCTATACTCCCATTTTATCTTGGAAGTAACAAATTTGTTTCTTATTTTACAGGGTCATAGGCAGAAGGGACTGGCCTTGTCTCAGATAAGACTTTGGACTATAGACTTTTGAGTTAATGCTGGAATGAGTTAAATCTTTGCAGGAATGTTGGGAAGTCATGGTAGTATTTTCTTTTTTGGAGACAGAGTCTCCCTCTGTCACCAGGCTGGAGTGCAGTGGCGTGATCGCAGCTCACTGCAATCTCCACCTCCCGGGTTCCCCTGCCTCAGCCTCCCCAGTAGCTGGGACTACAGGCCTCCATCACCATGCCTGGCTAATTTTTTGGATTTTTAGTAGAGACGAGGTTTCACCATGTTGGCCAGGATGGTCTCGATCTCCTGACCTTGTGATCCACCTGCCTCGACCACCCAAAGTGCTGGGATTACAGGCATGAACCACCGTATCCAGCCAGTAGTATTTTGAAATATGAGAAGGACATGAGATTTGGGAGAGGCCAGAGGTGGAACAATATGGTTTGAATCTGTCCCTGCCCAAATCTCATGTTGAATTGGAATCCCCAATGTTGGAGGTAGGGCCTGGTGGAAAGTGATTGGATCGTGGGGGTGGTTTCTCATTAATGGTTTAGCACCATCCCCTTAGTGCTGTTCTTGTGATAGAGTTTGCATGACATCTGGTTGTTTAAAAGTGTGTAGCACTTCCTCCCCACACTTCCTCCTGCTCCAGCCATGTAAGACGTGCCTGCTACCCTTTTGCCTTCCACCATGATTGAAAGTTTCCTAAGGCCTCTCCAGAAGCCAAATAGATGCCAGCATCATGCTTCCTGTACAGCCTTTAGAACTGTGAGTCAATTAAACCTCTTTTCTTTATAAATTTCCCAGGCTCAGGTTTTTTTTATGGCGATGCAAGAACACACTAATATAGGTGAGTTATTGGGGCCACATCAGTGGAACCTATTCAGTGGAGTCATGTGGGACCTGGTCATGTGGGACCTGGTCAGCAGGGCCTGGTGAATAGGTCCTTGTGAGTGGGGGTCGGGTTGGTGCTGACCTGGTCAGCAGCAGCCTAGTCAATAGTACCTGGTCAGTGGGGGCATGGTCAATGGGGACACAATCATTGGAGACCTAGTCAGAGGAAGCCTGGTGAGCAGGCACCTGGTCAGTGAGGACCTGGTCTGAGGGAGCCTGGTCAGAGGGTACTGGTCAGAGGGCCTGGTCACTTGGGACTACATCAGTGTGTCCTGGTCAGCATGAGCCTGGTCAGCTGAAATCTGGTCAGTGGGGGCCTGGTGAGTGTGACCTGGTTATTGGAGTCCTGGTCAGTGGAAGCCTGGTCATTGAGCCCTAGTTAGTGGATATCTGGCAGTGGGGGCCCAGTCAGTGGGGGTCTGTTCAGTAGGAACCTGGTCAGTGGGGACTTGACTATTGGGGTCCTGGGTAGTGGGGCCTAGCCAGGTAAGGTCTGGTAATTAAGGACCTGGTCAGTGGGAACCTCATCAGTGGAGAGACCTGGTCAGTGGGGAGCTTGGCAGTGGGGTCTGGAACTGGGGGGCCTATCAGTGGGGCCTGGCTAGTGGGGCCTACTCAGTGGAGGTCTGGTCAGTGGGGTCCTGGTAAGTTGAGGCTTCATCAGTTGGGGCCTGGTCAATGGGGACCTGGTGAGTGAGGGACTTGTCAGTGGGGCCTAGTCAGTGAAACGTGGCCACTGGGGGCATAATCAACTGTGGTCTTGTCAGTGGGGGCCTGGTCTTTGGAGTCTTCATTAGTGGGGCCTGGTCAGTAAAGGTCTGTTCAGTAAGGACCTGGTCAGTCAGAACCTCGTCATTTGAGGCCCAGTCAGTGGAGACCTTGACAGAGGGGGCCTTGTCAGTTGGGCCCACTCAGTGGAGGCCTGGCAGTGGAAGCCTCATCCGTGGGTCCTGGACAGTGAGGCCTGGTCACTGACGGTCTGATTGGGGGTTTTGTCAGTATGGCCCAATCAGCGGCAGCCTAGGAGTGGAGGCCTCATCAGGGGGTCCTAGCTAGTGGGGTCTAGTCAGTGGTGGTCTCGGGTCCTGGTAAGTTGAGGCCTCATCAACTGAGGCCTGGTCAGTGGGGCCTGATCGTTGGGGTCCTGGCTAGTGGGGCCTGGTTGTTAAAGTTCTGGGTCATTGGGTTCCTGGTTAATGGGGCCTAATCCGTAAAGGTCTGGTTATTAAAGACCTGGCCAGTCAGAACCTCATCAGTTAAGGACCTGGTCAGTTGGGACCTCATCAGTTAAGGACTTGGGCAGGTGGAACCTTGTCAGTTAAGGACATGGTCAGTTAGGACCTCATCAGTGAAGGAAGTGGTCAGTTGGAATCTCGTCAGTTGGGCCCCAGTCAGCCTGGCAGTGGAAGCCTCATCCGTGGGTTCTGGATAGTGAGGCCTGGTCACTGGAGGCCTGGCCGTGGAACCTGGTCAGTGAGGGTCTGGTCACTGGGGTCATGGGGAGTGGGGCCTGGTCAGTAAAGGCCTGGTCATTAAGGACCTGGTCAATCAGAACCTTATCAGATGGGGCCCAGTCAGTGGAGTCCTGGTCAGTGAGGCCTGGCTAATGGGCCTTGTAAGTTGGGTCCCAGTCAGTGGGGACCTGGTCAGCTGGAGGCTTGTCAGTGGGACCAGGTTGGTGGGGCCTAGTCAGTGAAACCTGGACACTGGGGACATAATCAACTGGGATCTTGTCAGTGGGCACCTGTTTAGTGGGGTCCTGATTAGTGGGGGCTGGTCAGTAAAGGTCTGGTCACTAAGGACCTGGTCAGTTGGAACCTCATCAGTTAGGGACCTGGTCATTGAGGGCCTCGTCAGTTGGGCCCAGTCAGTGGGGGCCTGGCAGTGGAAGCCTCATGAGTGTGTCCTGGATAGTGAGGCCTGGTCACTTGAGGTCTGACAGTGAGACCTAGTCAGTGAGAGTCTGGTCACTGGATACTGAGCTGTGGGGCCTGTTCAGTAAAGTCAGGTCAGTAAAAACATGGTCAGTTGGAACCTTGTCAGTTGGGCCCAGTCAGTGGAGGTCTCTCTGGTCAGTGGGTTCCTGGTAAGTTGGGGCCTCATCTCTTGAGGCCTGGTCAGTGTGGACCTGGTCAGTGGAAGCCTAGGCAGTGGGGGCCTTGTCAGTTGGGACAGTCAGTGGGGGTCTGGTAACTTGGGACCTGATTAGTGGGGGCCTGGTCACTGGGGTCCTGGGTAGTGGGGCCTAGTCAATAAATGACCTAGTCTGGTCATTAAGGACCTGGTCAGTCAGAATCTCATCAGTTGAAGCCCAGTGAGTGAGGGCCTTGTCTGTGGGTCTTGGTTATTGGGGCCTAGTCTGTAGAGGTCTGGTTAGTGGGGTCCTGGTAACTCAGGGTCATCTATGGGGACCTGGTGGGTGGGGACTTGACCAGTGGGACCTGGTGGTCAACGAGGGTTTTGTCCCTTAAACCTAATAACCAGGGCCTGGTCCGCTGTGACGTAGTCATTGTGGCTTAGTCAACGGGGGCCTGACAGTGGGGGCCTGTTCCATGGGGACCTTGTCAGCAGTACCTGCTCAGTGGTGGACCTGGTCATTGGGGCCTAGTACTTTTGGGCCTGGTCAGTGGAAACATGATCAGTGGGGACCTTGGTCATGGATGATCTGGTTAGGATTGACCTAGTCAGCAAACACCTTTCAGCAGGTTCTTATCAGGAGAAACCCGGTCAGAGAGGGCCTGGCCAGTGGGGCCTAGTTCTTAGAGTCTGGCAGTGGGACATAGTCGGTGAAAACCTGGCCGGAATATCTGGTCAGTGGGACTTGGATGTGAGGGCCTAGTCAGTGCGGGGGATAGACATTGGGGGCCTGTTCAAGTGTGGGCCTGTTCAGTCAGGAGGGACGTGACCCAAGGGGGCATGATCACTAGAAGCCTGGGTAGTGGAGGCATGACCAGCAAAGACATTATCAGTGAAAGTCTCATTCATAAGGCCTAGTTAGTGGAGTCCAGGCAGTGAGGGCCTTTTCACGAAGACCTAGTCAGTGGGGCCTTGTGCCTGGTCAGTGTGAACCTAGTTTCCAGGAGCTTGGTTAGTAAGTTAACTAGTCAGCGGGGACCTGGTCAGTGCAGCTCTGGCCACTGGCTGACTGATCACTGGACCCAATCAATGGGGGCCTGGCTTGGCTAGGGGGAGGAGCAGCTGCCAGTGGGGCCTGGTCAGTAACAACCTGGTCAGCTGGGGCCTAGTCAGGGGCAGTCCAGTCAGTAAGGCCTGGTGAGTGGGGCTTTATCAGGGGGGACTCTTCAGTGGGGTCCTGGTTATCAGGGCCCATTCAGTGAAGGCCAGGTCATGGCAGAGGCCCCAGTCCATGGGGCCCTGGTCAGCAGGGGCCTGGTCAGTTGGACACAGCCATCCCAGGACTGGTCCTCAGGGGCTACTCTGACTTCACAGGATCCCCTGACCATGCCAGTCCCCCAGCCTATAGCCAATGGTGTCCTTTATATCTCTCCCAGCACAGGCCCAGGACGTGGGGATGCCCGATGCTGGGAGGAGGCACACACAGCAGGAAGGAGAGAAGGAAGGAACTTCCATAGCATGGACGCCTACGAAGATACAACACGTGGTTCCATCGCCATGTTCTCTGTTTATTTCCCACATAATTCTCTATTCTAAACTGGCCTCAGTTGAGCACAAAACCATCCTTGTACTACCACAGATAGTTGGCCATGGCTCTCTGATAGAAGTTTTTATTCTGCTGTAGAAATTATCCTTGAACTGGAAAAAGTCCCCAACCCAACATCCAGTCACTCAACACTCTCATCTTTATAAAGAGCTGCTTCCAAATTCTAGATCGATTTTTGGAAAAAAAAATATTTTCTTCTGGTAAAAAGTGCTGCATCTGTGATCTCAAATCTCTCCCTCTAATTGGATGGAGATGGTGAATTTCAGCCAAAGTGGCCAAAGAACTCGTGTCCCACGCTCCTGAACACCATCAGCCCCCGCACCTCCATCGTTCCTCCTCCTACAAGTCTCCTGCTCCCCGTGACTTTGGTAAGAGCTCCTCTGTGAACATGGAGGACGTCTGGAAATTTGATGCGTTGCCACTTGGACGGCAGTAACAGGTCCGAGACAGAATCCAGGTCCTGCCTGGGCCAGTCTGGGAAGAGCTTGACGATGGCATCGTAGGCACCTCCGGTGAAGGTGACGGGCTGCTTCAGGCCCACCCAGAAGCCCTGCTGGGCCCACTCCAAAGCCTGGCTGAGGCTGCGGGAGGGCTGGCCCCCTGCTGATGTTCCTTCTCAAAGCCCCTCACCTGCTTGTCGTGAACTCCATGCCCTGTGGCTGAGCAGCAGCACTGTCGTCCACCTTCTTGAGAAAGCATATGGAGCTGTCAATCAGGCTCTCCACCTCCTGCAGGTCGAGGGCGGTGGTGGTGGAGTGCTCAGGGTCAGGAACGAGCTGGCACCCACCATGTCACCTTTCTCGCACCACCCACCTCCCATGACCAGGACACATATCCAGTGTTCATCTTCGATACCCACATCCACTTCTCCAAGTGATGCCCACCTTCTCGCTGATCTGCTCTGCTTGGATCGGAGGCAGTTTTCTTATTTTCTTTCCTCAAGAGGTGTCGTGCCATACAGAAGGCCTTCCTCTTGCCTTGTTTCCAGGCCTTCTTTCGGTGCTGCTGGGGCACATCAGGAAGTGCTGGAGGACGTGGCACTGCCAGCACTGGGCAGCCAGCCGTGTGGCTCCTCCCACAGATCAGGCTCTTCCTGTGCTTGGAGATGAAGTCCTCCTGGAAGCAACCCGTGGCCCACTTCTCAGGTGGGTGGGGCACAGAGATGGCCGGGAATGTCACCAGACAAGCATCCAGTCAGTGCAAGTGCTTGTTGCGCCGTGCACTGGGACCTGCCTGTGCATGGTCACCAGCTTGCAAGAGAGGACGCTATTCATGCCCTTGAACTTGTTCTACTGAGTGGTGTCGCTGGTAGTGCACTGGAAGGAGTAGGGGTTCTCCTGCCACTTGAGGCCATAGAGCCACAGAGCCATGCACAACTTGTCCCCGTCCTTCACAGAGCCCAACACCTCACCAAGCACAAGGCCTCCCCGCCTGACTTGACAGGTGGGGAAGCGGTTGAGACTGCGCCTCATGGTGGCCAAGCTGTTACCACCACAGGAGCCCAGGGAGCCACTGAGCACCAGGTGTGAACTGCCACTAGGCTCATCCACCATCATGGAACTGCCATCCCACTTGTCCTGGGCATCATCACTGCCCTGACTGTCCTGGTTGCCACGAAAGAGCTACTGAGGCCATGGCTGCTGAGCACCCCTGCCGTCTGAAGCCTGCACCGGCTGCTGGAAGGTATTCAGTGGTGACACATGCTGCAGCTGTAGCACTGGCTAGAAAGTGTCAGGAAGGGGTCTCAAGGAGGTGGGCAGGATACCGGGCATGGTCTCAAAGCCTCCCAGCAGCATGTTGGCAGTGTGGCCGAGATGCTGGGGCCACCATCACCTGCCAGTCCCAGCTTGGAGTCATGGATCACCTGCACTGCACAGACGAGGCTGGGAAGAGGCCACAGTCACTGTAGCCATGGACGCCCTTGAGCAGCCCTTGATGTCCTGCTCCCGCACAGGCTCAGAACCTCATGTTCCTGCAGCAAGTTCTTGCTGGGGTTCTCTGACCTGAAATGGTACAACAACCGGGTGAGGTGTGCCATGTCCCCTGCATGGTCATGTGTGCTGCAACTAAAGGCCCGTGGCACCCCTGGTGCCCTCCCCTACCAACCAGGGCTGGAGTTGAGGCCGGGCCCCTCTGGACCTAGGACGTGTGCCCCAGGAGGGGACTCTGTCCAACAAGCCAAATCAGAGGCCACAAGGCATGCTCCTGGCTGGCCAGGGCTGGGAGGACACCATGTTCACCCCTCCCTCTGGTGGCCTGAAAGGGACCAGCTTCCCTGTTGAGAAGGACTTCATAAGGCCCAGGAGCCATCTGGGGTTGCAGAGCAACTGGCTGGGAGCTGCCCTGGTTCCTTCCACGCCGTGCTAGTCATTGCCCACCAAGAGGGTTCCGATGCAAGTGCCCTCATGCAAGGGACTTACCTCTGGACCTGCCTCTCCGTTCTCACGGGGCCCAGCAGGGCCTGGTGTTGTAGCCAAGATGGGGTTGCAGGGCTGGGCCCCATTAATGGTCCTGGGGCTGGGTAGGGTAGATGTGGAAGGGACGGAGCACAGCATCCCTGTTCAAATTTTACAATGGGAACCACGGGCCTCTGACAGCCAAGTCTCTGGGCAGCTTCCGGAGGGAGTTCAGAAAATGCATGGGTCCATTTGAACCCTCAGGATCCCCAGAGAGCAACCTGCTGCCCTGAGTTTTCTGGAAGCTCCTTCGTGCCCCTGGGCCTCAGTCTTGGAGACTGCCAGCCATGCCGGGGTGGGAGAGGACCAGGGTTGCATTCCGGGGTAGGGGGCTGGCTGCATGGGCCTGTAGAGCTGAGCTGGTAGGCAGGGGTGGGCCAGCCTGTCTCCCTTGCAGAGGGGCGTAATGCTCACAGAGGCCTAGGTGCCAAGGACCCTCAATCAGGTTTGGCTGAAAAAATAGCAGACGTGAGTGGTCAGCTTCTCCACCAAGTCCATTAAGTCCCCACAAAGCTGGGCCCCACGGACCTGGGTCTCTGGTGTCCTCAGCATCCCTGTGTGGCTTCTTGAGTCTGACTCTGAGGACACCCCAGCAGGCTGCTGATCACAGAGCAAGGGGTGCGTGGATCCTTCAGGGCGTAGGGAGTTATTGGGGCGCCTCATGTCACTCCTGGGGCAGTGGCTTAGGATTCGGGCTGGCTCCAGACTTCCTCCTTCACCTCTTCATCCCAGGGCTGTGTGGCCTGGGTAGCAGCCCTGATTCAGAACCAGGTGGGAGAGGCCTTGGCTGTCACCTAGCCCCCTTGCCACCTCACATGAGATACTGTCTCCACAGTGGGTGAGATGGTCCCAGGCATGGGGCCCCCTTTGCCCTCCGGGACCGTCCACTCCACACCTGGACTAGACCATTCCCACACCTGGCTGAACTCTTGGATCTGGCTCTGGCCAGGGCTCCTACCCGTGTCCTCTCCACGAATCCTCTGGGTCAGTGACACTGATTCTCTTGTTCCCCTGGCTCAAGGCTTATTGCCCTGACATCCTTGGAGGGGTGCTCTGGAGCAAGCGGCCCCTGCTCCTCCCGGCATCTGTTGATGTTGGGATGGTGGTTCAGGGAGCTCGCACAGAGGGGAAAGGATGTAAAAACCACAGGAAGCGTTGAGGGGTCTTTCCCCAGCCCCCGCCTGTCTGAGCAGCATGTCCATTACATATGCGCTCAGCACCTGCCCAGAAGCTGCTTAGTGTAGAGGAGGAAAAGGCAGAAAAAGAGGTGCAGAAGGAAGGGCCAGGTCGTAGGGCTGGTGGGGCCGGGGCCCTCTCCACTATCGAACGCTCCAGAGGGTGACAGGAGGGGACCTGGTGCTGGAGCCCACCAGGGGGTGGCAGGTTCCAGCACTGGCTCATCAGTTCCCCCACAAAGGCCTCAAAGTGCCTGAGCATGGTGGCATCCTCCAGGACCCATGCCTGGGAGAACTGGTCCTGAAAGAACTCCCTCCCACAGGCTGGACTGGGACAGGTTCATGGTCGCTCAAGGGACAGGGAGGGCATCAGGCCAGGGGGCGTTCCTGGGAGGGGTTGGTGCCCACACCCCGTTTCCAATACTGCCACCTCCCACTGGGCAGCACTGGGTCGTTCTGTGGCCACCCCTGGGGTCCAGCTATGCACAGGAGGCCATGGCCGGGGGGACGCCCAGGCAGGGAAGTGCCCACCACACTCCCACCTTTCGCATGGATCATTCATTTCAAGGGTGGGCTCAGGGTCTGGGAGAACTCGCTCTGCCCTGCCCAGCCCTACAGGCCAGGCCTGGTCATCCCTGGCCATCCCTTCTGACCAGAGCAGAGGGTCATGGGGACAGCTGTCTGTCTGTCCCGTGAGTTCCCCAGGAAACCTCAGGCACAGGGGTACTTGCTTCTGTGAACCTTGAAGGCTGTGGGTGCCATTGCCATTATTGCATGCTTCATCTTCAGGCTGAACCCCAAGGGGATCTGTGGGGACAGCAGGTGTGAAAGGACCTGGCCCTTCCAGGCTGGAATCTGGTGGCCCAAGCAGGGCCCACTGTGGTTTCAGTCCCCTGGAGTGCCAAGGACCCCTCCCCATGGGATGAGCTGCCACTGTGAGGCTGGGTCAGAAGAGGTCTTGCAGCTCCTCATGGAGGGGACTCATCTCAGCAGGGATGTGGCTCCTGGAACGAGGGGCTCCCCAGGGCCTTGGACTTCCCTGGGCTCTCCCAAGTGGAGACCTGGCCCATTCTGCCCTGGCCTCTGCTGTGGGATGCCCCTTCTCAAGTGTCGCCTACCTTGTGTGCCCTATGGGGACCCGCCTGTGCCTCCTGCTGGATGGGGGTGAGCCAGGTCCTCCTGGGGGAGCTGGACCTCCGGGCTGGGGGAGCCAGGCAGTGCAGGGCAGGAGGATCCCTGGGCTGGGAGCTTCCAGTGCTTCATTACCCCCATTTAAAGCACCAGAGAAGCCAGTGTAAACATGGAATTCTGGGCACGCAGCTCATCCTTGTCCTGATGGGAGGAGCAGAGGTGCTCAGGGCCCCTTGGGCTGCCCCCAAAACATCCCTATTTCAGGCCCCTCTGCAGCCGTTCCCTAAGGGGCAGAACACTGGGCAGTCCCCAGGGCGCCCCGCCACACCTGCCCCCCGCATGGACTTTCGGTGGACACATTTCCCTTAGCCTAGTTCAGCCAGAGCATAGCCCCCCTCCCAGAGCCTCTGCCTGCTCCAGAGCAGAAAAAGGAAACCCAACGACAATCCCATGGAGACCTCCACATCCCAAGTCTGACCCCTGCTGGGACTCGACCCCTCAGCCCCCATGAGGAGGAGCCAGAACCTCCCTCTCCCCCTGATCCCCAAGCCTCTGGGGAAGAGCCGAGGGGACCGTCTCCTCACCAAGTCCTCATGAGCTTCGGGGATGATGTGCGTAACACGTGTCCCGGCTGGGCTTAGAGTCTCCGGGGCCTGGCACAATTTGAACTGTAGAATCCTGAGAGCCCACAACTTTTCACAAAATCAAAGCCTGCTCCCTAGATGTGGAGCGGTCAGCTGGAAGAGCTAGGCACTGGCAGGGGTCCTCAAACCCCCAGACCTCCCACCCTCCCATTTGGCCACTCCAGCATGCAGCCTTGACCCAGGAGAGGAGGGGCAGGAACATCCCCTGGATCCTGGCAGGAGGAGCTGCCCGGTGGGGCCCTGAGCTGAGGTATTAGGAGGAGAGGCCTGCCATGGAGGCCGAGAGGGAGGAACGTGGCAGGCAAGGGCCAGCAGGGTGAGCGGGGTGGGTGCTGGGGGTGCATTACCGTCTTCTGGAAGTTCGTGGGGTCAGGCGGGGGGACATGCGATGAGGAAGCATTACGGTCTGGGTTTCACCTGCCTGTCCGAGGGTGGCGAGGGCAGCTAGGAGCACAGTCAGCCACCAGGAGGCAGGAGGACCCTCAGGGAGGCGAGCGTTGCCTGCGCAGTCGAGGCTGGAAGACTGAGGCTCCAGGATACAGAAGGCAGCCACAGGGAGGCTGCAATGCCCTCTGCTGATGGGGATGAGAGGTGTCTAAGTCAGGGTGTGGGGGTCCCTATCCAGTCCCAGGCTCCTACATGACCCACAGCAGGCAACATCCCAGGGGCTCCAAATGAGCCGGGGACACAAGGAAGGCGCCTTGCCTGGAAGCTGGGATCATCTAGCCAGGGTGACCGTCCCCGGGCCTGGCTGCGTGAGTCCCTGGGGGCAGCTGTCCACCTACCCTGCAGGGAGTGGCTCTCACTGGCCAGCAGCTGAGCCTGCACTCAGAAGGTGTCTTTTTCCAGGCAGATAGAGGAGAGTGGCAGCAATGCGGCTCATGACCCTACAGTAGCCCAACTCCTGCAAGAGCCAGAGTCACCATGGAAGGATGTCACCTGGGAGGGCTGAGGTCACCTGAGAGTACTGACGTCATTGGGGAGGCTTGCCACGGGCCCTGGGGAATTTGGGGTACAGCCTCTTCACCCCTCTCCTGACACTGGGTGTCAGGACTGAGCAGGTCATGCACGTCCCAGTTGACAAGGAGTCCAAAGAGACCCCTATAGCGAGCGTCCAAGCCCATGTGGCCCAAGAGGACATAGGAGAGGACCATGGATGTCCCTCCCGTTCAGATGCCAGACCAGGGAGGCCACCGTGCCAGGCTTGGGACAGCATCTGTGAGCTAGGCTGGCCAACAAGGCGGGCTGGGGAAGACCCAGGGGCTGCCTGCCAGGTACGAGAGGGAGGCTGGGTCCAGACCCTGTGTGTGCGGCGCATGGAGCCAGCTCAGTGGCTGTCCCTCCAGGAGTGATCTGGAAACTGGGGGGCACATGGGGAGCAGGCACTTTGGGAACCCCCTCCCTGTCTGCTGCGCTCCAGTGGGGTTCGGGCAGAGGGGACATTGGATCCCTGCCAGTTTTCCACTGAAGAAACAGCTTCCGCGGGATCCACACTCATTTCGTGACAAGAGCCACGCCCATCAGGCACTGTGGCAATTTGTCAAAAATGCCTCCTGGGAGGACCATTCTGGGACACTGACCAGCTCCTGGGCCTTGGGGCAAGCCCAGGAGGAAGGCGTCATTTCTTGTTCTGAGATTGGGGGTCAGGCTCAGGTCAGACCAGGAATCCGTGCCTGAGCCCCCTCCATCTCAGCATGACCCCTCTGAGACCCTCCCTCCCAGCCTTGCTTGAATGTTCAAGCCAGCAGCGAGCTTGAGTCCTACCCGCTGCGTCTTGGTAGGTATCAGATACTGAATTTTAAAGAAGCAATGACACCCCGACCCAAGACACCCACACCTGTGGATATGGGAATGTGACCCGGGAATATTGTTGCCCGGGAATACTCACGGGGTTAGATGCAGAATACGCCACCAGGACAAGAAAGACATGCTGCAGCCTAGGAAAGAGAGAAAAGAGGGTTTGGGTTCACACAGATGCTATTGTGTTCTCTCTGTCATGTTCCAACAAGGAATCCAATTCCAGGTCCAGATGATGCGCGGAATAAGCAGTGAGCTCTTCAGGGTCACTGAGTTTTATGAAATGTTTTGGTAAAAGCGGATTTTACTATTCCCGTGTTGAAGGTTGTCTTGGTAGCCTTCAACTGTGGGTGACGGTGAATCAAGCCGTGGACATGGCATGCAGGCTTTACGTGGCCATCAGTTTTCAAATCAGTGGGGTCAGTCTCTGAGACTCTTCTGGGACATGTGGCGCGAGGTCCACTGAGTTTCGTGAAGAGCCATCCAACGGGTTTCCAAAGGGGCTGTGCCCTGTCGCATTCCCACCTGGCAGGGACAAGGGTCCCCGGGGCCCCACATCCTCCTGGCATTTGGTGTCCTCAGTGTTGCTTGGGAGGGCTCCCGAGCCCCTCATCCTGCCACCCTCCCGTGGGTCACCGCACTTTCCACCATTTCTCATGATTTTGTTCATTGCTCTCTGTCTCCTTGGGAGCCACTTGGGCTGTGGCCCCACATATCCCAGCCAGGCCCAGGGCTTGGAGCCAGGAAGGCACTCGGTTCATGGTGCTAGCTTCCCCCTGGGCCTGGAGAGCTTTTGGTGGCTCTGTCACCCCTCCTGGGTGACCCCTGCCTCTCCTCTGGTGAAGCCCCCATCCCTCTGGTTCACCCCATCTCCCCAGGGAATCTCCAGCCCCGCAAGCCTCACTGTATTGTGGCTGGAACATCATGTGATTTCTTAGTGTACGGCTGACATCCAGGTTGATCTGGTGGAAGTTCCCAGGGGGACCTCTTTCCCTTCATCTTCATGACCTCCAGGGCAGGGGCAAGAAGAGGAAGCAGCCTCTGAACAGACAGTAGACTCGCTGCCCCACACGGCAGTCTTCCACAGGCAGTCCTTCAGGAAGGAAGGAAAGAAGGAAGGAACAAAGGAAGGAAGGAAGGAAGGAGGGAAGGAAGGAAGGAAGGTAGGTTTCCTTCTGCAGAAAGCTCCTCCTCTGGCTTGGTTCCTTACAATCCAACTAGTCCTGGAGCTTAGCTCACCTTTGGTGCTGGCGTCACCGTCTCTGCCCAGGACGTTCGTCTGACCACGACCCCTCCACCTTCAACCCAGGCTCCGCGTTTCCTCCAGCTGGAGGCTTGGGCTCCTATCACAGCCTGGCCTGTTTGTCCTGCTCTGGCTGACTTCGGAAGGGTTATACCTCATATTTCCACCAGTTCTCGGCCTTCACCTTCCAGATGTCCAGGAAGTGTGACCACACTTGGCCCCACGCCTCTGGAGAATTCCTTTATACACTCTGTCAATCAACTTGGGACAGAACGCTCTGGAGAAACAGGCTCTGGGGCAGCCCCAGGGAGGATCAGAGCCTGAGGATTCTGGAAGTCTCCAGCCTTTGACTTGTTGGTTTTTCAGGAGAGGTGCAGTCTACCTAGGACCAGACCTCCCTCCCGCGATTCAGAGTTACGAATTCTGATCTTGACCTATTCCTTCCTTCGGTTTGCCAGGGAGTGTCCCTATCCCTGAGATAGTGCAGGCCCATGCCCTGGCATCACACTGTCTCCAGCAAGTTGAGGTTTGCAGGGACAAACAGGAGAGCTGGTGACCAGACCTGCTGTCCCAAGTGAGGACAGTGTGTCACCCACCCTCTGAGAGGCAGGCAGTGCCAGGACCCAGCCATGGGAGCCCGTCCCCCTGACTCTGTAGAGAGCGGTCATGGGGCCCTCCCTCCCCATGTCATCTCCTTGCCACTCCTGTATCCCTGCGCGTCTTGAAGCATCTTGAGTCATTTCTCTGTGTCTCTCATCTCCCGACGTCTTTGCTGTCAACTATGATGACAAGAAGTTAGCGGAGCTGCCAAGGCTTCCTGGAGCAGCCTTTGGACGCTGTATCCTGGGCTCCGAGGTCCTGACAGGACTGAACCACAAAAAGAACCAGGAAAGGGCAGGCTCCAGGGACTGAGACCTTCTGACTGAACAGGCATCCGTGACCTGGCCTCATGACCTGGGACATGCCATCCTCAGGCCACAGACACCGGACTTTGGTCAAGTACCAGCCTCCAGGTGGGCTCCTAGTGCAAGCAGGCAGCAACCCCCAAGCTGTGACTACAGTTCTCAGTTTGGAGTTTGGTCAAACCACCATGGGGACAGAGTCTTGCGGTCGGGTCCAGCAGGAACTGCCGCCCCTCCTAGGGACAGCCTGTCTTTCCCACTCACCACCGCCGGTGCACGTGGGCTGCTGACCACCCGCCCAGTCCTCCTGTCCCTGGACCAGCCTCTCAGGTAGCAGGTCTTACCTTTGCCTCCAGGGCACTGATGGATGGCAGCTTAGTCTCACCGTAAGGCAACCCAGGCAGAGCCGAAGACCTGCGCTGGGCTGGGAGCTGTCCTCCTTCTCCCCTAGTGGTCCTAGGGAAGGACCAACCATGTCTCTCCCCGCCACACCCCTGGTCTCAGCCCAGGAGACACACAGGGAAGGTAGGAAGAGAGTCTCCCTGTGGGCTGATGCCTGTGAAGGGACAGGAACTGGGAGAAGAGGGGTGTGTGGCGGGCAGGGACCACTAGGGTCCTGTAGAGCATGGGCTTGGACTACACAACGGGGCTGCCCCTCCTAGGCTGGAGGCAGTGCTCTCTGCAGGAACTGAGAATGTCCAGGCCTGAGAAAGGACATGTACGGCCCAGGGTGGGTGACTGGGTCCCAACAGCAGTCCCTGAGGGAGTGACCACATTACCAGGCCAGGATCCCGAGACCTGCCCAGTGCACTGAGTGTGCACCTGGGGCCTGTCCCACCTGATGTCCCCAAGTGCCCCACAGGGTCTGATCTCCCAGCCTCCATCTACCTCCCCTGGGGGGTGGGGGCTTGCTTTGAGTTGTCCGCACCTTTCTAAATGGAACTAATGTACTTCTTACATATATTGACTGATGTCTCATGTCTCCTTAAAATGTATAAAAGAAAGCTGTGGGCCGGGCATGGTGGCTCACACCTGTAATCCCAGCACTTTGGGAGGCCAAGGCAGGTGGATCATGAGGTCAGGTGTTCGAGACCAGCCTGGCCAACATAGTGAAACCCCATCTCTACTAAAAGTACAAAAAATCGGCCATGTGCGGTGGCTCACACATGTAATCGCAGCACTCTGGGAGGCCGAGGCAGGCGGATCATGAGGTCAGGAGATCAAGACCATCTTAGCTAACACAGTGAAACCCCATCTCTACTAAAAAATACAAAAAATTAGCCTGGTGTGGTGGCGGGCGCTTGTAGTCCCAGCTACCCAGGAGGCTGAGGCAGGAGAATGGCGTGAACCCGGGAGGTGGAGCTTGCAGTGAGCCGAGATCGCACCACTGCACTCCAGCCTGGGCGACAGAGCAAGACTCCGTCTCAAAAAAAAAAAAAAAAAAAATACAAAAAATTATTTGATTATCTGGGCGTGGTGGCAGGCGCCTGTAATCCCAGCTTCTCAGGAGGCTGAGGCAGGAGTATTACTTGGACCCGGGAGGCAGAGGTTGCAGTGAGCTGAGATTGTACCGCTGTACTCCAGCCTAGATGACGGTGCGAGACTCCGTCTCAAAAAAAAAAAAAAAAAAACCAAGATGTGTCCCGACCACCTTAGGCACGTGTCGTCAGGACTTCCTGAGACTGTCACAGGCACATCCTCAACCTTGGCAAAATAAACCTTCTAAATTAACTGAGACCTGTCGCAGATTTTCTGGGTTCACCCCTCAAAGGGTAAAGAGTCATGCAAATTAAGACAAGTGGCACTAGTTCCCTGACCAGGAATCGAACCTGGGCTGAAGTCGTAAAAGCCCATATTAGTCCCCGTACCACAGGGTGGAGTGTAAATTCAATAGGAATCCAAAGCAGGCAGTACAAGCATTTAAAGGACTTTAACAGGGGAGGAGTTTCTACGCTAGAAAGGAGGTTGGCACGAGTTGGGGAGATGTGTCCTGCCTCAGTGAGGCCTTTCTAAAAACAAAACCCATCCCTGGGGTGAGATTGGTGGTAAGGGTGGGAACAAAGGACTCACTGCAGAATCCCGAAGTGATCAGTGACTTTGTAGCTGTCAATATCCTCAGGCCCCATGTCTGCAGGAGCCTCCGCTCAGCGTCCCTGTGACCCAGAGGGGATTCAGGGTGAGGGGACAGAGGTAAGGGGTATGGAGGCACGAAGTTCCCAGCAGCTGGTCCTGGCCCTGCATCCGAAGGGAGCCCAGGACACTCCAACCAGGACACAGCTGGAGACGGGCGGCCCCACCTCCCTCGAGGGAACAGCCCGACCCGGACTTGCTCACATTTGTCAGTGATGTCCCTGCTCCTGCGCGGGCAGGGCAGCTGTAATCCTCTTCCACGTTCATCCTGCGAGACAACATTGTCCAAAGGCCACGCTGCACCCGGGCGCTTCAGAGAACACCCAAACCGCTTCCACCCAACTCTGACACACCGCTGGCCAGGTGAACCCCACGCCACCACCACTCCGGGTGAAAAGGGGCCAGACCTAGGGTCCCCATGCCTGCTGGGGTCTCTGGAGTCCCTGCCCCAGCCAGAGGTGGGCTTCTTCCTGAGGATTTGAGAACGGGGGACCTAAACACAGAGGCCCATTGTCCCCAAATGCCCTGAATCAGGCACACACGGGAGGAACGGTGTCCATTTGCCGAGGGTGAGGGGCCCGTGGTGCGCTATTTCAGACACCTGCAGGCAGACCGGGGTCAGGGACCAGAGAGCTCCATATGCTCAGCCTCCCAGGGTCACACAGGGACCATGAAGATGCCCAGATTCTTTTTTTTTTTTTTTTTTTTAGGCGGAGTCTCGCTCTGTCGCCCAGGCTGGAGTGCAGTGGCGCGATCTCGGCTCACTGCAAGCTCCGCCTCCCGGGTTCCCGCCATTCTCCTGCCTCAGCCTCCCGAGTAGCTGGGACTACAGGCGCCGCCACCACGCCTGGCTAATTTTTTTGTATTTTTAGTGGAGACGGGGTTTCATTGTGTTAGCCAGGATGGTCTCGATCTCCTGACCTCGTGATCCGCCCGCCTCGGCCTCCCAAAGTGCTGGGATTACAGGCTTGAGCCACCGCGCCCGGAATGCCCAGATTCTTACAGGGAACAAGACACCTCGTGACTGCTCCATTTCACCCCCATCTCCACTCCCTCTGGCCAGCGAAGCCACTTTAAGAATAACACCAACCAAACGGGAGGGTGCTTGGTTTGGGGTCAACGCAGCCTCTCGGCTCATGAAGATGTCTCAGGTGGAGAGACAGTGGATCCCAACTTCAGAGCTGTCAACAGAGGAAGGAGCCTCGTGTTCTGGGGTCACTGAGAAAGAACTCTGAGGACTTGGTCCTGGAGAACCCCAGAGGGTCCCTTCCCACGAACATTCAGAACAAAGAAAGGGCGAGGTCTGTAGAGGAACAGACAGAGAGAGGGCCTCGTGGGGAAGAGCCCTAGTGCCCGGTGAAGAGAAGCAACGATCATCAGTCTCCAGCCAACCCTCCAGGGCACCTTCATTATCCACAACTGCTTGAGGACAGAGGGCTCCCACCCCACTCCCAGACAAAAGACCCCGTATGTCCAGTGGGTCCCACAGCGACCCCCACTGACTGCACCTGAAGTCAGGGTTGATGAGATCTTCTCTTGCAGGGACCCACCTTAGGGCACAGACCTGGATGAAAGACCACCCCCCACCCCCACCCACAGGGGCTCTTCCGAGGCCAGGCTCTGTCCTATTGCTGTCAAAACTTTTGGAAAGGCCGGGCGCGGTGGCTCAAGCCTGTAATCCCAGCACTTTGGGAGGCCGAGACGGGTGGATCACGAGGTCAGGAGATCGAGACCATCCTGGCAAACACGGTGAAACCCCGTCTCTACTAAAAAAAATACAAAAAACTAGCCGGGTGAGTTGGCGGGCGCCTGTAATCCCAGTTACTCAGGAGGCTGAGGCAGGAGAATGGCGTAAACCCGGGAGGCGGAGCTTGCAGTGAGCTGAGATCCGGCCACTGCACTCCAGCCCGGGCAACAGCGCGAGACTCCGTCTCAAAAAAAAAAAAAAAAAAAAAAAAAAAAAAACTTTTGGAAAGATTCGGGATCTAGGGCATAAGGGGCACCGCGTAAGGCAGTGAGTCCCACACAGCACAGGGCAGGGGTGAGAGCATGGCCCAGGGTCACGTCTGGGTCCCTGGACCAGTGACCACCCCTATAACCTCAGACGTCTCACCTGTCGAATGGCTACGCTTGGGGACAGCACCCACCCCCTGGAGTCACCACGAGGATGAACAAGACAGCCGTGTACATGGTCAACACAGAACGAGCGCTGGTGAGTGCCCAGGAATGACCCTCTTTGGCAGCTGCCCAGAGACCAGCATCACCCACCAGGTAGTGACTGTCCCCAAGTCAGCAGGGAAGGAAGACAGCAGGTCATGCTCACGAGTCAGATCTGAAAGCTGTTCTGAGATGTGCCTCTCACCTAGAAAAGAGCCCTACATGTACAACACACACACACCGACGTGTCTCTGACTGCTGCATGACACACAGGCAGGCGGGTAGGCGTTTGGCACGGTAATATTTTGGGGTCACAGCACCCACAAAGGTCCCAGAGTCAGCGTCCTTTGCCCCCTGAACTGTCCACCTGAGTCTGTGTGATGTGTCTGTGCATGTGAGCATCACGTGTGGGTGAACACATGTGTGAGTGCATGTGTCACTCCTCAGGCCAGGCCTGGCTGCCCCACTCACGTGCACACCCACGTCCTCATCACTGTCACCCCAGGGCCCATGGTCAGCATCAGAGCATCCATGGGTGCTGCTCAGTCTCTGCTGTCTCCACATGGGTCTGTCCTGGGGATGTAGACAGAGTGGGGGCAGAGGACAGAGAGCTGGCCCCTCCCTTGGGGGACTCAGGTAGTATGTAAAGTGCTAGGTCTGAGGGGCAGGCCTGGATTCAACTCACCTTCTCACCTCCTCCTCCCAGTAGACCTCCGGGGGGCTGTGACTCAGGGATGGCGGCAAGGAGGCATCAGGGACAAACTGCCTACCTGAGGTCACCCAGCAGCCAACTGACCAGACCCCACTGACCCAGTCCCCGCTGACCAGGTACCACTGGTAAGTTCCCCAATGACAAGGCCCCCACTGAACCAGGCCTTGGATGACCAAGTCCCTGTTAACCAATCCTCCCTGACCAGCTTCCTTTTTTTTTTTTTGGACATCTTTTTTTAACTTTTTTTTTTTTTCTTTTTTTTTTGAGACAGGGTCTCACTCTGTCGCCCAGGCTGGAGTGCAGTGGCACGATCTTGGCTTACTGCAGAGTTGACCTCCTGGGCTCAAATGATTCTCCCACCACAGCCTCCTGAGTAGCTGGGACTATAGGTGCACATCACCACACCCGGCTACTTTTTGTATTTTTAGTAGAGAGGGGGTTTTGCCATGTTGCCAAGGCTGGTCTAGAACTCCTGAACTCAAGCGATCCTCCCGCTTGGGCCTCCCAAAGTGCTGTGATTACAGAGATGAGTCACCACTCCCAGCCCCTGACCAGGTTCCTAATGACAAGGCCCCCGCTGATCAGACCCCTGACACGCAGTGCCCAAAGTCCTCTACCAGTGCCCCCTGACTCAGCCCACAGACCCTCTTCCTGTGGCTGCACCCACAGGCCAGCCCCTGGGGGTCTTCTCAGGACAGGGCTCCTCATCCAGGACAGTCAGCCTCAGGCTCCAGGTGTCCCCACAAGACTCTCTGGGTCCATCTCCAAGGGGATAATGAGGGGTCCTGGCACCAGCTGGACATGTCACCCGGCCCTGTTCCTGAGCCTTGGAGCCAGAGGAACAGAGAGATGTTTGTCAGACCAGGCTCCCCCTTCTGCTGGGCCTCCCAGGGCCCTTCCAGCAGAGCCTGGATCTAGAGACACAGTAGCGGCAGCGTGGTAGCCAGCCCAGGACCCCCCAGGCTGGGCTGAGGACCACATACAGAGACTCTCCCCAGGCAGCCCGGAGACCCTTTGCTAGTTTCACCACACCTGAGCAGATGGGCAGCTGTTCTTCCCACTGGGGCCCTAGTGAAGCGCAGGGAGGGAGCTTTCCACCCCTGCTTCTAAGAAAAATGGCTGGTTCCAGGGCTGGAGCAGAGAAAATACAAGATAAGCTTGAAACATCTTATGTTCATCATCTTATGTTAGGCCAGAAAGTAGGGAAGTGCTCAAAGGAAACCAGTGACAGAGCAAAAACACATTAAGTCAGGCTGACATGACTACCACATCAGGGGGCATTTGAGCAGCAAAATAACATGCTTTCCTTCCCTTCTCCCCTCTTCGTTAGTTTTATTTTGTTTTAGTTCTTTATCCACGTTGAAGGAATGAACAAATAAGAAAGCCATCATTTGGGGCCAGGTGAAGTGGCTCATGCCTGTAATCCCAGAACTTTGGGAGGCAGAGGTGGGGGATCACTTGAGGCCAGGAGTTTGAGACCAGCCTGAGCAACATAGTAAGACCCCATCTCTACAAAAATGAAAAAATTAGCCAGCCGTGGGAGCACAGGCCTGTGGCCCCAGCTACTCAGGAGGCTGAGGTGGGAGGACCGCTTGAGGCGAGGTTGCAGTGAGCTACGATCACACGGCTGCGCTCCAGCCTGGGTGACAGAGGGAGACCCCCTCTCATAAAAAAAAAAACAACAAAACAAAAAAAAGAGTGAAAGAGGAAAGAAGAATTGGACGAAGTGGGGAGATTATCTCATACTTTAAAAGGGTAAAACCACTACTGGGCATTTGGCTGAGAATATAAAATGAAGTAGAGACAAGATAAAGTATACAGATCACATAACTGATATAATAAACAAATTTATTAAACTCTGTCTTTTCCTTATGTGTTATTAGCATAACTATTATGATAGTTTGACCTGAATTAAAATACAGAGTAGATAGGCATGGCCATGGTGATACAAACAGGCTTATTTTTAGTTGAGAAGAAAGGCAATTCAGCTGGGCGCGGTGGCTCACACCTGTAATCCCAACACTTTGAGAGGCCAAAGCAGGTGGACTATCTGAGGTCAGGGGTTCAAGACCAGCCTGGCCCCTGGCCAACATAGTGAAACCCCTCTCTACTAAAAATACAAAAATTAGCTGGGCATGGTGGTGCGTGGCTGTAATCCCAGCTATTAGGGAGGCTGAGGCACGAGAATCACTTGAACTGGGGAGGTGGAGGTTGCAGTGAGCCGAGATTGCAGCACTGCACTCCAGCCTGGGCGACAGAGTGAGACTCCGTCTCAAAAAAAACAAGAAAGGCAACTCAATATTCTGCTGAGACACAATGTTCCATCACATAAAAAGTTAAAGGCTTAGGAATATTATTTTAGCTTTGAGGTATCTGTATTACCACATTTAGACAGAGTCCCTAAATTGGCCAGGCATGGTGGCTCACACCTGTATCCCAGCACGTTGGGAGGCCAAGGCACGTGGATCACTTGAGGCCAGGAGTTCAAGACCAGCTTGGGCAACATGGTGAAACCACATCTCTACTAAAAATACAAAAATTAGCCAGACGTGGCGGTGCATGCCTATAATCCCAGCTACTGGGAAGGCTGAGGCAGGAGAATCGCTTGAACTCAAGGTTCCAGTGAGCCGAGATTGCACCATTGCACTCCTGCCTGGGCAACAGAGCAAGCCACTGCCTCAAAAAAAAAAAAAAAAAAAAAAAAAAAAAGCTTTATTTAAAAAATTTTTAAAGAGTTCCTAAATCGGCCAGGCACGATGGCTCATGCCTGTAATCCCAGCACTTTGGGAGGCCTTGGCAGGAGGATCACTTGAGGTCAGGAGTTCGAGACCAACCTGGCCAACATAAGGAAACCCCGTCTCTACTAAAAATACAAAAATAAGCCAGGCATGGTGGCGCATGCCTGTGATCCCAGCTACTCGGGAAGCTGAGGCAGCAGAATTGCTTAAACGTGGGAGGTGGAGGTTGCAGTGAGCCGAGATCGTGCCACTGTACTCCAGCCTAGGCAACAAAGTGAAACTCTGTCTAAAAAAAGAGAGAGAGAGAGAGAGAGAGATAAATTGGTGAGGAGGGCATGACCAGCAGTTCAGTAATGGCAGAGAAAAAAACAGACAGGGAAAAGGGCTAAAGTTGGAGAGCTAACCTTACCTCACTCTAAGAGCTGGCTAACCTCACTCTAAGTCTCAGCTCAGGCGTGATCTCAGAGCGTGACCCTGTCTCAAAAAATAACAAAAATAAATAAAATATCAATGCCTAGTATAGGATGAATATTTGTGTGTGTGTGTGAGACAGGGTCTTGATCCGTCACCCAGGCTGGAGTGCAGTGGCACGATCATGGCTCACTGCAGCCTCAACCTCCCAGCCTCAAGTGATCCTCCTGCCTCCGCCTCCTGCATATCTGGGACTACAGGTGTGCGCCACCACACTCAACTGATTTTTTAATTTTTTTGTAGAGACAGGGTCTCAGAATGTTGGCCTGGGCTGGTCTCAAACTCCTGACCTCAAGCGATCCTCCTGCCTCAGCCTCCCAAAGTACTGGGATTACAAACGTGAACCACCATGCCCAGCAAAATTGATAACTTTTGTGTTTCAAAGGACACCATCAAAAAAGTGAGAACACCTTTTGGGATCCTTGTGCACTGTTGGTGGGAATGAAAAATGCTATGGCTGCTAGGAAAAAAGAGTATGGCCATTCCTTATATAAATAATAAATACGAAGTAATCATATGATCCAGGAAGTCTGCTTCTGAGCATACCTTAAAAAAACTGAAAGCAGCAACTCACATATTTGTTCACCCATGTTCACAGGAATATGATTTACCACAGCCAAAGGTGGAAGCAACCTAAGTGTCCATGAAAGGATAAATAAGGCCGGGGGAGGTGGCTCATGCCTGTAACCCCAGCGCTTTGGGGGACCAAGGTGGGCAGATCTCTTGACCCTAGGAGTTTGAGACCAGCCTGGGCAACATGGTGAAACCCCACCTCTGCTAAAATTACAAAAATTAGCTGGGCATAGTGGCACACGCCTGTAACCCCAGCTACTTGGGAGGCTGAGCCGTGAGGATCGCTTGAGCCCAGGAGGTGGAGTGCAGTGAGCCGAGATCGCGCCATTGCACTCCAGTGAAGCGACAGAGCAAGACTCTGTCTCAAAAATAAATAAATAAATAAATAAATAAATAAATAAATAAATAAATGGATAAATAGATCCAGATATGTGATATCTACGTACAATAGGATATAATTCGACATTAAAAAGAAATAAATTGGGGACATGTGCAGTGGCTTATGCTCCCAGCACTTTGAGAAGCCAAAGAAGGCGGATCACCTGAGGTCAGGAGTTCCAGACCAGCCTGGCCAACATGGTGAAACTCCATCTCTACTAAAATACAAAAATTAGCCGGAGTAGTGGCGGGCACCTGTAATTCCAGCTACTCAGAAAGCTGAGGTAGGAGAATCGCTTGAACCTGGGAGGCAGAGGTTGCCGTGACTGAGCACCACTGCACTCCAGCCTGGGCAACAAGAGCGAAACTCCATCTCCAAAGAAAACAAAAAGTAAATTGGCCAGTGGCAGTGGCTCACACCTGTAATCCCAGCACTTTCAGAGGTTGAGGCAGGAGGATCGCTTGAACCTAGGAGTTCGAGACCAGCCTGGGCAACATAAGGAGACGCACATCTCTACAAAAAATAAAAAAATTAAAACAATTAATTAGCCAGGCTTGGTGGTGTGTGCCTGTGGTCCCAGATACTTAGGAGGCTCAGGTTGGAGGCTTGCTTGAGTCCAGGAGTTGAAGACTGCAGTGAGCAATGATCACACCACTGCACTTCAGCCTGGGCCACAGAGCAAAAGCCTGTCTTTTAAGAAAAAAAGAAGAGGTAAATTCTAACACATACTACAAGGTGAAGCTCGAGGACATTATGCTAAGTGAAATAAACACGTCAGAAAAGGACAAATACTTTATGATGCCATTTACATGAGATACCCCCAGTCAAATTCACGAATTCAGACAGTAGAATGGAGGTTGCAAAAGACCTTGAGGGAAGGGGTGCACGGGGAGTTGTGCAACGAGACAGGTATCAGGGTTGCAAGATGAAAACAATTCTGGAAATTGGCTTCACAATCCGAATGTATTTTAACAGTACTGAAGAGAACACTTAAAATGGATGGGAGGCAAATAATACATTCGGCTTAAATGCAAACGTCCTGGCAGGGACAAACAGGACTGAAGCCAGGCCAGTTCAACCACGCCCCTTCCTGCTCCCTTGTCACTCAGTGACAAAGAGGCGGGGCCATTGGATCTGTCCAATCAGGATCTCAGCTGAAAAGATGGAGGGGCACGCTGCGCATGCGCAGTGCGGACGTCGCCATTCCTGGCCCCTGGCAAGATTGCGTTTCACCTGCTTCTGAGGGCGAAGGTGGCTCCGGCGCATCCTTTGTCGCGCCGTGACCTGCAGCTACTGACAGATCCATAGGGAGGACACCGGGACTTCCCGGACTCTGGGAAATGGTGAGTGTGCGGGGCCAGTGTCCGAGGGGAGGTTTCTGGTTGGAACCGTCCGTGGCCGAGGCCGGGGACCTCCTTGCAGTCGACTCCGGGGTCTGCAGACCCGGGGGCCACCACGGGCGCAGTTAGGTCCTCGGTCTTCTCCGTGGGGGCTGGACCGGCAGCCGGGAGCCCCAGCGTCCTATCCCATCCCCGCGGGGCGACCTCGGCCCCCGGCCCTGGAGCACCTCTGTGGGCAGCTCCGCACCCGCAGCCCCGCATCTCCCCAGATTGTTCGGTGACTGCGGGAGGGTCCTGGGGAGATCCCATCTCGGTCTGTGGGGTTTGTGCGTTTAAGAATCCACTTGGCTGGAAACCTTACGAAGAATCCACGGGTGCGTTTCCTCACTTGTGATAACCGAAGCCTGGGGAGGTCCTTGCTGCCGGGATCAGGAGGACCAGAGGAGCTCCCAGAGGTTCCTGTGACTGACTGCTCAAACGCCCCTGCTCTCATCACCAGGGACTGACCCCCCTCTAGTGCTCCCAGCATTCAAGCCTGGGGGTGTTTTTGACCTTCTGAATGTGGGCTTTCTTTTCGAAGTGCGAGGAAGGGGACTCCTTATCATAACTGATCAGAAAGTTTGTGTTTCTTGCCTTTGGACTCCTTGATCAAACATTAATTCTAGCCACCCTTCATTCTAGTTTCCCTTCGCTCTGGGTAATTTTGTTCCCTTGCGTGAATGTGTGCGATTTTAATTTTCTTTGGTTTCTGGGTGGAATTTATCTTGAGCTTGTTCAGGTTTTTAAAATTTTCTTGTTTGTGTTTCTTTATCCGCGTGGTTTCTACCCAAGAGATTTCTCCTATGTTGGAGTGCCATGATGATGGAAAATCTCTCTATGTCATTTCTTCCATATAAGTGGTAGGCCTTTTTTTTTTTTTTTTTTTTTTTTTTGAGACGGAGTCCCGCTCTGTCGCCCAGGCTGGAGTGCAGTGGCGCGATCTCGGCTCACTGCAAGCTCTGCCTCCCGGGTTCACGCCATTCTCCTGCCTCAGCCTCCCGAGTAGCTGGAACTACAGGTGCCCGCCACCACGCCCGGCTAATTTTTTGTATTTTTAGTAGAGACAAGATTTCACCCTGTTAGCCAGGATGATCTCGATCTCCTGACCTTGTGATCCGCCCGCCTCAGCCTCCCAAAGTGCTGGGATTACAGGCGTGAGCCACTGCGGCCGGCTAAGTGGCAAGCTTTGAGATTTGTGAGAGTGATGTTTATGACATACACCACTTTGATACATTCCGATTGTAAGTGTACGTTGTGATTTTTCTTTCCTCGTGTGGTTTTAATAGGTCAGTGTGTTTTTCTCTGAGCAATTATCCAGTGGAAGGTTCCTAAGTCTAGAGTCATTGTGAGAAATTTTTTGTTTGTTTTTGTTTTTGTTTTTGTTTTTGTTTTTTTTTGAGACGGAGTCTCGCTTTGTCGCCCAGGCTGGAGTGCAGTGGCGCGATCTCGGCTCACTGCAAGCTCCGCCTCCCGGGTTCACGCCATTCTCCTGCCTCCACCTGTGAGTAGCTGGGACTACAGGCGCGCACCACCACGCCCGGCTAATTTTTTAAAAAATATTTTTAGTAGAGATGGGGTTTCACCATGTTAGCCAGGATGGTCTCGATCTCCTGACCTCGTGATCTGCCCGCCTCGGCCTCCCAAAGTGCTGGGATTACAGGCGTGAGCCATCGCACCCAGCCTGTTTTTGTTTTTTTGAGATGGAGTCTCACTCTGTCGCCCAGGCTGGAGTGCAATGGCGTGATCATGGTTCACTGCAACCTCTGCCTCCCTGGTTCAAGCAATTCTCCTGCTTCAGCCTCCCGAATAGCTGGGATTACAGGCGCCTGCCACCACGCCCGGCTAATTCTTGTATTTTTTAGCAGAGATGGGGTTTCACCATGTTGGCCAGGCTGGTCTTGAACTCCTGACCTCAGGTGATCTTCCTGCCTCAGCCTCCCAAAGTGCTGGGATTACAGGCATGAGCCACTGCACCCGGCTGATTGTGGGCATGTTTTTGATGCTGATATGTCAGTAATCTAGTTTGGGTACCATACCCTGAAAGGTGTAATATATAGTTTTTCAGAATTGGAATAGTAATTATTTTTGTATAGAATAATTATCAGTAAGTAATGGTTTTCCTAAGGTGGTTATTTGTAGATCATATCTTTTATCTGTCAGTGTACTTGGGTCAAAAGCTAGTAGTGAGTCTCCTCATCTTAATTCAAGTAGGCTTAATATACATTACCTTGAATCTTCACATCCTGATGGTTTGGATGTATCCAGTTGAGCTATAGCTGCTTTATGATCTGCCAGTGTTTTGTAAATAGTTTTCCTGATTGTATTGGGTTTCTTATGTTATTCCAAGTCTGAGTTAGTAAAGTACTTCGCTTAGTACATTGGGTTTGCAGTCTTTCACCATCAAGTTTCTTAATATAAATAGATTGGTTTTTAAGATGCCTACCTTGTAATCAATATTGTAATTAAACACCTTTTGATATTCTGTGAGGTAATTTATATGAGTCATCATTGATTGTATTTCATTAAGTGTCTGTGAGATAGAGGAGAGTATGGAAGTGGTTGTTGACATGTGGGAGTTAAGTTTGTGTTTAAAATCAAACCCTGCTCTTAAGAAATAAAACTGTGGGCTGGGCACAGTGGGTCACGCCTGTAATCCCAGTACTTTTAGGAGGCCGAGGCGGGCGGATCACCTGAGGTCAGTTCAAGACCACCCTGACCAACATAGCAAATCCGTCTCTACTAAAAATACAAAAAAAAAAACATTAGCCGGGCGTGGTGCCGCACACCTGTAATCTCAGCTACTCGGGAGGTTGAGGCAGGAGAATTAGAATTGCTTGAACCCAGGAGGCAGAGGTTGTAATGAGCTGAGATAACATCACTGTACTCCACCCTTGAGACTGTCTCAAAAAAAAAATTAAATAAATAAATAAAGGTAATTTGCATATATTGTAGCCAACTTTGCCATCCAATGTGAATTTAACATGTGTTGTATTATGTCAAATTCTGAATGGTGCTGTGTCTGTTCATTCAGTTTGATTTGAAAAGCTTGTTGGTCTAGGTACGTGTAGCCATTTTAGTAAATTATATTAAAAAATGGGTGAGGGTAAGGTTTTTTCACCTGTAGGATGATGAAATATAGTTCTAATATATGTTAAGGTGGAAGCATATTAATGTTGGTTGCCCCTTAAAATACATGTCTCATTGAGTGGTGTTGACTCTGTACATTTTTTTTGGTAAGTTTCTCAGTTGCAGTGTTTAACTGGTACCCTTGAAAACAAGTATATTTAAGACAACTCTGTCTACATAATCTTTTGTTGTTTTAGCATGTGTTTCAGAAGTCGTGTGTGTAGGCCAGGCATGGTGGCTCATGCCTATAATCCCAGCACTTTGAGAAACCAAGGTGAGTGAATCACCTGTGTCAGGAGTTCGAGACCAGCCTGGCCAACATGGCGAAACTCCGTCTCTATTGAAAATACAAAAAATGGCCGGGCGCGGTGGCTCACGCCTGTAATCCCAGCACTTTGGGAGGCCGAGGCGGGCGGATCACAAGGTCAGGAGATCGAGACCATACTGGCTAACACTGTGAAACCCCGTCTCTACTAAAAATGCAAAAAATTAGCCGGGCGAGGCGGCGGGCGCCTGTAGTCCCAGCTACTCGGGAGGCTGAGGCAGGAGAATGGCGTGAACCCGGGAGGCGGAGCTTGCAGTGAGCCGAGATCGCGCCACTGCACTCCAGCCTGGGCGACTAAGCGAGACTCTGTCTCAAAAAAAAAAAAAGAAAATACAAAAAATTAGCTGGATGTGGTGGCAGGCGCCTGTAATTCCAGCTACTCAGGAGGCTGAGGCAGGAGAATTGCTTCAACCCAGGAGGTGGAGGTTGCAGCCAGCCGAGATTGCATCATTGCACTCTAGCCTGGATGACAGAGCAAGACTCTGTCTCAAAAAAAAAAAAAAAAATTGTGTGTGTAAAGTGATCAGGATCAGTTAAGGTTATTGGGTGGGCAAGGCACAATGGCTCACACCTGTAATCCCAGCACTTTGGGAGGTCGAGGCAGGTGGATCTTGAGGTCAGGAGTTCCAGACCAGCCTGGCTAACATGGTAAAACCCTGTCTCTACTAAAAAATACAAAAATTAGCTGGGTGTGGTGGCAGGTGCCTGTAATCCTAGCTACTCGGGAGGCTGAGGCAGGAGAATCACTTGAACCCAGGAGGCGGAGGTTGCAGCAAGCGGAGATCACGCCACTGTACTCCAGCCTGGGCGACAGAGCAAGACTCTGCCTCGTTGGGGGGATAGAAAGATTATTGGGTGTAATCTGTTTCCAGTCTAATTCTACTAGTGAGGATTTTTTTAGTTCTGTCAAAAAATTATGGTTCTGTCAAATAAGTTTGACTTTTGGCATGATTATAGCAAGGTTGGGGAAGGCAAAATTTCCCAAAAGTGGAAAGTTAGAGAATCATTTTAGTATGTCTTATCCTCTTCTATTATATATCACAGTCCAATGGGTATCCCAGTGGCATTGGTATTTTTTCCCATGGAGGTCTGAAAGTTGGGTATATGTAATATGAATGGTTGGTGTGATAGCTGTGTCTGGTGTTGTACCATCTTTTAGATCTGCTTTGTAATCATAATCTTTACTTCTTTCAAGTCTGGGTTGGTACCAGAATTCATACCAAGTATCAACAAATGACTTGGAGTATATATCATATTTATGCTTGTCATGTTAGTTCTTCTAGTATACTTTTGTTGTTGTTGTTGTTGTTGTTTGGTTTTTTTTTTTTTTTGAGATGGAGTTTTGCTCTTTCGCAGTCTGGAGTGCAGTGGCTCGATCTCAGCTCACTGCAACCTCGCCTTCCAGTTTCAAGCAATTCTCCTGCCTCCTGAGCAGTTGGGATTACAGGTGCCTGCCACCACACCCAGCTAACTTTTGTATTTTTAGTAGAGTTGGGATTTCACCATGTTGGCCAGGCTGGTCTCAAACTCCTGACCTTGTGATCCACCCACTACAGCCTCTGAAAGTGCTGGGATTACAGGCAAGAGCCACCATGCCCGGCCTCAGTATATGGTTTGACTGTGGTACTTGGATTGGTGTTGGGTCCGACAGATGGCTTTTATCTAATGATCTGTTTTGTTTTGTTTTGTTTGTGTTTTTTTTTGAGACGCAGTCTCACTGTGTTGCCCAGGCTGGAGTGCAGTGGCGTGATCTCGGATCACTGCAACCTCCACCTCCTGGGTTCAGGCGATTCTCCTGCCTCAGCCTTCCAAGTAGCTGGGATTATAGGCATGAGCCACCATGCCGGCTAATTTTTGTATTTTTAGTAGAGACGGAGTTTCACCATAATGGCCAGTCTGTTTTGATTGGCATGTCTGTTTCTGTGGCATTTTTCTATGTATTATGGGTGCTGTCCATTAGTTTGAGATGTTATTGAATGCTTGATTGTAGCTACATACATTGGCTGAGTTGCATTTATGTGGTCTTCTAAGGGGTATTTGGGAATACATGCCAAGCATCTATAAAAATACATTGATTGGATGTGTGTGTAGAAACTCTTTAGGCATTCGTTTCAAATGGTCTGAGACTACATATTATTAGTCTCTTGATTTTTCTAGCAGTTGTTCAAAAAATAATATATTTTCATCAAGTACATGTTGTAGAGTGTGTTCTGGTAATCCTGTGATTTTAGGTATGAGTTGGTATTGTTGGATATCTATGTATTTGAGGCTCAGGAATTTTTATGGTGGCTTTAGAAGGAGTGGTAGGAACAGAAGTAGTAGTAGTAGTTGTTGTTGTATCTGTTATATCCCTTTTATATTCTAAAATATTTTAGGCTGCATGCATTGCCTCCCACTTATAATCCCAGCACTTTGGGAAGTTGAGGCAGGAGGATGGCTTGAGACCAGCAACATAGGGAGACCCCATCGCTACTAAAAAAAAAAAAAAAAAAAAATTACCTATTTTAGTACATTTGTGTCAATCCTATGTTTTAAATTAATTATTGGATATGTAATATGTATCTGATTAAACATAACACTGTAACAACTAAGATATAACAGTACTAGGCCTTGAGGTTCCAAGATTAGGCCGAATAGGAACAGCTCCAGTCTACAGCTCCCAGCGTGAGCAACACAGAAGATTTCTGTGTTTCCAACTGAGGTGATTTCTGCATTTCCAACTGAGGTACTGGGTTCATCTCACTGGGGTTTGTTAGACAGTGGGTGCCACCCACAGAGCAGGGCGGGGCGTCGCCTCACCCAGGAAGCACAAGGGGTCGGGATATTCCCTTTCCTAGCCAAGGGAAGCCATGACAGACGGTATCTGAAAAATCAGGACTCTCCCACCCTAATACTGCACTTTTCCAACAGTCTTAGCAAATGGCACACCAGGAGATTATATCCTGCACCTGGCTCGGAGGGTCCCATGCCCACAGAGCCTCACTCACTGCTAGCACAGAAGTCTGAGATTGAACTGCAAGGTGGCAGCGAGGCTGGGGGAGGGGCGTCCACCATTGCTGAGGCTTGAGTAAGTAAACAAAGCGGCTGGGAAGCTGGAACTGGGTGGAGCCCACTGCAGCTCAAGGAGGCCTGCCTGCCTCTGTAGACTCCACCTCTGGGGGCAGGGCATAGCTGAACAAAAGGCAGCAGAAACTTCCCTGTCTGACAGCTTTGAAGAGAGTAGTGGTTCTCTCAACACAGAGTTTGAGATCTGAGAATGGACAGAGTGCCTCCTCAAGTGGGTCCTGGACCCCCAAGTAGCCTAACTGGGAGAGACCTCCCAGTAGGGGCTGACTGACATCTCATACAGCCAGGTGTCCCTCTGAGATGAAGCTTCCAGAGGAAGGATCAGGCAACAACATTTGCCATTCTTCAATATTTGCTGTTCTGCAGCCTCTGCTGGTGATAGGCAGGCAAACCGGGTCTCCAACAGACCTGCAGCTGAGCATCCTCCAACAGACCTCCAGCAAACTCCAACAGACCTGCAGCTGAGGATCCTGACTGTTAGAAGGAAAACTAACAAACAGAAAGGACATCCACACCAAAACCCCATCTGTATGGCACCATCATCAAAGACCAAAGGTAGCTAAAACCACGAAGATGGGGAGAAACTAGAGCAGAAAAGCTGAAAATTCTAAAAATCAGAGCACCTCTTCTTCTCCAAAGGAATGCGGCTCCTCGCCAGCAACGGAACAAAGCTGGATGGAGAATGACTTTGACGAGTTGAAAGAAGAAGGCTTCAGACGATCAGTAATAACAGACTTCTCTGAGATAAAGGAGGATGTTCAAACCCATCGCAAGGAAGCTAAAAACCTTGAAAAAAGATTAGACAAATGGCTAACTAGAATAAACAGTGTAGAGAAGACCTTAAATGACCTGATGGAGCTGAAAATCATGGCATGAGAACCACGTGATGCATGCACAAGCTTCAGTAGCTGATTTGATCAAGTGGAAGAAAGCATATCAGTGATTGAAGATCAAATGAATGAAATGAAGTGAGAAGAGAAGTTTAGAGAAAAAAGAGTAAAAAGAAATGAACAAAGCCTCCAAGAAATATGGGACTATGTGAAAAGACCAAATCTACATCTGATTGGTGTACCTGAAAGTGACAGGGAGAATGGAACCAAGTTGGAAAATACTCTTCAGGATATTATCCAGGAGAACTTCCCCAACCTAGCAAGGCAGGTCAACATTCAAATTCAGGAAATACAGAGAACACCACAAAGATACTCCTCAAGAAGAGCAACCTCAAGACACATAACTGTCAGATTCACCAAAGTTAAAATGAAGGAAAAAATGTTAAGGGCAGCCAGGGAGAAATGTCAGGTTACCCACAAAGGGAAGCCCGTCAGACTAACAGTAGATCTCTTGGCAGAAACTCTCCTAGCCAGAAGAGAATGGGGGCCGATCTTCAACATTCTTTAAAAAAAGAATTTTCAACCCAGAATTTCATATCCAGCCAAACTGAGCTTCATAAGTGAAGGAGAAATAAAATCCTTTACAGATAAACAAATGCTGAGAGATTTTATCACCACCAGGCCGCCTTACAAGAGCTCCTGAAGGAAGCACTAAACATGGAAAGGAACAAACGGTACCAGTCACTGCAAACACATGCCAAATTGTAAAGACCGTTGATGCTAGGAAGAAACTGCATCAACTAACGAGCAAAATAACCAGCTAACATCATAATGACAGGGTCAAATTCACACATAACAATATTAACCTTAAATGTAAATGGGCTAATTGCTGCAATTAAAAGACAGACTGGCAAATTGGATAAAGAGTCAAGACCCATCAGTGTGCTGTATTCAGGAGACCCATCTCATGTGCAGAGACACACATAGGCTCAAAATAAAGGGATGGAGGAAGATCTGCCAAGCAAATGGAAAGCAAACAAAAGCAGGGGTTACAATCCTAGTCTCTGATAAAACAGACTTTAAACTAACAAGATCAAAAGAGACAAAGAAGGCCATTATATAATGGTAAAAGGATCAATTCAACAAGAAGAGTTAACTATCCTAAGTATATATGCACCCAATATAGGAACACCCAGATTCATAAAGCAAGCCCTTAGAGACCTACAAAGAGACTTAGACTCCCAGACAATAATAATGGGAGACTTTAACACCCCACTGTCAGCATTAGACAGATCAACGAGACAGAAAGTTAAGAAGGATATCCAGGAATTGAACTCAGCTCTGCACCAAGCAGACCTAATAGACATCTACAGAACTCTCCACCCCAAATCAACAGAATAGACATTCTTCTTAGCACCACATCACACTTATTCCAAAATTGACCACATAGTTGGAAGTAAAGCACTCCTCAGCAAATGTAAAAGAACATAAATTATAACAAACTGTCTCTCAGACCACAGTGCAATCAAACTAGAAGTCAGGATTAAGAAACTCACTCAAAACCGCTCAACTACATGGAAACTGAACAACCTGCTCCTGAACGACTATGGGTACATAATGAAATGAAGGCAGAAATAAAGATGTTCTTTGAAACCAATGAGAACAAAGACACAACATACCAGAATCTCTGGGACACATTTAAAGCACTGTGTAGAGGGAAATTTATGGCACTAAATGCTCACAAGAGAAAGCAGGAAAGATCTAAAATTGACACCCTAACACCACAATTAAAAGAACTAGAGAAGCAAGAGCAAACACATTCAAAAGCTAGCAAAAGGCAAGAAATAACTAAGATCAGAGCTGAATTTTTTTTTTTTTTTTGAGACGGAATCTCACTGTGTCGCCCAGGCTGGAGTGCTGTGGCCGGATCTCAGCTCACTGCAAGCTCCGCCTCCCGGGTTCATGCCATTCTCCTGCCTCAGCCTCCTGAGTAGCTGGGACTACAGGCGCCCGCCACCTCACCCGGCTAGTTTTTTTGTATTTTTTAGTAGAGACAGGGTTTCACCGTGTTAGCCAGGATGGTCTCGATCTCCTGACCTCGTGATCCGCCCGTCTCAGCCTCCCAAAGTGCTGGGATTACAGGCTTGAGCCACCGCGCCCGGCCCTAGCCACCGCGCCCGGCCTGTATTTTTTAGTAGAGACGGGGTTTCACCGTGTTAGCCAGGATGGTCTCGATCTCCTGACCTCGTGATCCGCCCGTCTCGGCCTCCCAAAGTGCTGGGATTACAGGCTTCAGCCACCGCGCCCGGCCCAGCTGATTTTTTTTTAATGGGCTTCATTGATGTTATTGCAGAGGACATGCAAAAGAAACTACCATCAGAGTGAACAGGCAACCTACAGAATGGGAGAAAATTTTTGCAATCTACCCATCTGGCAAAGGGCTAATATCCAGATCTACAAAGAACTTAAAACAAATTTACAAGAAAAAAACAACCCCATCAAAAAGTGGGCAAAGAATATGAACAGACACTTCTCAAAAGAAGACATTTATGCAACCAACCAACACATGAAAAAATGTTCATCATCACTGGTCATCAGAGAAATGCAAATCAAAACCACAGTGAGATACCATCTCACACCAGTTAGAATGGCAATCATTAATAAGTCAGGAAACAACAGATACTGGAGAGGATGTGGAGAAATAGGAACACTTTTACACTGTTGGTGGCAGTGTAAACTAGTTCAACCATTGTGGAAGACAGTGTGGCGATTCCTTAAGGATCTAGAACTAGAAATACCATTTGACCCAGCCATCCCATTACTGGGTATATACCCAAAGGATTATAAATCATGCTGTTATAAAGACACATGCACATGTATGTTTATTGCGGCACTATTCACAATAGCAAAGACTTGGAACCAACCCAAATGTCCATCAGTGACAGACTGGATTAAGCAAATGTGGCACATATACACCATGGAATACTGTGCAGTCATAAAAAAGGATGAGTTTTGTAATCCCAGCACTTTGGGAGGCCAAGACGGGCGGATCACGAGGTCAGGAGATCGAGACCATCCTGGCTAACCCGGTGAAACCCCATCTCTACTAAAAAAATACAAAAAACTAGCCGGGCGAGGTGGCGGGCGCCTGTAGTCCCAGCTACTTCGGAGTCTGAGGCAGGAGAATGGCGTAAACCCGGGAGGCGGAGCTTGCAGTGAGCTGAGATCCGGCCACTGCACTCCAGCCTGGGCGACAGAGCAAGACTCCGTCTCAGAAAAAAAAAAAAAAAAAGATGAGTTCATGTCCTTTTTAGTGACATGGATGAAGCTGGAAACCATCATTCTGAGCAAACTATCGCAAGGACAAAAAACCAGACTCCGCATGTTCTCACTCATAGGTGGGAATTGAACAATGAGAACACTTGGACATAGGGTGGGAAACATCACACACTAGGGCCTGTCATGGGGGTGGAGGGAGGCGGCAGGGATAGCATTAGGAAATATACCTAATGTAAATGATGAATTAACGGGTGCAGCACACCAACATGATACATGTATACATATGTAACAAACCTGCACGTTGTGCACATGTACCCTAGAACTTAAAGTATAATAAAAAAAGATAATAACAGTGCTCAATGGGTAAGTTTCATCCTAAACTCTTCCCTAAGCAGCATAGTAGAGAGCTGTTACTAGCAGCAGTATGTATCAAGAGAAATATGTGTTTTCTCCTCTCTCATTAAGCAGTTAAGCAATACAACTTATATAACAGGTTAGTAGCCAAGCCAGACCACCGCAGCCCTTGGAGTCTGCAGGTTCACCTAAGCCTCCAATGGTTCCTAATGCTGCATTTAGTTCACAAATTTAAAGAATAGAAACCTGGCTGTGGCACCTAGGTTCTACCAGGTCTGGTCTGACATCCATTCTGAGCCTGATCGGCCAGTCTGCTTCAACTAAGTTAATCAAGTAAATCTGATGCAATGGTTCCAAAGTCTCTAGGTGGCAAAGACAAGTCTCAAGATGAAAAGGAAGGTGAATTAGGTGAGGCATAGGAGAACTTAGAGAGGCTAAAGGTGATCTTGGAGAAACTAAGTCTCCATGCTGAGAGTGCACTGTTGCTGTCAGTCTGCAAACTATTAATCAGATACTGTGGTTGGCAAGCAGATGGTGCAATTTGTCGTTTGTCTGCAGTGATGTGTATGCTTTGTGTTACCCTGGTTTATCTGGTTGGAATTTAAGTAATAATAAGATAGTAAAGTCACTCTGATGACTAGTAGAGGTGAATGAGAAAGGCAGTAAGACCAGCCGAGAAGCTACACAAATTTGTAGCCAGGTTGTTGTTCTTTTTTTTTTTTTTTTGAGATTGAGTCTTGCTCTGTTGCCTAGGCTGGAGTGCAAGGGCTCACTGCAGCCTCTGCTCATTGCAGCCTCCGCCTCCTGGGTTCAAGCGATTCTCCTGCCTCAGCCTCCCTGATAGCTGGGATTACAGGTGCCTGCCACCATACCCAGCTAATTTTTGTATTTTTCAGTAGAGACAGGGTTTCACCATGTTGGTCAGGCTGGTCTTGAACTCCTGACCTCGGGTGATCCACCCACCTCGGCCTCCCAAAGTGCTAGGATTACAGGCATGAGCCACTACACCCAGCCCAGGTTGTTGTTCTTAAGCAAGTAAACTTGTTATTCCAGTGATGGCTACAGGTGATGTTGAAGCTAAAAATACTAGGTAAGTGGCAAGTAAAACTGGATTGAAGTGCACCTTCAATTATTCTTATGGAAACACTGATGCAATCAGTGACTTGAAGAAAACAGTGTAGTGCCACTGTTGTAGAAGGTGTAACAAATCTAGGTCTAGTGAAAATTTGGAGAAAAGTTGGAGATTTTGCATAATTCTAAGTCTCCTCTTTTTCCTGTAGTCAATAAGTATATCTATATCCATAGGCCAGGATGTCCTGCTGGGAGATAGTGTTGTCATTTAGTCAAATGCTCACCTTGTAAGGTATAATCTTTGTGTCATTGTCTTTCTTATCCTTTGTGACTGTTAAGGTTGGTTAATTAAAGTAAGAGTAGAAGGGCCAGGTGCGGTGGCTCATGCCTATAATCCCAGCCCTTTGGGAGGTCAAGGTGGGCAGATCCCTTGAGGCCAGGAGTTTGACACTCACCTGGCCAACATGGCAAAACCCCATCTCTACTGAAAATACAAAAAATTAACTGGGCATGGTGGTGCTTACCTGTAATCTCAGCTACTCAGAGGCTGAGGCAGGAGAATCGCTTGAACCCAGGAAGTGGAGGAAGCCGAGATCGTGTCACTGCACTCCAGCCTGGGCAACAGAGTGTGACAATTTCTCAAAAAAAGAAAAAAAAAAAAAAGAGTCTGACTTAATTCATATACATTTTTATAACAAAGATGTTGTTTGTTCCTCCTGTAACTTCTTTCAAGGTTTTTCTTTGTCTTTTAATTTTCTATTTGAATATGATACACCCAGATGTGGATTTGGGGGTATATATGTTGCTTGGCATTCCTGGATATGTCCTTTCATGTATATCGTTAATTTTGGGAAATTATCAGTCGTTATTGCTTCAATTATTTCTTCTGTTTCTTTCTCTTTCTTCTTTAGTTAGTACTATTATGTGTATGTTCCACTTTTTGTAATTTTCTGACAGTTTTTGGATCTTCTGATGTCTTTTTTCTCCTTTTCAGTTTGGCGGGTTATACTGACAGTTCTTCAAGATCACTGATCATCTCTTCAGACATTTCCACTGTATTGATGAACCTCTAAGGCTGTTCTTCATTTCTGTTGTGGTGTATTTTATGTCCTTCGTTACCTTTTGATTCTTCGTTAGAACTTCTATGTCTCTGCTTAAATTGTCTATTTTTTTTTCATATTGTTCAACATTTCCTTGAGAACCCTTAGTATATTAATCATATTTGGTTTAAATTTCTTATCTGACAATTCCAACATCTCTTCTATACCTAATCTGGTTCTGGCGCTTGACCTCTGTCTTCTAATTCTGTTCTTAAAACCTTTTCGTATTTCGTATATTTTTTTGTTGAAAACTGGACAAGATGTACTGGGAAAAAGAAACTGAGGTAAATAGGCCTTGAGTGTGAGTTCTAGGTTTATCCTACTGGGTTTTGTCTCTGTTTACTGTTTTCAGTAGCTGTAGATGTCAGAGGTTAAAATTTCCTTTGGTGTCCTTGCTTTTCTCTCTCCTGTCATCTTTGGGGTTCTCTCTTTTTTTTTTTTTTTTTTTTTGAGACGGAGTCTGGCTCTGTTGCCCGGGCTGGAGTGCAGTGGCCGGATCTTAGCTCACTGCAAGCTCCGCCTCCCGGGTTTAAGCCATTCTCCTGTCTCAGCCTCCCGAGTACCTGGGACTACAGGCGCCGCCACCTCGCCTGGCTAGTTTTTTGTATTTTTAGTAGAGACAGGGTTTCACCGTGTTAGCCAGGATGGTCTCGATCTCCTGACCTCGTGATCCGCCCGTCTCGGCCTCCCAAAGTGCTGGGATTACAGGCTTGAGCCACCGCGCCCGGCCAATCTTTGGGGTTCTCTAGACACTTGCTAAATAAAGTCTGAAACATGCAGAAGGAAACTGCAATATTCTTTCATTGCAGCCACCTGTTTTTGTTTTGTTTTGTTTTGTTTTGTTTGAGACGGAGTCTTGCTGTGTCTCCCAGGCTGGAGTGCAGTGGCGTGATCTCGGCTCACTGCAAGCTCCGCCTCCCGGGTTCACGCCATTCTCCCGCCTCAGCCTCCCAAGTAGCTGAGACTACAGGCGCCCGCCACCACGCCCGGCTAGTTTTTTGTATTTTTAGTAGAGACGGGGTTTCACCATGTTAGCCAGGATGGTCTCGATCTCCTGACCTCGTGATCCACCCGCCTCGGCCTCCCAAAGTGCTGGGATTACAGGCTTGAGCCACCGCGCCCGGCGCAGCCACCTGTTTTTAAACAGAAACCCTAATGACAATACTGGTAAGCTGTAGGTGGAAGGGAAACATGTTATAGTCCTATGATTTGATCTCAGTCTTTTAGTGAGCCTGTGCCCCTGAGCTGCAATGTTTTGTGATATGATATGATTAGCTTTTGTATGTGATTCCTAGCACAGAGCTCCTAAATCCCTTGAATTTCACAAGTGAGAAGGGTGAAAGGATCCTCCTTATTTGCAAAGTAGCACTCTTAGGAGATCCTAGATGACTTTAGGATTAGGATTGGTGACCACAAAGACCCACCCTTGAACTTTCAGCCCTAGCCCCCAGCCTCACAAAAGAAAAGAGGAGCTGGAGATTGAATTAATCATTAGTGTGTAATGATTTAATCAATCATATCTATCTGATGGGACCTTCATAAATATTGGGGCTCTGAGAACTTCCATGTTGGTGAACATATTGAGGTGCCGTGAGGATGGCACACCCAGGGAATGCATGGAAACTTCCCACCTCCTCCCCATACTGACCAATGGGCCTCTTCCACTTGGCTGTTCGTGAGTTGTATGTTTTGTAATTAAACCGGTGATGCTAAGGAAGTCACTCTCCTGACTTCTGAGGGAGGCCCTAGTGAATTATTGAACTATAAAGGGTGTTGTGAGAACTCCAGATTTGTAGTTGGCATATAGAAGCATGGGTGGCCTGGGCACCCCACTGTGTGACTTGCATCTGACATGGGGGCAGTCTTGTGGGACTGAGTCCTTAACCTGTGGAGTCTGACTAATTCTGGGTACTTAAAATTGGATTATATTTTAGGGCACAGTCAATGTCAGAGAGTTGGAGAATGGTGTTGGAAAAGACACCTTGTATTGGTGTTGGGAAGACAAAAAATGGTTCACTTTCACACATGCTTCTGTGTCCCTGCTCCCAGGTCACATAGGCTTTGGCAAACTCCTAGTAGGTTAGGCTTTTGTTGAAATGGATTTTTTTGAGAATAGGCCTTCTTAAGAAGAACATGATGTTCTGGGAATATTATAAAATTGTTCCTTTTCCTATTTGTCTCTCAAATTTTAGAGAGAAAACTTTGCCTTATGATCCTCAATTCTTTAATGGATCTAAGAAGAGTAATCGATTTGATGTTTGTTTATTTTTTACTTGCGCGGCTGGGAATGACAATTTCTACGTTCCTTACTTGTAAGACCCGAAATTGGAAGTCTCTGACTTCATTTTTTTGTGATGTTTGATGGATGATCGCTTTAAAATCTCATTCTTGGCCGGGCGCGGTGGCTCAAGCCTGTAATCCCAGCACTTTGGGAGGCCGAGACGGGCGGATCACGAGGTCAGGAGATCGAGACCATCCTGGCTAACACGGTGAAACCCCGTCTCTACTAAAAAATACAAAAAAAACTAGCCGGGCGAGGTGGCGGGAGCCTGTAGTCCCAGCTACTCGGGAGGCTGAGGCAGGAGAATGGCGTGAACCCGGGAGGCGGAGCTTGCAGTGAGCTGAGATCCAGCCACAGCACTCCAGCCTGGGTGACAGAGCAAGACTCCGTCTCAAAAAAAAAAAAATAATAAAAAAATAAAATAAAATCTCATTCTTGCCAGGCATGGGGGCTCATGCCTATAATCCCAGCACTTTGGGGAGTGGAGGCAGGCAGATTGCTTGAGCCCAGGAGTTCAAGACCAACCTGGCCAACATTGTGAAACCCTGTCTCTACTAAAAACACAAAAATTAGATGGGTGTGGTGGTGCACACCTGTAATCCCAGCTACTCAGGAGGCTGAGGCACAAGAATCACTTGAACCCAGGAGGCGAAGCTTGCAGTGAGCCGAGATCACGCTACAGCACTCCAACCTGGGCAACAGTGAAACTCGGTCTCAAAAAAAAATGAAATAAAATAAAATCTCATTCCTCCTTTTCCACTATATACCCCACATCCAGATATGATAGGAAGAAAGCCTGGGTCACCCTCATTTGGTGCTGGTGAGACATCCAATCCACATTAGCCCCTGGCTATATGCATGAACTCCCACACTAGTCCACTCCCTAACCTCAGTGAAAACTCCAAGCCAGCCTACCCGCTCTTCCCAAGGTCTCAAGTATACATGTAATAAACCTTCTCCTGGGGCCGGGCGCGGTGGCTCAAGCCTGTAATCCCAGCACTTTGGGAGGCCGAGACGGGCGGATCACGAGGTCAGGAGATCGAGACCATCCTGGCTAACACGGTGAAACCCCGTCTCTACTAAAAATTACAAAAAACTAGCCGGGCGAGGTGGCGGGCGCCTGTAGTCCCAGCTACTCGGGAGGCCGAGGCAGGAGAATGGCGTGAACCCGGGAGGCGGAGCTTGCAGTGAGCTGAGATCCGGCCACTGCACTCCAGCCTGGGCGACAGAGCGAGACTCCGTCTCAAAAAAAAAAAAAAAAAAAAAAAAAAAAAAATAAACCTTCTCCTGGTGTAGGGATTTTGTAGAGGTCTAAGTTGCCATACGTACCTCCTCAGGCCTGAGCTCTAACTTCCCAGTAACCTCCTAGATCCATGAAATATGAGAGAGACAAAAGGAAGAACTAAGCCTGTGATAAATATTACACAAACAAGTTGAAATTAATACTTCTGCAAAGGAATATTTTCATTCAGCCAGCTGGATTTGAGTAGTCATAGTGGAACAGGAATTAAAAGAAATTTTAAAGACGTGTAAGCAAAAACTCAGTTGTATGTAAGAAAAACCAGTTCCCCCTGAGGAAGAGAAAGAGCTGAAGTCCTTTAAAAATTGACTGCCTGTTTTTCTGTGGCTAGTGAGCCATATCTCTCCCTTTCCCAGGCATTGTGAAGACCCTGTTTCTCTAGCTGTGCAGCTGCAAGGTCACTAAACAGATAATCTCAAGTCGTAAAACATGTTGTTCCTTGAAAAGTAAGAAATAATGTAATGCATGTCTTAATTGAATAACTGTCTTTGTTTCTCACTTCTGTCCCCCTGCACAAATCTCCCCCCACCCCACGAAATACTGAAAAGGTAGCTTGACTCTTTGTTCGAGGCTCAGTCCTTTAGATGTTAATCCAATTGGGTCAGTGCACCTAAGTAATTAAATAATTCCTCCTCAACGTGTCAATCTCTGATTCCTTAATAGTCCCACTGCAGTAGTGGCCCGGAGTCCTTCAGGACTTGGCCAGCAGCTCCTCATGACAATTTAGCTTTCCACAGGCCTCCTGGCCTCTCGTTTGTTGATGGGAATAAAAGAAAAGCCTACCGTTCTTGAAGGTGTATTTATTTATTGAAACCTTACCCAGATTGATTCCATGTTTAATGAAATGCTGAGTAAGATGCTTCATAAGGTAGGAAATGAGTTTCTCACAAGGGATTAGAGGTCTTAAAATTTGTTTCATTTGTATAGCATTTCTCTTACTTTTCCAATGTGAGCTTGAGTCCACCTTTAGAGAACAATAAAGTTCCAAATAATCACAGTAAAAATATAGAAGCAATTGATCAGGCACAGTGGCTCACGCCTGTAATCCTAGCACTTTGGGAGGCTGGGGGGTGGGGCAAATTGCCTGCGCTCAGGAGTTCGAGACCAGCCTGGCCAACATGGCAAAACCCTGTCTCTACTAAAAATACAAAAAATTAGCTGGGTGTGGTGGCACATACCTGTAGTCCCAGCTACTCAGGAGGCTGAAGCACAAGAATCATTTGACCTCCAGAGGCAGAGGTTGCAGTGAGCCAAGATCAGACCACTGAACTCCAGCCTGGGCAATAAAGCAAGACTCTGTTTCAAAAAAAGAAAAAGAAAAAAGAAAAAAATAGAAGTAACTTCTGTGTGTTCATGATCGCATGAATTTTATGAGGAAGTCAGTGTGGACAGTTGTAGTTCTGACAGCCAAGTCATACACCAAATGTTTGGAGAACACAGAATTGTATGGGAACTTCTTATAAATCGAGTATAGATCCCCAGTACCACCAGTCTTACCCATCCTCCTGTAAACATATGTGGAATGTTTCAGAACTCAGTCTCCTTTGAGGATGTGGCTGTGAACTTCACCCTGGAGGAGTGGGCTTTGCTGGATTCTTCACAGAAAAAGCTCTACGAAGATGTGATGCAGGAGACCTTCAAAAACCTGGTCTGTCTAGGTAAGGATATCAACATTTCTCTCCTCAGTTAAATTTAGAACACAGAACAAGTGTTTCTTGCTTGACAGCTGTGTTCCAAGATTTGAAATGTGGAAAGGGAATCTTTCAGTGATTGAATCAGACAGAGTCACAGCTAATCATGAAACTAGACTGTAATGATTTTCTGTAATTTGTAATAATTTATAATGGTGTTTCTGGGTGTGCATTTTAGGAAAAAAGTGGGAAGACCAGGACATTGAAGATGACCACAGAAACCAGGGGAGAAATCGAAGGTGAGTTGCATCCACAGAAGAATAGCGGCCCGTGGGGGAATTTCAGAAGAAAGCAGGCAAAACAATTAAGCACAGCTTCAAATTTAGTTATTCCTAGAAAACTTTCACTGAAAATGTTTTCTTAAAAACATCATAGATGTTCAGGATGTGAAAAATAAATCACGTTGAAATAGCATTTAGAAAATCCTTCTATAAATATGATTCTTTTGACCAGGCACAGTAGTTTGTGCAGGTAATCCCAGCAGTTTGGGAGGCTGAGGTAGGAGGATCACTTGAGGCCAAGAATTCAAGACCAGCCTGGGTAACATAACAAGACCTCATCTGGGAAAAAAAAAAAAAAAAAGGCTGGGCGTGGTGGCTCACACCTGTATTCCCAGCACTTTGGGAGGCCAAGGGGGCGGATTACGAGGTCAGGAGATCGAGACCATCCTGACTAACATAGTGAAACCCATCTCTACTAAAAATACAAAAAAAAAAAAAAAATTAGCCGGGCATGGTGGCAGGCGCCTGTAGTCCCAGCTACTCAGGAGGCTGAGGTAGGAGAATGGCGTGAACCTGGGAGGCGGAGATTGCAGTGAGCCGAGATCGCGCCGTTGCACTCCAGCCTGGGCGACAGAGTGAGACTCCATCTCAAAAAAAAAAAAAAAAAAAAGGCCTGGCACGGTGGCTCATACCTGTAATCCTAGCACTTTGGGAGGCCAAGGCGGGCGGATTACCTGAGGTCAGGAGTTCAAGACCAGCCTGGCCAACATGGCAAAACCCCATCTCCACTAAAAATACAAAAATTAGCCGGCCGTGGTAGTGTGCTCCTATAATCCCAGCTACTCAGGAGGCTGAGGCAGGAAAATCGCTGGAACCCGGGAGGCAGAGGCTGCAGTGAGCCTAGATCACACCACTGCGCTCCAGCCTGAGTGACAGAGCAAGACTCTGTCTCAAAAAAAAAAAAAAAAGAAAAAAAAGCATTAGCCAGGCATGCTAGCACGCATCTATAGCGCATCTGTAGCGCATCTATACTCCCAGCTGCTCAGGAGGCTGAGATGGGAGGATTGGTTGAGCCCAGGAATTCAAGGCTTCATTGAGCTGTGATCGTGCCACTGCACTCCAGCCTGGGTGAGAGAATGAGACTCCATCTCTTATTTAAACAAAACAAACAAAAAAATTGACTGTTTTGATCATAACTACAGTTGAGTCTTCTTCTAGAGCATTGAATATATTAACTTTCAAACAATTCAGACAGTGCAGATATCCTACACTTCCTCCGAAAATGGTTAAAATGTAATTCTCATACCTACTAATAAATACAAAATAATTTAAAAGCCACTGATAATGTACTGCTCATTTTTTACAGAGGTCATATGGTTGAGAGACTCTGTGAAAGTAGAAAAGGTGGCAAATGTGGAGAAACCACAAGCCAGATGCCAAATGTTAATATCAACAAGGAAACTTCTACTGGAGCAAAACCACATGAATGCAGCTTTTGTGGGAAAGACTTCATGCATCATTCATCCCTTAATAGGCACATGAGATCTCACATTGGACAGAAACCAAATGAGTATCAGGAATATGAAAAGCAACCATGTAAACGTAAAGCGGTTGGGAAAACCTTCAGTTATCGCCACTGTGTTCGCAAACATGAAAGAACTCACACTGGAGGGAAGCCCTATGAATGTAAACAATGTGGGAAAGCCTTTATATATTACCAGCCTTTTCAAAGACATGAAAGGATTCATGCTGGAGAGAAACCCTATGAATGTAAGCAATGTGGAAAAACCTTTATATATTACCAGTCTTTTCAAAAACATGCTCACACTGGAAAGAAACCCTATGAATGTAAACAGTGTGGGAAAGCCTTTATATGTTACCAATCTTTTCAAAGACATGAAAGGACTCACACTGGAGAGAAACCCTATGAATGTAAGCAATGTGGTAAGGCCTTCAGTTGTCCCACATACTTTCGAACTCATGAAAGAACCCATACTGGAGAAAAACCCTACAAGTGTAAAGAATGTGGTAAAGCTTTCAGTTTTCTCAGTTCTTTTCGAAGGCATAAAAGGACTCACAGTGGAGAGAAACCCTATGAATGTAAAGAATGTGGAAAAGCCTTCTTTTATTCTGCAAGCTTTCAAGCACATGTAATAACACACACTGGGGCTCGACCTTATAAATGTAAAGAATGTGGGAAAGCCTTCAACTCTTCTAATTCCTGTCGAGTGCATGAAAGAACTCATATTGGAGAAAAACCATATGAATGTAAACGGTGTGGCAAATCATTCAGTTGGTCCATTTCTCTTCGAATGCATGAAAGAACTCATACTGGAGAGAAACCCTATGAATGTAAACAGTGTCATAAAACCTTCAGTTTTTCAAGCTCCCTTCGAGAACACGAAACAACTCACACTGGAGAGAAACCCTATGAATGTAAACAATGTGGGAAAGCCTTCCGTTTTTCAAGTTCCCTTCAAAGACATGAAAGGACTCACAGTGCAGAAAAACCCTATGAATGTAAACAGTGTGGGAAAGCCTTCAGGTGTTCAAGTTATTTTCGAATTCATGAAAGGTCGCACACTGGAGAGAAACCCTATGAATGTAAACAGTGTGGAAAAGTTTTCATTCGTTCCAGTTCCTTTCGACTGCATGAAAGGACACACACTGGAGAGAAACCCTATGAATGTAAACTGTGTGGGAAAGCCTTCAGTTTTTCAAGTTCCCTTCGAGAACATGAAAAAATTCACACTGGGAATAAACCGTTTGAATGTAAGCAGTGTGGTAAGGCCTTCCTTCGTTCCAGTCAAATTCGATTGCATGAAAGGACTCACACTGGAGAGAAACCGTATCAGTGTAAACAATGTGGAAAAGCCTTCATTTCTTCCAGTAAATTTCGAATGCATGAGAGAACTCACACAGGAGAGAAACCCTATCGATGTAAACAATGTGGGAAAGCCTTCAGATTTTCAAGTTCTGTTCGAATTCATGAAAGGTCTCACACTGGAGAGAAACCTTATGAATGCAAACAATGTGGAAAAGCCTTCATTTCTTCCAGTCACTTTCGACTGCATGAAAGGACTCATATGGGAGAGAAAGCCTAAGAATATAAGCAACATTCTGAAGCCTTCAGTTTTTCCAGCTCCTTCTGAATACACGAAAGAGTTCATACTGGACAAAAGCTGTGTGAATACAAACATTGTTTTAAAGCCCTGGATTGTTCCAGTTTCTTTTGAACACATGAAAGAAGTCCCACTGGTGAGAAACCATATGAATGTAAACATTGTGATTAATCCTTCAGTTGACCTAATTCATTTCTTTTTTTGTGTGTGTGTGTGACAGAGTCTCGCTCTTTCGCCCAGGCTGGAGTGCAGTGGCCGGATCTCAGCTCACTGCAAGCTCCGCCTCCCGGGTTTACGCCATTCTCCTGCCTCAGCCTCCCGAGTAGCTGGGACTACAGGCGCCCGCCACCTTGCCCGGCTAGTTTTTTGTATTTTTTTAGTAGAGACAGGGTTTCACCGTGTTAGCCAGGATGGTCTTGATCTCCTGACCTCGTGATCCGCCCGTCTTGGCCTCCCAAAGTGCTGGGATTACAGGCTTGAGCCACCGCACCCGGCCGCCGACCTAATTCATTTCAAAGACAGAACTCCTGCTGCAGTGAAATCTGTTTTTTTTTTTTTTTTTTTTTTTTTTAAAGGCCAAGCTTGGTGGCCCATGCCTGTAGTCCCAGCACGTTGGGAGGCCAAGGCAGGCAGATCATTTGAGATCAGAAGTTTGAGACCAGCTTGGTCAACATGGTGAAACCCCATGTCTACTAAAAATTACAAAAAAATTAGCCAGGCATGGTAGCGCATACCTCTAATCTCAGCTGCTCAGGAGGCTAAGGCAGGAGAAATTGCTTGAACATGGAGGCAGAAGTTGCAGGGAGCTGAGATCACGCCACTGCACCCCAGCTTGGGCAACAGAATGAGACACTGTCTCAAGAAAAAAAAAAGTGGGAAAATCTTCAACTGTCCTCTGGAGTGTGAATATATGAAAAGACTCAGAGTAGGGTAAAAGTCTATAAATGTAAGAAATTTGGGAAAGCCTTCACACAGCCTTTTGAGCACACATGAGAATGTATACTGGAGAGAAACCCTATATATATTAAGAATGTGGGAAATTCTTCATCCTAGTTCTTTTGTTGTTGTTGATGATACAAAAATATTTTCATTTAATAAAGATTGTCAGGTTATATTTAATGAGAAAGTATCACGTAAACAGCCCAGTAATAAAATTTTATTCTTATAAATTATTTTATTTTTCTTTTTTTTTTTTTTTTTTTTTTTTTGAGACGGAGTCTGGCTCTCTCGCCCAGGCTGGAGTGCAGTGGCCGGATCGCAGCTCACTGCAAGCTCCGCCTCCCAGGTTCACGCCATTCTCCTGCCTCAGCCTCCCAAGTAGCTGGGACTACAGGCGCCCGCCACCTCGCCCGGCTAGTTTTTTGTATTTTTTTAGTAGAGACGGGGTTTCACCGTGTTAGCCAGGATGGTCTCGATCTCCTGACCTCGTGATCCACCCGTCTCGGCCTCCCAAAGTGCTGGGATTACAGGCTTGAGCCACCACGCCCGGCCTATTTTTCTTTAAAATTGGAACATATTCTTATTATGCTTTCCAAAGGACATATTGATTTAGATGTGACTCATTCTTCAGTGGATTCTACAGAAGAAATCATATGAGAGCTAATTTCCAATTCAGCAACAGCATTTTTTACTTCTGCAGTTATTTTTTTCTATCCAATCTGGCTGAGTCTTGATTGAGTAGTTCATGCTGCTATTTGAAGTCCCTGGGTGTGAGGTAGGGATCCTTAAGTTTTCTCTCATAATATGTCCTCTGTTGAGACCTACACTGTTAAGATTTTCAACACAAGATAACTCTTGGACTGGCCTTGTAAAAATGGAGAGTAAACATTTGACCCACTTTGTCTGTAGAAGCTTGGTGCAGACTTCTGCTAATATCTCATTTGTTCTGTAGATGGACTTCTAATTTTTGTCTCTCTTGTCTTGCTCTTTCTTCAGTCTCCCATTTAAACTTCTCTACATATTCTATATCATGTTCATTTCCATATGACTTTTCAGATTTACTACTTCTGTTACAGTCTTGCCAATGCACCACAGTATAGCAGTTTTTTGTTTTCTGAGGTAGTATGTGGAATTCTTTGTCTTACTTCCAAGAATATTAAGGAATGCAGACACAAGGGTGAGATTGGAGCAAAAGTTTAATAAGCAAAGAAAGAAAGCTCTCCGCAGCAGAGAGTGGAGCCCAAATGGATTGCCCACTATGAGGCTGGGTCTGGGATTTTTATAGACTGGAAAGGGGAAGAAATGTGCTGACTAGTCTGAAGGCTGTCTTGGCAAAGCATGATTCAGCCTGGCCCAGGACCTTGGCCTGGGATCAATCAGAGGCTGAAGTGATGATTCATAGAGGCTAAAGAATGTCTAAAAAAAGAAAGTGCCCACCAGAACCCACCAGAGCCCACCAGGTATATGCCCATAAAAGGAGTACAGGCTATTTCCTGGAAACCCACTAGTTACACAAAGGATGAAGGCATTTGTATGTTGGGCCTTGTTCCTTTCTTAAGTGAGCTAAAGGTTTGTGCAAGTTTCCTCATCTGAGTGGGCTAAAAGTTCTATCTGTGCAGCTGTGGGCATATCTCTAGGCACGACTCCCTGTGCTAATTATTATTATTTTTTAATCCAATCAGAGAACTTGTGATATATGGGAAGAAGGCACTAACCAGTGGGTCAGGGGCTCTCCAAAATCCCTTCCCTTGCTGTTTACCTAAGGCAAGCTAGCTAACTCCTCTCACTTCTTGTTCTAACACCTTTTTATTCTTCTCAAATTCTTTACATTTCTGATGTATCGTTTTTGTAGGTAATAATTCCTGTTGAAGAACTTGATTGTTTTCAGCCAGATATAGACATTTTGAAGATGCACCTTCCAGTTCTGCTGTAAGATTATCAATCTTATATCTTTTTAATCTGAATATTCATTTCAAGTTGACTGATTTTTAAATATCCATGGAAACTAAACTCTTCAGTTTCATATTCATTTAACTTCTTTTCTGTCATTGCTTTCTTATGCATCCTAGTTCATTTTGAAACCATGAAACCATGCACACATTTAAGAGCAGCTTCTTGATTGTAAGCAATATGGAAATGTCTTCAATTACATATGCAACCCTTTCCACCACCTTAGGATGAATTGAAGGACTGAGGAGGGAGGACTTGGGTCCCAACAGGCCTTTCTTGGAACCTAGTCTGAAGTTAAGAAACACTCCCAGCCCTTAGCTCACATATGTGACTGCACAGAATTGAGAGGGCTCCCACAATCTGCCTTTAACCTTTCATCAATGTCCTTGGTTCAGATCTTTGGGGATGCTGTGGTTCTGAAAACAAAGGTGCATCCCACAGTTCTCCAATGGGATCTGCCTGCGGACACCCTAATTCATGGTTGTCAGCATCATGTTATTCCAAGGCTGTCAGGAGGTCACGTCCAGCTCCGTTTCCCATCCAAACCCACACTGTAGATTCTTGCTGGTCAATGTGTTTAAAAGTTCACACTAAGGCTGGGCACAGTGGCTCATACCTGTAATCCCAGCACTTTGGGAGGTCAAGGCAGGCAGATCGCGAGGTCAGGAGATTGAGACCATCCTGGCTAACGTGGTGAAACCCCGTCTCTACTAAATACAAAAAATTAGCCAGGTGTGATGGCACGTGCCTGTTATCCCAGCTACTCAGGAGGCTGAGGCAGAAGAATCGCTTGAATTTGGGAGGCAGAGGTTGCAGTGAGCCAAGATCACACCACTGCACTCCAGCCTGGGTGACAGAGACTCTGCCTCAATAAATAAATAAAAGTTCACACTAGAACGTTTCTCTGTGACAACCCAGGTAGCTCTAAAGTGACAGGGTGGAAGAAGCCGTGGCAGAATGTGTGTCATGGGACACATGCCCCTCGACCATACAAGATCCACTGTCCCATAACCACCAGCTCTGCACCAACCACCACAGAAGCCTCAAAACCAACAGTGGCATCACAGAGACGTAGCCCTACCATGTCCCAGCTACAGGACACAGTCAGACGAGATCAGGCACGTTCAGGGTGGTATGGCCATAGACTGCAGGACACAATCAAACTTCTTACCTTCCCTAACTTGCCCACCACAGATTTTCTGGCACATTCCACCTGGCTCGGGCACTGACAATGACGAGGTCTTCTCGCCTCTGTGCGTGTCACGTGTGCTGCTGCAGGGCTGGTTTCATAGACTGGCCTCCAAGGCCAGCACTTACTGCTTTGTGGAACAGAACCCACCCTGCAGAACTCCAGCCTTGTGGTATACGGGAGGCCGCCATGTCAGAGAGGTGCCACTGGCCATGAAGCCCACTCACTTCATGTCACTCCCAGAATGCAAAGTGTACTGAACTCGCAAGAAACTGTGTCCTGACAGCACCGAAGAGTTCCTTCTTTGCTGAGCTGTGCAGCCATGGTAGGTGTCAGGCCCTTCCTTTGGTGGAGGCAGTGCCCGCTGTTACCTGGATAGCAAGTCAGAGTGTCCTGCCAGGGATGTGGCAGGAATGAGGGAAACCAGCTCACCATCCAACCTCACAACAACTTCCTGTCTTTCCCTGGATACCAGAAGTGATATTTCTGTCACTTCAAGATGTTTAGTCTGAGTTTTGTAGGCCTCCGTCCTACCCCAACAGCAGATGTGGGTCAGGGGGCAGCCTTACAAGGCTTGAGCATGGTGGGGTCCCGTGGGGCCATCTGGAGCGAGGTCTGCTGGCAGATGTGCCCTTAGTGGAGGTGAGCGCTACCAGGAAGAGCTCAGAGGAGGGCGTGCGGCTGAGCCATGAGATCCACACCTTTGCTGCCCTCACTGTGCTCTCAGTGGAAAAGCAAACGGACACAGGGTCAAGTCATGAGGGATGTTCCCGGAATCATCTACAATTTATAACAGTTGAAGGATTGAAGCAGCAGTATCAAATCCACTTCCAGCCCTTTTGCATCCTTGAACTCCCATTTTCTACTTTTACAGAAAAGCACTTTTTAGAGTCTATATGCTCAAGTAGGTGTAAAATGTCTTCCCCATCGGGATGGGCTAAAGAGCCACTTTTTGTGAGAGGCTTGGGGGCTGGAAGGCACCTCTCTGCCACATGGGATGTGGGTGAGAACAATTCACTCTTTGAAGATTAAGTGTATGTGAGCTTATGGTGAAGTTTGTGTAAAACCTGTTTGTGTGTCTGTTTGAGTCCTACAATTCAATAAGTGTCTCTGTGTTTTGTTTTTTGAGACAGAGTTTCGCTCTTGTTGCCCAGGCTGGAGTGCAATGGCGCGGTCTTGGCTCACTGCAACCTCTGCCTCCCGGGTTCAAGCAATTCTCCTGCCTCAGTCTCTGGAATAGCTGGGATTACAGGAGTGCACCACCACACCCAGTTAATTTTTATATTTTTAGTAGAGATAGGGTTTCACCATGTTGGCCAGGCTGGTCTCGAACTCCTGACCTAAGATGATCCGCCCGCCTCTGCCTCCCAAAGTGCTGGGATTACAGGCGTGAGCCACCACACCTGGTCGATTCAATAAGTATTAATCTCCTTGATATAACAGGTTCTCTAGTTGGTGTAATGAACAAAGCTATACTAATATCCCTGTCTCCTCCAACCTGACATTCTAAAAGAGAAGACACAAGAAAATAAGCAAAACTATACAGATCACAGTGGTTATTCCTCAGGAAGGAGAGAAACCTGGAGTAGAGGGGGCAGGCCTGGGGTCTGTGTGTCTCTGCAAGCATCTGTTGGTATCTCTGGGCCATTATATCTGTGAGTTTGTGAGATTATGTGTCTGTGTCTGGGTGTGTCCACCTGTGTGTACAGTGAAAATGGTTATATCTCTTGTATATTGGTCTGGGAGGCTGTGGGGGCTGTGTGTGTATATTTTTTAATCTAGAATGCTTTCATTTCATTTTCTTGCCTGATTTCTCTGACAGCTTCTCCTTTAACACACTGAGTAAAACTAGTTAGGGTCGGGCACGGTAGCTCACGCCTGTAATCTCAGCACTTTGGGCAGCCAAGCGGGCAGATCACTTGAGTCCAGGAGTTTGAGACCAGCCTGACCAACATGGTGAAACCCCGTCTCTACTAAAAATACAAAAATTAGCTGGGTGTGGTGGCATCTGCCTATAGTCCCAGCTACTCAGGAGGCTGAGACAGGAGAATCACTTGAACCTCTGGGAGGTGGAGGCTGCCCTGAGCCGAGATCGTGCCACTGCACTCCAGCCTGGACAACAGTGAGAACTCCGTCTCAGGAAAAAAAAAAACAACAAAAAAAAACCTGGTAGAGCATACATCCTCTTTTTCCTGATCCAGTGTTTCACCATCAAAATGATGTAGGTTTTTCATATATGGCATCAATTGAGATGATTGTCATTTTCCATCATTTTGCTAACGTGGTATATGACAATTATCAGTTTTCATATTTTGAACCATTTTTACGTTCCAAGAATAAATCTCACTTGTGGTTATGTAATGCTTTTAATATGTTGCTTCCTATGCTTTCGTGGTATTTATTTGAGGATTCCTGCATCACCATTCACAATAGGAATTAATGCAATCTTCCTTGCTGTCAAGCCATTTCACACCTGCTTGTGAGCCCTGCCCTGAGATCTCAATTATGTAATAAAGCCTTTTTATACTCACTGTGTGTCTACCACACAGCCATGCAGGTCAACATCAGAACCACACGTTTTCAGGCGACACTGGCAGTTGGCACCATGAACAAGATGTCTAGATGCTGGTCACTACGCCACGGGTCTGTTCTCTCCTCTGGGTTGCTAACCTGCTCTGCTGCCCAGCAGCCAGCGTGTACTTTAAGTGCTGCTTCTGCCCTGTGTTGCATTGCTGAGGCCTAGCTGGCCTCAGTTCCAGATTCAGCTGAGCTAAGTCAGCAGTTTGCATAATTCCTTTACATTAAGGAGCAGAAGTATGGGATTGCAGCCCCAATTTTTTTTTTTTTTTTTTTTTTTTTTTTTTTTTTTTTTTGTTAGACAGAGTTTCGCTCTTATTGCCCAGGCTGGAATGCAATGGCACGATCTCGGCTCACTGCAACCTCTGCCTCCCAGGTTCAGGTGATTCTCCTGCCTCAGCCTCTCGAGTAGCTGGAATTACAGGCATGTGCCACCACACCTGGCTGATTTTTTGTATTTTTAGTAGAGATGGGTTTTTTCCATGTTGGTCTGGCTGATCTCAAACTCCCAACCTCAGGTGATCTGCCCGCCTCAGCCTCCTAAAGTGCTGGTCTTACAGGCGTGAGCCACTGCGCCCGGCCAATTGCAGCCCCTCTTACACAGTCCTGGGTCATATGTTTTGACTGGGACCTAGCTGTGGTTTTTTTGTTTTTGTTTTAGTTTGTGGTTTTTTTTTTTTTTTTTTTTTGAGATGGAGTCTCGCTGTGTCGCCCAGGCTGGAGTGCAGTGGCCGGATCTCAGCTCACTGCAAGCTCTGCCTCCCGGGTTTTTACGCCATTCTCCTGCCTCAGCCTCCCGAGTAGCCGGGACTACAGGCGCCCGCCACCTCGCCCGGCTAGTTTTTTGTATTTTTTAGTAGAGACGGGGTTTCACCGTGTTAGCCAGGATGGTCTCGAACTCCTGACCTCGTGATCCGCCCGTCTCGGCCTCCCAAAGTGCTGGGATTACAGGCTTGAGCCACCGCGCCCGGCCTAGTTTGTGTTTTTTAGACAGAGTCTCGCTGTGTTACCCAGGCTGGAGTGCAGTGGTGTGATCTTGGCTCACTGCAACCTCTGCCTCCCAGGTTTAAGCAGTTCTCCTGCCTCAGACTTCCGAATAGCAGGGATTACAGGGGCGTGCCGCCACACCCAGCTAATTTTTGTATTTTTAGTAGAGATAGGGTTTCATCATGTTGGCCAGGCTGGTCTCGAACTTTTCTGACCTTCAGTGATCCATCTGCCTCGGCCTCCCAGAATTCTGGGATTTTTTTTTTTTTTTTTGAGATGGAGTCTCGCTCTGTCGCCCAGGCTGGAGTGCAGTGGCCAGATCTCAGCTCACTGCAAGCTCCGCCTCCCGGGTTTACGCCATTCTCCTGCCTCAGCCTCCTGAGTAGCTGGGACTACAGGCGCCCGCCACCTCGCCCGGCTAGTTTTTTGTATTTTTAGTAGAGACGGGGTTTCACCGTGTTAGCCAGGATGGTCTCAATCTCCTGACCTCGTGATCCGCCCATCTCGGCCTCCCAAAGTGCTGGGATTACAGGCTTGAGCCACCACGCCCAGCCAAATTCTGGGATTATAGGTATGAGCCACTGCACCCGGCCTAGCTGTGACTGTGTATTTTAGAATGAAGCTGTGACTAATGCTGGGTATTGGCCTTCATCTAGGGTGCAGGCTGGTGGGAAGATTTTTTTTTTCTGTGCAAGTTGTGGATCCATCAGGTAGTCATTCCCGAAAAAGTAGTCATCAGAAAAACAGAACAAAAAGAGTGGGGACTGGAAAGCTGCTATTAGATGGTGTCTTGAGGTCCACACTCTCCAGGAACCTTAAATACCTCTGCTGTTGCTGCTGCTGCTCATGCCTCTAATGCAACAAAGACCCAGATCTCCAAGGTTGTCAGAAATAACCCGCATGACATCCTTGTAGCTCAGCAAAGATGTTAGTTCAGACCTAAATAAAGCCCTGTGTCCTTCAACTACACAAAGCATCTCTCACCATGCAGGAGGCCCCTAACTGATAGTAGTTATTTGAAGATCTCTGGAGGAAAAAAAGTACATGTTCTGTAGTAGAGAGGGCCCTCCCCTCCCCAAAGTATTTCCAATGAGCAGAAAACAAAACAGTGAAGGAGAGCTGGGCACGGTGGCACACGCCTGTAATCCCAGCACTTTGGGAGGCTGAGGCAGGTGGATCGTCTGAGGTCAGGAGTTGGAGATCAGCCTGGCCAACATACCGAAACAACGTCTCTACTAAAAATACAAAAAAAAAATTAGCTGGGCCTGGTGGCGAGTGCCTATAATCCCAGCTACTAGGGAGGCTGAGCCAGGAGAATTGCTTGAACCCGGGAGGCAGAGGTTGCAGTGAGCCAAGATCGCACCATTGCACTCCAACCTGGGCAACAAGAGCGAAACTCCGTCTCAAAAAAAAAAAAAAAAAAAAGTGAAAGAAGGAAAATAGATTTTTGTTGTTTTCTTTATTCCAACAACAAAACCTGAAACAAAAGTCCATAATTTGAGCCATTTGGAAATTGAATATATACTAAAAGCATCTGACAAAATTCAACACCCCTTTCTTTAAAAAAAGAACAACCTAACAAACTAGGAATAGAAGAAAAATACCCAGGCCGGGCGTGGTGGCTCACGCCTGTAATCCCAGCACTTTGGGAGGCCAAGGCGGGCAGATCACCTGAGGTCGGGAGTTCGAGACCAGCCTGACCAACATGGAGAAACCCCATCTCCACTAAAAATACAAAATTAGCCGGGTGTAGTGGCGCATGCCTGTAATCCCAGCTACTTGGGAGGCTGAGGCAGGAGAATCACTTGAACCTGGGAGGCAGAGGTTGCCGTGAGCTGAGATCGCGCCATTGCACTCCAGCCTGGGCAACAAAGAGAGAAACTCCATCTCAAAAAAAAAAAAAGAGAAGAAAGAAAAATACCCAGCATAATAAAAGCCATATTTGAAAACACAGCTAATACCATATTCAGCAGTAAAAGACAAAGCTGTTCCTCTAAGATCCGGATAAAGGACATTGCTTCTGTTTGACATACTGCCAGCCCTCGCAGACCAATTAGACAATTAAAAAAAAAAAAAAAAATAGGCCGGGCGCGGTGGCTCAAGCCTGTAATCCCAGCACTTTGGGAGGCCGAGACGGGCGGATCACGAGGTCAGGAGATCGAGACCATCCTGGCGAACACGGTGAAACCCCGTCTCTACTAAAAAATATAAAAAACTAGCCGGGCGAGGCGGCGGGCGCCTGTAGTCCTAGCTACTCGGGAGGCTGAGGCAGGAGAATGGCGTAAACCCGGGGGGCGGAGCTTGCAGTGAGCTGAGATCCGGCCACTGCACTCTAGCCCGGGCGACAGAGCCAGACTCCGTCTCAAAAAAAAAAAAAAAAAAATAGAAGGCATCCACATTGAACAGGAATACATAAAATTATCTCTTTTCATCAATGGCAAGATCCCTGTGAAGAAATCCCTCAAGATGCCACTTTTAGGCCAGTCATGGTGGCTCACGCCTATAATCCCAGCACTTTGGGAGGCCGAGGAGGACAAATTGCTTGAGTTTAGAAGTTCGAGACAAGCCTGGGCAACATGGTGAAGCCCTATCTCTACCAAAAAAAAAAAAAAAAAAAAAAAAAAAAAAAAAAAAAACTTGGCCAGGCATGGTGGCTCACACCTGTAATCCCAGCACTTTGGGAGGCCGAAGTGGGTAGATAACTTGAGGTCAGGAGTTTGAGATTAGCCTGGCCCACATGCTGAAACCCTGCCTCCACTAATAATACAAAACTTAGCTGGGCGTGGTGGCATGCACCTATAGTCCCAGCTACTCAGGAAGCTGAGACATAAGAATTGTTTGAGCCGGGCGCGGTGGCTCAAGCCTGTAATCCCAGCACTTTGGGAGGCCGAGACGGGCGGATCACGAGGTCAGGAGATCAAGACCATCCTGGCTAACACGGTGAAACCCCGTCTCTACTAAAAATACAAGAAAATTAGCCGGGCGAGGTGGCGGGCGCCTGTAGTCCCAGCTACTCAGGAGGCTGAGGCAGGAGAATGGCGTGAACCCGGGGGGGCGGAGCTTGCAGTGAGCCGAGATCGCGCAACTGCACTCCAGCCTGGGCGACAGAGCAAGACTCCATCTCAAAAAAAAAAAAAAAAAAAAAGAATTGTTTGAACCCGGAGGCAGAGGTTGCAGTGAGCTGAGATCGCACCACTGTACTCCAGCCTGGCCGACAGAGACAGTTACAAAAAAATATATATATAGGCCGGGCACGGTGGCTCAAGCCTGTAATCCCAGCACTTTGGGAGGCCGAGACGGGTGGATCACGAGGTCAGGAGATCGAGACCATCCTGGCTAACACGGTGAAACCCCGTCTCTACTAAGAAATACAAAAAACTAGCCGGGCGAGGTGGCGGGCGCCTGTAGTCCCAGCTACTTGGGAGGCTGAGGCCGGAGAATGGCGTGAACCCGGGAGGCGGAGCTTGCAGTGAGCTGAGATCCGGCCACTGCACTCCAGCCTGGGCTACAGAGTGAGACTCCGTCTCAAAAAAAAAAAAAAAAAAAAAAAATATATATATATATATATATATATACACACATACACACACACACACACACACACAAATACAAAAATCAGCCAAGTGTCATGGCTCACGCCTGTAGTCCCATCTGCTTGAGGGGCTAAGGCAGGACGATCGCTTGAGCCCAGGAGGCAGAGGTTGCAGTGAGCTGAGATCGCACCACTGTACTCCAGCCTGGCCGACAGAGACAGTTACAAAAAAAAAAATATATATATATATACACATACACACACACACACACACACACACAAATACAAAAATCAGCCAAGTGTCATGGCTCACGCCTGTAGTCCCATCTGCTTGAGGGGCTAAGGCAGGACGATCGCTTGAGCCCAGGAGGCAGAGGTTGCAGTGAGCCAAGATTGCTCCACTGCACTCCAGCCTGGATGACAGAGCGAGACCCTGTCTAAAGAAAAAAGAAAGATTCCATTTTTAAAACTTAAAATTAATGTAGTTCTTCAGTATCCCTGGGGAATTGGCTCCAGCGTGACCCTTGGTACCAAAATTTATGGAAACTCAAGGCCCTTATATAAAATGGCCCAGTATTTTTACAGAAATATCAACCTAAGGCCAGGCGTAGCACGATGGCTCACGCCTGTAATCCCAGCACTTTGGGAGACCGAGGCAGGCGGATCATGAGGTCTGGAGTTCAAGACCAGCATGATCAACATGGTGAAACCCCATCTCTACTAAAAATACAAAAGTTAGCTGGGCGTGGTGGCACATGCCTATAATCCCATCTACTCAGGAGGCTAAAAAGCAGGAGAATCGTTTGAACCCAGGAGGCAGAGGTTGCAGTGAGCCAAGATCATGCCACTGCTCTCCAGCCTGGGCGACAGAGCAAGACTCGGTCTCAAAAAAGAAAAAATAAAGAAAGAAAGAAATGCCAACGTCAAAGAAAGAGGCTGACGCACAAGTATAATTTAACAAGTTTACTTGAGCCAAAGTGAGAACAACTTCCTGGGAAACTCAGACCCGAGTGACCTTGGATATGAACTCCGTTCCACCTTTGTTACAAGCAGGTGTTTTTTTGGTTGTTGTTGTTTTCTGGTTTGTTTGTTTCTTTTTGTTTTTGTTTCTGTTTTTGTTTGAGACAGAGTCTTACTCTGTCACCCAGGCTGGAGTACAGTGGTGTAATCATGGCTCACTGCAACCTCCACCTCCTGGGTTCAAGCGATTCCCCCACCTCAGCCTCCTGAGTAGCTGGGATTACAGGCACCTGCACCACACCTGGGTAATTTTTGTATTTTTAGTAAAGAGAGGGTTTCACCATGTTGGCCAGGCTGGTCTCAAACTCCTGACCTCAGATGATCTGCCTGCCTTGGCCTCCCAAAGTGCTGGGATTACAAGCGTGAGCCACCACACCTGGCCAGAAGCAGGTTTTTAAAGGCAAAATGGGGTACAGGGAGGGGCTGGTATAAAGTTGTTTGGCAAGAATTCTCATTGGCTTACAGAAATGACATTGATTAGTAATTGGCTATCCATTGTTAAGCTATAGGACATGAGTTATAGTGTCTGGTGCAGCATTAGTAGGTTAATTTACAGCTGCTTGTGACAGTAGCAAGCAGTTTTAACAGGTGAGTGCATCGCTTAAAGTAGGGGGAGGATGTGATTACTGTCTCATTTTCATGCTGTCTCAGCCTAATAATTTTTTTTTTTTTTTTTAGATGGAGTCCTGCTCTGTCGCCCAGGCTGGAGTGCAGTGGTGCATTCTTGGCTCACTGCAAGCTCCGCCTTCTGGGTTCACACCATTCTCCTGCCTCAGCTTCCTGAGTAGCTGGGACTACAGGCGCCCGCCACCACGCCCAGCTAATTTTTTTGTTTTTAGTAGAGACGGGGTTTTGCCTTGTTAGCCAGGATGGTCTCGATCTCCTGACCTCGTGATCTGCCTGCCTCGGCCTCCCAAAGTGCTGAGATTACAGGCGTGAGCCACCGCGCCCAGCCCTCAGCCTAATAATTTAAAAGATCTCGTTTCGGACCAAACTGAGGGTTGGGCTGCGATTTCTCATGGCCCAATAACAAGACACAGATGAACTGGGGAGGAAGAGAGTTTTTATTTCTGCACCTGGTTACAGGGAGAAGGCCTGGAAATTATCACCAGACCAACTCAAAATTACAAAGTCTTCCAGAGCTTATATACCTTCTAAGCTATCTGTCTACGTGTAAGTGTGCACTCTTCTAAAGACATGTGATTGAGTGATGTGACATGCAGCCTGCGGTCTGTACGTGTGCGCAGTCGCTCCTTCCTCGACCCCTAGCTTTGTGGTAGCAGCAGATGGGACCACAGTTCAGTCACCAACATGCAGCTCTTTGTCTGCGCCCAGGAGCTACACACCCTTGAAGTGACCGGCCAGGAGATGGTCGCCCAGATCAAGGCTCATGTAGCCTCCCTGGAGGGCATTGCCCCAGGAGATCAAGTTGTGCTCCTGGCAGGCACGCCCCTGGAGGATGAGGCCACCATGGGCCAGTGTGGGGTGGAGGCCCTGATTAGCCAAGTAGCAAGCTGTATGCTTGGAGGTAAAGTCCATGGTTCCCTGACCCATGCTGGGAAAGTGAAAGGTCAGACTCTTAAGGTGGCCAAACAGGAGGAGGAGGAGGAAGAGGGGGAGGAGGAGGGGAAGGGGGGAGGAGGGAGGAGGAAGAAAGAAGATGACAAGCCAGGCTAAGCGGCAGATGCAGTACAACCGGCACTTTGTCAACATTGTGCCCACCTTTGGTAAGAAGAAGGGTCCCAATGCCAACTTTTTTTTCTTTTTGAGACGGGGTCTCACTCTGTCACCCAGGCTGGAGTGCAGTGGTGCAATCTCGGCTCACTGCAAGCTTCGCATCCCGGGTTCATGCCATTCTCCTGTCTCAGCCTCCCCAGTAGCTGGGACTACAGGCACCTGCCACCACGCCTGGCTAATTTATTTATTTATTTTTTTATTTGTTTTTTATTTTTAGTAGAGACCAGGTTTCACCATGTTAGCCAGGATGGTCTTGATCGCCTGACCTCGTGATCCACCTGCCTCAGCCTCCCAAAGTGCTGGGATTACAGGTGTGAGCCACTATGCCCGGCCCCCCCACCCAGTGCCAACTCTTAAGTCCTTTGTAATTCTGGCTTTCTCTAATAAAAAAGCCACTTAGTTTAAAAAAAAAAAAAAAGATATAAGCGATTGACTTATTTTAATCTTATTTTAATTGACTTAACTAAGGTCTGAGTCCTGAAGACCTTCTTCTGGAGCTCAGTAAATTTACTTAATTCTAAATGGGTCCAGGTGCTGGAGTGATTACCCTTCTCTTGTCTCCAGCTAAATCATGGAGGTTTGGGGAGTTCCTTCAGACCCTAATAAACTTGTTTGTGGAGGCCTGGGGAGTTTCTTCAGACCCCCAGTAAAACTCGTTTAACGCTTAATGGTTCTTTTAAGAATTCCTTCGTGGCCCTGCTCGGTGGCTCACGCCTGTAATCCCAGCACTTTGGGAGACCGAGGTGGGCAGATCACGAGATCAGGAGATCGAGACCATCCCGGCTAACACGGTGAAACCCTGTCTCTACTAAAAGTACAAAAAATTAGCTGGGCATGGTGGCACGCACCTGTAGTCTCAGCTACTTGGGAGGCTGAGGCAGGAGAATCGCTTGAACCTGGGAGGCGGAGGTTGCAGTGAGCCGAGATCGTGGCTGGGCAACAGAGTGAGACTCCATCTCAAAAAAAAAAAAAAAAGATTTCCTTCATTATTTTTGTCATGCATTAAAACCCAGGAAAGGCCTAGGAAAAACTTTTTGGTGGGCTTTTGTTACATCCCAACCTTTATGTAAGGGCTCTGGCTTTTAATATTTAACTTAACCACTCAGTACTGAAACAGTTGTTACGGAGGTCTGCGTTACTGAGACCTGGCCTGCCACAGTCTCACATTCTTCAGATAAACGTTCTTTTCTCATAACCTACACTCATCTTCCTATATACTTTAAATCATCTCTAGGTTATTTATAATACCTAATACAATGCAACTGTTGTGTAAATAGTTGTTATAATAAGTCATTTAGAGGCCGGGCGCGGTGGCTCAAGCCTGTAATCCCAGCACTTTGGGAGGCCGAGGCGGGCGGATCACAAGGTCAGGAGATCGAGACCACAGTGAAACCCCGTCTCTACTAAAAATACAAAAAATTAGCCGGGCGCGGTGGCGGGCGCCTGTAGTCCCAGCTACTCAGGAGGCTGAGGCAGGAGAATGGCGGGAACCCGGGAGGCGGAGCTTGCAGTGAGCCGAGATCGCGCCACTGCACTCCAGCCTGGGCAACAGCGTGAGACTCCGTCTCAAAAAAAAAAAAAAAAAAAAAAAAAAATAAGTCATTTAGGAGATAATGAGGGGGGAAAAAAGCACATATTCATTACAGACACAGCCAACCAATTTTTTTCTGAATATTTTCAATTCATAGCTGGTTGAATCAATCCATGGATGCAGAACCCAGGAATATGGAGGGCTGACTGTATGAGATTTCAGCAAAGTTGAAAGAAACAAAATCAGCGAAAAAAATAATACATTGTGTTTCTACACACTAGCGGTGACCAGGCAGAAAAGAAAATTAAGAAAACAATCCCATTTACAATGGCACAAAAACAAACAAATACTTGAGAATAAATGTAACCAAGAAGATAAAAGACTTTTAAACTGAAAGCTACAAAGCAATGCTAAAAGAAACTAAAGACACCGGGCGCAGTGGCTCACACCTGTAATCCCAGTGCTTTGGGAGGCCTAAGGCAGGCGGATCACCTGAGGTCAGGAGTTTGAGACCAGCCTGGCCAATATGGTGAAACCCTGTCTCTACTAAAAATACAAAAATCAGCCGGGCGTGGTGGTGCACGCATGTAGTCCCAGCTACTTGGAAGGCTGAGGCAGGAGAATCACTAGAACCCGGGAGGAGGAGGTTGCAGTGAGCCGAGATCACACCACTGCACTGCAGCCTGGGCAACAAGAGACTCCATCTCAAAAAAAAAAAAAAAAAAAAAATACAAATACCTAGAAAGACATCTGTTATATTGTGAAATATTGATTTTGATTTGTTTCCTTGGCCTACAGCTCCTAAAAGTCTTGGAATCACCAAAGTGATGATGAGGTGACTAGTGACTGGGGGCCCCGATAGCCTCAGGATGGGGTGGTTGCCAGGGGAAGCAACCGTGTGATTAGATGGCTGGGATACTCCGCTTCACCCCTGACCTCCCTGTGTGACTGGAAGGAAGGCCATGAGTGTGAGTTGTCCAGGTCCTTGGAGTCTTTGAACAAAGAACTGAACAAAACACACAAAGGAACGAAACCCAGGAACGAAGCCGCAAAAGCAAGGATTTATTAAAGGGAGAAAGCACATTACAGGGTGGAAGTGGGCCCGAGCAAGCAGCTCAAGGGGCCAGTTGCAAAGTTTTCTGGGTTTTAAGTACTCCTTTCGAGGTCCCCATCAGTTACCCCTTATCTGGATGAAGGATTTAGCTGGTGGCTAATTAAAGGCTGAGGTGAACTGGTGCCCTCTGAAGATGAAGGGATGGCCGGTGCTTGGCCCGCAGCCAATCCAGGGCACTTTCCCTTCCATCTGAGATGTGGCGGAAGTGGGAGGGCTGGAGGGAAAGTAGCCTTTGATGCTTTGCTACTCCAGGCTTGGGGAGATGGGGTTTTTCCATTTGGTTTAGCTTTAGGCAGTTGGCGTTAATTGGCCTTAGATTCCCTGCCCCCAGACCTTGGTGTTTTCCTTTGATCCAGCTTTAGGAAGTCAGCACGAATTGGCCTTAAGTTCCCTGCCTCACCTGGAGGAGAGAGGGGCTGAAGTTTAAGTTTATCACCAATATCCAATGATGTAGTCAAGCCAGGTGCTTGATGACATCATTTCTTCAGACCCCCGGTAAAATTTGTTTAATCCTAATGGTCCTGTTAAGAATTCCAGGCCAGGCATGGTGGCTCACGCCTGTAATCCCAGCACTTTGTGAAGCCGAGGCAGGCGGATCACAAGGTCAAGAAATCGAGACCATCCTGGCCAACATGGTGAAACCCCGACTCTACTAAAAATACAAAAATTAGCCAGGCGTGATGGCAGGCGCGTGTAGTCCCAGCTACTTGGGAGGCTGAGGCAGGAGAATGGCTTGAATGCAGGAGGTGGAGGTTGCAGTGAGCCGAGATCGCACCACTGCACTCCAGCCTGGCGACAGAGACTCCATCTCAAAAAAATTAATTAAAAAAAAAAAAAAAAAAAACTGGCATGTGAGGTGAGGGCAGTCTTGTGGCACTGGGACCTGAACCTGTGGAATCTGATGCTATCTCCAAGTAGCATCTAAATTTAGTTCAGTTAGGCGGCAGCCTCCTGGTGTCTGCTGGAGAGAAATGCTCTGCAGAACTGCTTGCTTGGTGTGTGTGGAAAAATCCCCCACATCTGGTCGCAGAAGTGTTGCATGTTACTGTTTGATAGTAAGAAAAATAACTATTGTGTTTTTCTGTATTCTCAGAGAATTCCATGCTCATAGATCGGATGACTTAATATTGGTTTTTTGTTTTTTGAGAAAGAGTCTCGCTGTGTCTCCCAGGCTGGAGTGCAATGGCTCCATCTCGGCTCACTGCAACCTCCACCTCCTGGGTTCAAGTGATTCTCCTGCCTCGGCCTCCTGAGTAGCTGGGATTACAGGCACACACCACCACATCTGGCTAATTTTTGTATTTTTAATAGAGACAGGGTTTTGCCATGTTGGCCAGGCTAGTCTCAAACTGGCCTCAAGTGATCCACCTGCCTTGGCCTCCTGAAGTGCTGGGATTACAAGCGTGAGCCACTGCATCCAGCCCTGAGGACATTAGGCTGAGTGAAATGAGGCAGTCATCAAACAATAAATGCTGTAGGATTTCGCCCATATGGACTAGCCGAAGTAGTCAAAATGCAGAAACAGTGCAGCAAGGTCGTTGCTGAGAATGGGGGCTGTAGAATGGGGCTGGGGTGGTAGGCAGTTGGTTTAATGGGTATAGATTTTGGGTTTTGCAAGATTGAAAAGGTCTGAAGATCTGTTTTCCAACAGTGTGAATAAACAACACTGCTGACCTATACACTTGGGGTTAACATGGTATATTTAATCTTTTTTTTTTTTTTTTTTTTTTTGAGACAGTTTGCTCTTGTTGCTCAGGCTGGAGTGCAGTGGCACGATCTGGGCTCACTACAACCTCTGCCTCCCAGATTCAAGCAATTCTCATGCCTCAGCCTCCTGAGTAGCTGGGATTACAAGCACAGAGCACCACGCCCAACTAATTTTTGTATTTTTAGTAGAGATGGGGTTTCACCATGTTGACCAGACTGGTCTCAAACTCCTGACCTTAGGTGATCCACCTGCCTCGGCCTCCCAAAGTGCTGGGATAACAGATGTTAGCCACCATGCCCAGCCGGTATATTTAATCTTAAGAGTTTTTGCCACAAGAAAAAAATAATAAATCTTCAAGCCTTTTAAATTTAAAAGAAACTACTAAACAGAATTTCCATATGACATCAGTTTCTGTTGTAGGTAGAAATAAATAGAAACATATGTCCACACAAGACCTTGAGCATGAATGTTTATAGCAGTGTTATTCATGACAGCCAAAAGGTAGAAACCAATCCATTATTGAATGCACGGATAAAATATGTAATAGCCATACAATGAAAAATATTAATAATTCCATCATAAATCTAAATGATGTACAGGACCAAACTACAACATGGATATCCCTTCAAAAAACGATGGTAAATGAAACCCAGTTAAAAATTCCCCATATGGTATGATTTCATTCATATGAAAGTCCAGAGCAGAGAAATCTGCAGAGAAAGAAAGTCAATTGCTGACTGCCTCAGGCTGGGTATTGAGGAAGAAAGATGGGAGAGGATGAGGGGCGAGTGGATACCTAAAGGGTACAGGGTTTCTCTTTCAGGTGATGCAAATCCACTGTGGTGATGATTGCACATATCTGTGAATATACTATACCAATGAATTGTACACTTTAACTGGGTGTATTGTATAGGATATGCATATTTGAATAAAATGGTTGAAATAAGTAAATTCATTAGGGGTTTTAGTCCAATTTGTTGACAGTATTGAGTTTCCAGGTTTATGCCAAATTTACGTACCCCTTTTTTCTTTTTCCTCTTTTCTTTTTCTTTTTTGAGACAGAGTCTCGCTGTGTCACCCAGGCTGGAGTGCAGTGGCACAATCTAGGCTCACTGCAATCTCCACCTCCTGGGTTCAAGCGATTCTCCTGCCTCAGCCTCCTAAGTAGCTGGGATTACAGGTGCGCGTCACATGCCCGGCTAATTTTTGTATTTTTAGTAGAGGCGGAGTTTCACCAAATATCTTGAACAGGCTAGTCTCAAACTCCTGATCTCCAGTGATCTGCCCACCTCAGCCTCCCAAAGTACTGGGATTACAGGCATGAGCCACCACGCCTAGCCTCTTTTTTTTTTTTTTTTTTTTTTGAGACAGTCTCACTGTCACCAAGGCTAGAGTGCAGTGGCTCAATCATAGCCCATTGCAGCCTTCACCTCCTGGCTCAAGCAATCCTCTCACCTTAGTCTCCTGAGTAGCTGAGACTACAGAAGCAGGTGACCACGCCTTGCTAATTTTTAAATTTTTAATAGAGATGGGATTTCACTATGTTTCCCAGGCCGGTCTTGAACTCCTGGGCTCAAGTGATCGGCCTCCCAAAGTGCTGGGATCACAGGTGTGAGCAAATGCGTGTGGTCTGTTTTTCTTAATATACCAGTGAGAATAGGAATTTGATTGCCTTGGAGATATCATGGCTTTTTATATTTCAAAATTCTCTAAGAGTCAGGAGTGGTGGCTCATTCCTAGAATCCCTTTATTACATATGGTGACATCACTGTTAGATGTCTGTGTTTCCAAATAAGGGTGACAGTTTTACATATATATATATATATATACACAGTAGATACTAGTTCTTTGCTGTATGTACAGTTTGAAAATAGTTTCCCACTCAGGAGCTTATTTCATCATCTTACCTGGGTGTTTCTTTTTTTCTTTCTCTTTTTTTTTTTTCGAGACAGAGTCTCACTCTGTTTCCCCGGCTGGAGTGCAGTGGCGCAATCTCAGCTCATTGCAACCTCCACCTCCTGGGTTGAAGCAATTCTCCTGCCTCAGCCTCCCAAGTAGCTGGGATTACAGTCGCCCACCACCACACCCGGCTAATTTTTGTATTTTTAGTAGAGATGCGGTTTCACCCTGTTGGCCAGGCTGGTCTCAAACTCCTGACTTCAAATGATCCTCCCACCTCGGCCTCCCAAAGTGAGATTACAGGCATGAGCCACTGCGCCCAGCCTAACCAGGTGTTTCATAGAGCTAAAGGGTTTTTTTTATGATCTTTAAAGTTTTCATACAAAATTTTATTTTATCCATTTTAAGTTCACCATTCTGTGGCATGAATTATATTCATAATGTTAAACCATAACCATGCCAGCTGCACACCTGTAATCCCAGCACTTTGAGAGGTCAAGGCGGGAAGATAGACTGCATCCAGGAGTTGGAGACCAGCCTGGGCAAAGGAGATCATCTCTACAAAAAATAAACAAACAAACAAAAAAAATTTAGCTGGGCCAGGTGCGGTGGGTCATGCCTGTAATCCCAGCACTTTGGGTGGCCGAGGCGGGTGGATCACCTGAGGTCAGGAGTACGAGACTGGCCTGGCCAACATGGTGAAACCCTGTCTCTACTAAAAATACAAAAATTAGCTGGGTGTGGTGGCAGGACCTATAATCCCAGCTACTCCGGAGGCTGAGAAAGGAGAATCACTTAAACCCAGGAGGCAGAGGTTGCAGTGAACCGAGATTGTGCCATTGCACTCCAGCCTAGGCGACAGGAGTGAAACTCCATCTCAAAAAAAATAAAAAATAAAAAAAGGCCAGGCCCAGAGGCTCATGCCTGTAATCCCAGCACTTTGGAAGGTCAAGGTAGGCGGATCACAAGGTCAGGAGTTCGAGACCAGGCTGGCCCACATAGTAAAACCCCATGTTGACTAAAAATACAAAAAGTAGCCATGTATGGTGGCGAACGCCTGTAGTCCCTGCTACTCAGGAGGCTGAGGCAGGAGAATCACTTGAACCCAGGAGGCAGAGGTTGCGGTGAGCCAAGATCATACCACTGCACTCTAGCCTAGACAACAGAGTGAGACTCCATCTCAAAAAAAAAAAAAAATTAGCTGGGTGCACACCCATAGTCCCAGATACTCGGCATGTTGAGGCAGGAGGATCATTTGAGCTCCGAAGGTCGAGGCTGCAGTAAGCAGTGATCCTGCCACTGCTCTCAGCCTGGGTGAGACCCTGTCTCAAAAAAATAAGAAAAAGAGGCCAGGTGCGGTGGCTCTCACGCCTGTAATCCCAGCATTTTGGGAGGCCAAAGCAGGTGGATCACAAGGTCAGGAGTTTGAGACCAGCCTGGCCAACATAGTGAAACCCTGTCTTTACTATACAAAAAAAAAAAAAAAAAGCCAGGCTTGGTGGCGCATGCCTGTTGTCCCCGCTACTCAGGAGGCTGAAGCAGCAGAATCGCTTGAACCTGGGAAGTGGAGGTTGTAGTGAGCCGAGATCTTGCCACAGCACTCCAGCTTGGGCAACAGAGTGAGACTTCCTCTCAAAAAAATAATAAGGAAAAAAAGACTTTTTGTGAAGTTGAAGACCTGGACAAACTGATACATTGATTTGTTAATACAAATTGAAACAGACACAGCCTTTGGTGGGGCAGGTGAGTGTTAATTGACAAGTTACCAAGGGGCTGATTCCTGAGTTAATGGATATAACTGATAGTTTGATAGTGCTGTTATATGCTGCAGGGTATATAAAGTTTTAAAAAGCTGTAAAGATGGCCGGGCGCGGTGGCTCAAGCCTGTAATCCCAGCACTTTGGGAGGCCGAGATGGGCGGATCACGAGGTCAGGAGATCGAGACCATCCTGGCTAACACGGTGAAACCCCGTCTCTACTAAAAATACAAAAAACTAGCCGGGCGAGGTGGTGGGCGCCTGTAGTCCCAGCTACTCGGGAGGCTGAGGCAGGAGAATGGCGTACACCCGGGAGGCGGAGCTTGCAGTGAGCTGAGATCCGGCCACTGCACTCCAGCCTGGGCGACAAAGCGAGACTCCGTCTCAAAAAAAAAAAAAAAAAAAAAAAAAAAAAAAAAAAAAAAAGCTGTAAAGCCCTGCAGTTGATGGACACATTTCACTTTTTTTTCCTTATTTTTATTTTTTAATTTTTGAGACAGAGTCTCACTGTGTCCCCCAGGCTGGAGTGCAATGGCACAATCTCGGCTCATTGCAACTTCTACTTCCTGGGTTGAAGCAATTCTCCTGCCTCAGCCTCCCAAGTAGCTGGAATTACAGTCGCCTGCCACCACACCGGGCTAATTTTTTGTATTTTTAGTAGAGACGGGGTTTCATTATGTTGGCCAGGCTGGTCTCGAACTCCTGGTCTCAAGTGATCCACCCACCTCAGCCTCCCAAAGTGCTGGGATTACAGGTGTGAGCCACCGCAGCCCAGCCTCATTTCACTATCTTTTAATTTTATATAAGAACAAGAAAGAGGGGGAGAGAATGATTACACAGCAATGGAGGCAGGCCCATTTCATTTACAAATCCCACTGCCCAGTACAAGCTGTATAATGGACCAATCCGGGATGCCTGTTGCTGGCTGGGTTCCAGGCAGAGTGTTGAGGGTTATCTGGAATTTGTCGTGATACTGGGATCCATGGTTACTGGGTACAGTCCTGTGGTGGCTGCAGTGCCACGGAGGGGCTGTGATCCTCTGTGGAGCTGGGCTCTGGGCTGACCCTTGGGAACCTGGGCAAGGTGGTGGTGGAGCTGCTGCCCTGTGACCTGAGTCCGCAGCTCACTTTCCACAGCCTCAAGGAGGCGACACTGGTGCGTCCACATCTCATCAGCTTACTGGTGAGTCTCCTGGTTTTTTTTTTTTTTTTTTTTTGAGATGGAGTCTCGCTCTGTCGCCCAGGCTGGAGTGCAGTGGTGCGATCTTGGCTCACTGCAACCTCTGTCTCCTGGGTTCAAGTGATTCTCCTGCCTCAGCCTCCCAAGTAGTTGGGACTACAGACATGCGCCACCACGCCAGGCTAATGTTTTGTATTTTCAGTAGAGACGGGGTTTCACCTTGATAGCCAGGATGGTCTTGATCTCCTAACCTTGTGATCCGCCCACCTCGGCCTCCCAAAGTGCTGAATTACAGACGTGAGTCACCATGTCTGGTCATGTCTCCTGTTTTTATTGAGACTTGTTCAGTCTGTTAGGAGTCAACTTTATGGAAGACATGAAAAGCAGCTTGCGGAAGCCGTGGCTGCTCAGATTGAGGAGAAATGCCAACTCTCGCCAAGCTCAAGTGCTGCCAAAAAAGAGTATGCAGAGAGGGAGGCATCTTTGGAGAATGCCAGGCTAGAGAAGGCATCTTTAAAAATACCCAGCCTTGGCTGGGCGCAGTGGCTCACACCTGTAATCCCAGCCCTTTGGGAGGCTGAGGCAGGTGGATCAGGAGGTCAGGAGTTCAAGACCAGCCTGGCCAAGATAGTAGAAACCCTGTTTCTACTAAAAATACAAAAATTAGCCAGGCATGGTGGCGGGTGCCTGTAATCCTAGCTACTCGGGAGGCTGAGGCAGAGAATTGCTTGAACCCGGGAGGCAGAGGTTGCAGTGAGCTGAGCTGAGATCACACCACCGCACTCCAGCCTGGGCGACAGAGTGAGACTGTCTCAAAAACAAACAAACAAACAAACAAACCAGCCTTACAGATGCTTACAGAAAGATGAAGAGGATCAACTCGATGCTGATGGAAGACTTAACTTCCCTGTCAAGAACTGCAAGAGGAGAGGTTCAAAAACTCTAAACAAGAAGAGGCAATGGAGGAGATGCTAAAAACGCTGGAGTCCCTGAAAGAGGTCATAAGAGTCACTCCATCCCAAGGACCTTTTCCAAACCTGCCCAGAGGCAAAGAGCTGAGCCTTGCTGGTCCCGTCCCCATCAGCAGGCCTGAGCTTAGAGCAGTGCTATTCCCTCCCCTCCATTCAGGCCTCCTGAGCTTCCAGGCTGTGTTCACCCACTTCGACTGCATCTGAGGGTCATTGAGGCCAGCAGATCCCAGATCCCAGATCGGGGAGGCACTTCTCCCTGGGCTGGAGTCCCTTCACCTCCACCAAATACAGCAGTCAGCTCTTTCATGACTGAATCCTCCAAGTCTAAAAAGTGGACTTCCTGGAACACACCAAGAAATGAGGGACTTTTGCTTCACAGAAAGTTTGGATTCTCTTTCATTAGCAATGAAAAAAAAAAAAAAATGCTGTCCTTGAGAGCCTAAAGAGGCTAATCTTTTGGGTTTTTGTTTTGTTTTGTTTTACAGGGTCCCACTCTGTTGCCCAGGCTGGAGTATGTCTTGGATGCACTTGGATGCAGTTTCAGGGGCAGTAAAGGAATTTACCAAGACAGTTGTGGGTAAAGAAAGGCAAGTTTAATAGAGAAAGTAGGAAAATACATTGCAAGTGCAACGGGCAGCACAGCAGAGAAGGAGCTGTCTGCCAAGAGGTGGGGGCTGGACGGAAACTTTATAGGGTCATGGGGGAGGTCATTGTGCCCCTGAGTTGTTTTGTGATTAGCTGTTTCTCAGAACAATTGTTGCGTCTTCCCCCACCTGGGGCCCCTTCCTTTTTGTTGTTTACTTATCTTAGCAGGACACCATGGAGGGCACCCAGCATTTCCGTTCCCAAGCCCACCATGTGTCTGGCCACCACTGGACTTTTTTTCTTTTTTTTTGGGACGGAGTCTCACTGTGTTGCCCAGGATGGAATGTAGTGGCTCAATCTCGGCTCACTGCAACTTCTGCCTCCCAGGTTCAAGAGATTCTCCTGCCTCAGCCTCCCGAGGAGCTGAAGTTACAGGTGTGTGCCACCATGGCTGGCTATTTTTTTTTTTTTTTTGAGACGGAGTCTCGCTCTGTCGCCCAGGCTGGAGTGCAGTGGCCGGATCTCAGCTCACTGCAAGCTCCGCCTCCCGGGTTCACGCCATTCTCCTGCCTCAGCCTCCCGAGTAGCTGGGACTACAGGCGCCCGCCACCTCGCCCGGCTAGTTTTTTGTATTTTTAAGTAGAGACGGGGTTTCACCGTTTTAGCCAGGATGGTCTCGATCTCCTGACCTCGTGATCCGCCCATCTCGGCCTCCCAAAGTGCTGGGATTACAGGCTTGAGCTACCGCCAATTTTTTTGTATTTTTAGTAAAGATGGGGGTTTCACTGTGTTGGTCAGGCTGGTCTTGAACTCCTGACCTCAGGTGATCTGCCCACCTAGGTCTCCCAAAGTGCTGGGATACAGGTGTGAGCCACTCTGCCTGGCCTTCTTTTTTTTTTTTTTTTTTTTTTGAGACAGGGTTCTATCACCCAGGCTGGAGTGCAGTGGGTGCACTCCTTGGCTCAAGCGATCCTCCTGCCTCAGCCCCCCCAAGTAGCTGGGCCTACAGGTGTGCACCACCACAACTGGCTAATTTTTGTATTTTTTATAGCGATGGAGTTTCACTATGTTGCCCAGACTGGTCTTAAACTCCTGACCTCAAGCAATCTGCCTGCCTCAGCTTTACAGGCAGGGGGATTGGGATCTGGGATTACAGGCACGAGTCACAGTGTCACCTGAGAGGAGACTTGAGACTGGGACCTTTTATCACCAGAGTAGAAATACCAAGTGCTCAGGAGGACGTGAGGTAGAGGACGCAGAGGAGTGAACACAGCTGCCCCGACAGGTCATGGGGGAGTGATGCTATGCAAGGAGAAAATATGCTCAAGGTCTGGGTGGATTCCAGGGGTTGAATTCAATGGTCCTTTCAGAGGCCAGAGCTGTCCCTGGGTCTCCTAGTATCAACAACATCCCAAACTCTCAAGTGTGACCACCCCAACTCGGTGTCCACACGTCAGGGCTTCAGCTGTGCAGAATCCCCTTAATGCAGTCTCCAATATACATAGGTACCTGTATATGTCACGTGCTGTATATAACGTTACATACTGGCAAAAGATTCAGTCCTTGACCAAGCTCTCACAAGGCTCTCCTGAGCCCTCTTATCGACTGGGCCTCTTCCTTGGCATATAACATCCACAGACTCAGCACAAATGATTTTCTCCACCTCTCCCCCCACATTCAATGACTTGAATGAGGCCAGGCACACAGGTTCACACCTGGGAGGCACTTTGGGAGGCCGAGGCAGGCGGATCACATGAGGCCAGGAGTTCGAGACCAGCCTGGGCAACATGGTGAAACCCTGTCTCTACTAAAAATACAAAAATTAGCTGGGCGTGGTGGCACATGCCTATAATCACAGCTGAGATTTCAGGAGGCTGTGGCATAAGAATCACTTGAACTTGGGGGTCAGAGGTTGCAGTGAGCGGAGATTGAGCCACTGTACTACAGCCTGGGCAACAGAGCAGCGATACTCCATCTCAAAAATAATAATAGTAATGAAGTGTGTCCAATTTACTGATTTTGAACTTTAAGCAAGACTTTGTCTCAAAAAAAAAAAAAAAAAATTGTGGGATATGCTGGGCACGGTGGCTCACCCCAGCACTTTACGAGGCTGAGGTGGGTGGACCACTTGAAGTCTGGAGTTCAAGACCAACCTGGCCAACATGGTGAAACCCCGTCTCTACTAAAAATATTAAAAAAAAAACAAACAAAAAAAACCAGGTGTGGAGATCCCAGCTACTCAGGAGGCTGGGGCAGAAGAATCGCTTGAACTCGGGAGGCAGAGGTGGCAGTCAGCCGAGATCACACCACTGCACTCCAGCCTGGGCAAGAAGCGCAAAACTTTGTGTCAAAAAAAAAAAAAAAAAAAAACCAGGATCATCCCAATAGATGCAAAAAATCATTTGAAAAAGTTCAATACCACTTGATGAAACACTCAATAAATAATGAACAGAAGGGAACTCCTTCAAACTGAATTAAGGCATTTATTAAAAACCTGCAGCTAACATCATACTTGATCAGGAGACTGAATGCTTTCTCCATCAGATTAGATAAAAATATTGTCGTATCACAGGGCTGTCCTTAAGTCAAAAGGAATCATCCAAATAATACTCAGAAATAACAACAAAGACTATAAAGGGCAAAAAATGAGAATGAGTCACATGAGACAATACTCTACGGTAAACTTTACATACTTATAAATTGATACCAAGTCCTTATTAGCAAAGAAAATGGAGTAAACATTGAATCATGCCAAAAAGAATAGTTTTCCCCATAAAAAAGAGGCATTTTTCCCCAGAAGAAAGGCAAGTGGAATACATATGATGGGTGAGGAATATGCAGAACCTGCCTCATAACACCAGTAAGAAATCTCTATTAATAAAGACTCATGGGCCAGGCGCAGTGGCTTACTCCTGTAATCCTAGCACTTTGGGAGGCCAAGGCAGGGTGCATCACAAGGTCAGGAAATCAACACCATCCTGGCCAATACAATGAAACCCTGTCTCTACTAAAATACAAAAAATTAGCCAGGTATGTCGGCGTGCGCCTGTAATCCCAGCTACTCGGGAGTCTGAGGCATGGGAATTACTTGAACCCAGGAGGTGGAGGTTGCAGTGAGCCAAGATTACGCCAGTACACTTCAGCCTGGCAACAGAGCAAGACTCCGTCTCGAAAACAAACAAACAAAAAAAAGACTCATTTTGTAGTGGCTCATGAATCACAGAACAATTAAACACTACATAAAAATTAAATCTGCTTACATATTAGAAATAAATTTCAATTCACCCACAGATCCAACACTCTTTAAAATGGATAGAAAAAGAAAACGAAAACTAAAATGGATAGAAAAAAATTTTATTAATTGACTTAAGATAAAAACACTTCCTATTAAACCTCAGGTACCACTGCTTAAAGAGTATCTGTGGAATTCTCAGGTTACCTTGCAAAAGTGGAAACCCATAATCCAAAGAATGAGCCACAGGGGACGGGGACGGTGTCTCATGCCTATAATCTCAGTACTTTGGGAGGCCGAAGAGGGTGGATTACTTGAGGTCAGGAGTTCAAGACCAGCCTGGCCAGCGTGGAAAAACCCTGTCTCTACAAAAATACCAAAAAATTGGCTGGGCATGATGGCATGCGCCTGTAATCCCAGATGCTTTGGAGACTGAAGCAGAATTGCTTGAACCCAGAAGTCAGAGGCTACAGCGAGCCAAGATCGTGCCACTGCACTCTAGCCTAGGCAACAGAGCGAGACTGTGTCTCGGGGGGGAAAAAAAAAAAAGGCTGGGCGCGGTGGTTCACACCTGTAATCTCAACACTTTGGGAGGCCGAGGACGGCGGATCACGAGGTCAGGAGTCCGAGACCAGCCTGAACAACATGGCAAAACCCCATCTCTACTAAAAATACAAAAAAATTAGCCAGGCGTGGTGGCATGCACTTGTAATCCCAACTACTCAGAGACTGAGGCAGAACTGCTTGAACCCAGGAGGCAGAGGTTGCAGTGAGCCAAGATTGTGCCGCTGCACTCCAGCCTGGGCAACAGAGCAAGACTCCATCTCGAAAAATAAAAAATAAAAGGAAAAAGAATGAGCCACCGATAAATGCTATATAACTTTGTATAATAACTCATTCATGATTAAGTTTTTGAGCATTATATAATTATTAATTTGCATCAGGCTTTCAAAACTACTTACATTTATAGGATTTCTTTCAAGTGGGTGTTCTCACAATTTTTTAGACAGGGTCTTGCTGTCGCCCAGGCTGGAGTCCAGTGGTGCAGTCTCCACTCACTGCAACCTCGACCTTCCAAGCTCAAGCAATTCTCCCACCTCAGCTTCCTAAGTAGCTGGGACTACAGGCAAACACCATCATCCCTGGCTAACTTTTGTATTTTTTTGTATACATGGGGTTTCTCCATGTTGCCAGGCTGGTCTCGAATACCTGGCGTCAAGCAATCCACCCACCCTAACCTCCCAAAGTGCTGGGATTACAGGCGAGAGCCACTGTGCACAGCCCATGTGAATTTTAATAATTGTTAAAATTGAAGTTTCCTGTATTTTCCAAACTCCTAACATTTCCATCCAGTGTGTATTCTTCGATTCGTATCATCCATCTCCACTGTGCACTGACATGTGTCTTTGAATGGAGATGATAGCGATGAGAGTTTCCCCATATTCTGTATATTTCTACAATTTTTCTCCAGTATTAGTCCTTTTATGGCTCTGAATAGAACTGGGATATCTGAATAGAACTGGGATATCTGAGGCTCTGAATAGAACTGGGATATCTGAGGTCTCAAACTCCTGGGCTCAGGTGATCCACCTACCTCCTGCCAAAGCACGGCCTGTGCCCAGCCAAATGAGTTCTTTCATGAAGCCTAAGGTAATTTGAAAAAGTAAAGACTTTACCACACTGTTTACAGTCAAAGGGCTTTTCTCCAGTGTGAATCATTTCATGTCTTCGTAGGGAACTGCACGACCCAAAGGCTTTACCACACCTTTTACATTCATATGGCTTTTCTCCACTATGAGTTTTTTTATGTCTTCGAAAACAACTGGGATAATTGAAGGTTTTACCACATTTATTACATTCATAAGGTCTTTCTCCAGTGTGCGCCCTTTCATGTTCTCGAAGGGATGTGGGGCATCTAAAGACTTTGGCACATTTCTGACATTTGTAGAGTTTCCCTCCACCATGGGTTCTTTTATGTCTGTGAAGGGAACTGGAGCAACTGAATTTTTTCCCACATTCCTGACATTGGTGGGGTTTCTCCAGCGCGTGCGATCTGATTTCATGTGTCCGAAGGTAACCTGCGGAAATGAAGGCTTTACCACATTGTTTACATTTGTAAGGTTTTTCTCCAGTGTGAGTTCTAACATGAATTTGAAATAAACTGGGATAATCGATAGGTTTTCCACAGTATTTACATTCATAGCGTTTTGCTCCAGTATGCATTTTGCCATGTTTTCGAAAGAAACTGGAAACGGTGAAGGCTCTCACTATTTCCCTGCATTTATAGGACCTCTTTCCAGTGTGAGTTCTTTGATGGATTTGAAATAAATCAGGAGAATTAAAGGCTTTCCCGCACACCCTGCATTCATAAGGTCTCTTTTGAGTTGGTGTTACTGTGCGCTGTGCACCACTACTGGGAGAGACGGAGGCTTTCCCACGTTGTTTCTGTTTACGGGGCTTCTCTCCCCATTCCCCACCACACTCGGATCTTGTGTGTCCAGCATGAGCTCTCATGTGCCTGTCCAGGAATGAATGACGGAGGAAGACTTTCCCACACACGCTGCATTTGCATGGTTTCACTCCAGTATGACTTTTCTTGTTCAGGTGACAATCAGGAATCTGCCTGAAGGTTTCTCTGTGTTCACTCCCTTCTTTACGTCCACAGAGTCTCTCCACCAGACTTCTATGACAAATGACAAGCGCATGGTTTATTCACGCTTTTCTATTAATGGACATGTCTTAAGACTTATGCTGCTACCAAAATCAGAAACAGTGGAGGTTTTCTGCCAGGTCAGAATTATTAGAAAGGAAGTGTATTGATGATTCTGCTACCCAGCTCCCCATAGCTATTATCCAAACAGTGACATCCATGTCACAGATTCTTAGTACCCTGTCCAGACACTCAATATCTATATTACATTGAAGGATAGATTTTTGGTGGCAATCTTCTAATAATCAGTTAAAAATCGAACATTGTACTTATTTGTCTCGTATTTTTTTTTATTTTCCTGACGTGCTAAGATTCCCTCAAGAGAATCTTTATTACATTCTTCCTCTTGTGAGTACAGATTACCTTAGCTTAATCCCCAGATTTTGGTACAGATTCTCAGTGTCCTGGTCTTTCCATTGGATTCCTAAAATGTAGACCCAGAGAAATCATCATGAATTACTTAAAACTACAGAAAAATCACTAGGTTCTAAGTTCATTAAACACTGCCACAATACCTGATTTTTTTTTTTTTTTGAAACAAAGTCTCACTCTGCCACCCAGGCTGGAGTGCAGTGACACAATCTTTGCTCACTGCAGCCTCCACCTCCTGAGTGCTAGTGATTCTCCTTCCTCAGCCTCCCGAGTAGCTGGGATTACAGCTATGCACTGCCACACGCAGCTAATTTTGTATTTTTAGCAGAGACGAGGTTTCGCCACGTTGACCAGGCTGGTCCCAAACTCCTGACCTCAGGTGATCCACCTGTCTCAGCCTCCCAAAGTGCTGGGATTATAGGCATGAGCCACCACAATTGCCCACCCCCCACCATTGTGTTTTTTTTTTTTTTTTTAAAGAGACAGGGTCTCATCATGTTGCCCAAGATGGTCTCAAACTCCTGGACTCAAGCAATCCTCCCACCGTGGCTTCCCAAAACACTAGGATTACAGGGGTAAGCCACTGTACCTGGCCCACGATGCCCGATTTATTCACCAACATATTCTCTTTCCACATTCCAAATTGTGCAACCACACTGGTGACCAAAGCACACTTGTCTTCTAATTGACTAAGGAAGGAAATGTTGTCCTCCTTACCGACAGAGGCCAGGTTCCTGAAGGTTTCCAGCATCACATCTCTGTAGAGATTCTTCTGGGAAGGACTCAGCAAAGCCCACTCCTCCTGGGTGAAGTTCACAGCCACATCCTCAAAGGCCACTGAGTCCTGAAACATCCCACAGGGGTGGAGGAGGAGGGGTGAGACTCAGCACTGGGGATCTCTACCCAATACGTGAGTGATCCCATGACGCCGGGTTCTCCACTCACTCACTCCATGACTGAGTCATCAGCCTCCTCCTCTCTATCTACATGCGCTTCCTCCCTCACAGCAGTTCCGGTGTGAGAACTGACCTATTCGGAGAGCCAGCCGCAGAGGAGGAACACCCTCTCCGTGGTGGGTCCAGGGAGTCAGTTGTGCTGCTGCGTTGCCCCGAATGCTCTTTGCAGAGAGGATCTCTCCGTCACAACAAACTGCCGCCACCTGGTGCGCAGACAGCACTCCTTTCAGCAGTCCTGAGTCTGGGTCTCCTTAGAAAGGCCTGTTCACCAAGTTCGACCTTTGCTACTATCAGGGGGAACTTAGACTACAAGAGGGATCCCATCAACCTAAGTGACAAAGTGGCTCACTGTGGCTAAACGGTTTACTATTGACAAACAGGATGGTACTGACTGAACTGTTTTCCTTCTGAAAGCCTACTCTTTTGCTCCAAACTAGCAGCGATGCCTAGGAGACTAGCCCCCAAAAAACACTCTGGGCACTGAGTCTTGAATGAGCTTTCCTAGTAGGCATATGTCACACTTGTTGTCACAACTTGTCCACTGGGGAATTGAGCTCATCCCATGTGGTTATACCAAGAGAGAATATTCTGAAGGTTGCAAGCAGTTTACTCTAGACCAAATTTAATCAAGTAGTAAATAAGACTCATAATCAATATTTAATCGTCCTCATGGAAGAATTTTTAAATTTCTATCAAAGCAGAATGGAGTAAGTGGAAAGATGACACGTGTTCCTAGAAAAACCTCAATAAGATGTCCCTTTTTCCAAATGATATCCTTATAAAATTTCATAAATACCCAATACAGCTGGGCATGGTGACTCACACCTGTAATCCCAGCACTTTGGGAGGCCGAGGCGGGTGGATTACTTGAGGACAGGAGTTTGAGACCAGCCTGGCCAACATGGTGAAACCCCATCTCTACTAAAAATACAAAAAATTAGCCAGACCTGATGGCACATGCCTGTAGTCCCAGCTACTTGGGAGGCTGAGGCAGAAGAATCACTTGAACCCAGGAAGTGGAGATTGCAGTGACCGAGATCATGCTACTGCACTCCAGCCTGGGCAACAGAGCGAGACTCTGTCTCAAAAAAAAAAAAAAAAAAAAAAAAAAAAATCCTCAAAACAGACATTTTAGGTCAACAAAAGCTACTTTTCCAAACCTCCTACTACCTGGTGTGCAGGAATTAACATCTAATAATTGCCAAAGCCTCCTGAATAGCTGGTGGATGGCTTGCCTAACACACACCAAGGATTTCCAAACCATCACATTCAGGACAGCATACTATTAGCAGGGAGATAAACAAATAGATCAAAGGAAAAGAAGAGAGTCTTCAATGGGCCAGTATTCATATGAAAACTTAGTTAATAATAGAGCAGACATTGTAGAGTAGTGGGGCAGAACACTTGAGGTCAGGAGTTAAAGGCCAGCCCGGCCTACATGGTGAAAACCAGTCTCTATTAAAAATACAAAAATTAGCCAGGTGTGGTGGGCCTGGGCAAAAGAGCAAGACTCCACCTCAAAAAACAAAAAAAGTAAAAGTTATGGCCATCTCCAGAAAAAACATTTTTAAAACATTAGCAGGGTATGTTAGCAGGTGCCTGTGGTCCTAGCTACTTGGGAAGCTAAGGCAGGAGGATTGCTTGAGCCCAGGAATTCAAGGCTGCAGTGAGCTAGGATTCTGTTGCTGCACTCCAGCCTGGGTGACAGAGTGAGACTTTGTCTCCAAATAAATAAATAAATAAATATTGATATAATATTTTTTTTGAGATAGGATCTCACTCTGTTGTCTAGACTAGAGTGCAGTGGTACAATCATGGCCCCTGCAGTCTTAACCTTCCAGGCTCAAGCGATCCTCCCACTTTGTCCCCTACTACCACCACACCCAGCTAATTTTTGTATTTTTTGTAGAGATAGGATCTCCCTGTGTTGCCCAGGCTCCTCTCAAACTCCTAGGCTAAAGCAATCTGCCCACCTTTGCCTCTGAAAGTGCTGGGACTACACACATAAGGCACTGTGCCCGGCCTATTATCTTTAAATGAGGCTAAGTCATAGGTCAATAGAATGCTTCCCCCTCACCTCAACCCTTACACTCACAACAGCAGCAGCAGAATACATACATACAGCAGAGCACAAAAAACTATACAACCGTACAACTCAGGCTTAGTTTCAGAAGTCCTTCAGAATACTTCAGCAAATTAGATAATTGATTACGTGGACAAATGTCTACACATACACAATATACCAAGACTGAGTCATGAAAAAACAAAAAGTCTGAATAGAGCTGTAGTAATAGGAGATTGGCATAGTAATAAATTAAAAAAAAAAAAAAAAAAAAAAAAAAAAACAGCCGGGCACGGGGGCTCATGCCTGTAATTCCAGCACTTTGGGAGGCCAAGGCGGGTGGATCCCCTTAAGTCAGGAGTTCGAGGCCAGCCTGGCCAACATGGTGAAACTCCGTCTCTACTAAAAATACAAAAAAGTACCTGGGCGTGGTGGCAGGCGCGTGTAATCCTAGCTACTTGGGAGGCAGAGGCAAGAGAATCACATGAACCTGGGAGGCGCAGCTTGTAGTGAGCCAAGATTATGCCATTACACTCCAGCCTGGGCAACAAGAGTGAAACTCCGTCTCAAAAAAATAACATAAATTAAGAAAATTAGGCCGGGCGCGGTGGCTCAAGCCTGTAATCCCAGCACTTTGGGAGGCCGAGGCGGGCGGATCACGAGGTCAGGAGATCGAGACCATCCTGGCTAACACGGTGAAACCCCGTCTCTACTAAAAATACAAAAAAAAAACTAGCCGGGCGAGGTGGCGGGCGCCTGTAGTCCCAGCTACTCGGGAGGCTGAGGCAGGAGAATGGCCTGAACCCGGGAGGCGGAGCTTGCAGTGAGCTGAGATCCGGCCACTGCACTCCAGCCTGGGAGACAGAGCAAGACTCCGTCTCAAAAAAAAAAAAAAAAAAAAAAGAAAATTAATAAATTGGCCGGGCGCAGTGGCTCACGCCTGTAATCCCAGCACTTTGGGAGGCAGAGGCGGGCAGATCATGAGGTCAGGAGTTCGAGACCACCCTGGCTAACACAGTGAAACCCCGTCTCTACTAAAAATACAAAAAATTAGCCAGGCATGGCGGCAGGCGCCTGTAGTCCCAGCTACTCGGGAGGCTGAGGCAGGAGAATGGCATGAACCTGGGAGGCGGAGGTTGCAGTGAGCCGAGATCACGCCACTGCACTCCTGCATGGGTGACAGAGCGAGACTCTGTCTCAAAAAAATAATAATAATAGGCTAGGCGTGATGGCTCACACCTATAATCCCAGCACTTTGGGAGGCTGAGGCAGGCGGATCATGAGGTCAGGAGTTCAGGACCAGCCTGACCAACATGGTGAAACCCTGTCTCTACTAAAAATACAAAAATTAGCTGGGTATGGTGGTGCATGCCTGTAATCCCAGCTACTCAGGAGGCTGAGGCAGGAGAATCGCTTGAACCCAGGAGGCAGAGGTTGCAGTCAGCCAAGATCATACCACCTATACTCCAGCCTGGGCAAAAGAGCAAGACTCCATCTCAAAAATAATAATAATAATTTTAAAAACCTCAACAAATACAAAACCCAGAACACCAAAGAGTTTCACTGCTGAAATCCACCAAATATTTAAAAAAGAATTGCTATCAATCCTCCTCAAATTCTTCCAAAACTGAAGAGGAAACATTTCCAAACTCCCTCTATGAAGTCAAAATTATGCTGACACTACAAAAAAGAAAACCACAAATGTCCTTTACGAATATAAATGCAAAAAATCCTCAATAAATGCTAGCAAATCATACCTGCCATATTTAAAGGATTATATGACATGATCAAGAGAGATTTATCCAGAAAATGCAAGGATGGTTCAATGTATGAAAAACAATGGGGCCAGGTGCAGTGGCTCACGCCTGTAATCCCAGCACTTTGGGAGGTCGAGGCGGGTAGATCACTTGAGGTCAGAAGTTCAAGACCAGCCTGACCAGCATGGTGAAACCGCATCTCTACTAAAAATACAAAATTAGCCAGGTGTGGTAACCCATGCCTGTAGTCCCAGCTACTCGAGAGGCTGAGGCAGGAGAATCACTTGAACCCAGGAGGCAGAGGTTGCAGTGAGCGGAGATCACACCATTGTACTCCAGTCTGGGCAACAGAGGGAGACTGTCTCAAGACCAAAAAAGTCAGTTGCATTTATACGCACCATAAATGAATAATGAGAAAAAGAAATTAAGAAAACAATACCACAAACAATAGCACCAAAAAGAATTGAATAGGCCGGGCGCAGTGACTCCCATCTGTAATCCCAGCACTTTGGGAGGCCAAGACGGGTGGATCACAAGGTTAGGAGTTCAAGACCAGCCTGGCCAAGATGGTGAAACCCCATCTCTACTAAAAATACAAAAATCAGTCGGGCGCGGTGGCAGGCACCTGAAATCCCAACTACTTGGGAGGCTGAGGCAGGAGAATCACTTGAATTCGGGCAGCAGAGGTTGCAGTGAGTTGAGATCACACCATTGCATTCCAGCCTGGGTGACAGACTCCGTCTCAAAAAAAAAAAAAAAAAAGAATTGAACACTTAGGAATTACAAACCAAGAAGTCAAAAGACTGTTTGTACACTGAAAATAACAAAATGTTGCTAAATGAAATTAAAGACATGAATTGAAAAATATCTTGTGTTCATGTGTTCAAAGACTACATTATTTGGCTGGGTGTGATGGCTCATGTCTGCAATCCTAGCACTTCGGGAGGCCGATGTGGGAGGATTACAAAGTCAGGAGGTCGAGACCAGTCTGGTTAACATGGTGAAACCCCGTCTCTACTGAAAATACAAAAATTAGCCAGGTGTGGTGGCGTGTGCCTATAATCCCAGCTGCTCCGGAGACTAAGACAGGAGAATTGCTTGAACCCAGGAGGTGGAGGTTGCAGTGGGCCAAGATCATGGCACTGAACCCCAGCCTAGGGGACAGAGCAAGACTCCATCTCAAACAAAACAAAACAAAACAAAAAACAAAAAACGCCAGGCACAGGCAAATCACCTAAGGTCAGGAGTTTGAGACCAGCCTGGCCAACATGGTAAAATCCCATCTCTAATAAAAATACACAAAAAAATTAGGCGTGGTGGCATGCACTTGTAGTCCCAGCTACTCGGGAGGCTGAGGCAGGAGAATCGCTTGAACCCAGGAGGCAGAACCCAGGAGGCTATAGTGAGCCAAGACTGTGCCACTGCATTCCAGTCTAGGCAATAGAGCGAGACTCTGTGTCAAAGAAAAAAGAGACTCTACATTATTTGGAAGGTAATACTACCCAAAATTATCTGCAAATTCAATACAATCCCTATCAAAATCTCGTGTCTGTTTTTTTGTTTTTTGTTTTTTGTTTTTCAGAAATAAAAATACCAGCCAGTCACAGTGGCTCACGCCTGTAATCCCAACACTTTGAGAGGTCGAAGTGGGAGGACCGCCTGAGCTCAGGAGTTTCAGACTGGCCTAGCCAACATGTTGAAACCCCGTGTCTACTAAAAATACAAAAAATTAGTTGGGCGTGGTGGCAGGTGCCTGTAATCCCAGGTACTTGGGAGGCTGAGGCAGGAGAATCGCCTGAACCCGGGGAGCAGAGGTTGTAGAGAGCCAAGATCACGCCACTGCACTCCAGTCTGGGCAACAGAGTGAGACTGTCTCAAAAAAAAATAATTAATTAAATAAAATGTACATAGAATCTCAAAAAACCCAAAATAGCAAAAACAATAGGGCCAGGCATGGTGGCTCACACCTGTAATCCCAACACTTTGGGAGGCTGAGGCAGGTGGATCATGAGGTCAGGAGTTCGAGACCAGCCTGACCGACATTGTGAAACCCCATCTCTACTAAAGCTACAAAAAATTAGCTGGGTGTGGTAGAGGACGCCTGTAATCCCAGCTACTTAGGAGGCTGAGGCAGGAGAATCGCTTGAACCTGCGAGGCGGAGGTTGCAGTGAGCCGAGATTGTACCATTGCACTCCAGCCTGGGCAACAGGGCGAGACTCTGTCACGAAAGTAAAAAAATAAATTTATAAATATATAATCATACATATAATTTATAAATACATATATAAAATCATACATATAATTTTCATATGTACACACAAACACACTTTTTTTTAAGAGATGGGCATCTCACTATGTTGCCCAGGCTGGACTTGAACTCCTGGGCTCAATTGATCCTCCTGCCTCAGCCTCTCAAGTACCTAGAATTACAGGTGTTTGCCAGTGTTCCTGCCCTCAGTTCATCTTGAATTGCTAGTTACAAGCCGCTGAAGTAAATTTTTAGAAAATAAAGCCTACTGAAATTTTTCTTGAAGTCTGAAAATGTCTCATGAATAAAATGATTATGATGAAAAAAGTATATACTGAAAAATATCAGGCCAGGCACAGTGGTTCACACCTGTAATCACAGCACTTTGGAAGGCTGAGGCAGGTGGATCACCTGAGGTCAGGAGTTCAAGACCAGTCTGGCCAACATGGCGAAACCCTGTCTCTACTAAAAATACAAAAATTAGGCTGGGCACGGTGGCTCACAACTGTAATCCCAGCACTTTAAGAGACCGAGGCGGATGGATCACCTGAGGTCAGGAGTTCAAGACCAGCATGGTCAACATGGTGAAACTCCGTCTCTACTAAAAATACAAAAAGTAGCTGGGCGCTGTGGTGCGTGCCTGTAATCCCAGCTACTCGGGAGGCTGAGGCAAGAGAATCGCTTGAGCCTGGGAGTCGGAGGTTGCAGTGAGCCGAGACTGCGCCACTGCACTCCGCCTGGGCGGCAGAGCAAAACTCCATCTCAAAAAAAAAAAAAAAAAAATTAGCCAGGGATAGTGGCAGGTACTTGTAGTCCCAGCTACTTTGTTGCTGAGGCACGAGAATCACTTGAACCAGGGAGGCAGAGGTTGCAGTGAGCTGAGATTGCACCACTGCACTCCAGCCTGGATGACAGAGCAAGACTGTCTCAAAAAAAAAAAAAAAAAGGCCAGGGACAGTGGCTCACACCTGTAATCCCAGCACTTTGGGAGGCCAAGGCAGGCGGATCATCTGAGGTCAGGAGTTCAAGACCAGCCTGGCCAACATGGTGAAACCCCATCTCTACTAAAAAAAATACAAAAATTAGACGGGCGTGATGACTGGTGCCTGTAATCCCAGCTACTCAGGAGGCTGAAGCAGGAGAATCACTTGAACCTGACAGGCGGAGTTTGCAATGAGCTGAGATGGAGCCACTGCACTCCAGCAACCCCAAATTCACATTGAAATCCTAACACCCAGCCGGGCGCGGTGGCTCACGCCTGTAATCCCAGCACTTTGGGAGGCTGAGGCAGGTGGATCACGAGGTCAGGAGACAGAGACCATCCTGGCTAACATGGTGAAATCCCGTCTCTACTAAAAATACAAAAAAATTTAGCCAGGCGTGGTGACAGGCGCCTGTAGTCCCAGCTACTCGGGAGGCTGAGGCAGGAGAGTGGCGTGAATCCAGGAGGCGGAGCTTGCAGTGAGCCAAAATCGCGCCACTGCACTCCAGCCTGGGCGACTGAGCAAGACTCCGTCGCAAAAAAAAAAAACGAAAAAAATCCTAACACCCAAGGTGATGGTATTAATATTAGGGGGCAGCAACTCTGGGAAATAACTGTGATTACATGAGAACATGAGAGAGCCCTGTGAGTAGGAATAGTATCCTTAGGAAAAGAGACGAGTATCTATCACTTTCAGATGTCATTCAGTATTTTTTCCGTAATAAACCATTCAGTAAACAAAAGATCATATCTGACTACTTCTAGATGTTGCCAAACTTATCCCAAAGGACTCAGCATTAATCTGTCAAATCCAGATAACACAAAACAGAACAGTTATCCACCATCACAAATTCCCCAGCCTGCAAAGGAGACGAGCTGATGTGCTGGTGAATCTTTGTAAATCAGTAATTTCTGTGTATCTACCATACCTTTTTTGTTTTTGTTTTGAGACAGAGTCTCGCTCTGTCGCCCAGGCTGCAGTGCAGTGGCACCATCTCTGGCTCACTGCAAGCCCCGCCTCCCAGGTTCACGCCATTCTCCTGCCTCAGCCTCCCGAGTAGCTGGGACTACAGGGGCTCACCACCACGCCCGGCTAGTTTTTTTGTATTTTTAGTAGAGACGGAGTTTCCCCGTGTTAGCCAGGATGGTGTCTATCTCCTGACCTCGTGATCCGCCCGCCTCTGCCTCCCAAAGTGCTGGGAGTACAGGCATGAGCCACCTCACCCGGCCTACCATGCCTTTTTTTTGTGGGAATGTATTCATATTCTGCAGCCATAATGGAAGATTTCCTTTTTTTAAAAAAGGGTCTCACTGTGTAGTACAAGCTGGAGTGCAGTGGCGCAATCAGGGCTAAGGGCAGTTTCAACCTCCCAGGCTCAGGTGACTCTCCCACCTCAGTCTCCTGAGTAGCTGAGACTACAGGCACGCGCCACCATAGCCAGCTAATTTTTGTATTTGTTATAGAAATGGGGTCTCGCCACGTTACCCAGGCTGGTCTCAAACTTCTGGGCTCAAGAGATCTTCCCGCCCCAGCCTCCCAAAGTGCTGGAATTACAGGCGTGAGCCACCTGGGCAGGAGAATCTCTTTTGACTTCCAAAGCAGACTGGACAACATAGTGAGACCTTGTCTCTACAAAAAAAATAAAAATTAGCCAGGCATGGCGCATGCCTGTGGTCCCAGCTTCTTGGGAGCCTGAGGCAGGAGGATTGCTTGGGCCCCAGAGGTTGAGGCTGTAGTAAGCCATGACTGTGCCACTGCATTCCAGCCTGAGCTGCCTCAGAAGGAAGTTTCTTTCTTTTTTTTTTTTTTTGAGACGGAGTCTTGCTCTGTCGCCCAGGCTGGAGTGCAGTGGCGCGATCTCGGCTCACTGCAAGCTCCGCCTCGCGGGTTCACGCCATTCTCCTGCCTCAGCCTCCCGAGTAGCTGGGACTACAGGCGCCCACAACCGCGCCCGGCTAATTTTTTTTTGTATTTTTAGTAGAGACGGGGTTTCACCGTGGTCTCGATCTCCTGACCTTGTGATCCGCCCGCCTCGGCCTCCCAAAGTGCTGGGATTACAGGCGTGAGCCACCGCGCCCGGCCAGGAAGTTTCTTTCTACTGTTTCTGGCCCCACCCCACCCCCAAGGGCCAGCAGGGACTCCCTCTGGAATTTCCTAAGGAAATTTCTTTTCAAAAGAAAGAACTCCTCCCTAGGAGGCTCATCAAACAATCAGGAAAGATTAACCACACCAGGACAGACTTTTCACCCGTTCTTCCCAGGGCAGCTGGAACAAATCCCTGTACGGTCCTGAAACCCAGGACCAGTAAGATAGGAGGGTGGGCTGAGGACCCAATACCCTCTGAAGTTCCCAAGAGGAGCCTCCACCCAAAGACAGTCTGACAAGGTGTCCGCGCCTAGGGAAGGTAAAAAGAGGGCAGGCACAGTGATTTTTTTAATATCGGAGTGTCTGGGGGTTATTTTCTGCTTTGCTCGCATGTGAAATGTTCACAAACGGAAAACGAACCTTTTAAGAAGTGCCATCTAGGGCTCCTTGGAAAAGATGACAATTAAAACGCTGGGCGCAGTGGCTCAAGCCTGTAATCCCAGCACTTTGGGAGACCGAGGCAGGCGGACCACCTGAGATCAGGACTTCAGCATGGCCAACGTGGTGAACCTGTCTCTACTAAAAATACAAAAGTTAGCTGGACGTGTTGGCGGGCACCTGTAATTCCAGCTACTTGAACGTGGGAGGGGGAGGTTGCAGTGAGTCGAGATTGTGCCACTGCACTCTAGCCTGGGCGACAGAGCGAGCCTCGTCTCAAAAATAATAGAAATAATGAAAATAATAATAATGTGAAGCGAATGTAGTGGAGGGAGAACTTAGGGTTGAGGAATGCGGGGAAATTTAGGGATTTACTGCAGTCCTGGGAGGAGTGAGGCTGGGGGACCGGGTCGTGGGTTTGAAACCCAGTTTCCCATACCTTTGGAAGACTCCGAAGGAAACGGGGGCCGCCTAAAGGAGGCGGAACTGGGGACCCCACAGGCCACGGCTCCTCCCGCACGAACCCCACACCCGAGGCAGGATCCCCCCAAGACCCTCCTGTGGCCCCAGCACAACCTGGGGAGACGCGGCGCTGCGGGCGCGGAGCTGCCCTGAGAGGGCTCCGGGGCCGGGACATGACACCCGGGGTCCCGGCGGCTGGTCAAGCTCCACCCTGCGACCGAGGGGACCAAGGGTCGAGCTGTGCCTGGGGGACTCGGGTCCCAGACCCCACAGTCGCCGCGGGGAGCCCCGGGTCCCGCCACTGCCGGTTCCGACCAGCTCTTCCTCAGGTCTCTGGACGCCCGACTCCGCACGCTCACCATTTCCGGCTTCCGGGTTTCCTGGGTCCTCCCTGGGGCTGGAGCAGCCAGAGCAGGTCCCACAGGACAGAATCTGCGGTACCCGGGGCACCAGGGGCCTCACCGAGAAACTAAAACCCGGACCTGCGCGAAAACTGACCGCTTCCGGCTTTGGAAGTTGCCCCTCCTCTCGGCGCACCTGATTGGACAGTTTGCCCCACAGCGCCTCCGACTGGATGGCGCCCCAGGCCCCGCCCCTGGGGCTTGAGCGGCTAGGAGAAGTGATCGGAATCCTAGCTGTGTGGGGTGTGACAGACAGGTACTACCTGCAGCCCCTCGCAGGGCGGGACTATCTCTGGGACCTTAGACTTGGGCTTGCATGGAAGCAGAACTTGCTCCTGTTAGGGTCAACCCAACCAGACTGTTCCCCTCCTTCCCCCATAAGTCTTACAATACAGTCCTTTGTGACCTCCACACAACTCCACCCCGGGCTAGAAGTAGAACCCCTCCCCACTGACCCTTCCAGTAACTGTTCAAAAGACTTCAGCTGAAATGGCAGACAGTTGCAGGATGCGGTCAGAACACCTGTCCACCTTGCATAACAAAGCTGGCAAAAACATCTCCAGGATGCGGTCAGGACACCTGCACCTCCGACTCAGTTCTCACACCTCGACCCAGTTCCTTGCCCTATAAAGTCCTGCTGTAGTCTGTAAGCGGGGCTGCCTCCTCTGACTGTGGTAGGGCAGCCCAGCAGGTTAATAAAACTTACATGATTGACTTCAGGTCTCTTTGTCCTTTCTCTCGGCTGACCTTACAGCTCCTGGTTTTCCAGAGCAGGCCCTGTCGGCTTCCTGTACTCAGTGGGTCCTTCCTGCTGCTGCTGCTGCCTTTTTTTTTTTTTTTTTTTTTTTTTTTTTTTTTGAGACGGAGTTTCACTCTTGTCGCCCAGGCTGGAATGCAGTGGCACGATCTCAGCTCACTGCAGCCTCCGCCTTCCAGTTTCAAGCGATTCTCTTGCCTCAGCCTCCCGAGTAACCGGGATTTCAGGCGCCTGCCACCACTCCCGGCTAATTTTTGTATTTTTAGTAGAAATGGGGTTTCACCATGTTGGCCAGGCTGGTCTCCAACTCCTGATCTCGTGATTCGCCCGCCTCGGCCTCTCAAAGTGTTGGGATTACAGGTGTGAGCCACTGCGTCCAGCCCCTTCCTGCTTCTTTTTCCAGAACACTGGTCACACGAGTGTGCATGGAATTCCAGACTCCGTGTTCAACGAAGCCATCCCCATGCCTTGGAGCTGGGGAGAATCCCAGGTCACTGGAACAGGTAGGAGGCCCTCATGTCCTCCAGAGATCAGGAATTTAAGATGAGGCTATTAGTCCTATGGCCAAGGCTTCCTACACTTTACTTCTCAGGCTACTCATTTTCAGTCAATAAAATAAAAACACGCCTTAAAGGGAACAAAATTATTAAATGCAGGGAGAAACTGGAGTAAACCACTTTTTTTTTTTTTTTTTTTTTTTTTTTGAGACGGAGTCTGGCTCTGTCGCCCAGGCTGGAGTGCAGTGGCACGATCTCGGCTCACTGCAACCTCTGCTTCCCAGGTTCAAGCGATTCTCTTGCCTCAGCCTCCCGAGTAGGAGTAGCTGGAACTACAGGCACATTTCCCCGTGCCCTGCTAATTTTTATTTTTTGTATTTTTTTGTATTTTTAGTAGAGACGGGGTTTCACCGTGTTAGCCAGGATGGTCTCGATCTCCTGACCTCGTGATCCGCCTGCCTTGGCCTCCCAAAGTGCTGGGATTACAGGCGTGAGCCACCCTTGCCTGGCCTGGAGTAAACATTCTATAAAGGTATTTCTACCAGAAAGGGGTCCAGTCCCAGACTCCAAGAGCAGAAGGTTGGACCTTGCATGGGAAAGAATTAATACTGGAGAAAAAACTGAAAAAGTAAGTATACCGAACTGTATAATGGGACAGAAACATGTCATTCCTATTTTTACTGAAGATTATCTTATTCAATACTATCTGATTATTAAGTCCTATTACATTTCCTTTCTCCTTTTACAAAGTCATGTATCTTAAGAATATGCAGCCAGGCATATTCTCCAGCTTGGGCGAGAGTGAGACTCCGTCCCAAGAAAACAAAACAAAAGACAAGGACCGGGCACCGTGGCTCACACCTGTAATCCTAGCACTTTGGGAGGCTGAGGCGGTGAGATTATTAGAAGCCAGGAGTTCAAGACCAGCCTGGCCAACATAGCGAAACCAGTCTCTACTAAAAATACAAAACATTAGGCCGGGAACGCTGGCTCAGGCCTGTAATCCTAGCACTTTGGGAGGCCGAGGTGGGTGGATCACGAGGTCAGGAGTTCGAGACCAACCTGGCCAACATAGTGAAACCCTGTCTCTACTGAAAATACAAAAAATTAACTGGGCGTAGTGGCCCACGCCTGTAGCCAACTACTTGGGAGCCTGAGGCAGGAGAATCGCTGGAACCCGGGAGGCTTAGGTAGCAGTGAGCTGAGATGGTGCCACTGCACTCCAGCCTGGGCGAGAGTGAGACTCCATCTAAAAAAAAAAAGTACAAAAATTAGCTGGTGCAGTGGCATGCGCCTGTAATCCCAGTTACTTGGGAGGCTGAAATGGGATAATGGATTGAACTGGGAAGGCGGAGTTTGCAGTGAGCCGAGATCGCGCCACTGCACTCCAGCCTGGGCCACGGAGTGAGACTTCATCTCAAAAAAATTAAAAAGGCCGGGCGCGGTGGCTCAAGCCTGTAATCCCAGCACTTTGGGAGGCCGAGACGGGTGGATCACGAGGTCAGGAGATCGAGACCATCCTGGCTAACACAGTGAAACCCCGTCTCTACTAAAAAATACAAAAAACTAGCCGGGTGAGTTGGCGGGCGCCTGTAGTCCCAGCTACTCGGGAGGCTGAGGCAGGAGAATGGCGTAAACCCGGGAGGCGGAGCTTGTAGTGAGCTGAGATCCGGCCACTGCACTCCAGCCCGGGTGACAGAGCGAGACTCCATCTCAAAAAAAAAAAAAAAATTAAAAAAAGAATATGCAACAATATAAACTACAAAATTTAAATAGCCAATAAATTTTAAGTTTAAATAAATTTGCTGTATCAGAGGACAAAAAGAAACAAAATATTGTTACTATTTGTCACACATACTAATTGTTTAATCCTACTAATTGGTACTGGTAAGTAGTCCTATTGTGGTTTTGTTCAAATTGCGTTTATGCAACAGTACAGTTAATAATATAGAACTATGTAATTTCAAGTAAACACCAAATTTTCATTTTTTATGTTAAAGTAGTAACTTTTTGTAATTCATTTTTCTTTTTTTTTTTCGGAGACAGTCTTGCTCTGTTGGCCAGGCTGAGCAATCTTGGCTCACTGCAACCTCCGTCTCCCAGGCTCAAGCAATGCTCTTGCCTCATTCTCTCGAGTAGCTAGGATTACAGGCATGTGCCACCACGCCCGGCTAATTTTTGTATTTTTAGTAGAGATGTGGTTTCATTTTTTTTGAGACAGTTTTGTTCTGTTGGCCAGGCTGGAGTGCAGTGGAGCAATCTTGGCTCACTGCAACCTCCGTCTCCCGAATTCAAGCAGTTCTCCTCCCTCATCCTCCTGAATAGCTGGGATTACACGTATGTGCCATCACGCCCAGCTAATTTTTGTATGTTTAGTAGAGACGTGGTTTCATCATGTTGGCCAGGCTGGTCTTCAACTCTTGACCTCAAGTAATCCGCCCGCTTCGGCCTCCCAAAGTGTTGGGATTACAGGGGTGAGCCACCGCGATCGGCTAGTTTTTATAATTCCTATCTGGTCCGGTGTGGTGGTGTTCCGGGGCGGTCCCCGACCCCGCCCCTCACAAGCCCCGCCCTCGCAACAGGCCCCGCCTCTGGAACGCCGGAGCTCCCGACCCCGCCTCTGCAGGGTGCAGGCTCCGCCCCTCGTGACAGATGGTGCTGGTGTAGCCACGGAGGAGGGCTCGCTTTTTTTGATTCAGGCTGTCATGGTGGCGCCCAGCCCGCCTTGCCGGCCTTTTCTTTTCCGGTCTCGGTCCGGCGTGGCAGCGGAGGCAGGCAGCGTTAGGTCTTTCAGTCCCTCTCTGTCATGGCGACGCCGTGCTTCTTCTTCCGGCCACAGCCTGCCATGGCGGCATCCGCAGTAGTCCCTGCCGGGGCCCGCCTGCTTTGTTGCCCCGGCTCTTCCTAGTCCAGGCCGCCATGGCGGCGCTCAGGGCTTACCGGAAGTAAAACTTCGGAAGTGAGGCGTTCCTCTGCCCGGAAGTGAGCGCGGGCGCTAGGAAAGATGGCGGCAGCGGCGGCGGTGGGCAACGCGGTGCCCTGCGGGGTCCGGCCTTGCGCGGCCCGCCCTTGCGGGGCCCGGCCTGACGGGCAGCCCAAGCCCGCGCCGCAGCCGCGCGCGCTCCTTGCCGCCGGGCCGGCGCTCATAGCGAACGGTGACGAGCTGGTCGCTGCCGTGTGGCCGTACCGGCGGTTGGCGCTGCTGCGGCGCCTCACGGTGCTGCCATTCGCCGGGCTGCTCTATCCGGCCTGGTTGGGTGCCGCAGCCGCTGGCTGCTGGGGCTGGGGCAGCAGTTGGGTGCAGATCCCCGAAGCCGCGCTGCTCGTGCTTGCCACCATCTGCCTCGCGCACGCGCTCACTGTCCTCTCGGGGCATTGGTCTGTGCACGCGCATTGCGCGCTCACCTGCACCCCGGTAAGTGTGTACGCGCGAGCCCGACCCCCAGCAGGGTCGGGCCTCGCCGTAGGTCCCAGCTGCGGCCTTCCTGTCGGTCACCATCCCGACCTGGGCCACCCATCTGCTGGGCCTGGGTCCCCAGGGACACCCTCTACACTTCGGCGCAGGCTTAATCATGACCCCGCTGCTGACTTGCTGTGCAACCCTGGTGCGGGTTATTTCCTTTCTCTGAAGTCCTCCCTGGTATGGTCATTTAGATTCAATAATGTAATACTTGTAAAAGGCTTAGCGCAGGGCCCAGCGTACGTCGCCCAGGTCAGGTAGGACTTCTTAATGCTAGTTCCCATATTAGCGACTACTCTTGTTGTTTTGGAAACGGGCCTATCTTCCTTCTCGTTTGTCTCTTACCTTGGTTTTCAAAGTGTAAGGCGAGACCACTCGGATAGGTTTCCCCCATCTATGAAGCTTAATTTGTTCGTAGACTGAACCAAGTCTTGCTGTCCAGTGCTCAGTGGTCTTCCATACTGTGATGGAAGGGAGCATGAAATGCAGTTAATCACAATGTTGAAGAGAGGCAGAAGTGTTTATGAGCGAGTCACTAACACGATGTCTTTTCGCAAAATGAGGGTGGTGATAGTTCTGCTCAGGATACAACAGCAAGCAAGGTCGCGCTCCTGACCTATAGTTCTGAATGACCAAGTGTCGTCGGAGGAGTTGGTGAATGTGAGCTGCCCTGGGCCTGAAGCAGTGACTGTGCCATCTCTCTGGGCCTGCCTCAGGTGACACCAGCAGGTTTGCAGCCATGGACACTGAGGTATATCAGGACGCTTCCCCTCTGATCCCAGGAGTGTGTTTGCCTCAAGAAGAGGAAAAGGGAACAGCATCAAGGGCTACAGAAAGACAGAAGCCCCCTACCCTCTCTGGCTCTGAATGTGGGTAGAATCCTCATTCTTCTCTCCTGAGAGACTGAACCTGTTTTGTCCTTCAAAGAGATTTATCCCAGGGGAGGAGCTCAACTTGGTGGCTTTTGAGGTAGTACAGTGAAAGATGCCAATGAGGGACAAAATAGAGGTTAAGGGGACTGTGGCACCGCTCAAACTTCAGCTGCCTTTTGACCTGCAGCTAAACAGCTTAGCTCTTAACTTCCTCTCCAGGGCTGGAGAAGTGGGAGGAGCTGATCAGCCATCAGCCAGGAGAGGCGGGTCTGGGTTTGATTCAGATCTCAGAAAGGGCCGCTTCTGCCTTCTGAGTTTCAGTTTCCCCGTTCTGTAAACCGAGAACCATAACACCTACCTCTGGGTGCCATCATGAGAACGGAGATGATATCTGCAAAGTGCCATCCCTGGGGCCAGCATGGCGTATACCCTCTTGTACCTTTCTTCCATGACGTCACATTTGTAGTTATGTGATTGTTATTATTTGCTGCCTGGTTTGGAGGCCCATGAACCACCCGTGGGATGGTGCTTTGTTTCTGCGGGTCGTCATTGTGCTCCCGGGTCTCCATGCGGCTCCGTCTAGCAGAGCCGCAGAGGGATGGATGCGGTTCACAGGATCCAGAGAGCACTGAACGAGCTCCATTCAACATTTCTGTGTCCTTGGTGCTGGGGAAACAGCAGTGAACAAAACAGACAAATCCCCCTGCCTTTGTGGTGTTACTGGGAGGGAGAACTCATAGTCAGCAGTTGATGCTAAAGAGAGATGACATCTAACATCAGGACAGGATGGAACATTGCCGGGAACTTTAGATGGGGCAGCCAGGGAGGGGCTCCTGGGAAGGTGATGTTTCAGCAAAAGCCTGAGGCAGCAAAGGAGCTGTGTTAATGTGTATTCCGGGCGGAGAAAACACGTGCGAAGGCCCTTTGCTGAGGCTGAAGCGAGGTGGAGCCCCATGTGCATGTGGAGCTGTGGAGTGTAGTGAGCAGGGTTGGTGGAAGAGGCAGAGCTGAGCAGAAGGCCAGGGGGCCTGTGATGGGGGCGGGGGCTTGGCTCATGTGAATTGAGGGCATACTGGGTGGGTGCCCAGCAGCCTTCTTCCTATTTGAGTTCATGTCACCATCAGCAGAGCAGAGTCCTGGACATTCGGTGCTGTCTGTGCACCCAGCTTCCCAGCTTTTTTGTTTTTGTTGTTTTTGTTTTTGTTTTGTTTTTTGGAGGTTTTTGTTTGTTTGTGAGACGGAGTCTGGCTTTGTAGCCCAGGCTGGAGTGCAGTGGCACAACCTCGGCTTACTGCAACCTCCGCCTCCCGGGTTCAAGTGATTCTTCTGCCTCAGCCTCCCAAGTAGCTGAGACTAGAGGTGACTGCCACCATGCCCAACTTTTTTTTTTTTTTTTTTGTATTTTTAGTAGAGACGGGGTTTCACCATATTGGCCAGGCTGGTCTCGAACTCCTGACCTCGTGATTTGCCCCCACCCCCGCCCCACTGCCTCGGCCTCCCGAAGTGCTGGGATTACAGGCGTGAGCCACTGCGCCCGACCTTTTTATTTTGAGACGGAGTTTCGCTCTGTCACCCAGGCTGGAGTGTGGTGGCACGATCTTGGCTTACTGCAAGCTCTGCCTCCCAGGTTCACGCCATTCTCCTGCCTCAACCTGCCAAGTAGCTGGGACTGCAGGCACCTGCCACCACACCCGGCTAATTTTTTGTATTTTTAGTAGAGATGGAGTTTCACCGTGTTAGCCATGATGGTCTCAATCTCCTGACGTCGTGATCTGCCTGCCTTGGCCTCCCGAAGTGCTGGGATTACAGGCATGAGCCACTGTGCCTGGCTGTTTTTTTTTTTTTTTTTTAATTGAGATGGGGTCTCACTCTATCACCCAGCCTGGAGTGTAGTGATGCAATCTTGGTTCACTGCAACCTCCGCCTCCCAGGTTCAAGTAGCTGAGATTATAGGTGTGCACCACCATGTCCGTCTCATTTTTGTATTTTTAGTTGAGACAGGGTTTCGCCACTTTGGCCAGGGTGATCTCGAACTCCTGACCTCAAGTGATCCGCCCACCTTGGCCTCCCAAAGTGCTGGGATTACAGGTGTGAGTCACCGCGTACAGCCTTGGGCTCTCAGCTTTAAGTATGGCACCAGAGGCACAGCAAGGTGGTCTCCTTTGTCCTGATGATAGACGAAGGAGTGACAGAGGCAGCACCAGAGCCCAGTGGCATGTTTCAGAATATAGAAAAATAGAGCTGCTGCATCCAAAACCTCCCCAGGGGAGGTCTTGGAACTGTAGGTTGAGAAGAGCTAAGCCGCAGTGCTTTCTTTGTCTCTGTCAGGAGTATGACCCCAGCAAAGCGACGTTCGTGAAGGTGGTGCCAACCCCCAACAATGGCTCCACAGAGCTTGTGGCCCTGCACCGCAATGAGGTAGGGACTGCTGGGCTCCTGGAGGAGGGGCTTGAGTGGGATTCTCAGGCGCTGACACCCCAAGGTCAGGGGCCTCTGTGGCGAACACATCTTCTGCCACAGGGCGAAGACGGGCTCGAGGTGCTGTCCTTCGAATTCCAGAAGATCAAGTATTCCTACGATGCCCTGGAGAAGAAGCAGTTTGTCCCCGTGGCCTTTCCTGTGGGAAACGCCTTCTCATACTATCAGAGCAACAGAGGCTTCCAGGAAGACTCAGAGATCCGAGCAGCTGAGAAGAAATTTGGGAGCAACAAGTGAGTCCTTGATTTGCTTGTAGCACCTTTGCCTTTCTGTCCTGCTCCTCTCCTGATTCAGGGTGCCTAGGAAACGGGACAGAGGCATCTGCCCTTTTATTTATTTATTATTATTATATATTTTTTTGAGACTGAGTCTCGCTCTGTCACCTAGGCTGGAGTGCAGTGACGCAATCTCAGCTCACCGCAACCTCCGCCTTCCTAGTTCAAGCAATTCTCCTGCTTCAGCCTGCCAAGTAGCTGGGAATACAGGCCCCCCACCACCACCCCTGGCTAATTTTTGTATTTTTAGTAGGGACAGGGGTTTCACCATGTTGGCCAGGCTGGTCTCGAACTCCTGACCTCAGGTGATCCTCCCATGGTGGCCTCCCAAAGTGCTGGGATTACAGGCGTGAGCCACTGCACCTGGCCAAATCTGCCCTTTTAGCCAAACATCCCAGGTGAATGTGACGCCGTTTGAGCAACATGCTCTAAGTCCAGTCTCCCCTGAACTTGCCTGTTGGCCGGAACCCCAGAGGGCCTGCAGCTGGAAGCCCGTGCTCTGAGGTGTGAGACCCTGAGTATAAGGTTCTCCACAGGAGTCTGGCCTGTGGCCCCTCCTCAGCAACTGCTTCATTTTAAATTCTTTAAAAATGTTTGTTTATTTCTGTAGAGATGGGGTCTCGCCATGTTGCCCAGGCTTGTCTCAAACTCCTGGCCTCAAGCGATCCTCTTAAGTCAGCCTCCCAAAGTGCTGGGATTACAGGCGTGAGTCACTGCACCCAACCTGAACATTTTAATCCTCACTGTTTCGTGTCTGCGCATCTCAGCGCTTCAGGAATGGTGATGAAGACAGTGACCAGGTCTGGTCTTTTGTACTGAATACAATGGCCAATGTGTGGTGCACACCCTATCCCTTCATCTTCACCAAAACTGCAAATGCTGACACGTAGCTGGGAGCTGAGAACTGGGCTCCAGACCCCATCATGGCCTTGTGACAATGGTCCTCAACCTGGAAACCCACAGAACACCTAGGGAGCTCTTTCCTGACTTAATCACTGTTCAGAGATTACAGATATGTTGACTACAACTATCAGTCTAATACAAGGATTTATAAGAAACATTTAGCGACTTCCCCTACCCCAAGGTTGGCCAGTCACATTAATGATCTGTGGCAACTACGTTCCCTTTCATGCTCTTCTTACTCACGCAAAGGTACCCAGCAAGATACAAGGGAAGGGCTTATTGTTTGATAGCAACGGGGTTGCTCTTTGGTTTCCTCTTCTCACATCCCATACATAAGACGTCCATCCAGTTAAAGGGCAGAGCGAGAATGACCCTCGTTGACATGACTGGCGCCCTGATCAGATTGGGCCCTAGCACAGAGTGCTGCAGAACACACCCTTAGGCCCGAGTTGTTGCATTCTTGAGCGTTTTGTTTTTGTTTGTTTTGTGGTTTTTTTTTTTTTGGAGACAGGGTCTAACTCTGTTACCCAGGCTGGAGTGCAGTGGTGTGATCATGGCTCACTGCAGCCTTGAACTCCTGGGCTCAAGCATTCGTCCTGCCTCAGCCTCCCAAACAGCTGGGACCACAGGCACGCACCACCACCCCCAGCTAATTTTTAAATTTTTGTAAAGAGAAGGTCTCATGGTGTTGCCCAGGCTAGTCTCCAACTCCTGGGCTCAAGCACTCCTCCTGCCTCAGCCTCCCAAAGTGCTGGGATTACAGGCATGAACCACCCTACTTGACCCATTCTGGGGCTTTAATTCAGGAATCGTAGAAAATCTCAGCTTTGGTGGGGCTGGGTCTCAGTGTCTTCTGCTGTCTGTAGCTTCAGGGCCTCCATCCTTCAATCAGAGGTTCCTTCTCTACTTGCTGCGTCATTCGACCAGATGATGGGCTCTCGTCTGACACCAGCCCCAGGCTGCCGGGAAGAGCATATTGCAGATTCAGGAGCTTCATCTGGTTTATGCAGAGCCGAGGGCTGTGGGCGGGCAGCGTGTCTACCCCAGGCGCAGCCAGGATGAGGGAGAGCCACAGTCAAATGGATCCTCCCATCTGGAAGCTCGCCAGGGCTCCTGACACCCACATGTGGCTCTTGGTTTCTTGAGAGGGGCCTGCCATGCTCAGGTTGGAGGGGTCAGGGTGGAGGCTCCACACCCCAGAGGCCTTGCCCTGGGAACAGGATGGGGCCTGGTCTCTTGCAGGGCTGAGATGGTGGTGCCTGACTTCTCGGAGCTTTTCAAGGAGAGAGCCACAGCCCCCTTCTTTGTATTTCAGGTAAGGCAGCAGCTCTGGCCCATCTCCCCATTTCCTCCCTTGGGGCTTTCCTAGCCGGAGCAAGCCTGCCCACCACTTCCAAACCTGGAAGCTTCTCCCCATCCTCACATGTCAGAGCCGGTGGGCAGAAAGAAGGGGCTCATGGGAACAGGGCAGGTAGAGCAAGAACAGACGGGCTGGCGTCCCACAGGTGTTCTGTGTGGGGCTCTGGTGCCTGGATGAGTACTGGTACTACAGCGTTTTCACGCTATCCATGCTGGTGGCGTTCGAGGCCTCGCTGGTGCAGCAGCAGATGCGGAACATGTCGGAGATCCGGAAGATGGGCAACAAGCCCCACATGATCCAGGTGCAGCTGCTGGGGAGACCCAGGTAGGGGGCGTGGCACAGATGCGGCTTCTGTGCTGACACACGCGTGTCCCACCCAGGTCTACCGGAGCCGCAAGTGGAGGCCCATTGCCAGTGATGAGATCGTACCAGGGGACATCGTCTCCATCGGTGAGGCCGGGTTCTGCTCAGTCCCAGTGGGACCCCCAGCCTCAGGGCCTCTGGCCAACCCTCCTACCTCTGCCCTGCAGGCCGCTCCCCACAGGAGAACCTGGTGCCGTGTGACGTGCTTCTGCTGCGAGGCCGCTGCATCGTGGACGAGGCCATGCTCACGGGGGAGTCCGTGCCACAGATGAAGGTGCTTAGTGGGGGATGGGTATCCTCAAACTACTCAGGAGGAAACAGGCCAGGAGGTGGAGGCCCAGGGGGTGGCAGGGATCCCCCCAGGCACAGGCGGAGGAGGCAGGGTGAGCATGGATGAGCTCTGTGTACTGGGGAGCTGCGTGGTGGGGGCGAGGAAGGAGGTGAGAGAGCCAAGGGCATCCAGGGTACATTGGTGCCCTGGGATGTCAGACCAAGGTGGGCTGGGAGCAGCCTGGAGCGGGTGAGTCCCGGACGAGGCTAGGTGCAGGCCCCAGGGAACGGGTACTGTGAGTGCAGTGGGGAAAGACAGGATGGGGTGAGGGTGAGGACCCGGGAGCTGGGTGGAATGTGCTGGTTGGGTGGGGAGCCCCCTGGCTCATTCCAGCCTCAAGGTCCAGCTGTCCAGGAACTCAGATGGAAAAGGAACCAAGGTGGGCCTGGTCATCCAGGTTCATGATCTCCCTCCCCAGGAACCCATCGAAGACCTCAGCCCAGACAGGGTGCTGGACCTCCAGGCCGACTCCCGGCTACATGTCATCTTCGGGGGCACCAAGGTGGTGCAGCACATTCCCCCACAGAAAGCCACCACGGGCCTGAAGCGTAGGTGCCTCACGAGCATCTAGGGGTATCTGGGCTCCCACCCACTTTGCCCGTTTGCTTGATCATGAGAGAGTCAGGACGAGGAGACAGGCATGACAGTGACTCTGCTTCTCTCCCCAGCGGTAGACAACGGGTGTGTGGCTTACGTCTTGCGAACCGGATTCAACACATCCCAGGTGCAGGGCCAGGTCTGGGGAGGGTGGACCCCAGGGCAGTTGGACAGCCAAGGCATCAACCCTTTCAGACCTCAGAATATCTACCCCATGGGCTGACTCTGGCAGCACAGCCCTGGACCTGGGCCAGGGTACAGAGGCCACCCCGAGACCAGGCCCCCCTCTCCCCAGCCTGAGGTGCTGGAGGGAGCCCAGACAGCAGAAAGACTGTCCCTCCATCCCTCCAGGGCAAACTGCTGCGCACCATCCTCTTCGGGGTCAAGAGGGTGACTGCGAACAACCTGGAGACCTTCATCTTCATCCTCTTCCTCCTGGTGTTTGCCATTGCTGCAGCCGCCTACGTATGGATTGAAGGTAAGCGCCACGGCCTCTGCGGTCCCCTATTCCCGCCCTCTGAGGCCCCAGGCTGGCAGGCCCTGTCTCCACAGGTACCAAGGACCCCAGCCGGAACCGCTACAAGCTGTTTCTGGAGTGCACCCTGATCCTCACCTCGGTTGTGCCTCCTGAGCTGCCCATCGAGCTGTCCCTGGCCGTGAACACCTCCCTCATCGCCTTGGCCAAGCTCTGTGAGTGTGTCAAATGGGGTGGGGCCGAGTGGGCTGGGGCCAAGCAGGACCCCTGACCTCACTCCCACCCCTAGACATGTACTGCACAGAGCCCTTCCGGATCCCCTTTGCTGGCAAGGTCGAGGTGTGCTGCTTTGACAAGACGGGGACCTTGACCAGTGACAGCCTGGTGGTGCGCGGTGTTGCCGGGCTGAGGTGAGTGTCGGGGGCCTGGGCCAAAGGTCACCCAGATGGGGTTTCTGGGAAGTCGAGAGACAGGTGGCCCATCCACCCCAAGCTGTTGCAGTGAGGGCCCGTCAGAGGCCCTGCCTCAGAGGTTCATTTCCAGGGGCTCCCCACAAAGTCCTGGGCGTGAGCCGTGGCAGCGGCATGGGGGCTTAGCTCAGGCCTGGAACATCCCACGCCAGCCATGCGACCGCAGTACCCGCATGCACGATGCCTGGCTTCTGGGGGCATCTGTGAAGCAGGTGCGGGTCTCAAAGACACAGTTGGCGCCCAAGGCCCCCAGTGACTGGCACAGAATGAATGTCAATGGGTTCTTCTGCTGATGGAGATGTAGCTTCGCCCTACCCGCCTGCACCCTGTAACCAGCTGTTCCCTGTCCTTGCAGAGACGGGAAGGAGGTGACTCCTGTGTCCAACATCCCTGTAGAAACACACCGGGCCCTGGCCTCGTGCCACTCGCTCATGCAGCTGGACGACGGCACCCTCGTGGGTGATCCCCTAGAGAAGGCCATGCTGACGGCCGTGGACTGGACGCTGACCAAAGGTGAGGGGCTGGGGCCTCAGGCCCAGCAAGGGGGAGCCACTGGCTCTCACAGCCCTAGGCAGGTGGGCTGCACCCTTCAGAGGATCTTGGGGACAGACAGACCTACAGTTCTGATGCTCCCCGAGGTGGATGGCCAGAGGTTCACCTTAGACCCAGGACAAGCCACATCCTTGGGTGTTCCTCTGGGTTGTAATCTGCCCTGTCCTGGCGGAAGCCACAGTACCAGGGTCCTCCGAGCCCAGGTCTCCCAGCTCTGGACCAACCCCTGCTCTAGCCCGCAGCCCCCGATCAGGCCCTGGGGGTGGCAGGAGGGAGGTGGGGAAGGCCGGGGGGAGAGATAGGGGCTTGGCTGCCTCTTTGGAGCAAAGCCCCTCAGGACTCGTACTTATTTGTTTCCAGATGAGAAAGTATTCCCCCGAAGTATTAAAACTCAGGGGCTGAAAATTCACCAGCGCTTTCATTTTGCCAGTGCCCTGAAGCGAATGTCCGTGCTTGCCTCGTATGAGAAGCTGGGCTCCACTGACCTCTGCTACATCGCGGCCGTGAAGGGGGCCCCCGAAACCCTGCACTCCATGGTGAGCTGGCCTCAGCCTGGGGCAAGGGGTGGGGCGCGGGGCAGCCCGTGACATCCCCCTGCGTTCCCTGCAGTTCTCCCAGTGCCCGCCTGACTACCACTACATCCACACCGAGATCTCCCGGGAAGGAGCCCGCGTCCTGGCGCTGGGGTACAAGGAGCTGGGACACCTCACTCACCAGCAGGTACGGGCCCAGGCTCCCCCACCCGCCTTCACCATGTGCCTGGCCCGTCAGCTCCTCCCTGAGTCACTTCCTGTGCCCTACAGTGCCAAGTTGAATGGTCGCGATTTTGTCCTCCTTGCCCCACTTCTAGCTTCTACCTTTGGAGACCCCAAATGGCACTCAGTCTGTCTCCTGCTGTGGGGAACCACCCAGTCCTGGCTCATGCAGAGCACATGCAGGCCTCACCTGCCCCAGTCCTGGTGTGTCCCTGGCTCTACTCTTCTGCCCTGGTCTTGGGCAGGGCTTGGTGGCATCAGTCCTCTCACCATCCATCCTCCACACATCCCACCCTGTGCCTCCACCACCGGCACATCTGCAGCGTGGCTTCTTCCTGGCTCCTGTTTGTTCTGCTTGCATCCTACAGTTGTAGATCCTTCCAGAATTTAGCCTTAGGTTGCAGTGCTGTGTGCAGAGCCCAGGCCATGGCTCACAGCCTGCATGCTCTGCCCCGTTCCTGCACCTGGAGCCCCCTTCCCAGTGGCCCAGGTCGTCATCGCCTTCAGAGTGGGCACTTCTGAGGCCTTTCCACACCCCTCTGGATTCCATTCCCACCTCCTCTCTCGTGGCACTCAGTACTCTGATTTCTGTGACCTTCTTGATCATGCATCTCCCCTGGTGCAGTGTGATCTCCCTAAGGCCAGGGGGTCTCTGCCCAGTCACTGGTATGTGGTGGAGCCCCGGGGAGTAAGAGTTCATGGCTAAACTCCAACATTATTGGGAGAGTCCCTACTTCATTGACTTGGAAGCTGAGGCACAAGGGACTCTGTGGCGTGCCCATGTCCACAACCAGGACATAGAGCCACATTCGGGGGACCCAGACTTCCCAGTCACTGCCAGATCCCACCCCCCAAGCGTGCCTGGTACCCTCCTGGCATTTCTCCCCTCCCAACCCTCGCATGTCCCCGCTACGGGAACAGGGCCTTCCATCATCCCCCTGGTTCCTAGCGCATGGTCAGAGCTCAGGAAATGCAGACTGTGGGTAGAGGGAGGGACAGATGGTGAGGGTACCCCGTCTGTCCACAGGCCCGGGAAGTCAAGCGGGAGGCCCTGGAGTGCAGCCTCAAGTTCGTCGGCTTCATCGTGGTTTCCTGCCCGCTCAAGGCTGACTCCAAGGCCGTGATCCGGGAGATCCAGAATGCGTCCCACCGGGTATGGGGACGGGTTGGCTCCACCCTCTGCATGGGAAATAGAGGCGAGGAGATGACAATTACAGCTTCATGGTGGGGGTGGGCACCCAGGTCTCACAGGCTGCACATTTTGGCTGAGCAAGATGATAGCTCAGGTGCTAACGTTGCTCCTGGCCCAAGGACACTCTGGGACCCGCCTATGCTGGCTCCTCTTACCTCCACAGACCACTCCCCTCATCCCCCACATCATGGAAAGCTGGGGGCACTTCTCTCCACTTCCCTGATCCACCGCCATCCTGGAGAGAAGGCAGCTGAGGCTGGGGAGTTGAGGGGTAGGGGGCAGTGTCTGCCTGTCCTGGTGGCTTCTGGTGGCTTGTGTTTTCTATTTTGGGACTTAGGGTGTCTTTTGCTAAAAGACAAGGGGCGAGTGAGCTGTCTCAAAGGATGATGACTCTGGGTCAGATGGGTGATGTGGTTAGTCCCCACCAGGCCCAGAGGTCATGGTCCCATCCTCCTGTTCATTGAAATATTACCCCCATAGGCAGCTACCAAGCAAAGAGGGCCCACCTCAAGGGCAGGTTGTTCATTTGTATTGCAAATCCAAGCTAAGGGTGTCTTCAGAAGGACACATACACGTGTCATTTGTGTAAAATGACCAGGGTGGGGGTGGATTGTGGCCCTTGGAAGCCCATTCAGGGTCTCAGTTAGAGGCCCAGGATCTCTCACTGTGGCCTGCCTTAGAAGGAGACTTGGCAGCCTTGTCTCTGGCCTAGAGCTTGGCCCTAGGCTGCCCTGCTGAGCTTCTGCCCCTCTCTCCCCAAGGTGGTCATGATCACAGGAGACAACCCGCTCACTGCATGCCATGTGGCCCAGGAGCTGCACTTCATTGAAAAGGATCACACGCTGATCCTGCAGCCTCCCTCTGAGAAAGGTGAGGCCCTAGCCTGGCCCACAGTGGGGAAGGGGGACCCTGAGTCCAAGAACAGCGCCCATCGCAACAGCCCACCTGTGTGCCAGGCCTCAGCAGCACAGTGTCTTCAAATGCCTGGCACCACGGTGGCACCACTAATCACAGCCCTGGCCCACTGGGCACCTCGGACAGCATGCGAGTGTTCACTGGGTCACAGGTCCCGAGAAGTGTGGAGTGTAGGTGTTTATTTACCATAATGAGGCGACAGTCTGACTGCCAGCTCAGGTTTCCTGTGCACTCATGGGCAGATACTGCTCCTACTACGCTTACTCCCTATCCTCAGCATCATCCTCATCTCACACCCTTTTTGGCCCAGCAAGCTGCCCATGTACCGAGCGCTCCCTTCCCAAGCACAGGGACTGCTGGCATCCTCAGCCGCAGTTGATGGCACAGTTTGCTCAGTGTTCAGCCTCACCAGACCCCAGGCAGAGCACTCTGTGCGTGTTACTGCATTGGTCCCTCCACCCCACCCTGCACCACACGGGGTGGCTTGCCTTCCCCACGCCACAGAGGAGGAAGCTGGCTGGGTCAGCTCTCAGGGCCCCTGCTTTGTAGAGAAGGGACAGAAGCTCAGAAGTGAACCCACTTGCCCAGGTCACTTGATGTCCCCATGGCTAAGGATTGGAACCCAGACAGCCTGACTCCAGAGCTCATGGCTCCAACCTGTCCCTGGTGACCTCTTTGAGCAATGCCCTGGATTCAGACTGATGAAGAGGCAGACATACAGATCCAGCCCCTCCCAGCTAGAGGTGTGGGGCTTACCAGATACCTGCCCCAGGGCTAGAGGTGAAGCCCCCTGGGCGCACACAGTCCAGGGCCTGCATGAGTGTTGACGGAGGGCCCTAAGGAGAACCACATGGCGCGGGGTTGCCACAGGGCTGGGCCAGAGCGGCTTCCAGAACCTCCAGGCCACCTCTCAGAGGACTCGGTCCCTGCCCTCCTGTTCTGTTGGTCCCAGGCCTCCCCCTGCCCCAGCCCCAGCTACCGGGGTCTTCCAGGGCCTGGGAATTGTGGGCAGGTGGCCTGGAGCAGATGAGCAGGATTGTTGATTGAAAAGTGAAGCTGGTCTAGCAACAGCTGCAGCACCAGCCCCCCCGGTGGAGGTGTGCTGCCCTTCAGGGTGAGACGGTCCAGGGTGAGCAGGCCAGTGCCGGGAGGGCTGGTGGGCCGCCCTCGGCCATCGCAGCGCCCAGCATCCAAGCCAGGGCCAGCCGTCAAGAAAGGGGAAGTGGAGCAAGAGGACGTTGAGAACTCGGGGGCCCTGTCAGAGTGGGGAGGGGGCCCAGCCCCAAGAAAACAGGATTTCAGAGAGGCCACGGGCACAGGGATAGGTGAGGGCCTGGTGTGGGGTTTCCCAAGGAGAGCGCCATAGCCCCGTTCTGTGTGTTTCAGGTTGGGGGGCCTTGCATGAGGTGGGCGCATGGCTTAGCTGGGGTCAGACTGCCTGGGTTCTAATCTGGCTCTGTCCCATGCTCTCAGGCAAGTAGCTCAGGCCCCAGGCTCTTAGTTCCACCCTGCACACCTGAGGGACGTTCTTTGTGGAGTGCCCAGAGCAGGGCTGGGGGTCACCTGCGTGGTTAGGGAGGTGGGGGCTCCGGAGAAGAGAGACTAGCTAGTGCTGGGGTCCGAGTGGAGGGAGGGCGCTTCTGAGCCCAGGGAAGCCAAGCCCCCAGCCCTAACCCTAGGTGCTGCCCGCAGGCCGGCAGTGCGAGTGGCGCTCCATTGACGGCAGCATCGTGCTGCCCCTGGCCCGGGGCTCCCCAAGGGCACTGGCCCTGGAGCACGCACTGTGCCTCACAGGCGACGGCTTGGCCCACCTGCAGGCCACCGACCCCCAGCAGCTGCTCCGCCTCATCCCCCACGTGCAGGTGTTCGCCCGCGTGGCCCCCAAGCAGAAGGTATGTGCACAGCCCTAGGGGTCGGGGCACAGAGGTAGGCACGCAGCCCCTGCTCAGCCTGTTTCCGCCGACACAGGAGTTTGTCATCACCAGCCTGAAGGAGCTGGGCTACGTGACCCTCATGTGTGGGGATGGCACCAACGATGTGGGCGCTCTGAAGCACGCTGATGTGGGTGAGTGCTGTGGGCTTGGGTGGTTCCTTCCTTTGTGGGCCAGGTGTTGAGGACCTGTCACTGAGCTAGAAAAACAGACCCGGCCCTTGGTGACAGCCATGGGGGCGCTAATTCCTATGAGGAAGCAGTGCAGGGGATGGGAGGGGGTGGCAAGGTCAGGGGCTTTGAGGGCAGGAAGGGATTTGAGTATCCCAGGAACAGAGCAGGGTGGAGGCCAGAGGCCAGGAGAGAGGCGACAAGTTGGGAGAGTGACTCAGAAAACCCAGAGCTGAAGCCGTAAAGATGGTTCATAGCCCCAGATGTCTGTCAAAAGCACACACGTGGCTGAGTACTGTGGCTCCTGCCTGGAATCACAGTACTTTGGGAGGCTGAGGTGAGAGGATCACTTGAGTCTGGGAGTTCAAGGCAGTGGTGTGATCCACTCTAACCTAAGTGACAGTGCAAGACCCTGTCCTTTTTTTTTTGTTGGACGGAGCCTTGCTCTGTCACCCAGGCTGGAGTACAATGGCACGATCTCGGCTCACTGCAACCTCCACCTCCCGGGTTCAGGCAAGCAATTCTCTTGCCTCAGCCTCCCAAGTAGCTGGGATTACAGGCACGTGCCACCATGCCCGGTTAATTTTTGTATTTTTAGTAGAGATGGAGTTTCACCATGTCGGTCAGGTTGGTCTCCAACTCCTGACCTCAAGTGATCCACCCACCTTGACCTCCCAAAGCGCTAGAATTACAGGTGTGAACCACTGCATCCCACCCAACCCTTTTTTTTTTTTTTTTTTGGAGACAGTTTCTTGCTTGTTGCCCAGGCTGGAGTATAATAGTACAGTCTCAGCTCACTGCAACCTCTACTTCCCAGGTTCAAGCAGTTCTCCTGCCTCAGCCTCCCAAGTAGCTAGGATTACAGGCGCCAGCCACCATGCCCATCTAACTTTTGTATTTTTAGTAGAGACGGGATTTCACCATGTTGGCCAGGCTGGTCTTGGACTCCTGACCTCAGGTGATGCGCCATCTAGTGTTGTGTGTATTTTCATTGCATATTTTGTGGGCGTTTGTTGTTGGTGGTTTGTTTTCTTAAAGTAGTTTGTAGAAAGCAACATGGGCGCTCTCTGAGGTCTTCTTAGGGTGTCAGGTGAAATGGGAAGTCTGGGAACTGTCCTCATGGGAGCCAGCTGGGGGGGCTTCAGGAGCAGTGGCTCTGAAGCCACCAATCTGCTCCTCCGTGGAGCCCGCTCTTCCGCGTCTGACGCCCTCCTGCCCCCAGGTGTGGCGCTCTTGGCCAACGCCCCTGAGCGGGTTGTCGAGCGGCGACGGCGGCCCCGGGACAGCCCAACCCTGAGCAACAGTGGCATCAGAGCGACCTCCAGGACAGCCAAGCAGCGGTCGGGGCTCCCTCCCTCCGAGGAGCAGCCAACCTCCCAGAGGGTGAGTCCCAAGACGGGAGGCGCTGCACCCCATCCTGGCCAGGGCTGACAGACTACTGCCTACCCTACAGGACCGCCTGAGCCAGGTGCTGCGAGACCTCGAGGACGAGAGCACGCCCATTGTGAAACTGGGGGATGCCAGCATCGCAGCACCCTTCACCTCCAAGCTCTCATCCATCCAGTGCAGTGAGTTGCTTGCCCCCGCTCCCCCTCCCTTCGTTCCCCCCTTGATACCCATACCCACACCCACACCTGCCTCCCTACCACCCTGCAGTCTGCCATGTGATCAAGCAGGGCCGCTGCACGCTGGTGACCACGCTACAGATGTTCAAGATCCTGGCGCTCAATGCCCTCATCCTGGCCTACAGCCAGAGCGTCCTCTACCTGGAAGGGGTCAAGTTCAGTGACTTCCAGGCCACTCTACAGGGGCTGCTGCTGGCCGGCTGCTTCCTCTTCATCTCCCGTTCCAAGGTGGGCCCCAGAGGTGCTGGAAGGCCAGGGATGCATGGGCCAGCCAGGGCCAGGCTGTTATAGGCACGGGAATTGTCATCCCCAAGTTACAGGACTCGGGGCCCCAGAGGTGGGGGCTATACCTCGGATGGCTCAGGAAATGCCAGCAGGGCAGGTTCGGACTGAGGCACCCAGACCCCTCCAGGTGGCACAGCTTGGGGTCCCACACCTGTCCACAGGCAGGGGTCCCAGGGGTGGGCCCCACAGAGCCCCACCAGCAATGAACAATCATCAAGAGGGTAAAAAAACAAAGCGGGTCACAGGCTACACAGGACAGGCTGGTGGACAGCTGGGGAGGCCTGTGTGACGCCGGCACTCAGGCTGAGGTGTAAAGAACCAGGGGGGTCAGCCGCCGGGAACTGGACATATAGGCTCCAAACAGGCATGAGCTGACACCGGTGGCTGGAGGGGGTAGGAGATTGGCTGGGCGGGACTGTGCCTGTCCCGTGGGCTCCAGGGAGGGCAGGATCTGCTTCATGATTCTCAGGCCCCTGTGGCTGCCACGGGGAGCCTGGATGGCGGAGCCAGGGCTAGGGAGGCAGCCCTGGGCTCGGGTGAGAGGCAGGCAGGGCTCCGGGGACTGGTGCCGACCCATGGAATCCCCCAGGATTTGGTGGCGGCTCTACACAAGCTCTCCCGGGAGGTTATTGCCTGCTGAGTGGGCTGGGTGGCCCTGAGTGAGCCAGGTCCTGACTCCCCCACCTGCCTTGCTGCTGCAGCCCCTCAAGACCCTCTCCCGAGAACGGCCCCTGCCTAACATCTTCAACCTGTACACCATCCTCACCGTCATGCTCCAGTTCTTTGTGCACTTCCTGAGCCTCGTCTACCTGTACCGTGAGGCCCAGGCCCGGAGCCCCGAGAAGTAAGTGCTGCCTTGGAGGAGGTGATGTCCCTGCATCTGAGAGTAGCAGGAGGATGACTCTACGGACATCAGCAGGAGAGCCTGGGGGTTGTCCAGGGAGTCCAGGGAGGGGCACTAGGCCAGGCAGGTCACTAGCTCTGAGTAGCAGGAAGCCACAGAGGGTGTGTGAGCCGGAGCAGGAGAGGGGGCCCTGACTCCCGTGTATCCTTGTAGGCAGGAGCAGTTCGTGGACTTGTACAAGGAGTTTGAGCCGAGCCTGGTCAACAGCACTGTCTACATCATGGCCATGGCCATGCAGATGGCCACCTTCGCCATCAACTACAAAGTAAGGCCTGGGCCCCACCCAAACACTCCCTGTGTGCCCACCCAGCCCCACCCCATGAAGCCATCTGTCCCTCATCCCCACAGGGCCCGCCCTTCATGGAGAGCCTGCCGGAGAACAAGCCCCTGGTGTGGAGTCTGGCAGTTTCACTCCTGGCCATCGTCGGCCTGCTCCTCGGCTCCTCACCCGACTTCAACAGCCAGTTTGGCCTCGTGGACATCCCTGTGGAGGTCAGTGGCCCTGTGGAGGTGACCCTGGGGCTCAGCTTGATGGGTCCCTCCTGTGGCAGTGACCCTGGGCTGGGCTTCAGGTCTCCAGTTCACCATCCCTCCCTGCCCCGACAGTTCAAGCTGGTCATCGCCCAGGTCCTGCTCCTGGACTTCTGCCTGGCGCTCCTGGCCGACCGTGTCCTGCAGTTCTTCCTGGGGACCCCGAAGCTGAAAGTGCCTTCCTGAAACGGCAGTGCTGGTACCCACTGCCCACCCTGGCTGCCGCTGGGCGGGAACCCCACCAGGGCCCCGGGAGGGAACCCTGCCCCCAACCCCCCACAGCAAGGCTGTACAGTCTTGCCCTTGGAAGACTGAGCTGGGACCCCCAGAGCCATCGGCTGGCTTGGCCAGCAGAACCAGCCCCGAGCCAGCACCTTTGGTAAATAAAGCAGCATCTGAGATTTTAAAAAGCCCTGCCTCCACTTCGTCTGTGCCACACTGTTTGCTGGGGGCTCGGGGACAGAGGGTCACTGAGGAAGGTCACCCTCCCCACAGGCCTTGTGATGTTGTTGGTGAATCCCTCAAGCACTTTCAGCACTTGAACATGGACTAGTCCCTGCCCAGAGAATTCAGTGCATATTTTCTAGTTTAACAAGAACCCCCACATTTCTGTGGTCTGTTTCACATTTTAACAACCTCAGGTGCTGAGAGAAGCCTTAGGATGTGTGGTTATTTTTTTTTTCCCGCGATACATAACAGCATGCCTTCCTCTCGGGTGGTGTCTGAGACTTGAGGAATATGATGTGCATCATTACAAGTCCTGACTCTGTCACGCTCTTTGGGGTCGTGCGCTGCTCTACCATCTCCTGTCACAGTCGGAGCGCTGGCTGAGCATCAGCCAGGATGTGACCTGGAAACCTGGCTTGGCTCTTAGGTTGATAGTGTTGTTCCTTTCAATGGACTCACTCATCACAACTCAAGAATTGCAGAGTAGGCAGCGCGGAGCCAGTCAGAGAATCCTTGCCTCCTTAACAGCCAAAGCCTTTAGGACGCAAAGTTATAAACATACTTTAAAGTTTCTTTCCAGCCCCAAAATTCCACTGTGCTGGGTGTGGGAACATTTTTATAACTGACAAGCGGCTTGTGGCAACCCCAGAGCTGGTGCTTCTGGACAAACCTCCACCCCCTACCTAAAAGGGCTGCTCCCTGGTGTGCTGGAATTGGGGCCTTGAGCCTGATCCAGCTTTGAGGGTCACGGAGGGAGCATCCCCCAGGCCCCTGGCCTCTGGTTCGCCAGCCCCAGAGTATTAGAATTTTGGTTGGAATCGGACAGAATATCAGGCCTCCACTAGGGGGCGCCATGGCTCCAGCGGGGCCCAGGTGGTTTCAGGGCTCTAAGAGACAATCTGGGCAAGGGAATCAGCGGGGTCGCGGGTTGTGGGAGCTCCTGAGAGGGGCTCTCCGGGACGGGTGGATTCTGCAACCATTCAGGGAGGAGGGGGCTGGGGCTCCGTGGGATTCGGGGTAGCACAAATATCTGGGAGGGAAACTATGGCCTAGATGAAGTCTTAGGATGCCCAGTTCAGGGGCACTGCAGCCTCCAGTGGTCGCTTAGGGGGCCCTGGCCCGACCCAGTTTCAGGCGGCTCAGGTAGAGGAGGTCACTATCAAGGCTTCCGGGCTACGGGGGCGTGGTCCGGTATGGGGGCGTGGTCTCTGCTGGGCGGGGCGACGCGGAACCCGGGTGGCGGCCTCTGCGGCGGCAGGAAATCGGGGCTCGGCCCCGCCGGCGCGCGACCCCATCCCCATCCCGGTCCCCGCAGAGCGATCCCCGGGCCCAGACATGGACGCAGCAGAGCCGGGTAGGGGGTTGGGGATCCGGGAGGGGTCTCCCCCAACCATCCCCTGCTTCCTACATTGAGGGGACACGCTTGTCCCGCTCCGTCCCGAAAGCCAGGAGAGGAGTTCCTGAATGGGAAGGACCCAGGGATCCTCCATTGTGGGGAGCCCTATGCCTGGAGGGGTTCGGGACGCCAGCCCTTGATTCCCCCTCCCGCTTTTGATCCCTCACCCCAGACGCCTGGGGGAGGGGGCCCAGGAAGGGGAAGTGGCTGCTTCTGCTTCTGATTTTTGTGATGGGGGCAGGGTGCTGAGGGAGAGGGCAACGCGGTAGGATCCCCACAGAGCTCCTCTATAGCCTTGGGGAGCCGGCAGTGCTGGTCTGGGCCCCCTAGGAGAGGGGGCAGGGGGGCAGCAGCAGAAATGTGGCAGGGTCCGACTTGGTGTTTCCGGCCGTCTTTGTGTCTGTGTTGTGTATGTGGAGTGTCATTCGGTCTTTATGTCCCTCATGGCTTCAGTCTCTCCATGTGTGTTTCTGCCTCAGGCTCTGCCTGGCTGTCCCTTGTGTATTTCCATCTGTCTAGCCTGGGTCCATGTGGTTCCATTGTGAGGCCGGCTCTCTTCTCCGAACAGCCTGGATGCATCTGGGGCATCTGTTTTGTTGGTTTGCTTCTGGGTGCAGGCAGACCCAGGGTGTGGGTGTCTCTGTTCCCCGAGCAGCTGTCTCTGGTCTCTGGTGGTGTGTGAGTCCATCTGCCTGCCTCAAGTTGGCCCCAACCAAGCCCTCCTACTCCTCTCTTTCTCTCTCTCTTTCCCTTTCTCTTCCGCCCCCTCCAAATGAGACTGGTTGAGGTGCCGTGGGTGGAGGGAGGCAGTGGTTAGCCCATGTATTACACTCCCCTCCCCCAGGGCTCCCCCCGGCTCCTGAGGGCAGGAAGAGGTACAGTGACATCTTCCGGAGCCTGGACAACCTCGAAATCTCACTGGGGAACGTGTGAGTCTGAGCCTGGATCACCCCCAAATCCTGCCAAGATGCCCCAAGCCCCTAACCATTTAGGTGCCCTGAAGTCCCATTTGGAACCTGTAACATCTGGACCTACATGCCTAATAACCAGAGAAATCTAGGATGGGAGCCTCCAAAATGCCTGGGTATCCCAAAAGTGTCCCCCTAAATAGACTGGAAATCCCCAAAGTGGTCCTAGAACCCTACATATTCTTGTAACCCCTTAATACATTTGCGATCCCTATAATCCCACTCTATGAACCCCAAAGTTACCAGGGGCCCTTCAGACCCTTTTTCAAGTCCCATTTTAAAAAAACTCACCTGATTCCCCCAAAACACCATTCTTCAGACCTCCTAGATACAAGAGATGCCACAGAGGTGATGTTTGCCACAAACAACCCTAAGGTCCCCAGCACCCCTTGGCAGGACAGACTGGGTGTAAGGTGGCATCCTGACACATCTTTATCCCCCAGGACCCTTGAGATGCTGGCTGGAGACCCTCCACTCTCAGAAGACCCAGAACCTGACAAGACCCCCACAGCCACTGCTGTGAGTGGGGAGTAGGGGAATAGGGAGGAAGGCCTCAGGCAGAGGGGGCCTTAGGAAGGCCAGGTCCCTGCCCTGTTTGCTTCTGAATACTGTCTCCCTCCCCCACAGACCAACGAAGCCAGCTGTTGGAGCGGCCCCTCCCCAGAGGGTCCCGTACCCCTCACAGGTAGGGGGGTCTGGAGGCCAGGACAGTGGGGACAGAAAGCAGTCTTTCCTTCAACAAATCACCACTGACCCCCTCTTCCATGCGAGGCATCGTTTAGGTTTTGGGAACATGGTAGTACACACAACAGATCTCAGTCCCAGCCCTCAGGGAGACCCCAGGCAGGGTGGAGGCTGAGGTAGGAGGTTCACTTGAAGCCAGGAATTCGTGACCATGCTGGGCAACAGTGAGACACCATCCCTACCAAAAGAAAAAAAAAAATGTTTTAATTAGCTGGATGTAGTAGTGTGTGCCTGTAGTCCCAGCTACTTTGGAAGCTGAGGCTGGAGGACTGATGAAGCCTAGGACTTTGAGGCTGCAGTGAAATATGATCGTGCCACTGCACTGCAGCCTGGATGACAGAGCAAGACCCTGTCCAAAAAAATCAAACACAGGCTGGGTACAGTGGCTCACGCCTGTAATCCCCACACTTTGGGAGGCTGAGGCGGGCAGATCACCTGAGATTGGGAGTTCGAGACCACACTGACCAACATGGAGAGAGCTCGTCTCTACTAAAATTACAGAAAATTAGCCAGGCGTAGTGGTGCATGCCTGTAATCCCAGCTATTCAGGAGGCTGAGGCAGGAGAATCGCTTGAACCTGGGAGGCGGAGGTTGTGGTGAGCTGAAATCACGCCATTGCACTCTAGCCTGGGCAACAAGAGCAAAACACTGTCTCAAAAAAATAAATAAATAAAATCAAAAATCAAAACCAAAAAACAGTGAATCTGTAAAATTGCAACCAGGACAAGTGATCCCAAAGCAGCATTTGGGGAGCTGTGAGGCTGTAGGACAGGGGCCACTGGTCTGGTCTGGGGGCTTAGGGAAGACATCCATAGCAGACTAGGGTGCAAAGGTCAGAGGTCCATCCATTTTCCCCAGGGGAGGAACTGGACTTGCGGCTCATTCGGACCAAAGGGGGTGTGGACGCAGCCCTGGAATATGCCAAGACCTGGAGCCGCTATGCCAAGGAACTGCTTGCCTGGACTGAAAAGAGAGCCAGCTATGGTGAGGACCCCTTCCACCCAGCCCCAGGCACCAGGCAGTCCCCAGACCCCAGCTAGACCCAGAGCCCTGCTCTCTCTTCCCCCAGAGCTGGAGTTTGCTAAGAGCACTATGAAGATCGCTGAAGCTGGCAAGGTGTCCATTCAACAGCAGGTAGTCATCACTAGACCCCCCAGAGAGCCCAACCCCCACTAGAACCTCACCCTTGCCCCCCACAGATCTTCAGTATCCTCCTACACCACTCTGTCTCCCCCAGAGCCACATGCCTCTGCAGTACATCTACACCCTGTTTCTGGAGCATGATCTCCGCCTGGGAACCCTGGCCATGGAGACAGTGGCCCAGCAGAAAAGAGACTACTACCAGGTGAAGGAGCGGGACGGAATGTTACAGAGGGTACCCTGCTGTCCTTCCTCCCAGCAAGCTGGGAGGAAGGCACCACTACCAACATCGCCATTTCACTGATGAGGAAGCTGAGGCCCAGGGATGCTCGGGAACTTGCCCAAGGTTACCCAGCAAAGATTCAAGCTGGGCTTCCTGTGTAATTGCAAAACTTCACTTTACTTTTTTTCTTGAGACACAGTCTCTTGCTCTTTTGCCCAGGCTGGGGTGCAGTGGTGCGATCTCAGCTCACTGCAACCTCCGCTTCCTGGATTCAAGCAATTCACCTGCCTCAGCCTCCTGAGTAGCTGGGATTACAGGCGCCTGCCATCACACCCGGCTAATTTTTGTATTTTTAGCAGAGATGGGGTTTCACCATGTTGGTCAGGCTGGTCTCCAACTCCTGACCTCAGGTAATCCACCTACCTTGGCCTCCCAAAGTGGTGGGATTATGGGTGTGAGCCACCACGCCCAGCCAAAAACTTTGTTTTTGTTTGTGGGGAGGGGCACGAGGTGCTGAGTGTTCTCAGGAGGAAAGCCTTGGTGTCTCTGCTTCCAAGCAGAAGGGATGGGGTGACTTGAGACTTCTGGACACAGGGGTTGGGGAGAGCAGGTCTGGAGGAGACCCCAGGAGGAGAATACTGACTCAGAAAAGGGTCCAGCCAGGCACAGTGGCTCACGCCTGTAATCCCAGCACTTCTAGAGGCCAAGGAGGGAGGATTGCTTGAGCCCAGGAGTTTGAGACCAACCTGGGCAACACAGTGAGACCCCCCACTCCCGTCTCTACAAAAAAAAAAAAAAAGTTTTTTAATTAGCTGGGCCTGGTACACATGTCTGTAGTGCTAGCTACTAGGAGGCTGAGGCTGGAGGATTTCTTGAGGCCAGGAGTTCGACTAACCTGGGCAACACAGTGAGATCCCTGTCTTTATCTACCAAAAAAATTTTATTTATTTATTTTATTTTATTTTATTTTATTTTATTTTTTGAGACAGAGTCTCACTTTATCATCCAGGCTAGAGTGCAGAGGCATGATCTCAGCTCACTGCAACCTCCACCTCCCGGGTTCAAGCGATTCTCCTGCCTCAGCCTCCCAAGTAGCTGGGACCACAGGAGTGTGCCATCACATCTGTATAATTTTTGTGTTTTTGTAGAGACAGGGTTTCACCATGTTGGTCAGACTGGTCTCGAACTCAACTCCTGACCTCAGGTGATCTGCCCACTTTGGCCTCCCAAATGCTGGGATTAAAGGCATGAATGAACACACCTGGCTAACCAAAAAAAAAAAAAAGAAATTGTTTTTTGAATTAACTAGGCCTAGTGCACATGCCTGTAGTCCTAACTAACTGAGAGGCTGAGGCAGGAGGATTGCTTGAACTCAAGAGTTCAAGTTCAATGCTGCAGTGAGCCGTGATTGCCCACTTGCACTCCAGCCTGGGCAACAAGAGCAAAACTCTGTCTCAAAAAAAAAAAAAAAAAAAAAAAAAGACTCCAGAGGCGGCAAAGCACATGGCGCAGGAATGGAAGGACTGGGTGGCTGCTTCTGGGGTCGCCCTAAGGCAGCGTCTCCATCCCCATCCCCAACCCTTGCCAGCCCCTCGCCGCCAAACGGACTGAGATTGAGAAGTGGCGGAAGGAGTTCAAGGAGCAGTGGATGAAGGAGCAGAAGCGGATGGTGAGGCTTGGAATGGGTGGAGGGGTAGGCTAAGAGAGAGGCCTGGACGCTGACGTTCTCCTCATCGATGATCCCCCAGAATGAGGCGGTGCAGGCACTGCGGCGCGCCCAGCTGCAGTATGTGCAACGCAGCGAGGACCTGCGGGCGCGCTCCCAGGGGTCCCCTGAGGACCCGTCCCCCCAGGCCTCGCCGGGACCTAGCAAGCAGCAGGAGCGGCGGCGGCGCTCGCGGGAGGAGGCCCAGGCCAAGGTGGGCACCCGGCCCCGAGCCTGTGCAGCGCTTTGGCTCCCCCTGCCCTCTGCTCTCGCCCACACGCGCCCCACCCCGCCCCTGGCCTCCGGTTTCCCCAGGCGCTGGAGGCCGAGACGCTGTACCAGGCCTGTGTCCGCGAGGCCAACGCGCGGCAGCAGGACCTGGAGATCGCCAAGCAGCGAATCGTGTCGCACGTGCGCAAGCTGGTGTTTCAGGGGGATGAAGTGCTGAGGCGGGTGAGGCCCATCTCCAAGGCCATCCCCCCCTCACCCCGTTGGGGCCCCGACTGAGTGCCCCGCTCCTCGCCCCTAAGCCACCCTGGGAACACCAGGACTAGGCCATTTCCCTCGACAGCCAGTTCCCGCCCCCAGACCCATTGTCTCCGCTCCACCCCATGAGATCCTGTCCCCTGGATGACCAGCCCCTGCTCTGACCACGCCTGGGTCCCCTGGCCGACTGCCCTAGTTCCTAAGCCGCCCAGGTGCGTCCCAAACCCTGACCCCGCCCCAGCTCTGGCCCTGCCCCCAGGCTCCCAGGCCCCGCCCCTCCGCAACCTGGTGTCTCCACCCGGCAGGTGACCCTGGGTCTTTTTGGGCTGCGCGGTGCGCAGGCGGAGTATGGCCCCAGTGCCTTCGCGGCCCTGGCCGAGTGCTGTGTGCCCTTTGAGCCGGGCCAGCGCTACCAGGAGTTCGTACGGGCGCTGCGGCCCGAGGCCCCGCCGCCCCCTCCGCCCGCCTTCTCTTTCCAGGAGTTCGTTCCCTCCGTGAACAGGTGGGTCACTGGAGCAGGGAGTTGGGAACGAGCCCTGGAATCGCGATGCCAGGCTGTTGGCACCGCAGGCTGGGTACTCGAGGTCAGAGAACGCAAAGCCTTAGTGGAATTTAGTACTCCAGGCTCTCGGGGGTCTTAGGAGGCTGAATGGGTTGTCCCAGTCCTAGGGGCAGGGGCAGGAATTTGGGGCTACTGTACTGCAGGGGCCACAATACCCATGGGTGTCAGGGCCTGCAGACCCAAGTGCTTGGAGTTGGTACCTAGACATGACGCCTGGGTGCCATCACCACAGGCCAGTTTCCTGGGATTCAAACCTTCAAACCTCTGTTTTCTCAGCTCCCCTCTGGACATCAGAAAGAAGCTCTCTGGGCCTCTACCTCCAAGGCTGGATGAGAATTCAGCTGAGCCAGGCCCTTGGGAGGATCCGGGCACAGGCTGGCGCTGGCAAGGTGAGTGCAATGAGGGCCGGGTGGGAGTGGTGCCAGGAGTTCATTCCACCCACATATAGGTGGGCTACAGGAGTGGGGTTTGGGAGCAAGGGACCATCCTTATTGACCTGTCCCACCTAGGGACTCCAGGCCCCACTCCGGGCAGTGATGTGGACAGCGTGGGTGGCGGCAGCGAGTCTCGGTCCCTGGACTCTCCCACTTCCAGCCCAGGTAGGGATAGGACCTGGTCCTGACCCACACTCCACCTGTGACCATCCTCCAGCCCCTGGTCAAGCTCTGACCCTCAATCTTTATCATTTCACCTCTGACCTACCTGACACCCCTGACCTATTTCCTCAACCTCTTTTTTTATCTTTTTAAAAATTATTTATTTGTTTATTTGAGACAGAGTCTCATTCTGTCGCCCAGCCTGGAGTGCAGTGGCATGATCTCACTGCAACCTCCACCTCCCAGATTCAAGCAATTCTCCTGTCTCAGCCTCTGGAGTAGCTGGGATTATAGGTGTGTACCACCACACTGGCTAATTTTTGTATTTTTTTAGTAGAGATAGGGTTTCACCATGTTGGCCAGGCTGATCTCGAACTCCTGACCTCAGGTGATCCACCTGCCTTGGTCTTCCAAAGTGCAGGGATTACAGGTGTGTGCCACTGCGCCCAGCCTTTTCTTTCTTTCTTTTTTTTTTTTTTTTGAGACAGAGTCTTGCCCAGGCTGGAGTGCAGTGGTACAATCTTGGCTCACTGCAACCTCCGCCTCCCAGGTTCAAGCGATTCTTGTGCCTCAGCCTCCCGAGTAGCTGGGACTACAGGTGCCTGCCCCCATGCCTGGTTAATTTTTGTATTTTTAGTAGAGACAAGGTTTTGCCATGTTGGCCAGGCTGGTCTCAAACTCCTTGCCTCATGTGATCCTCCTGCCTCGGCTTCCCAAAGTGCTGGGATTACAGGCGTGAGCCACCGCGTCCGGCCTATTTCCTCAACCTCTTGATCCAGCTTATGAACCACACCCCAGGCTGCTGACCCAATTCTCCAACCCTTAACCACTGACCTGTCCAATCCCCCTCCTGACCTCTGACCCCTTAGGAATTAGTGGGTAGTTCTAGAAGCCCTAAAAACTAAGAGTGCCTCCACAGCCCAGGAATCTCCCATGATTCCTCTGACCCCAGGCGCTGGCACGAGGCGGCTGGTGAAGGCTTCGTCCACAGGCACTGAGTCCTCAGATGACTTTGAGGAGCGAGACCCTGGTGAGGCTGAAGCAGGGTAGGGCAGGATGGGACAGGGCAGGGCAGGAGGTGGACCAGGCACCCCTGACCCTGTCTCCCTGCAGACCTGGGAGATGGGCTGGAGAATGGGCTGGGCAGCCCCTTCAGGAAGTGGACGCTGTCCAGCGCGGCTCAGACCCACCGGCTGCGGCGACTTCGGGGCCCGGCCAAGTGCCGCGAATGCGAAGCCTTCATGGTCAGCGGGACGGAGTGTGAGGAGGTGTGGCCCGGGCTAATGACCAAATGACCTTTGCTGATCCCTGATCATCTCCCTGACCTGAGCTTCCTACAGCCTTTCTGCCCCCGGGACCCTAACCTGATGTCTCCCATGAGCCCCCATTCCTTGAGGATCCCTGTAACCTTCTCTTCCCCTACTGGTCCCTAATGACCTCCCTGTCCCTGTGACCTTCCCTGCAGTGCTTTCTGACCTGCCACAAGCGCTGCCTGGAGACTCTCCTGATCCTTTGTGGACACAGGCGGCTACCAGCACGGACACCCCTCTTTGGGGTCGACTTCCTGCAGCTACCCAGGGACTTCCCAGAGGAGGTACCCTTCGTGGTCACGAAGTGCACGGCTGAGATAGAACACCGCGCCCTGGATGTGCAGGTGCTGCCCTGACCCTTTATCATCCCCAGAAGTGTGACCGAATCAATGGCCTGATCACGAACCGGGCATCTGTTTCTCACCCTCACCCTGCAGGGCATTTACCGGGTCAGCGGGTCCCGGGTCCGCGTGGAGCGGCTGTGCCAGGCTTTTGAGAATGGCCGAGCGTTGGTGGAGCTGTCGGGGAACTCGCCTCATGATGTCTCGAGTGTCCTCAAGCGATTTCTTCAGGAGGTGGGTGCTCAGGACACTGAGGGGAACGTGGGCAGGGGCCCTTCACAGCCCACCCACACTCGTGTTGCGCCCTCCGTTCCACCCCCAGCTCACCGACCCCGTGATCCCCTTCCACCTCTACGACGCCTTCATCTCTCTGGCTAAGACCTTGCATGCAGACCCTGGGGACGACCCTGGGACCCCCAGCCCCAGCCCTGAGGTTATCTGCTCGCTGAAGACCCTCTTGGTACAGCTGCCTGACTCTAACTACAACACCCTGCGGCACCTGGTGGCCCATCTGTTCAGGTGTGCATGGGTCCCTGAGCCTTGAAACACGACCCTCTTCCCTGGACATGCGACTACTGACTACCTTGGCTGACCCCTGACACTGACCTCTGGCCTTTGACCTGTGTTTTCTGAACTCTGAACCATAATCCATGATTCATAACCTTGGGTACTAATCCCTGACCTCCAGCTCTGGATATGTGGTTGCTGGTCTCAGACGACTTACATCTGTGACATGGGCAAGTCACCACTAGGCTGGCCTGTGGGTCCCACCCTTACCCTCAGACCAATGACCTTGCACCCTGTACCCTGACCTTTCTCTTCACACCATCCCCAGGGTGGCTGCACGGTTTATGGAAAACAAGATGTCTGCCAACAACCTGGGCATTGTGTTTGGGCCAACACTGCTGCGGCCGCTGGACAGCCCACGGGCAGCCGGTGCCATCCCTGTCACCTGCCTGCTGGACTCTGGGCATCAGGCCCAGCTTGTGGAGTTCCTCATTGTGCACTACGAGCAGATCTTTGGGATGGATGAGCTCCCCCAGGCCACTGAGCCCCCGCCCCAAGACTCCAGCCCAGCCCCTGGGCCCCTCACAGCCAGCTCCCAACCGCCACCCCTGGACCTTGACCCGGACTCCCAGCCCCCAGTCCTAGCCTCGGACCCCGGCCTGGACCCCGGCCCAGACCCCCAGCCCCACAGTGCCCTGGAGCAGCATCCCACAGCCACACCCACCGAGGTAGGAACCCACTGGGCCCACAGCCATGGAGAGGGCCTTATCTCTGTTCAATTCTCTTACCTTCTCTTTCATCTTCCTTCCTTTCCTTTAAAAATTTCCTTCATTCTCTTCCTCCCTTGCTCATTTAACTTGTGTTCATTCTGGAAGGAATAGTGAGGAATGAGCAGTGGGCAGTGATGATGTAACAAGAGGGAACAGCCCTGCACAGGTACTAACATGGGTGATCATTCATTCCTCCAACAGAATATTTATTTATTTATTTATTATTTTTTTAATTAATTTATTTTTTTGAGATGGAGTCTCGCTCTGTCACCCAGGCTGGAGTGCAGTGGCACGATTTCAGCTCACCGCAAGCTCTGCCTCCCAGGTTCACGCCATTCTCCTGCCTCACCCTCCCAAGTAGCTGAGACTACAGGTGCCTGCCACCGCACCCAGCTAATTTTTTTGTATTTTTAGTAGAGATGGGGTTTCACCGTGTTAGCCAGGATGGTCTCAATCTCCTGACCTCATAATCTGCCCGCCTCGGCCTCCCAAAGTGCTGGGATTACAGGAGTGAGCCACCGTGCCCAGCCCCAGAATATTTATTGAACACATACTATGGGCCAAGCATTGTCATAGGCACTGCAGATACATCCATGAGCTAAATATCCAAAGACCCTGCCCTCTCAGTGCCTGTGTTTCAGTGGGGAAAGGCAAACCATAAACATGACACAGTCAGTTATCTGAAATGTGATGAGGTGATGATGATAAGGGTAATGGATCATGCAAAGGTGGAGTAATGGCCGGGCGTGGTGGCTCACACCTGTAATCCCAGCACTTTGGGAGGCTGAGGCAGGCGGATCACCTGAGGTCAGGAATTCGAGACTAGCCCGACCAACAAAGAGAAATCTGTCTCTACTAAAAATACAAAAATTAGCCAGGTGTGGTGGTGTGTACCTGTAATAGGAGGCTGAGGCAGGAGAATCGCTTGAGCCCATGAAGCAGAGGTTGTAGTGAGCCGAGACCACGCCACTGCACTCTGGCCTGGGCAACAGAGCAAGACTGCTCTTTTCAAAAAAAGAAAAAAAAAAAAGTGGGGTAAGACACATGACACCAGGGAGCAGCACAGTGGGAGGTGGAGGGCAGTTTGTAGCACTAAGTAGGATGGTGGGGGCAGGTCTTAGAGAGCAGATGGACTTGAGCAAAGACTGGAAGGACGTGAAGGAGTGAGCTGGCCACATGGAGCTCAGATGAAGGGTGTTCCAGGCAAAGGGAACAGCCAGTGCAAAGGCCCCGAGGTAGGAGCGTGCCTGGTGTCTTAGGGCTCAGCCCCACCCTGTAATGAATGAGGGGAAGGTGGTATGAAGTGATACCAAAGAGGAGTGGGCCCAGGTGGCTCTGCCAGCTACCCCGACCTTGCATCTGCTATTCACAGGATGTGGACCACCACAGAGCACCTCCTATGCATAGGGCACAGACCACCACTGAATGCGCACCTGCTATGCAGGGGACACTGTAGAGACTTCCTGTTGTCCTCTCCACAGTCCTGAGAGGTAGATAGTATTAGTGAAAATCCTTTACAGATGAAACAACGAAGGCTCTGAGCAGTTAATGACCCTAAAAGGGGACTGTAAGCAGTTGGAATCTTTTTTTTTTTTTTTTTTTTTGGAGACAGAATCTCACTGTGTCGCCCAACTGGAGTGCGGTGGTGCGATCTCGGCTGACCACAACCTCCGCCTCCTGGGTTCGAGCGATTCTCATGCCTCAGAGACAAGGTTTTGCCACGTTAGCCAGGCTGGTCTCAAACTCCTGACCTCAAGTAATCCACCCACCTCAGCCTCCTAAAGTGCTGCGATTATAGGCATGAGCCACCGCACCCGGCCGCAGTTGGAATCCTTTATTTTTTTAGACAGAGTTTCATTCTTGTTGCCCAAGTTGGAGTGCAATGGCACCTCCGCCTCCTGGGTTCAAGCGATTCTCTTGCCTTAGCCTCCTGAGTAGCTGGGATTACAGGCATGCACCACTACACCCGGCTAATTTTTTTTGTATTTTTATTTTATTTATTTATTTATTTTTTGAGACGGCATCTCGCTCTGTCGCCCAGGCTGGAGTGCAGTGGCGCAATCTCGGCTCACTGCAAGCTCCGCCTCTCGAGTTTACGCCATTCTCCTGCTTCAGCCTCCCGAGTAGCTGGGACTACAGGCACCCGCCACCACGCCCAGCTAGTTTTTTGTATTTTTCTTTTTTTAGTAGAGACGGGGTTTCACCATGTTAGCCAGGATGGTCTTGATCTCCTGACCTCGTGATCCGCCCATCTCGGCCTCCCAAAGTGCTGGGATTACAGGCTTGAGCCACCGCGCCCGACTTTGTATTTTTAGTAGAGACGAGGTTTTTCCATGTTGGTCAGGCTGGTCTCAAACTCCTGACCTCAGGTGATCCGCCCACCTCGGCCTCCCAAAGTGCTGGGATTGCAGGCATGAGCCACCGTGCCCGGCCTGGAATCTTTAATAAAGGTCACCAGTCTGGATCCAGAGCTCAGTTGTGAACCAGGAAGACAGCAGCACCCGCTGCTTTGGATTGCTAGAACAGTCCATGCCCAAGGCCTGTGCTGCTGGTATCTTGCTGCATCTGCCATTCCTGAGAGCAAGGATCTATCCTGCAGCAGCCCGGAGCTGGGAAGCAGCTGCTGGTGAACTGTGGGTGTCTGAGAGCTGGAATGGCTCATGAAGTGCTCGGGACAGTGTCTGATGTGTAGACACTGCCAACCATTTAGCTAAGGATGGAACAGTAAGGTTGGTAAGGTTGCAGAGAGCAGCCCAGGATGGTAGTTCAGAGGTGCTATCTGGTCCTAATGTGGAGAGGGCTGAGCCACTCCCTGGGCTGGCTGTTTGCTAAAAAACGATTTTCCGGCCGGGCGCGGTGGCTCAAGCCTGTAATCCCAGCACTTTGGGAGGCCGAGACGGGCAGATCACGAGGTCAGGATATCGAGACCATCCTGGCTAACACAGTGAAACCCCGTCTCTACTAAAAATACAAAAACTTAGCCGGGCGAGGTGGCAGGCGCCTGTAGTCCCAGCTACTCGGGAGGCTGAGGCAGGAGAATGGCATAAACCCGGGAGGCGGAGCTTGCAGTGAGCTGAGATCCGGCCACTGCACTCCAGCCTGGGTGACAGAGCGAGACTCCGTCTCAAAAAAAAAAAAACAAAACAAAACAAAACAAAACGATTTTCCCACCCTCATGGAACCCACGGTCCAGACTCAGTGAATGACACTGCTCTGTGCTGGAAGGGCAAGCAGTACACTTATTATTATTTTTGAGACGGAGTCTCATTCTGTTGCCCAGACTGGAGTGCAGGGGCATGATCTGAGCTCACTGCAATCTCCACCTCCCAGGTCCAAGTGATTCTCCTGCCTCGGCCTCCCTAGTAGCTGGGATTACAGGCATGCACCACCACACCCGGCTAAATTTTGTATTTCTAGTAGAGACGGGGTTTCACCATGTTGGCCAGGCTGATATCGAACTCCTGACCTCAGATAATCCACCAGTGCTGGGATTACAGGCATGCACCACTATGCCTGGCCAAGCAGTACACTTATAAGGGCATCGTCTATCCCCAAACACCAAAACTGCAAAGGATGACAGGTGCACATTCAGTGCTGGTCCATGCCCTGTGCATAGGAGGAGTTCAGTGGTGGTCCATACCCAGTGCATAGTAGGTGCGAAGTCAGGGGTGGCTGGCAGAGCCACCTGAGCCCACTCCTCTTTGGTCTTACTTCCTACCACCCTTCCCTCATTCATTACAGGGTGGGGCTGCGTCCGAACACACCAGGCACGCTCCTACCTCAGGGCCTTTGCACTGGCTATTCCCTTTGCATGTGCAGGAACAAGCCCTCAGCTCTCTAGGAATCTCAAAGAACTGAGATTTTAGTGTTGGGGTCGGTTTCTCCCTGCAGATCCCAACTCCACAGAGTGACCAGAGAGAGGACGTGGCTGAAGACACCAAAGATGGGGGAGGGGAAGGTGAGTATGTTAGGGAGAGGCTCAGGAGTTCTGGGGGTGCCTTGGCCCCAGGGTGACTTGGCTAAAAGATGATTCCTGGGGGGGATATCCAGAGAACTTGGGGGTACTCTGCACTGACCACCCACCCCACACACAGTGTCCAGCCAAGGCCCAGAGGACTCACTCCTGGGGACACAGTCTCGTGGCCACTTCAGCCGCCAGCCGGTGAAGTATCCCCGGGGCGGTGTGAGGCCTGTAACCCACCAGCTGTCCAGTCTGGCCCTGGTGGCTTCCAAGCTGTGCGAGGAGAGCCCCATCACATCAGTGCCCAGAGGGAGTTTGCGGGGGCGGGGGCCTAGCCCTGCAGCTGCCTCCTCTGAGGGCAGCCCCCTGCGCCGCACCCCGCTGCCCAAGCATTTTGAGATCACCCAGGAGACAGCCCGGCTACTCTCCAAACTGGACAGTGAGGCTGTGCCCAGGGCCACCTGCTGCCCGGACGTCCAGCCTGAGGAAGCCGAGGACCATCTCTGACCACCCTGGCACACTAAATAAGGAAGAAGCCCAGATTGTGAAGACGGACGCAATCTCCCTACCTCCCACCACCTGGTGGCCAAACAGCCTGCCAGGAGTTCAATACTGGGAGAGGTCCAGAGGGTTCCTATAAGGAAAAACTATTTAATACATGGCCTATGGGAGGCCTAAAACCCTTTCGGGGGCAATGTCCTGGAATCCCCCAACTGGACACAGGTCACTGCCAAGCATCAGGGCCACTCAGGCTCAGAGGTCACTCAGGGTCAATACTCAGGGTCAATACAGGTTATGAGATCCTGGGGGTTCACCCTAGTCTCCCACCCCTGGGACAGGGGTGCTTTTGCTACTTTGGTTGTGGTCACTCCCCCACACCTGCCTGCCCCCTTGGTGGACTCGAAGTGACCTTCCTGGAGGAGGTGGGCAGTGCAGACTCCACATCCTGGTGGTGCCTGGGGTCTGATGGCCTCTAATAAACTCTGTCCTGTATGCCCTTGGGTGCATCTCTGCTAGGGGAGAGGCCAGCACGGGCAGCACTCCTTTCCCCCGTTTTACCGATCACGGGAATCAAGACCTCTTTTTTTTTTTTTTGAGACAGAGTCTTTCTCTGTCGCCCAGGCTGGAGTACAGTGGTGCAATCTCGGCTCACTGCAACCTCTGCCTCCCGCGTTCAAGCGATTCTCTTGCCTCAGCCTCCCGAGTAGCTGGGACTACAGGCGCACGCCACCACGCCCAGCTAATTTTTTTGTATTTTTAGTAGAGACGGGATTTCACCATGTTGGCCAGGATGGTTTCGATCTCCTGATCTCGTGATCCGCCCGCATCGGCCTCCCAAAATGCTGGGATTACAGGTGTGAGCCACTGCGCCCGGCCTCAAGGCCTCCTTCTTGCATCATCAAACACCCTGCAGCATCTACCTAAAGGCAGTTGGGGCTGGGCCGCAGCACCCGGCTGAGTCACGCCAGCCCGGCCCTCCCGGAGCTCTGCGTCCCCGATCTGGTCCTGCATAATCAAATACAGTATAACAAAGTGCAGATAACCGGGACAATGGGGCTGTGTGCTCCGGACCGTGGGAGCCCGGGGCCGCCGCAGGGAGGCGGAGGGAGGAAGCCACAGGGCAGGGCAGGGCCGGGCTTTGCAGGGGGCAGCGCTGTCCCAGGGTGAGGGGTACGGGGGCGGGATTGCAAAACCCTAGTTTGCGCCCGATGATCAGCTGGGGCCGCAGGCGTGGGCCTCGCACAGGAGGCCGCGGCGCGCTGTAGCTGCGAGCTGGGAAAGCCGAGGATGGGCGGGGGTCCGGGCGGTGGGAGCCAAGTCGGATCAGGGAGTGGCTTGTAACTCGGCGGCCCATTGGACACGAAGAAGAGAGCGGGGTGGGGCTGGGAGGGTTGGGGGTCCGGAGAAGGGGCGCGGACCCAAGACCACCTGGAGCTCCGCCCGGGCTGCGCGGAGTCGCGGCGGGAATTTTGGGGTCGCCGGGTGACTCAGCCCCGCAGGCTCGAAACTGCGGGCGCGTGAGGTGTGCAGGGGCCGGGGTGGGGGTCCCGCGCCGGAAATAGAGGCGACCGAGGGGCCGCGAGGCGGGGAGGAAATAGGGGGGCTGCGGTTCCGGGCGACACCGCCCCCGACGCGGCCGCGGAGGCGGGGCTCCCCCAGGTGGCAGGGCGGGACTCCCCCAGGTGGCAGGGGCGGGGCGCCGGGGAGACCCCGCCTCCCGCGCCCTCTCAGCAGCCCACGCAGGGCGCACCCGGACGCTCCACCGCTCCCGCCGCGGTCGCCGGGCCATGGGCCTCGAGCCCGCCCCGAACCCCCGCGAGCCCGCCTTATCTGCGGCGTGACGGGAGGCCCAGGTGAGGCCGGCACGGACGGGAGGCGGGCGGGTGCGGGCCTGGGCCGGGGGGAAGGGCGCGGCACGTGCCTGCGGGGCCAGGACGCCGCCCCCTGATCCCTGAACCCCCTACCCCTTCCCCAGTCTGGAGACGCCTGGAGGCCCGGCCAGCTGTCCCTTCCCCAACCGCTGTCTTTGTCCCGGAGACCGCCAGTGTCCTCCGTCCCACCCGGAACAGCCTATTGCCCCGCCCGCTTGGGAAGCACTCGCGCCCAAATCCGGCAGACCAACTTCTGGGACCGACTCTCTGTCCACTCCGATCACCTCCACGCCTCGGCACCGCTCCCTCGCAGGGTCCTAGCAAGTGACCTCACTCTTGTGGGCACATGCTCCCGGGTCTCTGCTCCCCACACTGACTCCAGCACCTAAGTGACCCTCCCTCATCTCGTCCCGCAGCTCACACCCCTTTGTCTTGCCTCTCCCTACAGCCCAAACCGGGTCACACATTGGCGGCAGGTGGGCTGGGATTCGACCATACATGGGTTTTGTTTCACTTCTTCTGGTTCAAAACCCTGTTGACTTGGGTTATGTCTTGACACAGGTCTTATTAGTAGGTAAGAAACAGCAGCTCCTCCACCCCCACCCCAGCCCCATGGAGCTTGCTTTTTCCAGGCTACCGTGGTCCTCACCACTGCCACTTTGCTCTGAGGCATCTGAATTCAAGACCCTTGTCCTTCCTTGTCCTCTGTAGCTGCCGCCCCTCCCTGTGTCCTTCCAAGAAGCGCCACATGCACTGATCTCTTGTGTCCCCAGATGGTCACCATGGGCCATTGCTACTACAACGAGACCATTGGCTTCTTCTATAACAACAGTGGCAAGGAGCTCAGCTCTCACTGGCGGCCCAAGGATGTGGTCGTGGTGGCACTGGGGCTGACCGTCAGCGTACTGGTGCTGCTCACCAATCTCCTGGTCATAGCAGCCATCGCCTCCAACCGCCGCTTCCACCAGCCCATCTACTACCTGCTAGGCAACCTGGCCGCAGCTGACCTCTTCGCGGGCGTGGCCTACCTCTTCCTCATGTTCCACACTGGTCCCCGCACAGCCCGACTTTCACTTGAGGGCTGGTTCCTGCGGCAGGGCTTGCTGGACACAAGCCTCACTGCGTCGGTGGCCACACTGCTGGCCATCGCTGTGGAGCGGCACCGCAGTGTGATGGCCGTGCAGCTGCACAGCCGCCTGCCCCGTGGCCGCGTGGTCATGCTCATTGTGGGCGTGTGGGTGGCTGCCCTGGGCCTGGGGCTGCTGCCCGCCCACTCCTGGCACTGCCTCTGTGCCCTGGACCGCTGCTCGCGCATGGCACCCCTGCTCAGCCGCTCCTATTTGGCCGTCTGGGCTCTGTCGAGCCTGCTTGTCTTTCTTCTCATGGTGGCTGTCTACACCCGCATTTTCTTCTACGTGCGGCGGCGAGTGCAGCGCATGGCAGAGCACGTCAGTTGCCACCCCCGCTACCGAGAGACCACGCTCAGCCTGGTCAAGACTGTCGTCATCATCCTGGGTGAGTGGGGCCCTCAGGGGGCAACAGGCACCCTGCTTCCCCCTGTTTCCCACAAGATGCTTCGAAGCAATTAACAAAACAAGCTACCTGATAGAGGGTGATAGGGGGAAGACTTAGGTGGGGAATGTTCTCCAGGGAGGTCATATATGAGCAGAGGCCTGAATGCTGAGGATAGGAACAGAGAGAGTTCCAGGCAGAGGAAACAAAGTAAAAACCTAAAGGCAGTACCAGGCCAGAGCCTCTAAAGAGGAAAGCGGGCTTGTGAGGAGGAGAGTTCGGCAAGGCCTTAAGGGGCACAGACAGGAGTCATATTTTGAGTTTCGTGGGAAGCCCTTGAGAGTTTTTAGCAGTGCTGGCCGGGTGCAGTGGCTCACGCCTGTAATCCCAGCACTTTGGGAGGCTGAGGCGGGCGGATCAACTGAGGTTGGGAGTTGGCAACCAGCTTGACCAACATGGAGAAATCCCGTCTCTACTAAAAATACAAAATTAGCCAGGTGAGGTGGAGGTTTTTGAAACTCCATCTCAAAAAAAAAAAAGTTTTTAGCAGTGCTAAGCCTGGTTTAACAAAAAGCCTTTAAATTATTTTTTAATCTATATGTATTTTTAAATTATTATTATTATTATTATTATTATTATTTTGAGACTGAGTCTCGCTCTGTCACCCAGGCTGGAGTGCAGTGGCGCAATCTCGGCTCACTGCAACCTCTGCCTCCCAGGTTCAAGTGATTCTCCTGCTTCAGCCTCCTGAGTAGCTGGGACTACAGGTGCATGCCACTACGCCTGGCTAATTTTTGTATTTTTGGTAGAGATGGGGTTTCACCATGTTGGCCAGGATGGTCTCGATCTCTTGACCTTGTGATCCACGCGCCTTGGCCTCCCGAAGTGCTGGTATTACAAGCATGAGCCACCGCACCCGGCCCATACTTTTAAATTTCGAAATTTTTTTTTTTTTAGAGACAGGGTCTTACTCTTGCCCAGGCTGGACTATAGTGGCTCCATTGTAGCTCACTGCAGCCTCGACCTTCAGGGCTCAGGCAATCCTCCCGCCTCAGCTTCCTGAGTAACTGGGACTACAGGCATGTGCCACCACACCTGGCTAATTTTTTATTTTTTGTAGAGATGAGGTCTCACTATATTGCCCAGGCTGGTCTGAAACTCCTGGCCTCAAGCGATTATCCTGCCTCAGCCTGTCAAATGCTTCAGTGAGGTATGATCATGCCACTGTACTCCAGCCTAGGTGATAGAAGGAGACCCTGTCTCAAAAAAACACACACAGGCCAGGTGCAGTGGCTCACGCCTGTAATCCCAACACTTTGGGAGGCCGAGGCAGGCGGATCATGAGGTCAGGAGATCGAGACCATCCTGGCCAATGTGGTGAAACCCCATCTCTACTAAAATTTTTTTTAAAAAAAGCAGCTGGGCGTGGTGGCGGGCACCTGTAGTCCCAGCTACTCTGGAGGCTGAGGCAGGGGAATCTCTTGAACCTGGGAGGCAGAGTTTGCAGTGAGCCAAGATTGCACCACTGCACTCTAGCCTGGCGACAGAGCAAGACTCCATCTCAAACACACACACACACACGCGCGCGCACACACACACACAAAATGTCCAGTGCCTTGGCCACTGTGTACCAATTAGCAAAGATGGCCCATCTTAGCGGGCCTTCCTGTCACACTGCAGCATCAGCAAAACAGGCAACTCTTGCACTGCAAACTGCACCGTTATTGTTTGAGCTCTGGATACCTCTCCAGCCCCAAACTGAGAGCTGTAGGTGCCGCGCCTCTGACAGCTTGCCCAGCTCACTTCCGCCTCTGTCCCACAGGGGCTTTCGTGGTCTGCTGGACACCAGGCCAGGTGGTACTGCTCCTAGATGGTTTGGGCTGCAAGTCCTGCAATGTCCTGGCTGTAGAAAAGTACTTCCTACTATTGGCCGAGGCCAACTCACTGGTCAATGCTGCCGTGTACTCTTGCCGAGATGCTGAGATGCGCCGCACTTTCCGCCGCCTCCTCTGCTGTGCGTGCCTCCGCCGGTCCACCCGCGAGTCTGCCCACTATACATCCTCTGCCCAGGGAGGTGCCAGCACTCGCATCATGCTTCCCGAGAACGGCCACCCACTGATGGACTCCACCCTTTAGCTACCTTGAACTTCAGCGGTATGCAGCAAGCAACAAATCCACAGCCCCTGATGACTTGTGGGTGCTCCTGGCTCAACCCAACCAGCGGGACTGACTGACTGTCAGGCCAGGGTCTGGCACGGCACAGCACCACTGCCAGCCCTCCCCAGGCACACCACTCTGCCCAGGGAATGGGGGCTTGGGGTCATCTCCCACTGCCTGGAGGAGTCAGATGGGGCACAGGAATCTGGCTCTTCAGCCATCTCAGGTTTAGGGGGTTTGTAACAGACATTTTTCTGTTTTCACTGTGTATCCTTGGTAAGCCCTGTGGACTGTTCCTGCTGTGTGATGCTGAGGGTTTTAAGGTGGGGAGAGATGAGGGCTCTCTTGGGCCATGCTACCCAGTGTGACTGGGTAATGAGGACAGACTTATGGACGTCCCATCCACCTGAGGCTGATTCTTTAGCAGCAGAGACTAAGGGATGCAGAGTGTGAGCTGGCAAAGGTTTGTGGCTCCTTGCAGCCTCCAGGGGCTGGCCTGTCTCTGTTAGAACTGAAGCAGTCCACTGGGAGGGGATGATACAAGGAGTAAACCTTTCTTTTCACTCTGAGGTCTCCAAAACATTTGTTGTTATCAGTTCAGACAGTGTATCTCTCCATGTGTCCCGGAATTGTCTACCTTGGCCCAGGTCCAGCAAGGATCCTTCAACATGGTATCTCCTTGGCCCTGTGCTCCCTCTTCTTCAGTCTGGCTGGCTGTTATTCCATCTCTCTTTTTTTTTTTTTAGACAGAGTCTCACTTTGTAGCCCAGGCTGGAGAAAAATAGCACAATCTCAGCTCACTGCAACCTCCACCTCCCGGGTTCCAGATTCTCGTGCTTCAGGGGAAGCTGGGATTACAGGTACATGCCACCACGTCCAGCTAATCTCTGTATTTGTATTTTTATTATTATTTATTTGTTTGTTTGTTTGTTTTTGAGAGGGAGCCTCACTCTGTCGCCCAGGCTGGAGTGCAGTGGCTTGATCTCGGCTCACTGCAACTTCTGCCTCCCGGGTTCAAGCGATTCTCCTGCCTCAGCTTCCCAAGTAGCTGGGTATCTGCCACCACACTCGGCTAATTTTTGTATTATAGTAGAGATGGTGTTTCACCATGTTGGCCAGGCTGGTCTTGAACTCCTGACCTTGAATGATCCACCCACCTCAGCCTCCCAAAGTGCTGGGATTACAGGTGTGAGCCACCGCATGCCTGGCTAATGTTTATATTTTTAATAGAGGTGGGGTCCCACCATGTTGGTCAGGCTGGTCTCAAACTCTTGATCTCAAGAGATCCACCCATTCACCTTGGCCGCCCAAAGTGCTGGGATTATAGGCATGAGCCACCACGCCCAGCCCCTCTCTCTTATTGGGGTCTTGCACCTGTTCCCCTCTACCTCTGTTCTTTGTTTCCCCTGTCTATTGCTCTGCCTCCATCTCACTGCCTGTCTACCTGTCTTTCTCTGCAGCTCAGGGTAGTGTCTGGACCCTATGAGCCCCCTCCCTCTCCACTGCCCTTTTGTTTGAGCCCTGATGGTTCAAGGTCATGTGCCCAGCCATTTCTATCCCATTGCCCATGACCCGCATTCACACTTCCAGCCACAGGTTATGGGGTTCAGGTAGTGGGATGCAGGATTTGAGCATTACCATTTCTCAAGCTCCTCTGATGTGCCTGGCACACTGGTAAGCACTTTCGGTGCTTTATTTAAAAATTTTTTTTTTGAGACGGAGTGTGACTCTGTCCTCCAGGCTGGAGTGCAGTGTGCGATCTCGGCTCACTGCAACCTCTGGCCCCCAGGTTCAAGCGATTCTCCTGCCTCAGCCTCCTGAGTAGCTGGGATTACAGGTGCCTGCCACTGTGCCTGGCTAATTTTTGTATTTTTGGTAGAGACGGGGTTTCACCGTCTTGGCCAGGCTGGTCTTGAACTCCCGACCTCGTGATCCACCCTCCTCGGCCTCTCAAAGTGCTGGGATTACAAGCATGAGCCACTGTGCTGGGCATTTTTTTTTTTTTTTTTAGGCAGAGTCTTGCTCTGTTGCCCAGGCTGGAGTGCAATGGCGCAATCTCGGCTCACTGCAACCTCTGCCTTCCAGGGTCAAGTGATTCTCCTGCATCAGCCTCCCGAGTAGCTGGGATTACAGGCAGCCACCACACCCAGCTAATTTTTATTTTTAGTAGAGATGGGGTTTCACGGTTTCACCATGTTGGCCAGGCTGGTCTTGAACTCCTGACCTCAGGTAATTTGCCACCTCAGCCTCCCAAAGTGCTGGGATTACAGCTGTGAGCCACCATGCCCAGCCTTAGATTCCTTATTATTTAATCACCTGCATCTTATGGCCCTATCTTGGCCCACTGCAACCTCCACCTCCTGGGTTCAAGCAATTCTTCTGCCTCAGCCTCCAGAGTAGCTGGGACTACAGGTGTGCACCACCATGCCCCGGGCTAATTTTTTTTTTTTTTTTTGAGTTGGAGTCTCGCTCTGCCGCCCAGGCTGGAGTGCAGTGGCCGGATCTCAGCTCACTGCAAGCTCCGCCTCCCGGGTTTACGCCATTCTTCTGCCTCAGCCTCCCGAGTAGCTGGGACTACAGGCGCCCGCCACCTCGCCCGGCTAGTTTTTTGTATTTTTTTTTTTTTTAGTACAGACGGGGTTTCACCATATTGGCCAGGCCTCCTGACCTCGTGATCCACTGGCCTTAGCCTCCCAAAGTGCTGGGATTACAAGTGTGAGCCACCGCACCAGGCTCTTTTTTTTTTTTTGGAGACAGAGTCTTGTTCTCCCTCGCCCAAGCTGGAGTGCAATGACACAATCCTGGCTCACTGCAACCTCCACCTCCCAGGTTCAAGTGATTCTTCCACCTTAGCCTCCCAAGTAGCCGGGATTACAGGCACCCACCATCATGCCTGGCTAATTTTTTGTACTTTTGTAGAGATGGGGTTTCACCATGTTGGCCAGGCTAGTCTCAAACTCCTGACCTCAGGTAGTTCGCCCACCTCAGCCTCCCAAAGTGCTGGGATTATAGGCATGAGCCACCGTGCCTGGCCTTTTTTTTTTTTTTTTTTGAGACAGAGTCTTGCATGATTTCAGCTCACTGCAACCTCCGCCCACCCGAGGTTCGAGCGATTCTCCTGCCTCAGCCTCCCAAATACCTGGGACTACAGGCATGCACCACCATGCCTGGCTAATTTTTTGTATTTTAGTAGAGATGGGATTTCACCATATTGGCCAGGCTGCTCTTGAACCCCTGACCTCGTGATCTGCCCGCTTTGGCCTCCCAAAGTGCTGGGATTACAGGTGTGAGTCACCATGCCTGGCCAGTCTTATTGATTTTTATGTGAGAACACTGACTCAGACATGTTGTGTTCTGGCCCATGGTTAACACAGCTTGGAGAGGGCATATACATTCCCCAAGGGACCAGAGAGGCCCCTGGGAAAGGGACTTCAGATTCCCACAAAGCCCAGAGTTGGTCCCAAGCTCAGCTGGGCTTTCCCTACCTCACCCCATAGCACCCAACCCATGAGTGCCAGACCCGTGATGCATCCCCCTCTGAGATGCTCAGGGAAGCCCCCTCCAAGGCACAGTGTGTGCCAGGATCTCATTCTCTGCTCCCACCTCACCAGTGAGGAGGTGGGGTTATGCCCCTACTTTTGAGTCCCATGCTGAATAACAGCTAGAATTTGAACCCAGGTCACTCACACATGAGCCACCACACCCAGCCACCTGTGCCAAATTCTTAAACCACTAAAATACGCATTGTCAAAGAACCCAAAACTCCCAGGTCCTTCTCTATTAACTGGGCCTGGCCAGGCACTTTGACTACCAAGGCTGCCAACTAATTTCTATGCAGTAGAAACCCCCGATGACCTCCAAAAGGCAACTATGGGACGGGTGAGGTGGCTCATGCCTGTAATCCCAGCACTTTGGGAAGCCGCGGCAGGCTGATCACCTGAGGTCAGAAGTTTGAAACTAGCCTGGCCAACATGGTGAAACCTCATTTCTACTAAAAATACAAAAATTAGCCAGGCGTGGTGGCGGGTGCCTGTAAGCTACTCAGGAGGCTGAGGCAGGAGAATTGCTTGAACCCGGGAGGCGGAGGTTGCAGTGAGCCAAGGTCGCACCACTGCACTCCAGCCTAGGCGACAGAGTAAGACTTCTGTCTCAACAAAAAAAAAAAAAAAGAAAGAAAGAAAAAAAAGGCAACTCTATCTCAGGCTCTCTGAGCTGGCTGTTCACATCAGCTCCTCCAGGTTTTAACCTGCACCCCGTGGGTCTCCTTCAAGACCTTGTCCCATTTCCTCTTGTCGATCTCCCCTCTCTACCAAGTGGCTTCAAATTTTCTTTTTGTTTTTGTTTTTTTTTTTTTTTGGAGACGGAGTCTCGCTCTGTCGCCCAGGCTGGAGTGCAGTGGCCGGATCTCAGCTCACTGCAACCTCCGCCTCCCGGGTTCACGCCATTCTCCTGCCTCAGCCTCCCAAGTAGCTGGGACTACAGGAGCCCGCCCCCTCGCCCGGCTAGTTTTTTGTGTTTTTTTAGTAGAGACGGGGTTTCACCGTGTTAGCCAGGATGGTCTCGATCTCCTGGCCTCGTGATCCGCCCGTCTCAAGCTCCCAAAGTGCTGGGATTACAGGCTTGAGCCACAGCACCTGGCCGGCTTCAAATTTGTGCCTCTGCTGATTCCTGAAGCTTCCAGTGCCCACAGCCCTCCAAGTTCTCTGAAGGTACTACTTCGTTGGGGTTGGGGGCAGGGTTTTGCTCTCTCATCCAGGCTGGAATGCAGTGGCATAAACATAGCTCACTGTAGCCTTAACCTCCTGGGCCCAACTTATCCTCCCGCCTCAGCCTCCCAAGTAGCTGAGACCATGACCAGCTAATTTAGCTAATTTTTTAATTTTTATTTTTGTAGAGATGGGATCTCACTATGTTCCCCAGACTGGTCTCGAACTCCTGGGCTCAAGTAATCTCCCACCTCAGACTCCCAAAGTGTTGAGGTCACGGGTGTCAGCCACTGCACCCAGCCTGAAGGCCACTACTGTTCAGGCCTCCTGGGCAGTGCTGTGCTTGCGGGTGACCTTTTGAACAGGCACTGGTCTCCGTGGCTCCCATGCAATCTATTACTTCCTGTCATTGCAGCCAAGTGTCGGTGGTTTCCTTCATCACAGAGCTTTCCCTATTGTCCAGACACTCAGTCCATGTCTTTCATTTTCACTCCCTACCGTCCCCTTTGGAGTCTCCGGACGCTCTCCAATCCAGCCATTCCAGATGGTGTTTGAATTTCCTCCCCAGCAGCAATGGAGAGAACATGGGCCCAGCCCTGGAAGGGTTCCCAGCCAGCAGGCTAAGGACCTTTTACTGAGCCCACATCTGGAGCCTGTCCTCATAGCAAATAGGCTCCAGGAGGTTCTGTGACTTTGGAGAAGCGATTCATGTCCAGTCCATTCCTTTTTTTTTTTTTTTTGATACCTGGTCTCTGTCAACCAGGCTGGAGTGCAGTGGTACAATCATGGCTCACTGCAGCCTCAAATTCGCGGGCCCAAGTGATCCTTTCACTGCAGCCTCTCAAGTCCCAAGTAGCTGGGACCACAGGCGTGCACCACCACAGGGTCTCACTATGTTGCCCAAACTGATCTCAAACTCCCATGCTCAAGTGATCCTCCCGCCTCCGCCATCCAAAGTGCTAGATTACAGGCGTGAGCCACCGCCCAGTTCCTTTTCTTGTGCAGTAGGAACCTCTGATGCTGTGTCCTAAGGGCTAGAAACAAAGATGTGAGGATTCGCTCTGATTTGGGGCGCACTGCAGGGGAGGCTCTCAGTAAACCTCCTTCCTTCATTCGGTAACCACGTGGTAGCATTTTCTATGCCCAGAACTGTAGACTGCGTAAACAAGCGAGGTCACTCTTTAGCTGGACCTTGAAAGGTGACTGGAATTGATTTCTTCAGTGGAGAAAAGCGCTGCGTTCTGACCTTCTTGTTGCCATCAACCACGCACACCTGTGCTCCCCCTTGGCCGGGTGAAGGGGGCATGGAAAGCTCTAGAGGAAGAGCCAGGGGCCCCAGTGGCCCACCTGATGGGGCTGAGGCTGCAGGGAGCATTAGAGGGACTGAGCAGGGGTCTGGGGCTTGGGGCTTCTGGAAATGAATGGGGGCTGTCGATCAAGCTATAAGAGGTGTGGGGTTCTGAGGAGGAGAGGGTGGCTTGAAGGAAGAGTTGGGGTGCTCCGGGGAGTGAGGGTCTCTGAGGACCGAGGGCTTTGAGGAGGAGCAGGGGGCTCTGAGGAGGAGCAGGAACTCTGAGGAGATGAGTGGGGCTGAAGGAGGCGTGCACCGCGGGAGTTGTGAGGGATGGGGGCCTCTGGCTGGAGCGGAGCCAGCGCTGCCCTGTCTCAGGCTGGAGGAGGGCGCTTGTGAGAAGTGCCGTTGCCTCGGCAACCGCTAACCGAGTCCAAGCCCGGGGTGAGGGAAGTTCGGGGCGTCTCCCGGGGCGGTGCGTGGCGCCGGTTGGCTGACGGCGATGAAGGGGCGTGTCTGTAGGCAGTGCAATACACGGGTTGGCTGGCGGCAGCGGTGGTGGGCGTGGCTTAGGCGCGAGCGCTGGCTGGCGTGGAGCTCAGGCAGCGGCGGTTGGCTGCGGCTCGAGTGCTAGTGCTCCAGGCTCGACGGCTCCTTCACCGCGCCCGCCTGGCCCTGCCGCTCATGGCCGCCACGCAGCGCCCCGCGCCATCGCCCCCCGCCCCGCGCCGCCCGCGGCGGCCCGACACGAGCGACGTCCTGCAGCAGATCATGGCCGTCACCGACCAAAGCCTGGACGAGGCGCAGGCCAGGTGCTGCCCGCGGGCTCGGCGGGGCCACGCAGGGTCGTGGCAGTGAGGGTGGCGGACAGAGGGGACAGGGCGGGGAGGGCAGACTGACGAGAGACGCTTGAGGAGGGCTGGAGGGGGGTCCCGAGGGCGAGGGGATATATGGGGTTCAAAGGGAACGGGCTGGACGGGCCTTATGGGGCTGAGCAGTGGCGTGAAGGATTTTCAACCGTTCATCTTGGGGTGAGAATGTTGAGTTTAGGGAGTAGGGCTGAGAAATGGGCACGTAGGGTACTTTTGACGATTGAATGACTAAATGGGTACGTTAATGGGACTTCTGCAGGTGAGAAGTTTTTTGTTGTTGTTTGACACCGTCTCGCTCTGTCGCCCAGGCTAGAGTGCAGTGGCGTGATCATGGCTCACTGCAGCCTCCACCTCCCCGGCTCAGTTGATCCTCCTGCCTCAGCCTCCTGAGTAGCTGGGACCACAGGTGCACGTGCCACCACGCCCGACTAATTTTTTTGTATATTTTGTAGAGACAGGGGGTCTCACTATAGTTGCTTGAACTCCTGGGCTCAAGCAGTTATTCCGCCTCGGCCTCCCAAAGTGCTGGGATTACAGGCCCCAGCCACCGAGCCCGGCTTGTGGGTGGGAAGTTTCCAGGACAGATGATGGAGAGTGAGTGGTGGGGAATGGGACTCAGGAATGTCTCTGCAGGAGATTGAAGAATTGAATTGGGGTAACTTGGTGTGGGAACAATCCAGAACTTTTGGGAAAAGGGTTAGTGGAGTGGGTGGAGATGGAAGACCTATTTTCTTTTTAATGAATTCAGCAAATTTTTATTGAATCCCTACAGTAACTGCATAGGGAACCGGGTGTTGACAGTCCCTGCTCTCGAGTTCATGATTTAGGGGAGGGAAAGTAAATAGCAAAAAATACGGACTGGGTGGATTGGCTCACATCTGTAATCACAGCACTTTAGGAGGCTGAGGCAGGAGGATTGCTTGAGCTCAGGAGTTCGAGACCAACCTGAACCATGTAGTAAGACCTCGTCTCTACCAAAAATAAAACTAAAAAATTAGTTAGGTGTGACACAAGCCTGTAGTCCCAGCTACTTAGGAGGCTGAGGCAGCAGTGAGCCGAATCAAGCCATTGCACTCCAGCCTGGGTGACAGAGCTAGACAATATCTCAAACAAAAGCAAAAAAGTATAAGCCAGGCATGGGTAGGTAATCCCAGCTGCCTACCAGTGGGAGGATCACTTGAGTCCAGGAGTTTGAGACCAGCCTGGGCAACATAGTGAGACCTCCCTGCACCAATCTGAGAAAAGAAAAAAATAAAATAAATGGCAATAAAAGCTGTAGGGATAGGGGTTGCATGCTATAGGAAGCCAGGTGGAGAAGAACATCTGTGGAGAGGACAGCAGCTTCAGAGGCCCTGAGGTGGGAAAGAGGATATAAAAAGCGGAGCCTGGCTTGGAAGAGAAAGTTCCTAGCCAGGGAGGGGAAGAGTTGAGTTTAAAGGGAGGCCAGGTACGGTAGCTCACGCCTGTAATCCCAACACTTTGAGAGGCCGAGGCGGGTGGATCACGAGGTCAGGGGTTCAAGACCAACCTGGCCAACATGGTGAAACCCAGTCTCTACTAAAAATACAAAAATTAGCCAGGTATAGTGGTGCACGCCTATAATCCCAACTACCTGGGAGGCTGAGGCAGGAGAATCACTGGAACCTGGGAGGCGGAGGCTGCAGTGAGCCGAGATCACACCACTGCACTCCAGCCTGGGTGACAGAACAAGATTCTATCTGAACAACAACAAAAAAATAGTGATAATAAAGGGAGGCTAGAACCCAATTACATGGGGCCTACGAGTCTCAGTAAAGAGTTTTGTTTTTTCAGCCAGGCACAGTGACTGATGCCTGTAATCCTTGCACTTTGGGAGGCCAAGGTAGGCAGATCACCTGAGGTCAAGAGTTCGAGACCAGCCTGGCCAACATGGCAAAACCCCATCTCTACTAAAAATATGATAATTTGCCGGACGTGATGGTGCATGTCTATGGTCCCAGCTACTTGGGAAGCTGAGGCAGGAGAATCATTTGAACCCAGGAGGCGCCTGGGTTCAAGTGCCCCTGCACTCCAACCTGGACGACAGAGTAAGACTCTGTCTCAATAAAAAAAGAGTTTTGTTTTTGTCATCTGGGTAACAATCAGTAGAGAGTTTGGACTATTTATTCCAGTTGCAATGGGGAAAAATAATGGCGTTTTAATACCTCCCATCCCGTTTACCTCCACTCACCACTTGTCAGCCAGCCAGAATCTGTAGAATCTGCTTCACAGGGCAGCCCACCGTGTCTGGGTCCTGCAGTGATTATTAGAGAAAAAGAAAGGAAAGGACTGAAGTCCTTTTGGAGGATGAGGCCTTGTTGAATGGGGACTGTTGTAAGGTGAAGGACGGTCTCTGAGTATGGGACTAGGGTCTGGTGGTGTGGACTGTGTACCCACTAGAGCCCTGTAGTGGGGAGGGGTTACACAGCCAGGTAAAGAGCAGTACTAGGAAGGAAGAGGTAGAGTAAAAGGTGGATAATGCTTGCATTTGTTCTTCAATGAATTTTGTGTGTGTGTGTGACAGACTCTCACATTGTTGCCCAGGCTGGAGTGCAGTGGCGCGATCTTGGCTCACTGCAACCTCTGCCTCCCGGGTTCAAGCAATTCTCCTCCCTCAGCTTCCTGAGTAGCTGGGATTACAGGCACGTGCCCCCATGCCTGGCTAATTTTGTTTTTTTCTTTTTTTTTTTGAGACGGAGTCTCGCTTTGTAGCCCAGGCTGGAGTGCGGTGGTGCTGTCTCGGCTCACTGCAAGCTCCGCCTTCCAGGTTCACGCCATTCTCCTGCCTCAGCCTCCTGAGTAGCTGGGACTACAGGTGCCTGCCATCACGCCCGGCTAATTTTTTGTATTTTTTTTTTTTTTTTTTTTTAGAGACGGGGTTTCACTGTGTCAGCCAGGATTATCTCAATCTCCTGACCTCTTGATCCGCTCGCCTCGGCCTCCCAAAGTACTGAGATTACAGGCGTGAACCACCGTGCCCCGCTAATTTTGTATTTTTAGTAGAGACGGGGTATCACCAAGTTGGCCAGGCTGGTCACAAATTCCTACCTTAGGTGATCTGCCCGTCTCAGCCTCCCAAAGTGCTGGGATTACAGGCGTGAACTACTGTGCCTGGCCTGTTCTTCAGTGAATTTTTAACAAATTTGGCCAATATTTATCAGACCTTTACAATATCTGGGTACTGAGCCGGGCACGGTGGCTCAAGCCTGTAATCCCAGCACTTTGGGAGGCCGAGACGGGCGGATCATGAGGTCAGGAGATTGAGACCATCCTGGCTAACATGGTGAAACCCCGTCTCTATTAAAAAAATACAAAAAACTAGCCAGGCGAGGTGGCGGGTGCCTGTAGTCCCAGCTACTCGGGAGGCTGAGGCAGGAGAATGGCGTGAACCCGGGAGGTCGGGCTTGCAGTGAGCTGAGATCCGGCCACTGCACTCCAGCCTGGGCAACAGAGCAAGACTCCGTCTCAAAAAAACAAACAAAAAAAAACAATATCTGGGTATTGAACTTGGTTCTGACAGAGCTCTCAAGTTCTCCCTGCTCTCAAGTTCATGGTTTGGGGATAGAAAGTAAATTTGTTCTTCAAACTTTCTTTCCTTTGCTTCTCGGGGAATGTTGACTCTTTTTGTAGTTTCGGATGCTCTATTTGAGAAGTTAGAGTCCTTATCACCATACAACTATTTGGCTTTCTTTGTGTGTGTGTGTGTGTGTGTGTGTGTGTGTGTGTGTGAGATACAAGGTCACGCTCTGTCACCCAGGCTAGAGTGCAATAGTGCGATCATGGCTCACTGCAGCCTCAACCTTCTGGGCCCAAGCAATCTTCACACCTCAGCTTCTTGAGTAGCTGCGACCACAGGCCTGTGCCACCACGCCTGGCTAATTTTTCTTTTTTTTTTTTTTGATACGGGATCTCTGTCACCCAGACTGGAGTGCAGTGGTGCAATCTCAGCTCACTGCAACCTCTGCCTCCCAGGCTCAAGCAATTCTCCTGCCTCAGCCTCCTGAGTAGCTGGGATTACAGGCATGTGCCACTACCGCCCAGCTAATTTTTTTTTGTATTTTTAGTAGAGACGGAGTTTCACCATGAAACTGAGTAGCTGGGATTATAGGTGTGTACCACCACACCCGGCTAATTTTTCGTATTTTAAGTAGAGATGGGGTTTCACCGTATTGGCCAGGCTGGTGTCGAACTCCCTACCTCAGATGATCTGCCTGCCTTGGCCTCTCAAAGTGCTGGTATTATAGGCAGGAGCCACTGCACTCAGCCGTGGTTTTTTTTTTTTTTTTTTTCTTTTGAGACAGGGTCTTACTCTGTCACCTAGGCTGGAGTGCTGCGGTGCAATCTTAGCTCGCTGAAACCTCTGCTTCCCAGGTTCAGGTGATTCTCCAGCCTCAGTCTCCCAAGTTGCTGGGACTATAGCCTCAAACCACCAATGGCTGGCTAATTTTTGTATTTTTTGTAGAGATGGGGTTTCACCATGTTGTCCAGGCTGGTCTTGAACTCCTGAGCTCAAGTGATCCACCCACCTCGGCCTCCCAAAGTGCTGGAATGACAGACGTGAACCAGTGTTTTTATTCTTTTTGGAGCATTGTACCAGGTGCTAGAGAAACAAGATGGCTAAGATGTTCTCTGCCTTCTTGGCGCTCATTGAGAAGTAGGGTGTGTGGGAGACCAATTTGTAAATAATTGTTATAACAGGAATGTGCTGTGTAGAGGTAATTGCTAGCACAGAAGAGCTGTGCCTGGAGAGGGTGCCTTCCATGGTGCCCTGTCTGTTAGGCTAGTCGGAGAGCAGTGGCTTCATTATACTTTGTGTTCCCAGAGCCAGGATCAATGCCTAGCACCTTGCATTCAGGACAGTTTCATGACACTGAGGAGATTCTAGAGGGATTAGTAGGAGTTGGGAAAGGGGGAAGATGAATTTGACACACCCAGGAATGTCACCACAGAGGCAGAGCTTTGGGTGTGTCCTGGAAGCTACTTTTGTACTTTCCAGACTGGGATATTACTGCTTAAGGGGTGAACTCTGCTCAGATGTGGCCTTCCTCAGGCCCAGCACAGCCTCAAGGCTGCTGTATTTTCCTTGTAGCAATCTCCTGAGATTCTAGTTTCCCTAGATAGGCTTTAGATTTAGAATGGAATGCAGCCAGTTACTTCCTTTTTTTTTTTTTTTTTTTTTTTTTTTTCAGATGAAGCTCCCTCTGTCGCCCAGGCTGGAGTGCAGTGGTGCGATCTCAGCTCACTACAACTTCCGCCTCCTGGGTTCGAGAGATTCTCCTGCCTCAGCCTCCTGAGTAGCTAAGATTACAGGCGCCCACCACCACACCTGGCTACTTTTTGTATTTTTTTTAGCAGAGACGGGGTTTCACCCGGCTAATTTTTTTTTTTTTTTTTTTTTTTTTTTTTTTTTGAGACGGAGTCTCACTCTGTCGCCCAGGCTGGAGTGCAGTGGCCGGATCTCAGCTCACTGCAAGCTCTGCCTCCCGGGTTCGGGCCATTCTCCTGTCTCAGCCTCCTGAGTAGCTGGGACTACAGGCGCCCGCCACCTCGCCCGGCTAGTTTTTTGTATTTTTTAGTAGAGACGGGGTTTCACCGTGTTAGCCAGGATGGTCTCAATCTCCTGACCTCGTGATCCGCCCGTCTCGGCCTCCCAAAGTGCTGGGATTACAGGCTTGAGCCACCGCGCCCGGCCCACCTGGCTAATTTTTGTATTATTTTAGTAGAGACGGGGTTTCCCCATGTTGGCCAGGCTGGTCTCAAACTCCTGACCTCAGGTGATCCACCTGCCTCGGCCTCCCAAAGTGCTGGGATTACAGGCATGAGCCACCGCGCCTGGCCAGCCAGTTACTTCTTTACCATTTTCAAAGACAGCTCTTTTTGATTTAAGGCTAAGAAATTAGGCTGGGTGCAGTGGCTCACACCTATAATCCCAGCACTTTGGGAGGCTGAGGCAGGAGGATCACCTGAGCTCAGGAGTTCGAGACCAGCCTGGACAACATGGAGAAACCCTGTCTCTACTAAAAATACAAAAATTAGCTGGGTGTGGTGATACCCACCTGTAGTATGTGCCAACTACTGGGGAGGCTGAGGCAGGAGAATCACTTGAACCCGAGAGACGGAGGTTGCAGTGAGCCGAGATCGTGCCACTGCACTCCAGCCTGAACGATAGAGAAAAAAAAAGAAACTAAATAGTGTGGTGGGGGGCATTATTCATGCTTGATAACACAGGTGTTAGGTAACTGGTTCCTGGTTTCTGGCCTCTTTCTGTGTTAGGATGACCCCTGGGGCTTTTATTTTAAGACTTTGGAAGCTTCAAATCTCCCTCATTTCTTTGGACCTAGCCTTTAGATGAACTCAAAGCCTTAAAGTTCACTCAAGTCCAGACAACAATCTTCCATCCTCACATGGGCCACTTCCCCCGCTCTGGAGGAAATACGGCTCCTCACAGTAAACCCTGCAGCCTGGTAGATTACCAGCCTGGGCTGGGAAGCAGATTGTCTCTTCTGATCAACTGATCCTGTGAGGCTTTTGCAAATCTTTCTGATCCTCCCCACTCTCAATGTGCCAGTCACCCCTTTCATCACCCCAGCAGTCAGTTGAACTCAACTGTTTAGCAAGAAGGAATTTTTCATCTCAGACATGAGGCCCTCTCAACATGTTTTGTTGCCGTACGTTTATTTACAGAAGGAAAATATAGCTGTCTCTTCAAACCTGGGCGTTTTGTTTTGTTTTGTTTTGTTTTGCTTTTTTCTTGAGACAGTCTCGCTCTGTCGCCCTCGCTGGGGTACAGTGGTGCAATCTCAGCTCACTGCAACCCTCGCCTCCCGAGTAGTTGGGATTACAGGCGTGTACAGGTATGCACCACCATGCCCGGCTAATTTTTGTATTTTTAGTAGAGACATGGTTTCGCCATGTTGGCCAGGCTGGTCTAAAACTCCTGGCCTCAGGTAATCTGCCTGCGCCTCAGCCTCCCAAAGTGCAGGGATTACAGACATGAGCCACTGTGCCCGGCCTTAAAATTTTTTTGTAGATGCAGAGTCTCACTATGTTGCCCAGGCTGGTCTTAAACTCCTGGGCTCAAGCTATCCTCCCGCCTCAGCTTCCCAAAATGCTGGGACTACAGTCATGAGCCATCCCACCCATTCTGAATGCTTACTGTTATACATGTTTTAGGAGCAAGCAGTGTGGTGTGTGAGATGGCATAGCTAAAACCAAAAATGTATTTAGAAGTTGGTTTTAGGCAACCCAACAGCGCCTGCATAGCTTTTCTTAGGAAGAAAACATATCTCTGAACTTTTCTCTCTTTTTTTTTTGAGACAGAATCTCTGTCACCCGAGCCGGAATGCAGTGGCGTGATTTCGGCTCACTGCAGCCTCCGCCCCCTGGGTTCAAGTGATTCTCCTGCTTTGGCCTCCCGAGTAGCTGGGATTATAGGCGCTTGCCACTACACCTGGCTATTTTTTGTATTTTTAGTAGAGACGGGGTTTCACCATGTTGGCCAGGCTGGTCTTCAACTCCTGACCTCATGATCTACCTGCCTCAGCCTCCCAAAGTGCTGGGATTACAGGTGCAAGCCACCGTGCCCGGCCTTCTCTTTTTGATTTGATTTTTACTAATATGACCTCGACTAGTAGAGATTTGCATAACTTTCCTAGTCCCTCCAATATTTCTGCAGATTGACTGCTGAGATATGGATTAAATTCCTATTATGAAGGGAAGATAATGAAGTGATTTTGACTATCCTTTAAACTTACTGAAGGAAGAGGCAAGGCATGAACTGATACCTGAAATGTGTTCCCCTAGGCTTGGTACTTTTGTAATAAGGAATATAAGGTCAGAACATATATACTTATAAAGTATGTATACTTATGTATGTTCTAACCTTATATTCATACATAGTTATAAAGCATGTCAGTGAGCATTCAGCCTTCTGCACACCCACTCAAAGAATGCAAAGGCTCTAGAGGGAATTTATGATGTGGAATTTCCCAGAGCCAGATAGCGTTAGCATGAGAGGATCTATCAGTCCAAACCTGGGAAGCAGGATTTCATATTTGAAATTTTCTTTTTCACTATCCCTAAGGAGATTAATTAGATGCCAGTTGACTTTGTGCCTTGTAGGCTTTCTTCTTATCTTGTTTGCAGGCTTTAGTTATGCTCTTAGGTTAACATGCTTAGCTTGACTTGGTCTAGTGCCAGAGGAGTCTTGCTGTCTTTGGTGTACTTTTCCTAAGAGTTCAATTGTGTTGGCTTTTGTTGTTGTTTGACACGGAGTCTTGCTCTGTCACCCAGGCTGGAGTGCAGTGGTGTAATCTTGGCTCACTGCAACCTCCACCTCCCAAGTTCAAGTGATTCTCATGCCTCAGCCTCCCGATTAGCTAGGATTACAAGCGTGTGCCACCACACCTGGCTAATTTTCGTATTTTTAGTTGAGACGAGGTTTCACCATGTTGGGCAGGCTGGTTTCGAACTCCTGACCTCAAATGATCATCCCGCCTTGGGTTCCCCAAAGTGCTGAGATTACAAGTGTGAGCCACTTTGCCTGGCTTGAATTGTGTTGGTTTTATTTTATTTATTTTATTTATTTATTTATTTATTTATTTTGAGACGGAGTTTCTCTCTTGTTACCCAGGCTGGAGTGCAATGGCGCAATCTCTGCTCACCCTGCACCTCCGCCTCCCAGGTTCAAGCAATTCTGCCTCAGCCTCCCGAGTACCTGGGAATCCAGGCACGCGCCACCACGGCCGGCTAATTTTGTATTTTTAGTAGAGACAGGGTTTCTTCATGTTGTTCAGGCTAGTGTCGAACCCCCAACCTCAGGTGATCCGCCCACCTCAGCCTCCCAAAGTGTTGGGATTACAGTTGTGAGCTACCACACCTGGCTCTTCACTGTGTTTCTCGATAAGCAATCAAGTGGCCAGATAACTGGAGCATAGTTGGATGGAGATTTGGGCATGCTCTGTTGAACTCTGGAGCTATTCTGCCTGCCACCTGCCTCTGCTTTTCCCAGGCATCCTACAAAACTCACTGAAATCTGACTTGCTTCCTGCTCAGAAGAGCCCAGCTGATTGGGTGCCGTGGGAGATCAGACAGTCAGACTCGGGCTTTACAGGACACTTTTAAAAGTACATTATCACAAATTAAATATCATCAATTCAATAAACAGATATTTTGTGCCAGGTCTGGTGCTGGGCATGGGAATGCAGCAGTGAGTCCTGAAAAGAGATTCATTTTTTGGAGAGGCAGACATCGGAGAGTGCGGTGACAAGGGGACCAGAGAGGGCAATGAGGAGTTAGCCCTTCAGCAAGACTAGAGCTTGTAGAGCATGGGCAATCAGAGTGCATGACTCCGGAGTCTAACTGAAGTCAGGCGGGAGACAAGGAGCCTTGAGGAGACGGCCAAGATCTGGACTTGAGGCTTTGCCTAGGCAAAGAAAGTGGGTGTGGCATTGTAGGCTTGGTGCAAGCATGTATGCAAGGCAGGCGTGGAGCATGAAGGCATGTATTGCGGTTCCATCAGGCATGAGTGGTGGGTGTGACCTTGGAAGGGAGACTCGGGGGTGACTGCCTGCCTCAGCTGCTGTCCTACCAAGCATGGCTTTGAACTCCTTGCCAGGTGAGGAGTAAGAGTGCGGTTTGTTCCAGACTTGTACAGCGTAAGTACTTTGTGCTTTGCAAAGTATTCTGACCTTTCTAAGGTATTTCTACTGGTTTGTTTTGTTTTGTTTTTGAGACAGAGTCTCACTCTGTTGCCCAGGCTGGAATTCAGTTTTCTTTCTCTCTTTTTTTTTTTTTTTTTTTTGAGGCAGGGTCTCACTTGCCCAGACAGGAGTACAGTGGCACGATCTTAGCTCACCGCAACCTCTGCCTCCCAGGCTCAAGCGATTCTCCTGCCTCATCTTCCTGAGTAGCTGGGATTACAGGCACTTGCCACCACAGCCTGGCTCATTTTTGTATTTTTAGTAGAGACGAGGTTTCACCATATTGGTCAGGCTGGTCTCAATCTCCTGACCTCAAGTGATCCGCCCGCGTCGGCCTCCCAAAGTGCTGGGATTACAGGCATGAGTCACTGAGCCCGGCCCGCAGTTTTATTTCTTGAGAGCAGGAAACATATCTTCTAGATTTTTGTTTGTACCTAGATCTGTCTCCAGGAGATGTATAATATTGCTGACTGCTTTTGTCAGCTAAAATAATCCTTCTAGAACTGAGAATAATCAAGGATAATCTAGTCTATCTTTGGTTAAGGTGTTAGAGTCATTGTTGCTTTCGGGAAGGCTTTTTCAAGTAGTATTCTATTCCATGGGGACTGAAATCTCTGAATATATCTTTAAATCAAATTCCCAAGTAATTTAAAATGATACCTTGCTGAGGAAAGCAGACTGTTCCATAATTTGGGAAAGTAAATTACAGCTATAATTATCAGCTAAAACATCCTGTTAGTAGATACCAGAATGTGGATTATGTTTTTATTCATTTTCATGTTCCTTAGCCCTTATACAAGGACCAGCATATGGTTCTCTTCCACAATAAATGTCTGTCCCATAAATACTGAATAAATGAAGTTGAAGTGGGATCAAGCTCTTTGCTTTCACTTTCTGGCATTTTCTATATGACTCTCAATTGTTTTGCTACAGATTTTGAATATTGGTTTAAAAATGATATTCAGAATTTTGGTTTTGGGCTTTTCTGGTTTTTGTTTAGGTTAGAAGACTCCTTGGAAGTCAACTGAAAAGATTTACTGTTCTTCCTTTTTTTGGAATTTTATCTCATAAATATTAGCATTTTTAAAAACTCAGATATGTGGCCAGGCGCAGTGGCTGACGCCTATAATCCCAGTACTTTGGGAGGCTGAGGTGGGTGGATCGCTTGAAGTCAGGCCAAACATGATGAAACCCCGCCTCTACTAAAAATAGAAAAATTAGCCACGAGTGGTGGCGTATACCTGTAATCACCGCTACTCGGGAGGCTGAGGCACGAGAATCACTTGAAGCTGGGAGACAGAGGTTGCAGTGAACTGTGATCATACCACTGCACTCCAGCCTGAGCAACAGAGCAAGACTCTCTCAAAAACAGACAAAAAAATTCAGATATGTGGATTTGGTAGAATATGTCATATACTTGTGTTTTTTGTGTTTTTGTTTGTTTGTTTGTTCGTTTATTTTGAGACAGAGTCTTGCTATGTCGCCCAGGCTGGAGTTTAGTGGCACGATCTTGGCTCACTGAAACCTCCACCTCCCGATTTCAAGCGATTGTCATGCCTCAGCCTCCCAGGTGGGATTACAAGCGTGTGCCACCATGCCTGGCTAATTTTTGTATTTTTAGTAGAGACGGGGTTTCACCATGATGGCCAGGCTGGTGGCCAGGCTGGTTTTGAACTCCTGACCTCAGGTGATCTACCTGCTTCAGCCTCCCTAAGTGTGGGATTACAGGCATGAGCCCCTGCACCCGGCCATAACGTGTCATATACTTGTTAGACATACCAGCACCAACCCCATTTTTCTCCCCACAGTCCCCATTCTCTGGCTTCCAGTCTATCTCATTATCAGCTCTCTATTGCTTTATAACAAATCACCGCAAGCCTGGCAGCTTAAAACAGCAGATATTTATTATCTCACAGTTTCCTTGGGTCAGGATTCTGGGCACAGCTTAGCTAGGTCCTCTGCTCAGGGTCTCATAGGGCTGCAGTCAAGGTGTTGGCTGGGCTACGTTCCTATCCAGAGCGTGGGATTCTCTCCCAGTGTGGCATGGTTGATGGAAGAATTCACTTCCTGCAGTTGAAGTACAAAGGTCCCTGCTTTCTTCCTGGCTGTCAGTTGAGGCTACTCTCAGCTCTAGAGGCTGCCTGCGGTTGCTGCCACCAGCTCTCATGATATGGCAGCTGGTGCCAGTGGGTGACTCCCTAGTCGTCTAAGGTGGAGTCTTAGATAACAACTTAACCATGGCAGAGATGATACCATCACCTTTGGCACATTGCAAGTCACAGGTACTTCCTGAACTCAAGGAAAAAGGATTATATAAGGACATGACTCATTGGGGGTTTCCTTAGGGTATGTCTACCAAGTAAGTGATTTCATCCCCTTGGGGAAGTTCTCACTAGTCAGTCCTCTTTACCTCATTGATTTGCAGCAGCTGCTTTATCGCTGCTAGCTCAAGCACATGCTCAAAGCTTGGGAACTTGTTTTCTTTTCCTAATAAGCCACAGAAACTATGAAATTACTTTGTATGCGTTAAAAAGTGCTTTCTACTGTATCTAAAGTAAAATATTTTATAAGGAGAAAACTGGTAAAACAAAAACAAAAAACTTAGAGCCGGCCGGGCGCGGTGGCTCAAGCCTGTAATCCCAGCACTTTGGGAGGCCGAGACGGGCGGATCACTAGGTCAGGAGATCGAGACCATCCTGGCGAACACGGTGAAACCCCGTCTCTACTAAAAAATACAAAAAACTAGCCGGGCGAGGCGGCGGGCGCCTGTAGTCCCGGCTACTCGGGAGGCTGAGGCAGGAGAATGGCGTAAACCCGGGGGGCGGAGCTTGCAGTGAGCTGAGATCTGGCCACTGCACTCCAGCCCGGGCGACAGAGCCAGACTCCGTCTCAAAAAAAAAAAAAAAAAAAAAAAAAAAAAAAAAAAAAAAAAAAAAAAAAAAAAAAAAAAAAAAACTTAGAGCCTTTGCAGAAGCAGAAGAGCCAACTTCATTTTCTTTCCTCTTATTGTTAAAATTAAGTTTCCAGGCCGGGCGCGGTGGCTCAAGCCTGTAATCCCAGCACTTTGGGAGGCCGAGACGGGCGGATCACGAGGTCAGAAGATCAAGACCATCCTGGCTAACACAGTGAAACCCCGTCTCTACTAAAAAATACAAAAAAAAAAAACCAAAAAAAACTAGCCGGGCGAGGTGGCGGATGCCTGTAGTCCCAGCTACTTGGGAGGCTGAGGCAGGAGAATGACGTAAACCCAGGAGGTGGAGCTTGCAGTGAGCTGAGATCCGGCCACTGCACTCCAGCCTGGGCGACAGAGCGAGACTCCGTCTCAAAAAAAATAAAAATAAAAATAAAAATAAAATAAAATTAAGTTTCCAGGCCAGAAACAGGGGCTCATGCCTTTAATCCTAACACTTTGTGAGGCCACAGTGGGAGGATTACTTGAGCCCAAGAGTTTGAGACCAGTCTGGACAACATAGGGAGAACCCATCTCTGTTTTATTTATTTATTTATTTATTTATTTATGAGACAGGGTCTCACTTTGTCACCCAGGCTGGAATATAGTGGTGTGATCACAGCTCACTGTAGCCTTGACCTCCTGAGTTCAAGCGATCCTCCCACCTCAGCCTTCCTAGCAGCTGGGACTACAGGCACATGCCACCACACCCAGATAATTTATTTTTTGTATTATTATTATTATTTGAAACAGAGTCTTGTTCTGTCACCAGGCTGGAGTGTAGTGACGCGATCTCAGCTCACTGCAACCTCCTCCTCCCAGGCTCAAGTGAGTCTCCTGCATCAGCCTCCTGAGTAGCTGGGACTACAGGTGTGCGCCACCATGCCCAGCTGAATTTTGTATTTTTAGTAGAGACGGGGTTTCACCACGTTGGCCAGGATGGTCTCAATCTTTTGGCCTCATGATCCGCCCGCCTCGGCCTCCCAAAGTGCTGGGATTACAGTCGTGAGCCACTGTGCCCGACAATTTTTTGTGTTTCTTATAGAGATGGGGTTTCACCATGTTCCCCAGGTTTCTTCTATTTTTATATTAAAATATTTTTTAAAGAGAAAAAGTTAAATTTCCAGAAGATGAGCTATAACCAGAGTCCATTTTAATTAATGTTAATACCGCTACTGTGGAAAGAAAATGTTTAATATTTTAAGCTGAATATCTCATGTGATCAATGACTGTATACCTTATAAGAAAGACTAACATGGCCGGGCATGGTGGCTCACACCTGTAATCCTAGCACTTTGGGAGGCCGAGGCAGGTGGATCACAAGGTCAGGAGATCGAGACCATCCTGGCTAACACTGTGAAACCCCGTCTCTACTAAAAATACAAAAAGGTAGCCGGGTGTGGTGGCACGCACCTGTTGTTCCAGCTACTCAGGAGGCTGAGACAGGAGAATCACTTGAACCTAGGAGGCGGAGGTTGCAATGAGCCAAGATTGCGCTACTGTGCTCCAGCCTGGGCCACAGAGCAAGACTCCGTCTCAAAAAATAAAAATAAATAAGAAAGACTAACGTTCAGGTTTAAGATTTTCGGAAGTTCATATCTCATCTCATCCCCCATAATCATTTTATATTTGAAGTTCAGAGACAAAGATTTTAGTTTTGCACCCCAGTTGTATTCCTTTTTTTTTTTTTTTTGAGATGAAATCTTGCTCTGTTGCCCAGGCTGGAGTGCAGTGATGTGATCTTGGCTCACTGCAGCCTCCACCTCCTGGGTTTAAGTGATTCTTGTGCCTCAGCAAGTAGCTAGGATTACAGGTGTACACCACCATGCCCATCTAAGTTTTTGCATTTTTAGGAGAGACAGGATTTTGCCATGTTGGCCAGGCTGGTCTCAAACTCCTGAGCTCAAGTGATCCATCCATCTCGGCCTCCTAAAGTGCTGAGATTACAGGCATGAGCCATCATGCCGGCCTCTCATGGTGTTAATCAAATCTGATTTCTGTTGTGAAGTTATTGATTTTCAGATACATTATTCAGCTGTGGCTTTTAATAATGGATCTTTTAATAATGGATGCTTGAATGACAGAGTTACAGGATTTAAAATCATCATAATAGTAAATGTTAATAGCATAGTACTCATCAAAGTTGTTCACAGAAGTTCTGCTACACGCACATACCAGTTACCCTATTCTTTTTTTTTTTTTTCTCTTGAGACTGAGTCTCACTCGCTGGGATGCCGTGGCGTGATCTCAGCTCTCTGCAACCTCTACCCCCTGGGTTCAAGCAAATTATCCTGCCTCATCCTCCTGAGTAGCTGGGATTACAGGCACACTCCATCACACCCGGCTAATTTTTGTATTTTTAGCAGAGACATTATCTCACTATGTTGGCCAGGCTGGTCTTGAACTCCTGACTTCAAGTGATCTGCCCACATCAGTCTCTCAAAGTGCTGGGATTACAGGCATGAGCCACTGTGCCTGGCCAGTTACCCTATCCTTGCATTATCAAATTCTCTCTCTAGACTGGCTTTTTGGCATATAAGCATGTGCTAGTACCTCCTATCTTTAAGAACAGTCAAAGACAACAGGCTGGGCATAGTGGCTTACATCTATAATCCCGGCACTTTGGGAGGCTGAGGCCGGTGTATCATTTGAAGCCAGGAATTCAAGACCAGCCCGGCCAACATGCCAAAACCCCGTCTGTACTAAAAATACAAAAATTAGTTGTGTGTGGTAGCAGGCACCTGTAATCCCAGCTGCTCTGGAGGTCGAGGCGGGGGAATCACCTGAAGCCATGAGGTGGAGGTTGCAGTGAGCCATGATTGTACCACTGCACTCCAGCCTGAGCGATAGAGTAAAGTCTGTCTTAAAAAAAAAAAAAAAGAAAAGAAAAAAGGAAAAAAACCTCCTTTGACTTACCGCTTGGCCTTGCTTTGTACCCGGGATTTGTTTTAATGAGGTATGGTAAGATGACAAGCATGGAGACAACTGCTCTGTTGAAAGGGAAGTTTATTACTTACAGCTCCAGAAGAGGGGGCACACCGTGCCATGCAGGGCCACATGGGGAAGCACCTGGGTCAGTGGGCGACAGTGGAGGGAGGGAAAACACGGCCCAGAACTTTTATAGTGATTTCCTCAGGAAGGAACGGGCATGACATGGCAGGCAAGTTTGAGCAAGCTTAGGTTAGATAGTTGAAATAATTTTGGCAGGCTCTGCGCTAGAGTGGTCTCTAGTTGATCAGTACCTGGCCCTGGGGTGATTTAGGGCTGGGAAATTATTGGCTTTGTGTATCAGCATTAAATGAAGAAGATGATTGGGAATGTGGGCTTTTGATTGGTTGGTTTGCATATGAATGGCATGTTCTTTGGCAAGTTGTTTGCTGTCTGTAGTAATAAGCTAGTCCTGGGAAAGACAGTCTTTCCAAGCCCCAGAATGTCAAAGCAAGATAAAAAAAACATAATAGTCCAGGCTCATACCTATAATCCCAATACTTTGAGGGGCCAAGGCGGGAAGATGTCTTGAGTCTAGGAATTTAAGAACAGCCTGGGCAATATAGTGAGACTTCAGCTCTGCAAAAACATTTCTTAAAAATTAGCCAGGCGTGGTAGCACCACTTGTAGTCCCAGCTACTCAGGAGGCTGAGGCGGGAGGATTGCTTGTGTTCGGGCACAACATGGCCACTGCAGTTCAGCCTGGGCAACAGAGCGAGACCCTGTCTCAAAAAGAAAAAGAAGAAAGCATGATTAACACACACCCTGTCTTTTGGCACCTGTTATGTTTGCTTGATCTCCCTTATGATAAACATCAAAGACTTTGTGATTGCTGCTTCCGCTTCCTCTTCACCTCCACATTCTCTTCCAACCTTGTTTCCCCGCTGCTGAGCTCCCTATGACCTTCATGTTACTAAATCCGAATTCTCTTTATTCATTTATATATTTATTTTTTAGAGACAGGTTCTTGCTATGTTGCCCAGACTGGTCTTGTACTCCTGAGCTCGGGCGATCCTCCCATCTCAGCCTCCCATAGTGCTGGGATTACAGGCGTGAGCTACCGCGCCCAGCCTCAGATTCTCTTCTGCGTTCTTATTCTGCTTGATCTCTCAGCAGCATTTCTCACAGGTTACTCTTCTCTCCATGAAATTCTTCTCTTGGCCGAGCGCAGTCTGGGCAACATAACGAGACCCAATGTAGCCAGGCGTGTTGGTGTGTGCCTCTTGTCCCAGCTCATTGTCTTGCCATGTTGCCCAGGCTGGTCTCAAACTCCTGACCTCAGCCATCTGCCTGCCTCGGCCTCCCAAAGTGCTGCAATTATAGGCATGAGCCACCGATTTTATGTTTCTGCAGGTCAGAAAGCCAACATGGGCACTCTGGGCTAAAATCAAGGTGTTGCCCATTGAACCCGTGGACTGGTTCCTTGCCTTTTCCAGCCCGTTGAGGCCTCCTGCATTCTTTGCTCATGGTCCCCTCCTCCATGATAAAGGCCAGCAACATAGCATCTCTCCGACCCTTACATCATCAAGACTTTCTCCGCCCACATCTGGGAAAGGTTCTCTACTTTTTTTTTTTTTTTTTTTTTTTTTTTGAGACGGAGTCTCGCTCTGCCGCCCAGGCTGGAGTGCAGTGGCCGGATCTCAGCTCACTGCAAGCTCCGCCTCCCAGGTTCACGCCATTCTCCTGCCTCAGCCTCCCCAGTAGCTGGGACTACAGGTGCCCGCCACCTCGCCCGGCTAGTTTTTTGTATTTTTTAGTAGAGACGGGGTTTCACCGTGTCAGCCAGGATGGTCTCGATCTCCTGACCTCGTGATCCGCCCGCCTTGGCCTCCCAAAGTGCTGGGATTACAGGCTTGAGCCACCGCGCCCGGCCTACTTTTTTTTTTTCTTTTTTTTTTTTTTTTTTTTTTTTTGAGACGGAGTCTCGCTCTGTCGCCCAGGCTGGAGTGCAATGGCCGGATCTCAGCTCACTGCAAGCTCCGCCTCCCGGGTTCACGCCATTCTCCTGCCTCAGCCTCCCGAGTAGCTGGGACTACAGGCGCCCGCCACCTCGCCCGGCTAGTTTTTTGTATTTTTTAGTAGAGACAGGGTTTCACCATGTTAGCCAGGATGGTCTCGATCTCCTGACCTCGTGATCCGCCCGTCTCGGCCTCCCAAAGTGCTGGGATTACAGGGGTTCTCTACTTTTAAGGGTCATGTGATGACAGTAGGCCCACCCAGATAATCCAGGTTAATCTCTCCATCTCAGGGTCCTTAACCTTAATTACATTGGCAGAATTATTTTTCCCATGTTTTGTAAAGTACCATATTTAGGGTTCTGAGGATTAGCATGTGGACCCTTTTGGGAGCCATTGTCCTGCCGACCACAGTTCCCATCCCAAGCGAGCAAAAACCAGAGTTGTCCCCATGACTTTCAAGGCCCTTAGAGTCAATCTCCACTTGCCACTCTAGCTCTCTCCCTCACTCCTAACGCTCAGCACCCTGGTCTCAAATAGCCAGTACTGAACCCAGTGTGTCCCCACAGGGCCTTTGTGCTTGGCTGTTTCTTCTGCCTAAACCATACCTCTCTCCAGCCCTTTTCTTGGTTGATTTCTCCTTCTCATTCTGATCTCAGCTTTGATGTCACCTCAGAGACATGGAAATTCCAAAAAGCCTTCTAACCGTCACTGTCATGTGACCCCAGTCACCCCAAAGCAACTGCCACGGCTGATGGGTTTCTTGTTGGTGTGTATTTTTGGTGTCTCACTCCCTCCATCTTAACCGCCCCATGTGTAAAAACCTCAACTGTCTGTGTCTCTGATGTCAGAATGGTGTGTGGCACATAGTAGGTACTCAGTAAACACCTGCCAAGTGACACTGGAAGAAGATGATTGGTGCTTTTGCTTATGCACCAGGATAGGCCACTGCAGGACCATAGCGTGAACACAGATTTCAAGTCATTGGACCTTGACATTTCATAGTTCTTTTCTTTTTCTTTGCTTTTTTTTTTTGAGACGGAGGCTCACTCTGTCGCCCAGGCTGGAGTTCAGTGGCGCGATCTCAGCTCACTGCAACCTCTGCTTCCCTGGTTCAAGCAATTCTCCTGTCTCAACCTCCCGAGTAGCTGGGATTACAGGGGTGCACCAACATGCCCAGCTTTTTTGTATTTTTAGTAGAGATGGAGTTTCATCATGTTGGCCAGGCTAGTCTCAAACTCCTGACCTCAGGCAATCCGTCTGCGTCGGCCTCCCAAAGTGCTGGGATTACAGGCATGAGCCACTGCCTCCAGCCTTTTTTTTTTTTTTTTTTTCCTTTCGTTAATGACAAGGTCTCTTACGCTGGCTGGAGTACAGTGGCGTGTTCATAGCTCACTACAGCCGCTAACTCATGGGCTCAAGCCATCCTCCTGTCTCAGCCTCCCGAGGGACTGGGACTACAGGTATACCACCATGCCCAGCTAATTTTCAAATTTTTGAAGAGAGTGGGTCTCACCATGTTGCCCAGGCCGATCTTAAGTTTCTGGGCTCAAGTGATCCTCCTGCCTTGGCCTCCCAAACTGTTGGGATTACAGACATGAGCCACTAATGCCTTGCAATAGTTTTTGATGAGTTATTTGCATTGCTTAATCTTTAACATATAATGGGAAATGTTTTGAATATTTGTGTATAATTTTATATTATTAGTATTATTATTATTATTGTTGAGACAGAGTCTTACTCTATTGCCTAGGCTGGAGTGCAGTGGCACAATCTTGGCTCACTACAACCTCTGCCTCCCAGGTTTAAGCAGTTCTCCTCACCCACCTGAGTAGCTGGGATTATAGGTACATGACACCATGCCCAGCTAATTTTCTTTTCTTTTTTTTTTTTTTTTGAGATGGAGTCTCACTCTGTCACTCAGGCTAGAGTACAATGGCATGATCTCGGCTCACTGCAACCTCTGCCTCCCGGGTTCAAGCAGTTCTCCTGCCTCAGCCTCCTGAGTAACTGGAATTACAGGTGTGCACCACCATGCCTGACTAATTTTTGTATTTTTAGTAGAGACAGGGTTTCACCATGATGGCCAGCCTGGTCTCGAACTCCTGACCTCAGGCAATCCGCCCACCTTGGCCTCCCAAAGTTCTGGGATTATAGGCGTGAGCCACCGTGCCCAGCCAAGTTTTGTATTTTTAATAGAGACAGCATTTTACCATGTTGCCCAGGCTGGTCTCAAACTCCTGACCTCAAGTGATCTGCCTGCCTCAGCCTCCCAAAGTGCTGGGATTACAGGCATAAGCCACCACGCCTGGCCTTTATATTGATTTTGTGCAAATCAAATTCATGAAATGTGACTGTACTGCATTTTCGTAAGGCAGCTTATCTATAGTCAGAATGGTAGACCTCGTTTGGTTTGATTTCTCAATATGGAAGATCTTTACTCTTGGGGATAAAATGATGACTGTTCTTTTCTCACACCCTCCTCTGTCACCTCCCTTTCAGAAAGCATGCTCTGAATTGCCATCGGATGAAGCCTGCTCTGTTCAGCGTGCTCTGTGAGATCAAGGAAAAGACAGGTAGGCTGTTTAGAAGACACTTCCGGGCCGAGCACGGTGGCTCATGCCTGTAATCCCAGCACTTTCGGAGGCCGAGGCGGGCAGATCACCTGAGGTCGGATTCGAGACCAGCCTAACCAACATGGAGAAACCCTGTCTCTATTAAAAATACAAAAATTAGCCAAGCGTGGTGACACATGCCTGTAATCCCAGCTACTTGGGGGGCTAAGGCAGGAGAATCGCTTGAACCTGGGAGGCGGAGGTTACGGTGAGCCGAGATGACGCCACTGCACTCCAGCCTGAGCAATAACAGTGAAACTCTGTTACAAAAAAAAAAAACCACTTCCTATGTGTGTTTAGAGCTGCGGCAGCCACACATACCTCTGGTCTTGTCTCAGCCCTGATGTGCATGGTGGGCAATTTTGCTTGTCCCTTCTGTCTTGCAGAAGACCTCTAGGATGTTTTCTTTCTGCCTTATCCTTGCCCTGGTTTCTGGTATGCACACTGATTTATTTTGTAGTTTATAACTGAGAAATACTGTTGCAAATCAGTAACAAGCAGCTGCATTCTAGGTTGAAGATCTAAGAGGTGCTTAGCATTCTGTTATATAGAAAAAGTAAAAATGACAGACTTAGGGAAGTTGAATAAGAACAATTTTGTCAGCTGGGCACGATGGCTCACACCTGTAATCCCAGCACTTTGGGAGGCCGAGGCAGGTGGATCACGAAGTCAGGTGTTCAAGACCAGCCTGGCCAAGATGGTGAAACCCCGTCTCTACTAAAAATACAGAATTAGCGGAGTGTGGTGGTACATGCCTGTAATCCCAGCTACTTGGGTGGCTGAGGCAGGAGAATCGCCTCAGGAGAATCCTGAACCCAGGAGGCAGAGGTTGCAGTGAGCCGAGATCGCGCCATTGCACTCCAGCCTGGGCAACAAGAGTAAGACTCTGTCTCAAAAAAAAAAAAAGAAAGAAAAGAAAAGTTGAAAAAATAGCACAGAGTTCTCATATCTCCTTCTTTGGGCTTCCTATCTCGTCAAAGCCTTCAGAGCCATAGTACAAATATGGAAACCAGGAAATTACGTTGAGTACAGAGCTCTTTAACTGAACTACAGACCTCATTTGGAGTTCCCCAGTTTTTGCCCTAATGCCCTTTTCTGCCCTGAATCCCACATTGTATTGAGTCATCATGTCTCTTTGGTCTCCTGTGATCTGTGACCTTGTCATCCATGAACGATGTTGACCATTTTAAGGAGAAGCGCTCAGTCATTTTGTAGAACATCTGTCAGTGCGGTTTGTCTGACGTTTCCTCTAGATTGGACCAAAGTTGTGAGTTTGTGGCCAGAGTTCCACAGAGGTGATGTGTGTGTCCTCGGCACATTGTGTCAGGAAAAACATGCTGTCAATATGTCCTGTCACTGCTACCATTGACCTTGATCACTTGGTCAAGGTTAATAACAATTTGAAAATAGCTTACAAGTGGGGCCACCAAATAAGGTATTTAAATCAGTGGTCGTCTGCACAAAGGGTCACTTGATTTCTTCGAGTGAGTTGGTCTCTTGAGGTCAATTATTTGAATTTTGTGTGTCACTTCGGAGCATAGCACTTCATATATACAGAGGCTTCTGGAAAGTGTATATGTTGTACAAAAGTGTGTTTCTTTCTGAACACTCTTTTGGTGCAAGATTGATGTGTACTTGACATATACAGTGATAGAGAACAGCAAGAGGGTCTGGATCCTGCCTCCACCTCTGGCTGCATGACCCTGGTCCTTGGCTGAACCTTTCTCTGTTCCTGGCCCTCCTCTGATTTGGGGGCAATAATAATACTTAGCTTGTGGTTACTGAGGACTGTTGAGGACTGTGTGAATTCATATATGTAAGCATGTCTCCTGCCCAGCTGTCAGAAGGGATGTGGTAACTAAAGAAGAAATTCAAGTTTAAATCTACATTTAAGTTTCACCTAAATGCTACGAGGACATGATGTCCCTAACCCTCACCAGTGTGAATTTATTTTTATTTTTATTTTTTTTGAGATGGAGTTTCACTCTTGTTGCCCAGGCTGGAGTGCAATGGCGCGATCTTGGTTCACTTCAAACTCCGCCTCCTGGGTTCAAGCGATTCTCCTGCCTCAGCCTCCCGAGTAGCTGGGATTACAGGTGCCCGCCACCACACCCAGCTAATTTTTTGTATTTTTTATTAGAGATGGGGTTTCACCATGTTAGCAGGCTGGTCTTGAACTCCTGACCTCAGGTGATCGCCTGCCTCTGCCTCTCAAAGTGCTGGGATTACAGGCGTGAGCCCAGGCTGGAGGGCAGTGACATAATCTCAGCCCACTTCAGCCTCTTGGGTGGGTGATCCTCCCACTCCATCCTCCCAAGTAGCTGGGACTACAGGTGCGAGCCAAAAGCTAATTTTTGTATTTTTTGTAGAGAGAGGATTTTGTCATGTTGGTCTCAAACTCCTGGCCTCCCAAAATGCCGGGATTACGTGCATGAGCCACTGTGCCCAACCAGCCTTGTATTCTGTTCTGCCTCTGCCTGCTTCACCCAATCCTCTAAGGAGCCCTGATTCCTTTCAGAGTAAATCTTGGCCCTTGATGTGCTCATTGCTGTTGGGGTGTTGCTGCTCTTGGACACTCTTAGGACACAGAGCTAAGGAATATTTGTGGGTTATTACAGACGTGTGTGTACACACACACAGGTGCGCACACATTCACATCTGTTCTTGTATGTCTGTATATGTTAAAAACCATGCATTCATTACAATATCTTTATTTTTGTTTATTCATTCATTCATTCATTCATTCATTCATTCATTCATTCTCACTCTCTTGCCCAGCCTGGAGTGCAGTGGTGCAATCTCAGCCTCCCAGGTTTAAGCATTTCTCCTGCCTTAGCCTCCGAGTAGCTGGGATTATGGTGTGCACTACCACGCCTGGCTAATTTTGTATTTTTAGTAGAGACAGGGTTTCATCATGTTGGCCAGACTCGTCTCAAACTCCTGACCTCAAGTGACGCCCCCGCCTCAGCCTCCCAAAGTGCTGGGATTACAGATGTGAGCCACCGTGCCCAGCTTATTTTTATTTTTATTTTTTATTTTTTTATTTTATTTTATTTTATTTTTTTTTTTGAGACGGAGTCTCGCTCTGTCGCCCAGGCTGGAGTGCAGTGGCGCGATCTCGGCTCACTGCAAGCTCCGCCTCCCGGGTTCACGCCATTCTCCTGCCTCAGCCTCCCGAGTAGCTGGGACTACAGGCGCCCACAACCGCGCCCGGCTAATTTTTTGTATTTTTAGTAGAGACGGGGTTTGACCGTGGTCTCGATCTCCTGACCTTGTGATCCGCCCGCCTCGGCCTCCCAAAGTGCTGGGATTACAGGCGTGAGCCACCGCGCCCGGCTTATTTTTATTTTTGAGACAGGGTCTCATGCTGTCACCAGGCTGGAATGCAATGGTGAAGTCACAGCTCATTGCAGCCTCAACCTTCTGGGCTCAAGCAATCCTCCCACCTTGGCCTCCCAAAGGGGCGGGATTACATGCGTGAGCCACTATACCTGGCCCATTCCAATATCTTTAATTCTAGTTCACCACAGGGTTCCCACTATTTTTCTCTCTTTCCAGGTTTGTGACTCCTTTCTCCAACAGTGAGAGCCTGCTCCTGTTGTCCTCAGTACTTTTGCTTGTGTAATCCATCTCCCACCTCCTTCACCCCCAAGTATACTTAATCCCCCAGCTAAGCAGACCCCTCTTTGTCCCCACCCCCCAGCAGACTGATGCTGCTGACAGCCTCTACGTGATCCGCCCCCTGTTGGTCTCCAACACCCAGTGCCAGGTCATCCTCCCCGCCGGGGCCAGTTGCTGGGCTGTGATGCCCCTGGCTTCCTGCCCACCTCAGATGCCTCTCAGGGGTGTGTGAATATTTGATGACCTATCTTATCTGTTCCTTATTTAAATTGTGGGGAGCAGGTGCTATGGAAATTGAAACACAATGGTTAGGCTTTCCTGGGGAACCAGACACACAAGTTTCTTGTTAGCAGGGAACTGGTTTTAAGCAAATTTGCCCTCAACTCCCTGGCAGCACTCCCTGCTGGTGCTTCAGCATTCGTATGGTGAGCTGGACAAGCGGGGACCCTGCACCCGAACAAGCCCCAAGTCCTGTGGGCTGAGGGAAACTGCCCAGAGAGGACACGGCCAGTGTGTATCCACCCCCTGGAGACACTGGCTGTGGTCACGTGTTCCTTAGTATTGTGGAATTGTGTAATGTTGGCCCATTTCACTTTTCACGTAATAAAAATAAGTCAGTGTCAGGACCACCTGCAGAGGCATGTGTACCACTAGGCACAGGCAGCCCAAATTGTCCCCTGCTCACCCCTGACCCTGACCCCAGGAAGCAGCCTTTGGGGACTCCCCATTGCCCACAGCAGGTGTTTAGCAATGCAACATCTGGAATTTAGTAATAATAAAAAGCTATTTTAAAAAGTACTTTTAAGGCTGGGTGCCATGACTCACGCCTATAATCCCAGCACTTTGGGAGGCCAAGACAGGTGGACCACCTGAGATCGGGAGTTCGAGACCAGCCTGACCAACATAGCGAAACCCCGTCTCTACTAAAAATGCAAACATTAGCTAGGCGTGGTGGCATGTGCCTGTAATCCCAGTTACTCAGGAGGCTGAGGCAGGAGAGTTGCTTGAATCCAGGAGGCGAAGATTGCAGTGAGACAACATGCGCCACTGCACTCCAGCCTGGGCAACAGAGTAAGACCCTGTCCAAAATAAAAAAGAAGTACTTTAATCAACTGTAGTGTCGGGAAGCTGTCATTCTTGACCTTCTTCCTACCAGTGAGCTGCTTGGGCTGAATGAGAAACTGGTTTTTGAGAGTGTGGGTGTTCAACCTGGGCACGCCTCTTCATGATTCCAGCTGCCCCTGTGTGGATGTTACTGCATGAGTCTGTTAGTCTCAAATGCAGCAGTTTCAGGAGGGAAAACAAGAGTTGATGACAACTGTTGCCAACAAGTGCAGCCGAGATGTCTGTACATTTCAACCCCTGGCGTGGCCCTGCCCCCCCATCCTCCTAGGCTTTGAGGGCCATGCTGAGGACATTTTATGTTTTTAGACAGAGTTTCGCTCTTGTTGCCCAGGCTGGAGTGCAATGGCGTGATCTCGGCTCACTGCAACCTCCGCCTCCCAGGTTCAAGCAATTCTCCTACCTCAGCCTCCCGAGTAGCTGGGATTACAGGCATCTGCCACCACACCCAGGTAACTGTTTGTATGTAGTAGAGAGAGGGTTTCACCATGTTGGTCAGGCTGGTCTCGAACTCCCAACCTCAGGTGATCCGCCCACCTCAACTTCCCAAAGCGCTGGGATTACAGCCATGCGCCATCACGCCCAGTGACATTTTTAATTATTTATTTATTTATTTATTTAAATTAAGATACAGAGCCTCACTGTGTTGCCCAGACTGGCCTCAAACTCCTGGGCTTAAGTGATCCTCCCACCTCAGCTTCCCGAGTGGCTGGGATCACAGGCACACACCGCCATGTCCAGGGGTCGCTGAGGACTTTTTTTCCGGGGGATGAGGTCTTAGTATGTTGCCCAGGTTGGCCTTGAACTCCTGAGCTCAAGTGATCCTCCTGCCTCAGCCTCCCAAGGTGTGGGGTTACAGGCATGCGCCACTGCACCTGGCCACTCAGGACTTTTGATTCCTCTAACCTGAGTCCCAAGGCCACTGCAGGGCTCAGAGCATAGGCCACCTGGGCATTTCCTTGGAAACTAATGGTTTCTTCCCGCTGACTGGCTCAAATGGCTGGGAACGGGGTATGTTTTGGGGGGGTGCAGTAGGACAGGGATTAGACAGCAACTGCTCCTCCCCAAAATGCACAAGGCCGGAGCTGGGGGCTGCCTGTTCCTGAGTATCACCTGGAGTGTTTTCAGATGTCTTTTTACATCAGAAGTGCAGTCAGTGAGTGCTGTAGGTCCCACCTGTGGGCCACCGGTCTTGATGTAAGGAACACCTCAGCCTTCTAGTCTCAGAGACAAGACAGCCAGGGGCAGGAAAGTAAACAGGATCTCAAATCTGCTCCATCTGTCCCCATCCCATGACCAGGAATGGCCAAGTCTTAGCCCAGAGGAAACCGTTCATGGTCCTGATCCTGCACCCTGTGGTACCCACGGGCCACCTATCGAAGGGCAGTCCCATGAGCCGAGGTCTTGGCGTGCTTCTGGATGTAACCCACAGTTCTCACATTGCCCTCTGGCTGAAGTCTGCAGCAGGCCTTGTAGTAAAGACCAAACTTCCACAGAGCATTTAAAGCCTGGTGGGGCAGGACATGGTGGCTCACACCTATAATCCCAGTACTTTGGAAGGCCAAGGTGGGAGGATCGCTGGAGCCCAGGAGTATGAGACCAGCCTGGGCAACACAGTAAGACCCCATCTCTACAACAACAACAACAAAAAGATTAAGTCTGGTGGGTATTGATGGAGCCTGGGCAGGCAGCTTGGGCCTTCCTCAAAATGTTCCCCAGAGCCCTGCACAGCCTGGGGCAGACCCTGTTTCTCCTATTTTACAGATGGGCAGTGGGAAGCTCTAAGAGACAGGGGCCTCCCCAGGGCACACCAGTCACCCGCAGCCAGGTTGCATGCTGCCCCCCCATACACTGTCCTCACTTGTGAAAGGGACCCAGGGCCTGTCTCTCATGGCCTGCGCTCATGGGCCCCACACACCCACCTGTGTCATCTGAACAATGACCATTCCTGGGCAGCGCAGGGTCTAGGATGCGCTATGTTCTCAGGGTCTGTCCTGGTGCCTTTGTTTTTGTTGAATGAAGAACTGTTGTTGGTGACTGATACATATTAACTGAAATCCCTTTCATCCAGTTCCCCTTATGAGGTTCAGAAGATTCAGTGTCTGGGGGCCTGACTTAGAACACAGGGCTTATCACTCACAGCAGCCTGAAAAGAAAGTGGTCCTCAATGTAAACCTGGCATCACCAGATGCACTGCCCGCACTCCCTGGCGAACCCGAGGAATGGCCTGTCGGAGGTATGCAGGCAAGTGCCTCAAAGCTTATCTCCTCGGGTCAGCTTCATCACACCACAGTGCCTGGGCGCTCCTGCCCTGAGGTGGTCTCTGAAGGCCAAGGATATCCTCAGCGTATGCATTTCCTCCCAAACCCTCCTTCCCAGAAACAGCTGTCTTCCTCGGTGTCTGGAGGAGCTGTTCTGAGGAGAACAAAATAAACCCTTATTAGTTGCAGAGCTTTGAATTTAGCTGGGAGGACCAGATACTGGCCACAGTCCCTTTGCTGAGACCCTGGGACTAGGTATCTTGCAGAATTCAAAAGCATTGGATTTAAGATTTGTCACGTTGGCCAGGTACAGTAGCTCACGCCTGTAATCCCAGCACTTTGGGAGGCTGAGGCAGGCGGATCATCTGAGGTCAGGAGTTCGAGACCAGCCTGGCCAATACGGTGAACCACCCCCACCCCTCCCTCACCCACCCATCTCTACTGAAAATACAAAAACTAGTCGGGCATGGTGGCAGGTGCCTGTAATCCTAGCTACATGGGAGGCTGAGGCAGAAGAATCACTTGAACCCAGGATGTGAGGGTTACAGTGAGCTGAGATCACACCACTGTACCCCCGCCTGGGTGACAGAATGAGACTCTGCCTCTAAAAAAAATAAAAATAAAAAATAAAGTTTGTCACATCGATGTTCCCAGTGAGGACTCAGGTGTGGCCTGAATTCACACAGTGGTGTTTGGCACCAGAGCGGGGACAGCCTGGCACATTGGAATGGCTCAGGCTTTACCTCCACGTGAGCATGAGTGACAGCTTGTGTGAAAAGCTTCGGATCTTAGATCTTGAGTGGGCAGGCAGCTTCAAGACGGCGTACTGAGCCCCAGAGGCCCCTTGCAGACCCACCCGGCCATCCCATCCTGGGCGGTTCTCAAAAAGGGGCCTGCTTTGCCTTCTCTACCCTGTGACTGTGTCTCTGGGAAACGAGAAGTTTCTCAGCCAGGCCTGTTGTGCTGCAGGAACTCTTGCTGCCATAGGAGTGCACAGAGCCCCGTTCAGAGGAGCAAATGTAAATAATGCATAACATCAGGGAATGCCTTTTTGTCTTCCTGACTGATGATTGGCCTTGCTAGTAGTTGGCAGGCATAAGCCATTCTCAGGTCTGTTGCAATTACAGAATGGGGTTCTGTAGGTTCAGCCAGGAAGCTGGGGTGTCATGGTGCTCATGGGGGTTCCTTGGTCCCAGCAGTCACCCTAAGGCCCACGAGTCACCTATCTGGAACTGAGATCCTTTTTCTAATTAGCTGTACCCTGGGGCTGAGTCCCATGTACATTTCTTTAGGGTTCTTCTGGGAGTCGACCCCCAGGAGCTGGGGGACTTATTCTCCAGGTTGATTGGAGTGTCCTTTCCTCCCCTCAGTCTCACGGTAACTCACGAATCGAGCCCCTGAGTCTGATCAGCCAGGTGGCTCCAGACACTCACCGCAGGGCTGTTTACATTTGAATTAATTAAAACCAAATGCAATTAACCAGTGCATTCCTCAGCCACACCAGTGACATTTCAAGTCTCAGCAGCCACACAGGGCTGGTGCCGCCTATAATAGACAGATCTAGAACATTCCATCATTGCCAAAGTATCTGTCTGTTGGACAGAAAAATGGATCAGTATATATAAATATATAGATTAAGGAATCTGAAAACAACCTGATGTCCATGATAACTAGAAAAACAAAACGTGTGTCCCGGTGCCGTGGCTCATACCTATAATTCCAGTACTTTGGGAGGCCGAGGTGGGTGGATCACTTGAGGTCAGGGGTTCAAGACCAGCCTGGCCAACATGGTGAAACCCCGTCTCTACTAAAAATATAAAGATTAGCCAGGCGTGGTGGCATATACCCGTAATCCCAGCTATTCAGGAGGCTGAGGCATGAGAATCACTTGCACCTGGGAGGCAGAGGTTGCAGTGAGCTGAGATTGAGCCAATTCTCTCTAGCCTGGGCTACAGAGCAAGACTCTGTCTCAAAGAAAAAGAAAGAAAACAAAACGTGGTCCATCCATCCAATGGAGTATTATTCAGCCGTAGAGAGGAATGAAGTATTGGCACAGGCTACAACGTGGATGCACCTCGAAAACATGATGCTGGGTAGGAGAAGCCAGATGCGAAATGTCACATCACGTGCTGTGTGATTCCATCCATATGAAGAGTCCAGATCAGGCAAATCCATAGAGACAGGAAGACTCGTGGTTGTCCCGGGGCTAGGGAGAGGGAGTAGAGAGTGACTGCTCATAGAGACAGGGTATCTTTAGGGAGGATGAGAATGTTAGCTAGTGGTGGTGGTCGCACAACCTTGGGAATAAACTAAAAACCACTGAATTATTCACTTGAAGCAGGTGAATGTTATGGCATGTTAATTATATCTCAATAAAGCTCACCTCAAGGACTGAGGGTCTTTGCTAGGGGCAGTATCTAAAACAGTGTGCCTGTAGCTTAAGGCCTTAGTGCACATGCACATTCTTATGAATTAGCACTTTTTTGCTGCCTTTTAGAGCTTAACCATTGACGGAAACTGTCTCGTGTGCTTGCAGTTTTCTGGTTTGTCTTCTGACCTCTGACTCCTCTCCTGGAAGAACAGCATCAAGAAAGCGCAGGGCAGATCTGTGGTTCATCTCTGCCCTGTTGTGGGCTTGGCACACCGTAGATACTGAGATACCGGGGAACTCCTTTTTTCCTTTTTTCTTTTTTTCTTTTGAGATGGAGTCTCGCTCTGTCGCCCAGGCTGGAGTGCAATGGCACAGTCTCAGTTCACTGCAACCTCCACTTCCCGGGTTCAAGCAAGTCTCCTGCCTCAGCCTCCCAAGTAGCTAGGATTACAGGTGCCCACCACCACGCCCAGCTAATTTTTGTATTTTTAGTAGAGACGGGATTTCATCATGTTGGCCAGGCTGGTCTCAAACTCCTGACCTCAGGTGATCCACCTGCCTCAGCCTCCCAAAGTGCTGGGATTACAGGCAGGAGCAAGCATGAGCCACTGTGCCCGACCAGAATTTTTTTTTTCTTTCTTTCTTTTTCTTTGTCTTTTTTTTTTTTCTTTGACGGAGTCTCACTTGGTCGCCCAGGCTGGAGTGCAGTGGTGTGATCTCGGCTCACTGCAAACTCTGCCTCCTGGGTTCACGCCATTCTCCTGCCTCTGCCTCCCGAGTAGCTGGGACTACAGGCGCCCGCCATCACACACCACTAATTTTTGGTATTTTTAGTAGAGATGGCATTTCACCGTGTTAGCCAGGATGGTCTGGATCTCCTGACCTCATGATCTGCCCACCTCAGCCTCCCAAAGTGCTGGGATTACAGGTGTGAGCCACCACGCCCAGCCTCTTTTCATTTTATTTATTTATTTATTTTTTTTTTGAGTCAAGATCTCGCTCTGTCACCCAGGCTGGAGGCACTGGAGTGGTCAAAGCTCACTGCTCCTTTGAATTCTCGAGCTCAAGCGATCCTCCCGCTTCAGCCTCTGGAGTAGCTGGACTGTAAGTGGGCACCACCATGCCTGGATATTTTTTTGTGGAGATGGGATCTTGCTGTGTTGCCCAGGCTGGTCTTAAACTCTTGTCCTCAAGCAGTCCTCCCTTCTCAGCCTCTAAAAGTGCTGGGATTACAGGGATGAGCCAACCGGTCCAGCCCCAGTGAACTTACTGATAGATCAGTTCCTTGGGAAATTCCTTTTAGAGTAGTCAGGGCACTGGATGGCCTAAAACTCTTTGACTTTCAGGTTGGGAATTGGTTGGTCATGTTTAGTGTGCATGTTGCTAGGCTGGTTACCTCCCTGTATGAGACTCAGCCAAAGAGGCACCATACCTCATGGTGATTGTAGCCCAGCTCCTGAAGCTTCTAGACCTTTCCCCCATGGATCTCATTAATTGTTGTTTGAAATTAGAGCATTTCTTCAGATGAAAAAATTGGGTCACACAGTGGCTCACACCTGTAATCCCAGCACTTTTGGAGGCTGAGGCGGGTAGATCACAAGGTCAGGAGTTCGAGACCAGCCTGGCCAACATGGTGAAACCCCGTCTCTACTAAAAATACAAGAATTGTATGGTGGCCACCTTAGTTGGGAACTATGGCTAAACATTGTCCTGATTTGATCTTTTGCCGCAAGCAGGCTGGTGTTGCTATCAGAAGACTGTGTGAAAAATGTGATGGCAAGTGTGTGATTTGTGACTCCTATGTGCGTCCCTGCACTCTGGTGCGCCTATGTGATGAGTGTAATTATGGATCTTACCAGGGACGTTGTGTGATCTGTGGAGGCCCTGGGGTCTCTGATGCCTATTATTGTAAGGAGTGCACCATCCAGGAGAAGAATAGGGATGGCTGCCCAAAGATTGTCTATTTGGGGAGCTCTAAGACCTCTTCTATGAACACAAAAAATATGGCTTCAAGAACAGGGTGATTGGTGGGTGGCCTCCTCCTCCCCGCCACCCCACATCAAGCTGCTGCAGCTGCCAGAAAAGATGCCTACTATTACCAGCAGAAAGGGAGCGGAGCCCAGAGCATCACCAGGAGTGCCTGCTGGTGTACTGGCGGCTTGCCACCCCCTCCTCTCCCTTCACCCAGACATGTAGTAGGGATGGAAAAGGATTCTTCACAGAGCACTTTGGCACACCGTATCAGAGAAAAATTGATAGATTAATTAATGGTTTTTACTGAATTCAAGAAGCAAAGATCTGTTCTCCATATTGATATGTTCTCCCTCAACCAGGATCTTCTAAAAAGAAATAATATTTTAGCCTTCTGCTTGAGTAGTTGACTGTGAAACTACGCCCAGTGAAAAACATGTTCTTGCAGCAACTCTGGTGGCAGCTGTCCTTGAGGAACCTTCAGTGTGTGGTGGGAAGCTATCAGAACAAGAAATGTAGGCATTTACTCTTTTTTTTTTTTTTTAATTTGAGACGGAGTCTTGCTCTGTCACCCAGGCTGGAGTACAATGGCTTGATCTCGACTCATCAAAAATTCCACCTGCCGGGGTCAAGCAATTCTCCTGCCTCAGTTGCCCAAGTAGCTGGGATTATAGGCACCCACCACCACACCCGGCTAATTTTTGTATTTTTAGTAGAGATGGGGCTTCACCACGTTGGCCAGGGTGGTCTCGAAATCCTGACCTCAGGTGATCCACCTACCTCAGCCTCCCAAAGTGCTGGTATTACAGGCATGAGCCACCGCTCCCGGCCTACTGTTTTAACACTTGTGCTGGTGTCATGTTATTTTCATTCTGAGAAACTGGAAACTCTTTCTGTTGCTATTATAGTAATAAAGTTGGTGTTTATTTTCTGGTAGTCAAAAAACAAAATTTAGCTGGGCAGGGTGGCAGGTGCCTGTTTTTCTTTTCTTTTCTTTTTTTTTTAGTGGAGTCTCACTCTGTCACTCAGGCTGGAGTGCAGTGGCGCCATCTCGGCTCACTGTAACCTCCACCTCCTGGGTTCAAGCGATTCTCCTGCCTCAGCCTCCTGAGTAGATGGGACTACAGGTGTGTGCCACCATGCCCAGCTAATTTTTTGTATTTTTAGTAGAGACGGGGTTTTAATGTGTTAACCATGATGGTCCCAATCTCCTGACTTCGTGATCCGTCCACTTCGGCCTCCCAAAGTGCTGGGATTACAGGCATGAGCCATTGTGCCCGGCCAAGTGCTGTTTTTCTTAGCTGTGGCCCTTAAATGTTTGCAACTCCTCACAGGGGCCTTGTTTTTCCAGATGTGCTGCCTGGCACATCTGAAAAAATACATATTACAATGTTTTACTGTCTTCCTTTTGCCCTGTTACCACGTGCAGGGACAGTAGCACAGAAAAACAAGCCTAAACCGCATGTCATTTTTATTCAGCATCAGCAGTTCATATAATTGTTTGTTTATTTTGTGAGATAGGGTCTTGCTCTGTCACCCAGGCTGGAGTACAGTGGCGTGATCATGGCTCAATGCATTCTTGACTTCCCAGGTTCAGGTGATCCTCCCACCTCAGCCTCTCAAATAGCTGAGACTACAGATACAAGCCACCTTGTCTGGCAAATTTTTGTATTTCTTATAGATGGGGGTCTTGCTATGTTGCCCAGGCTGGTCTTGAACTCCTGGGCTTAAGTGATCCTCCCATCTCAGTCCCTCAAAGTGCTAGGATTACAGGCATGAACCACCACATGCTCGGCCTATTTATTTTTTAAATGTACAAAACAGTAGGAACTTTTTTAAAAAATCACCTAATAGTTTATTTCAGAACTGCAGGGTTTTAATTAACAAACATGTAAACATATGGAAATGAAATTAATTTGCATATTTGGTTGTGGTTCCAGCATCTTCATTTCTCACGTGTCCGTGTGAAAAGATCACCAAACAGGCTTCGTGTGAGCAACATGGCTGTTTATTTCACCTGGGTGCAGGTGGGCTGAGTCCGAAAAAGGAGTCAGCAAAGGGTGATGGCATTATCATTAGTTCTTACAGGTTTTGGGATACGCAGTGGAGTTAGGAGCAATGTTTTATGGGCTGCGGGTGGATCTCACAAAGTACATTCTCAAGGGTGGGGAGAATTACAAAGAACCTTCTTAAGGGTGGAGGAGATTACAAAGTACATTGACCAGTTAGGTTGGAGAAGAAACAAATGACAATGGTGGAATGTCATCAGTTAAGGCTATTTTCCTTTCTTTTGTGGATCTTCAGTGGCTTCAGGCCATCTGGATGTTTACGTGCAGATCACAAGGGATATGATGGCTTAGCTTGGGCTCAGAGGCCTGACACTTCAGTTATGACTGGTTGTGATATGTTTTAATTAGAGATGATGGAGATTTGCCTAGTGTGATAATCCCTCAGTTGGATGAATATCTAGTGTGTGGCAGTCACTATTTCAGAAACTGATGAGTGTTTGTTAAGGGTTATTCTTTTTAAAGTCCTGTGGATCTGAGAAACTTCCATGACTTAAGAATTTATCTAGAATGTTACTTTTTTTTTTTTTTTTTTTGAGATGGAGTCTCGCACTGTCACCCAGGCTGGAGTATCTTGACTCACCTCAATCTCTGCCTCCCAGGTTCAAGAGATTCTCCTGCCTTAGCCTCCCAAGTAGCTGGGATTACAGGTGTGCACTACCACGCCCAGCTAATTTTATATTTTTAGTAGAGATGGGGTTTCGCCATGTTGGCCGGACTGGTCTGTCTCAGAGAACAGAACAAAGCCTGTTCTAGTGCCTGTCCTAGAATGTTACTTAAATGAACTAACCTGTGGGATGTGGCCTAAAAGGTAAAGCCAGGCAGTTCTCGATACAAACAGTCTGGGTTCATGGCCGGGCGCGGTGGCTCAAGCCTGTAATCCCAGCACTTTGGGAGGCCGAGGCGGGTGGATCACGAGGTCAGGAGATCGAGACTATCCTGGCTAACATGGTGAAACCCCGTCTCTACTAAAAATACAAAAAAAAACTAGCCGGGCGTGGTGGCGGGCGCCTGTAGTCTCAGCTACTTGGGAGGCTGAGGCGGGAGAATGGCGTGAACCCGGGAGGCGGAGCTTGCAGTGAGCCAAGATCATGCCACTGCACTCCAGCCTGGGAGACACAGCGAGACTCCGTCTCAGAAAAAAAAAAAAAAAAAAAACCGTCTGGGTTCTAGAAGTCTCTTTGTTTAGAGTTAAGGAGTAACCTCAGTGCCCATGATGCCCAGGAAACCATAAGATAAAACAGCCCTTGGGCCCGAAGGTGGCTCACGCCTGTAATCCCAGCCCTTTGGGAGGCCAAGGGGGGCGGTTCGCGAGGTTAGGAGCTTGAGACCAGCCTGGCCAACATAGTAAAACCCCAACTCTACTAAAAATACAAAAATTAGCCAGGTATGGTGGGGCATGCCTGTAGTCCCATCTACTCGGGAGGCTGAGGCAGGAAAATTGCTTGAACCCTGGAGGTGGAGGTTGCAGTGAGCCGAGATTATGCCACTGCACTCCAGCTTGAGCAACAGAGTGAGACTTCATCTCAAAAAAAAAAAACCAAAAAACAAAAATAAAAAAAGTAAAAAGCCCTTGGTTGTGTCAGACCACACCTTGAGGTCTGTTGGGGGCAGTGTGGAGGTTAGGAGGAGTTGTCCGTTACATCCATGACTCTCTGGGTGGCTCCAGCTGTAGGGACACCCTTCAGCCTATGAATGGGTCACATCTTCTTCGTCGTGCCGTGCTGCCTGCTGGTCTGTCCCACTCCCGAGTTTCTGGTCTCCTTGACTGGACCCTGCTGGTCTGAGCCGAGGAGGGACCTCCCTGCCTACCTGTGTCTGATTTGAAGCAGTGGCTCTAAAATATCTCCAGGAAGACTGGGGTTTGCTGTGGGGTTTGAGGACATGCCCATTATCAGGTTAAGGAAGGTTCTTTCTATTCTTTGATTTGCCTAAGGGTTTTATTTTTTTGAATCAGAGTCTCGTTCTGTCACCCAGGCTGGAGTGCAGTGGCACAATCTTGGCTCACTGCAACCTCCGCCTCTTGGGTGCAAGCAATTCTCGAGCCTCTACCTCCTGAGGAGCTGGGATTACAGGAGCGCGCCACCACACCCAGCTAATTTTTCTTTCTTTTTTTTTTTTTTGAGACAAAGTTTCACTCTTGTTGCCCAGGTTGTAGTACAATGCCATGATCTTGGCTCATAACCTCCACCTCCTGGGTTCAAGCGATTCTCCTGCCTCAGCCCCCCGAGTAGCTGGGATTATAGGCGTGTGCCACCACGCCCAGCTAATTTTGTATTTTTAGTAGAGATGGGGTTTCTCCATGTTGGTCAGGCTGGTCTCCAACTCCTGACCTGAGGTGATCCGCCCGCCTCGACCTTCCAAAGTAGTGGGTTTACAGGCGTGAGCCACCACGCCCAGGTAATTTTTCTATTTTTACTAGAGATGGGGTTTCACTATGTTGGCCAGGCTGGTCTGGAACTCCTGACCTCAGGTGATCCCTCCCAACCCCAGCCTCCTAAAGTGCTGGGATTAGGGCATGAACCACCATGCCTGGCCAGGTTTGCCCAAGGGTTTTAATTGATTTTGTTAATTTTCTGTATCTTTTTATTGGCCGCGAAGGGGGTCTTGCTTTGTGGATCTGACTGGAGTACAGTGGCATAGTCACAGCCCACTGCAGCTTCAACCTCCAGGGCTCAAGCAATCTTCCTGTCTCAGCTTCCTGAGTAGCTGGGATTACAGGTGTGTGCCACCACACCTGACTCATTTTTAAAAACTTTTTGTAGAGATGGGGTTTTGCTGTGTTGCCCAGGTTGGTCTCAAACTCCTGAACTGAAGTGATCTTCCCACCTCAGCCTCCCAAAATGCTGGGATTACAGGTGTAAGCCACTGCACCTGGCCTTTCTGCATCTTTGTTTTGTTTTGTTTTGTTTTGTTTTTTTGAGATGGAGTCTCGCTCTGTTGCCCAGGCTGGAGTGCAATGGTGCGATCTCGGCTCACTGCAAGCTCCACCTCCCGGATTCAAGCTATTCTCATGTCTCAGCCTCCCGAGTAGCTGGGATCACAGGCGCCCGCCACCACGCCCAGCTAATTTTTCTGTTTTTAGTAAAGATGGGGTTTCACCATGTTGGTCAGGTTGGTCTCCAACTCCTGACCTCAGGTGATCCACCTGTCTCAGCCTCCCAAAGTGTTGGGATTACAGGCGTGAGCCATCGCCCGTGGCCTTTTTTTTTTTTTTTTTTTGAGACAGAGTCTCTCCCAGTCGCCCAGGCGAGAGTGCAGGAGCGTGATCTCAGCTTACTGCAAACTCTGCCTCCCAGGTTCAAGCAATTCTCCTGCCTAACCCTCCCAAGTAGCTGGCATTACAGATGCCCACCACCATGCCTGGCTAATTTTTGTATTTTTAGTAGAGACGGGGTTTCACCATGTTGGCCAGGCTGGTCTTCAACTCCTGACTTTGTGATCCACCCGCCTCCCAAAGTGCTGGGATTAAAGGCGTGAGCCACCACGCCTGGACTTCTGTATCTTTGAAGCTATGGCTTTTCTCCTTTCAGTTATGGCAGTGATTTACATTGATTTTCATGTACATTTCTTTATATTCATTTTCATTTACATTGATGATATACACTGGTAGACTTTGAAAGCACCTGTGTGCAGAGATAATTCCTCTTGGTTATGATTTATTTATACATACACAGATGCGGCCGACTTCAGTTTGATTGTCTATTTAGCCATTTCAGTCCTATTACATGAATGAGACTGGACTATGATTTTCTCCCTCAACTCTGTCTTAAGTTCGCAGCAAAGTTCTCCAAACAATGATTGGGTGGCTTTTCCTAGTTCTGTTCTCTGAGGCAGTTTGTTGGAGAAAGGGATTCTTCCTTCTTTGAGAGCCTGGTAGCACTGTCTATAAAATGGCCCAGTGTCCTTCATATGTGGGCAGGGAAGGGTTTCTTAGCGCAAGCTCCTGTTTTCTGAGCATTATTCTGTGAGGCCAGGCATGGGATGTTTCCAGGTGATCAGGGCAGTTCCAGACTCAGGTAGCAGAGACCCTCAGGGCCATAGAGTAGAGAGATGGGGCCAGCAGAAGGGAGGGACAGCTTCTGGGGACATGTGTGAGCCAGGACCTGACTGATGGGACACATCCGCTTTCTTTTTTTTTGAGACGGAGTCTCACTCTCACCCAGCCTGGAATGCAATGGCACGATCTCGGCTTACTGCAATCTCGGCCTCCTGGGTTCAAGCGATTCTCCTGCCTCAGCCTCCTGAGTATCTGGGACTACAGGTGCCCCCCACCATGCCCGGCTACCTTTTTTTTTTTTTTTTTAATTTTTTGTAGAGAAGGGGTTTCACCATGTTGGTCAGGCAGGTCTCAAACTCCTGACCTCATGATCCACCTGCTTCAGCCTCCCAAAGTGCTGGGATTGCAGGCATGAGCTACTGTGCCCAGCCCACCTCCGCTTTCTTGCTGGGAAAGAGCTCATGACTCAGGCCTGAGCTTGGTGTTCCTGGAGCCCTGGTGAAACAGGAGTGTTCCCGTCTCCCCCTTGTAGGGCGTGCGACAGGGGTGTGGCTCACTTATTCGGTGCCGGCAGCTCAAAGCCCTAGTGGGGAGCATGCGGGGGAGCAGGTGGGGGAAGCGTGGGCTCCAACCCCATAGCAGCAGCTCAGTGTCTAGGGTTGTGTTTCCAGCTCCCAAAGCCCCAGTGGGCGTGCGTTACAGTGTGCTCTTTCAGCTTAGCTGTCCCTGTCCGCAGGTGGCTTGTGTTAATCAGCTCAGTTAGACCCTCTGCCCTATCTCAAGGATAAAGGGCTTTCTGTATTCTGGGGTTCTTGTCTTAGTGTACTGGAAAAATCGGATCACATGTGGGCTTGGAGAATGAGTACAAGGTTTTATTGAGTGGTGTAGGTAGCTCTCAGCAGATGGATGGGGAGCCCAAAGGGGGTTGGATTGGGAAGGTGGTCTTGCCCTGGAGTTGGGCTGCTCAGCGACTGGGCTCTCCTGGACTTCCCTCGGTGTCCACATCGTTCCGCCTTCAAGCCCGCCAGCGTCTATTGGTGTGTTCTGCTAGTGTGTTCCTCTCGACGTCCAGCTGCTTGTGTGTGTCTGCTTAAGGTCTCAGGCTTATTTGGGCACAAGATGGGGGGCGTGGCAGGCCAAAAGGCAACTTTTTGGCCACGAAAACAGAAATGCTTGTTCTCACTTAGGTCCAAGGGTGGAGCCCTTGCTAGGGACCCCGCCCTTCTCTACCCAGCACTTCCCTGCCCCACTCCCATATCACTGGGAAGCTAGATTGGAACTTAGAGGTGAGAGGTGCCAGCAGCAGCAGGGTTTGGGGGGTGGGAGGAGGTGCCAGGAGCAAATGAGGCCAGATCCCAAAGGTAAGGGGCCTTGGGTTCTCATGGAAGAGTCCTGCTGGCCTTCTGCCTTCACAGTGTTGGGCTCCCCAGCCTCCTGCTGGGGCTACCCCATGATGTTCTTCACATCCCAGGGCACTCTCCTGGGCCAAGGAACACTCTCCTTGGCCAATAACCTCATCTAGTCCTTCAGCTCCCAAAACCAATGGCAGCACTGCATGGCCTGGGTTGCTGCAGCCTTCCTGACACCCCTGGGCTGGCATTCTTGGGGTTAGACAGGCCTGCTTCCCACCAAACAGGTCTCTCAAAGCGAGTAGGTCGCTCCTGCTGCAGCGTGGTCTTTGTCTCCCCTTCCTTGTTTGGTGTCCTGGCGTTTTCTCCACTGGAAGCGCTGGAGCAGGCGCTCTGCCCTGTGTCATCACCTGGACGCAGGAACGCGGAACTCTGGCTCTTTCTAGGTGGCAATGCCACTGCCACCCGAAAGACAGTAATGACGCAGAGGGGAAGCAGGCATCCTACAGATGTGTGCGAGGAAATAGGTTTACTCTCAATTCTGGACTGTTCCACCCCAGCTCTTATGGGCCCTGAGAGTTTGGATCTGGGACTGGGGTGGTTCAGAGGCTCATCGGAGTTTCAAGCAGCTGCTCAGGCTCAGCCTTCAGGGCCCTCCAGCCTCAGGCAGGGTTTTGGCCACCCCAGCATGGTGGCCATGTAAAACAGAAGCAAGATGAACTACTGGGGAAAAGAAAGGAAAAATAAAACAGACATACAAGTCAGTAAGGCCAAAAGTTGTGTTAAATTCAGTAGACGTCAAATTACTCTGTCAAATTGCAATACATTTCCACGTGCAGATGCTGGTGTCTATGCTGGCCTCGCTGTAGACAGGTGACCGGTGTGGGCTGGCCCAGAGGACAGATCACCTTTCTAGGAGTCCTAAACAAGGTAAAATCCGGCTGGGTGTAGTGGTCCATGCCTGTAATCCTAGCACTTTGGGAGGCCAAGGCCGGAGGATCATTTGAATTCAGGAGTTCAAGACCAGCCTGGGCAACATGGCAAAACCTCATCTCCACAAAAAAATATAAAAATTAACTGGGCAGGGTGGCGCATGCCTGTAGCCCCAGCTACTCAGGAGGCTGAGCCGGGAGGATCACTTGAGCCCAGGAAGTCAAGGCTGCAGTGAGCTGAGATTGTGCCACTGCACTCCTGCCTGAGTGACCTTCCCAATAGCTGGTGTTTTCTCTTTTAAGCAGTTGGGGTCTAAGTACAGAAGGTTATTTATCACCTGCCTCCCCTATCCCTGTCCTCCAATATCAGAGGCCTTGTTTAGGGAGGAAGCACCCTCACAACATGAGAGTGACTCCTTGCCAGAATTCCTTGTAGAACTTATTTCCTTATTACCTTTGGCTCTTTGACTACAAGATAAGCTGGAGCTGATGGAAGTTGAGCTCTCATTCTGAAAATCGGGACAGGAAAGTTAACCTCAGCCCAGGTCCCAGTTACCGCGCTGGGTCCCACCGGCAGAGCTGTGGCCAGTGGCCCCGTTCTTTCCAAGGGCCACTGCTCAGGAGGCCGGTAGCGTAGGAGATCCTGGTAGCAGCAGCAAGACCCTGGTTCTTATCCCCCCAGGGCAAGCAGCAGCCACTTGTCATCCTCAAAGCTCAGGCCCAGCACTCAGTAGGTGCTCAGGAAGTGACTGAAAAAGCCTCGAAAGGTTTCTAGAAAGCAGGAAGTCCCCATGTTTTCTCCTTAATGTCAGTTTTCACCTGTGCAGAGTCACCGGCACTGTCAGTTCCAGACTTGGTGGGTGGACCCAAGGGCAGGTGGATGTGCGTGTCTGCGCCTGCGCCTGTGTGATCGGAGCAAGCTATGACTATGGGTGCCCACTGCGACTCAGGTCGCACACTAGGCTTGGGTTCTCTGTCACCAAAGGACTCCTCAGAGAGAGGTTTGGCTGCCTCTCACCAGGCGTCAACCCTCTGTTTCAGATTCCACAGTTTAATCCGTCTCCAGTGCTCATTCCGGTTGTGGATGGTAGGGGGAGATGGGGAGGAGGCTCAGCCTCCACGATCGATTGATTGGCACAGGAGGCCCTGCCTCTGCTTTTGAGGGGCCAGCTTCTTGCTGATTGGAGACAGCAGGGAGGGCGTGAGGTGAGTGTTTTGCTTAGTCCCACACCCTGATGCGCTCCGTGCCGGGCCTGTGGTTCTATGTAATTCCATCCAGTCAGGTGCCTGCAGCAGCTCCATTCACAACTGGGGCCTGCATCCAGCAGTGACCATTGACAGCCACATGATTGGAAAGTGGCAGACCCAAGGGGTCAGTCAGGGCACCTGATTTAATCCATGGGTTAGTCTTCTCCCTGGGGGGCTGGGGTCCCAGAGATGGTTCCCACTTGCTGTGGCAAGGAGGCAGGAGCATAGCCCACTGCCAAGTGAGAGCACTGCTGAGTGGGTGAGGGGGCAGGTGAGCAGCTTGGGGAAGTCAGGACAAGGGAGGGTCCCCTCTGAGCCTTCTGCTTTTCCTCACATCTTTGTTCCTGAGGAGAAAAATTAAAGCAACGTGGGGTTATGTTCCTTTCTTAATCTACTCAGGCCACCCTAACAAAATGCCACAGACTGGGTGGTTTACAAAGTAGAAACTTATTTCTCACAGTTCTGGGACCTAGAAAGTCCCAGACGAAGGTGCTGGCCAGGTAAAGTTCATTATGAGGCCTTTTCTCTTGGCTTGTAGGCGGCCGCCATCTTGCTGTGAGCTCACATGACCTCTGAGGGAAAGCGAGCTCTCTGGGGTCTCTGCCCATCAGGACATTAATCCTGTCAGATCAGGGCTATATCCTTATGACCTCATTTAACCTTAATCACCTCCTAAAAGCCCCACCTCCAAATAGTCATGTTGAGACTTAGGGCTTCAACATGTGAATTTGGAGGTAACACAAACATTCGGCTCACAGCATTGCCATATTGTTTCTTAGAAAAACATAATCCTGATTTTATTTTATGTCATGGTTTGATTTACTGGGGTTTCTGTCACACACAGTAAGTTGGGAACAGAAGGAAACCTGGCAGTTTGAGGAGGGGGGTGCCTTTGTTTCAGGTCTGTTTCCCCATGTGAATGCCTCTAACAGATGGTATCCCTGAACCGAGCTTCTGGTACCTCCAGCCTCCCTGCCTGCCAGTCAAGGGCCCTGGGGGAGCTGAGGAGCACAGCTGAGAAGCTCTGGAACAGTCACCGGAACTGAGCTTGCTGTAATTGATGGTAACGCATGTCTAATGACCATAATTAGGCTAGCAGCAGTGTACGGGGAGCACAAAGGCACGGTGCTGAGGGAGCTGTTGTAGGCGCCACCCAAGTGGCAGCTGGCAGGGCAGATGTCCCCAGCATAGACTGATGGTGGCGACTAAGGCACGGCGGTTCTCCTTGGTAACTTAGCTTTTTAAGTTTTGCTTCTGCTCATAATACGTATATAGCAAAAATGCATACTTTTTTTTTTTTTTTGAGACGGAGTCTCACTCTGTTGCCCAGGCTGGAGATCTCAGCTCACTGCAACCTCCACCTCCTGGGTTCAGGCAGTTCTCCTGCCTCAGCCTCCCAAGTAGCTGAGATTACAGGCATGCGCCATCACACCCACCTAATTTTTTTTTTTTTTTTTTAGTAGAGATGGGTTTTCACCGTGTTGGCCAGGCTAGTCTCAAACTCCTGGCCTCAAATGATCCGCCTGCCTCAGCCTCCCAAAGTGCTGGAATTATAGGCGTGAGCTACCGCACCTGGCCTCAAAAATGCATAATCTTTTTGTTTGTTTGTTTGTTTGTTTTTGCCGGGTGTGGTAGCAGGTACCTGTAGTCCCAGCTACTCAGGAGGCTGAGGCAGGAGAATGGCATGAACCCGGAAGGCGGAGCTTGCAGTGAGCCGAGATTGCACCACTGCACTCCAGCCTGGGTGACAGAGTGAGACTCTGTCTCAAAAAAAAAAAAAAAAAGGCTTATCACATCTGATTGCCTCATAAAGGCACCCTCAAAAGACTCACAGGTGACATCACAGGGCCCGAGGGTGACAGGTATGCTGTCTGTGCCCAAAGTCATGCACATCTGCACCCTTCTGGTTCCCCACGATTACAAACACTGTGCCTCCTGTAAATACATTTTTGTTTGTAGGTGTCAGTACCCCATAGGATAAATTCTAGGTACAGAATGGGAATTTGGAGATTAAAGATTATGCAGTTTTTCAAGGTTAACCAGTATCTCAAAACTCTTCTCCAGAAATGCTGTACAATGCATACCCCTTGAAGAGTAACTGGAAAGGCACAGGTGTTCTCACTTTAATTTGAGAGCTTTTTTGTTCTTGTTTTTGTTCTTTAACATAGAGTCTCGCTCTGTTGCCCAGGTTGGAGTGCAGTGGCGCGATCTTGGCCCACTACAACCTCAGTCTCCCGAGCAGCTGGGATTACAGGCGTGTATCACTATGCTCAGCTAATTTTTGTATTTTTAGTAGAGATGGGGTTTCACCATGTTGGCCAGGCTGGTCTTGAACTTTTGACCTCAGGTGATTCGCCCGCCTCAGCCTCTCACTATAATTTGAGAGTTTTAATTGGAGGACAGTAAGTCCTGTGGGTTTTGTTATATTTTTTAAAAATCCTCAGGCCAGCTGTGGTGGCTCACATCTATAATCCCAGCACTTTGGGAGACCAAGGTGGAGGCTCGCTTGAGGCCAGGAGTTTGAGACCAGCCTGGGCAACATAGTGAGACCCCATCTCTACAAAAATAAAAAATTAGCCAGGTGTGGTGGCATGTGTATAGTTCCAACTACTCAGGAAGCTGAGGCAAGGGGATTGCTTGACCCCAGGAGGTCGAGGTTACAGAAAGCTATGATGATGCTACTATATTCCACCCTAGGCAACAAAGACAGACCCCCAAAATAATAAATACAATAAAAATCCTCAACATTTAGTGTGGTGCCTGCACTTTGGGAGGCCAAGGTGCGCAGATCACGAGGTCAGGAGATCGAGACCATCCTGGCCAACGTGGTGAAAACCCATCTCTACTAAATATACAAAAATTAGCTGGACATGGTGGCGTGTGCCTGTAATCCCAGCTACTTGGGAGGCTGAGGCAGGAGAATCACTTGAACCAGGGAGTCGGAGGTTGCAGTGAGCCAAGATCGTGCCACTGCATCCAGCCTGGCAACAGAGCGAGACTTCGTCTCAAGAAAAAAAAAATTTTTTTTTAGAGACAGGATCTCACCATGTTGCCCAGGCTGGTCTCAAACTCCAGAGGTCAAGCAATCCTACCACCTCAGCCTCCCAAAGTGCTGGGATTATAGACATAAGCCCCCTGGCCCGGCCCCTAAATACATAAATGAATGAATGAAAGAATGCCACATATTCTGCGGCAGCCCTGCATTTCACACCCACATGAACACACACTCTCATTAAGCTGCATGTGCCAACATTGACTGTGCTCCTTTCCCTATTTCAACTGGGCCTGTAATGGAAGGTGTGGAGGTGGCTTTTCTCGCCCCGGCTGTCAGAGCATGCCGGGGTTCCTGTGTGCAGGGACTGGGTCCTGTGTATCCTCCGCCCACGAATGACGCCTGGCTGGGACCTCCACGGGTGCTCAGGAAGGAGCTGCTGAACAAGATTCAGGGGCATGTGGGACATCTGTGCTTGTCAGAGGCCATGCAAGGCTCCGCGAGGGAACAGTTCCAAAGGCAGGTCCAGAAGAATGTTAGAGACTGGGTTTCTTTTGAACAAAAGAGCGGCATGGTGTGTTTGAAGAGGGTCGGCCTGCAGGTGTGCATGAGGGATGGGAGGGGAGAGACTTTCCTCCGCAGGTCACAAAGGGCAGGAGAGGGTTAGCACAGTAGGGGCCCAGGGAGGGGTAAGTGGAAAGTTGATTGTTGAGGCGGAATCAATAGGATTTGAAAACAGAGGGACCACCGAGAGGACAGCCAGTGTCTGTTTTGAGCCAGGAGAGATTAGGAGGAGAGGGGAGCGTCATTACAAGGTATAGGCAAACACAGGCTAATTCTGGGAGCAGCCTTTACCTGGCTCTCCAAGGGTGTCCACTTACTGTGACTGTCACCCATATCTGTAAGACCCAGATTGTGGGCACAGCACCCTATGAGCATCATTCCAAGTGGGCTGTCCTTGCTCATGGGTGCTGGCGGTGGGAGGAACTAAAACAGACAGCTGGAGCTTTTTTTTTTTTTTTGAGACAGTCTCGCTCTGTCGCCCAGGCTGGAGTGCAGTGACGCAATCTTGGCTCACTGTAAGCTCCGCTCCCGGGTTCACGCCATTCTCCTGCCTCAGCTTCCCAAGTAGCTGGGACTACAGGTGCCCGCCACCACGCCTGGCTAATTTTTTTTGTATTTTTAGTAGAGATGGGGTTTCACCGTGTTAGCCAAGATGGTGGAGCTTCTTGAAGATGAAGTAAGATTGTTAGAAAACTGGGTCTCCAGGCTGGGCATGGGGGCTCACGCCTGTAAGACTTTAAGACTCTGTCTTAAAAAAAAAAAAAGCGGGGGGGACGGAAATTGGGCCTCCAAACTGGAAGGCTGACTGCCAGCCGATAAAAGGGACACTTTTCCTTTAGCCATTTCAGAAAGAGCCTCGGTGTAGCCCAAAGAGACTGAGTGAGCTGGTGGTGAGGGGCCTTGAGTATGAGGTGGCGGGAACCTGCAGTTCAGCCTGGCACTCGGGGAGAAGGGGGTATTTTCTGAAGCTCTGAGGCCAAGGGCCACAGTGGCCACAGGCTGCAGGGAGCCAGCACCAAGTATAGCCTGAAGTGTCTGCTTAAATAAGTACGTGGAGGCAGAGGAGGGTGTCTATGAAGAGAGAGAGCCAAGCTTGAGTGATATTCACAAAAGCAGTTTGAGGAATATCCACTCCGATACAGTTCAGCCTCCCAAGGGGATGTATCCTGATGCCCTCATTCCTGGTAATGATTTTTCATAGACGTGGTGATAGAAATTTTAGAAACAGGCCAGGTGCAGTGGCTCACGCTTGTAATCCCAGCACTTTGGGAGGCCGAGGCAGGCGGATCATGAGGTCAGGAGTTCGAGACCAGCCTGGCCAACATAGTGAAACCTTGTCTCTACTAAAAATACAAAAATTAGCCGGGCGTGGTGGCATACACCTGTAGTCCCAGCTACTCGGGAGGCTGAGGCAGGAGAATCGCTTGAACCTGGGAGGCGGAGGTTGCAGTGAGTGGAGATCACACCATTGCACTCCAGCCTGGGTGACAGAGTGAGATTCCATGTCAAAAAAAAAAAAAAAAAAAAAGCCTGATTCTAAGATAGCACTTTTTTTTTTTTTTTTTCCCTGGGACCGGGTCTCTCTGTCCTCAAGGCCGGAGTGCAGTGGCAAGATCTCAGCTCACTGCATCCTCTGCCTCCCGGGTTCAAGCAATTCTCCTGCCTCAGCCTCCCAAGTAGCTGGTATTACAGGTAGGCACCACCACACTTGGCTAATTTTTGTATTTTTAGTAGAGACAGGGTTTCACCATGTTGGCCACGCTGGTCTCAAACTCCTGACCTCAAGTGATCCGCCCACCTCAGTTCCCAAAGTGCTAGGATTACAGGCATGAGCTGCTGTGCCTGGCCTTGAAGCCACCTTTTCACCCAGCCCCACCTGCGAAAGCTGCAGCTCCAGGCTTTTTACTTGGGAGAATGGGGCGCCATTGGCTGTGCTGCCCACGGCAGAATCTGGGAATGACCCTGGACTCTTCTCTGACACCTGTGTCTCAGGGCTCGAATCCTGGGGGTTCTCTGACTGCCCCGTAGCTGACCTGCAGACCCCATAGCTGTGTATACCTTGATGGTGGCTGCCCCTTGACTGCTTCCCCTGCAGTCCAGCCCTGCTCCTATGCAGGTCCCCTCTCTGCAGAGCTGGAATGGCTTTTCCAAATTGTAGAGTCCAGTAATTATCTTGTTTCTCTGCTTAAAATCTTTCAGTGGGTTATTTCATCTTTTCTGGCACTTTCTTCATCAGGCTTTTCCTCTCTAGCTTTATAACAGCACCCCCGCCCAACACACACTCCCCCACCCACCAGCCACAAGAGGCCTACAACTGCACAGTCCTGGGCCCAGGCCAGCCATGCTGCCGGTGCCAGCCTGCCACTTACCTTTATCAGTGTGCAGCATCTCGGGCGCCCCCTCTTCCCCAGCACTTCTGGAGACTCAGTTCAGGGGTTCAGGTGTCCCCAGCAACAGGCGCCTGCCTGGCCCTGCTGCGTGCACACAGCTGTGGCCAAGGTTTGCCCTCATGGGCCACGCCAAACTGCGACCTGTCTCTCCCCATTCCTCCCCAGAATGCACTCTGAGGATGGCACTTGAACCCATGTCTTAGCGGGGTGCTCAGTGTCCAGCATCTAATTTGGTGATAAAGTGGAGTATTCCTTTCTCCCGAAGGTTCTATGCAAAAATCTTCAGACATAATGCCAGTGCTCACATGTTCTCATGGTTTGTTTTCTCTCCAGAAAATGAACTGTGATTTGTCCCCGTCTCTCTTATCTAGTGGTGAGCATCCGTGGCATTCAGGACGAAGATCCCCCTGGCGCCCAGCTCCTGAGGCTGGATAACATGCTGCTGGCCGAGGGCGTGTGCAGGCCCGAGAAGAGAGGAAGAGGAGGAGCGGTGGCCGGGGCCAGCACAGCAACACCAGGTGGCTGTCCAAATGACAATAGCATTGAGCACTCTGACTACAGGGCCAAGCTGTCCCAGATCCGACAGATTTACCACTCTGAGCTAGAGAAATATGAACAGGTGATCTTTCTGCATGGAAGAGTTTCTGTCATGTGAATGCGCATTTGTCAAAGCGAAACACGGAACGCTAACCACCTTTCTTTCGTGGTGCAGAACAGGGAGTCCATGCAGTTGGTCACTGCAGAGGTGGCCGATTTTTACTGAAAGCCCTTTCCATTTACTTAACAGTCACCCGCCGGTGTGTGAGCCACAGGGGGTGGCAGGCGGCCGCTCCGCTGTGGAACCTGCTGCCCCGTGCCACCCTGCTGCCTAGTCACAGGCCGGCGTGTCTGTGCTCCCACCCCAGGCATGCCGTGAGTTCACCACACACGTCACCAACCTCCTCCAGGAGCAGAGCAGGATGAGGCCCGTCTCCCCTAAGGAGATTGAGCGCATGGTCGGCGCCATTCACGGCAAGTTCAGCGCCATCCAGATGCAATTGAAGCAGAGCACCTGTGAGGCGGTGATGACCCTGCGCTCGCGGCTGCTTGATGCCAGGTCAGGGCCGCATGCACCCGAGACCTCAAGCGCTGGCTCTGAGGGACTGGAGGGAAGTAGTGCTGGCTTGGGTTGAAGACAGCCCTGGAGGCTGTGTCCGCAGTCACGGTTGGAGGCCTCACACAGCGTCTTGGGAGGAAGGCCCGAAGTATTGCTGTTTTCATTTTTATTTATTTTTATTTTGTTTTGGTTTTATTTATTTATTTATTTGAGACTGAGTCTCACGCTGGTGCCCAGGCTGGAGTGCAGTGGCACGATCTCGGCTCACTGTAAGCTCCACTTCTTGGGTTCAAGCGATTCTCCTGCTTCAGCCTCCCGAGTAGCTGGGATTACAGGCACCCGCCACCATGCCCAGCTAATTTTTGTGTTTTTAGTAGAGACGGGGTTTCACTATATTGACCAGACTGGTCTCGAACTCCTAACCTCAAGTGATTGCTGTTTTCAGAACTACTGGAAAATCATACTCAGAACTAGAGGTGGGGGTGGTACTAGAGTCCTAGCATATTAACGCCGACAAAGGCTGGCTGTTTTTGCAGGCGCAAGCGGCGGAATTTCAGCAAGCAGGCGACGGAAGTGCTGAATGAGTATTTTTACTCGCATTTGAACAACCCTTACCCCAGCGAAGAAGCCAAAGAAGAGCTGGCCAGGAAGGGCGGCATCACTGTCTCCCAGGTGACGTTCTCTCCTGCCATGCCTCCCCACGCCTGGGAGGAGTGGATGGTTAGGTCCCATGGGGACACCCAGGGAAGTTCGCTAAATGTGTGCAGAGGCCAGGCACGGCTGCTGGAATCCCAGTGCTTTGGGAAGATGAGGTAGGAGGGTTGCTTGAGTCCAGGAGTTCAAGACCAGCCTGGGCAACATAGTGAGACACTGTCTCTACAAAAAATTTTAAAAATTAGCTGGGCTTAGTGATGTGTACCTATGGTCTCAGCAACTTGGGATGCTGAGGTGAGGGGATCACTTGAGCCCAGGAGGGTGAGGCTGCAGTGAGCTATGATGGCGTCACTACATTCTACCCTGGATGACAGAGTAAGACCCTATCTCTGAAAAACAAAAAAAGTGTGGAACAGGAGCCAAGTCTCCCTACTGTGAGTCAGCCAGACTGGCTCAGATTCAGGCTCTGCATTACAAATGTGGGACTCTAGCACTCTCCCCCTTCATCTGTGAGGCAGGGGTGCAAGTGCACCCACAGAGAGACCTGGGAACTTCCTGAGGGATGCAGATGGAATGCGAGGTCCCAGAGGTGATGCTGTGGAGTGTGAGCTCCCTGAGGGTTACAGACAGAGTGTGAACTCCCTGAGGGATACAGATGGAGTGTGAGCTGCCTGGGGGATACAGATGGGGTGTGAGCTCCCTAAGGGATAGACGGGGTGTGAGCTCCCTGAGGGATACAGATGGAGTGTGAGCTCCCTGGGGGTTACAGATGGAGTGTGAGCTCCTTGAGGGATACAGATGGAGTGTGAGCTCCCTGAGGGATACAGATGGAGTGTGAGCTCCCTGGGGGTTACAGATGGAGTGTGAGCTCCCTGAGGGATACAGATGGAAGGTGAGCTCTCTGAGGGATACAGACAGGGTATGAGCTCCCTAAGGGATACAGATGGGGTGTGAGCTCCCTGAGCGATACAGATGGAGTGTGAGCTCCCTGGGGGTTACAGATGGAGTGTGAGCTCTCTGAGGGGATTGAGGTGAAGTGTGAACTCCCTGAGGGATACAGGGGGGTGTGAGCTCCCTGAGGGATCCAGATGGAGTGTGAGCTCCCTGACGTGATTGAGGTGGAGTGTGAGTTCCCTGGGGGATGCTGTGGAGTGTGAGGTCCCTAAGGTGATGTGGTAGGGAGTATGAACTCCCTAAGCTCACACTCCCTGACTCTATAGCCTGGTAGGCAGCCACCAGTGTCCTCTGTGGAACTGGGGATGAAGGAGGGAGACACTAAGACCAAGAGGCTAAGAAACATTTCTGAAGGTTTTAGCATGGGAACAGTAAGTCCAGGCAGCCTACAGCAGCAAGCCAGGTCCAGGCCATACCCCCGCGGCAGCATGAGTGTGTGGAACAGGGCCTGGGTGCCGCCCTCCCACCCGGACAGGCACACCCCCACAGCCTCTGTGGCAGCAGTAATGGCAGGTGCTGACCCACAGCATGGCTTGCTGCATGTCACCACAGCCCTCCCTACTTTGTAGCTGGAGGGGCTGAGTTTCTAGTCCTTCACCATCACGCTGTGCCCCAATTCAGGCTAAGTCCAGTCAAGTCTCTGTGACAGAGAGCAATTGGAACCCCTCGGGGTCACGCAGGCAGCAAAACATCCTGAGGTCATAGCCACATTTCACTCTGCTCATCGGGATCTGCTGTGGTGTCAGAAAAAAGGCCAGAGCTGGAACAAGGGGCCGCACCTCTGGGTCTTCAAGGCCCTTGGAGAAGCGTGAGACATTTGGCCCCCAAGGAACAATTGTCTGGAGGACAACCAGGGCCGCTTCAACCAGGATGGAGCCTCTGGGGCCTCCCATATGGATCCAGAGAAGGCTGCTCACACCCCAGGGGTAGGCAGACACTATTTTTAGAACAGAGAGCACACGGACAGGGATCCTTCTTTTTACAGTTAACATTGCAAGGATAATGTAAGTACACCAAAGAAAAAAATGTTGGCCAGGCATGGTGGCTCATGCCTGAAATCCCAGCACTTTGGAGGCCAAGGCAGACGAATCACCTGAGGTCAGGAGTTCGAGACCAGCCTGGCCAACATGGTGAAACCCCGTGCCTACTGGAAATACAAAAATTAGCCAGGTTTGGTGGCACACGCCTGTAATCCCAGCTACTGAGGAGGCTGAGGCAGGAGAATCACTTGAACCTGGGAGGCAGAGGTTGCAGTGAGTTAAGGTCATGCCACTGCACTCCACACTCCAGCCTGGGTAACAGAGTGAGACTCTGTCTCCAAAAAAAAAAAAAAAAAAAAGTACAAAAATTAGCCAGGCTTGGTAGCGCGTGCCTGTAGTCCCAGCTACTGGGGAGGCTGAGGCAAAACTTGAACCTGGGAGGCAGAGGTTGCAGTGAGCTGGAATCGCGCCGCTGCACTCCAGCCTGAGCGAAAGAGCGAGACTCCGTCTCAAAAAAAAAAAAAAAATGTTTGAAGTAGCAAAGGTTATCCACAATCCTCCTCTGTCCCTTGGCTGTTTCATTTCTGTTTGTTATTACACTATGTGTTTATTTTACTTGCTTTAGGATACTGAAATGTGGCCCTGGGTGGGCATCTGAGGACGTCTCCATGCCTGTAGGAAGGCGCTAGCCTTGGGGTGCTCACCCATGTGAATCTGCCCAGGGGACATTTTTATTGTCACGACTGGAGGAGGGAAGTGCTCCTGGCACCCAGTGGGTGGAGGCCAGGGATGCCGCTCAGCACGCTGCAGTGCCCAGGACGGCCCCCACAGAGCAGATAGACCCCAAACATCAGCAGTGCCTCCAAAGGTGACAAGCCCCTCCCTGGGGGACTCCAGTGCCAGTTTGCAGTCAGAGTTGGGCTGATTCCACCTTGGTGGTGGACCAGCTCCTTTTTCTCCTGCCTCTGCTTTCATACAACAGGGACGATAACAGCTGCCTCCCAGGTCCTCATGAGGATGAGGCAGAACGATATATGAGGCTGGGCCTGGAATCCCAGCACTTTGGGAGGCCAGGGCGGGAGGAGCTCTAGAGCCCAGGAGTTTGAGACCAGCCTGGGCAACAGAGTGAGACCCTATCTCTAAAAAAAAATTCTTTTTTTTTTTTTTTTTTGAGACAGTCTCGCTCTGTTGCCCAGGTTAGATCGCAGTGGTGCGATCTTGGCTCACTGCAACCTCTGCCTCCCAGGTTCAAGGGATTCTCCTGCCTCAGACTCCTGAGTAGCTGGGATTACAGGTGTGCGCCACCAGGTCCAGCTAATATTTGTATTACTAGTAGAGACGGAGTTTCTCCATGTTGTCCAGGCTGGTCTCAAACTCCTGACCTCAGATGATCCCCCCACCTCAGCCTCCCAAAGTGCTGGGATTATAGGCGTGAGCCACCACACCTGGCCAAGAAACAATTTTTTAATTAAAATTAAGAAAAATATATGAATATATGAGGAGTGCTTAGCCTAGCACCTGGTACATTCCAACTACCCCTTCAGAGTTCACCTTGTTTTCATTTGATAAGTTTGGGATTCGATCACAGTTACTGGATCCCCAGGTCTCCCTGGCTCTCACTTTTCCTGAAGCGAACACGGAAAGTAACCTGCTGCCTTGCTGCAATGGCAGCCAGAGGCGCTGTCCCTCCCCGTCCATCTCAGTCTTGTTTTCCTTCCAGCCCCATCCCAGGTCCAAGTTCCAGCAACACCAGGTTTTAGGCAGCAGAGTTCTAAGACATGCCAGCTCCAGGGTGTCCTCAACCCACGTGGACATCTCCCTGGGTCCGTGGTCCAGCAGGCGCCACCTTCTCAGTCCCGGTCTCTTCACAGCCCCAGGGTGCAGTGTTGTCTTGTAAGGCAGTGGGAGCAATGGGCACCGCAGGGAACCCACAGACTGCGTCGTGTCTCAGAAGTTGCCAGGTCAGCTCCTCCAGTGACTCCTGTGTGTCCACAGGTCTCCAACTGGTTTGGCAACAAAAGAATCCGGTATAAAAAGAACATGGGGAAGTTTCAAGAAGAAGCTACCATTTACATGGGTAAAACAGCTGCAGATACCACCGAAGTTGGGGTCCCAGGGAACCATGCCAGCTGCCTGTCAACACCCAGCTCCGGTGAGTGAGGCTGGCCCAGGGACAGTCATCTGTACCCACGTGGACGGCCACTGAGCTGCATCTGGGGAGGCCGCAGTGGGACCATATCGCCCTTCCCCAAGTGGTCAACTCTGTGTAACTCTTTGCTCTGTTTCAACTGTGAGAGTTCAGTTCCTCTTGGCCATGATCCCAACTAACAGATACCTGTGCTTTGGGGACAGAATGGTGATACTGATAAGAAAAGACATGAAAGGGCTGGGCACGGTGGCTCACGCCTGTAATCCCAGCACTTTGGGAGGCCAAGGTGAGTGGATCACCTGAGGTCAGGAGTTTAAGACCAGCCTGGCCAACATGGTGAAACCCTGTCTCTACTGAAAATACAAAAAAAAATAGCCAGTCATGGGCTGGGTGCAGTGGTTCACGCCTGTAATCCCAGCACTTTGGGAGGCTGAGGCGGGCGGATCACGAGGTCAGGAGATCGAGACATCCTGGCTAACATAGTGAAACCCCATCTCCAATAAAAATACAAAAAATTATCTGGGCATGGTGGTGGCGGGCACCTATAGTCCCAGTTACTTGGGAGGCTGAAGCAGGAGAATGACGTGAACCTGGGACGCAGAGCTTGCAGTGAGCCAAGATTGTGCCACTGCACTCAAGCCTGGGTGACAGAGCAAGACTCCGTCTCAAAAAAAAAAAAAAAAAAATTAGCAGGACATGGTGGCGAGTGCCTGTGGTCCCAACTGCTCGGGAGGCTGAGGCAGGAGAATCACTTGAACCCAGGAGGCAGAGGTTGCAGTGGGCCGAGATCATGCCACTGCACTCCAGTCTGGGTGATAGAGCAAGACTGTCTCCAAAAAAAAAAAAAAAAAAAAAAAAACAAGACATGAAAGGACATTAGTAGTGTGGTGGGGAGGACCCTGCTGGCCTCCCTGGGATGGGGGGCTGAGGAGCAGAGGCCAGATGCTGAGAAGGAGCAGGAGCCACATTCGAGGCCTCCTGTTGGCTGAGGGGCTGGGTAGGTCCCACCCGAGGAGGTGCCACGACTGTGCCCACCCCAGCTCCCACCTCTTCCAGGCTCCTCTGGACCCTTCCCGCTGCCCAGTGCTGGGGAGGCCTTCCTCACCCTGCGGACGCTGACCTCTCTCCAGCCTCCTCCTGGGGGAGGCTGCCTGCAGTCCCAGGTGAGTCTCAGGCACCATCCCACAGCGCCCAGGTGGGTGGCAGGTCCTCAGAAAGGCCGTCTTGTCAGTCAGCCCTCAGCCTTGGGGCAGCTCCCCCAAAGGTCCCAGCAGTCACACAGGCCATGCTGTGTGGCCACCACCGGGGCACAGCTCTGCAGGGCCCCACTCTGTAATGACTGCGCCCTCCGCCACCTCCACCTGTCACCACTGCAGCCGCTGGGAACAGTCAGTGGGAATGAGCCCCAAGATGAGGGCTGTGGCTGTGGAGGGGAAGGGCGCCTCCTAAAGGAGTGTGGAAGGACATGGTGTCCTTCCCTCGAGAGGGAGGGGCAGGCAGCAAGCAGAGGAGAGACAGGACCTTCCCTTGGGCTCAGACCTGGCGCCCTCAGTGCCGCAGCTTGGCCGGGAAGGCAGGTCTTGTGCCAGCACCTCCTCTCCTGCTGCTCTGATGGGGAACTGAGGGCGCCCTGCTTGACCACAGTGAGGATTTGTTTTGGCGACCGTGAAGAAAAGGAGCCAGGGGTCTGAGGCAGCTGACACACCCACCCCACCCAGGCCCCATGGCCTCCCACTCCCCCTTGATGGCCACAGGGGCCTGACCCCAGCGGCAGGGGAGGCCATAAGTGGGGACTGTCTCGAAGACACTGCGGAGGCCCGGGTGTGACATGCCCAGCACAGGCGCAAGGCTGTGCGGCGTGTGCCAGGACCCTGCAGAGCCGGGTGCCCCTCCCAACTCACCACTCTCTCCCAGGGGCTCAGAGAATGGATGCCCCTTGTGCCATCTGTGGGGTCCCGCCTGGTCCTGGGAAGTTCATGTCCCACACTGCCCTGCTGTGGCAGCTGCCCCCCATCACCATGCAGCCCCCAGCCAGGGACACACGCGAGGGGCCTCACCTTGCCCTTTGCACCCCTGGGACCTGACTACACGCCAGCAGAGTGTAGAGTGTCTACCCCAGTGCAGAGTGCCCCCCGGGTGGTGCTCCCACACTCACGGGCAGAGCAGTCCCAGCCACTTCCTTAGCCTGTACGGTGCCCACTGTAGTGGGGGTGGGTCCTGTGGACAAACGTCTTAGCACCCTTGGACCTGACGCCATCTCTGCACTGCAGACAGAGCCCCCACCCCTCATGACAAGTGGATGCCTCCCGTCCTCCTTGCTGCCCAGTCAGACCAGTGTTGGGCCAGGTTTCAGAGCCCCTTTTTCCCACCAAGTCTCACCATGACACTCCAGGTGTCGCCGTGGGCTCCAGGCCTGACTTTGTCTCCCTGCCCCTCGCCGGGCAGGAGCCCTTGCTATACCTGATGCCAGTCAGTCCTTTGCCCAAGCCCCAGGGAAGCCACTAGAGGCCAGTTTTCCTGCCAGGGAAGCTCGTCCATGTCCCATATCAGGTGGCAAGGCCAGCTGTGACCCAGGGCTGACCCCTCCATCCCTTCCCTCCTCCACTGGGTTGGAGGTCATCTGTGGATCTTTTCCAAGCTTCCCCAGGGACCCCTGGAGGCTCCACCTGCGGCACGAGAGCTGGATAGTCACCAGCCTCACGGCCACCCCTCTGATGCTCGATCTCTGTCGTTTCAGACCCAGGGTAGCTGGCGGGGTGCCACCCCCCGACCTGCAACTGCGTCACCTGCTGGAGACCCTGGCAGCATCAACTCCAGTGTGTCTAATTAAGTTTTGGGGATAAGCAGGAAAGAGCACCGCGTGAGCTGCCATGTGTAGCCAGCCCCTGCGTTGTTATTGAACGTGCCGCCAATGACCTCAGAAAACCCAGATGGGTGGTGGTGCCCATGAGCCCCTCCTCCTCAGCCGGGCCCATGGCGCTGGCTCATGTGTCTGCTGGGACTTGAGATGGCCTGAAACGCTACTCATTCTCCCACCTCAGTTTGTTTTTTTGATAGTAATTTTATGGTAACGCTATGAATTGTCTGTTCTAGGACTTGGCACAGATTTTCCCATTAAAATTTTTGACTTATTTTAATTCCGATGTCTGTTCACCAGATTTGTTTTGGGTGGTAGTTGACACCGGTCACAGCTGCAGTGTCATGTGTGCTGTGATTCTGTCACTCATCTGCGCCGCTCAGGCACCAACTCCCAACACTATCTTCTGTGGAATCGTATCATTCTGTTCTGATTTTAAAATGTCTTGACTGGGCGCAGTGGCTCATGCCTGTAATCCCAGCACTTTGAGAGGTCGAGGTAGGAGGAATGCTTGGGCACAGGAGTTTGAGACCGGTCTGGGCAACGTAGTGAGACCTCGTCTCTACAAAAAAAAATTCTGCTTTCAGAATTTTTTTTTTTTTTTTTTTTTGAGACAGATTCTCACTGTCACCCATGCTGGAGTGCAGTGGTGTCATCTTGGCTCACCACAACCTCTGCCTCCCAGGTTCAAGCAATTCTCCCGCCTCAGCCTCCCAAGTAGCTGGGATTACAGGCGCCTGCCACTATGCCCAGCTAATTTTTTGTGTTTTTGGTAGAGACAGGGTTTCACAATGTTAGCCAGGCTGGTCTCGAACTCCTGAGCTCAAGTGATCCGCCTGCCCCAGCCTCCCAAAGTGCTGGGATTATAGGCGTGAGCCACCGCGCCCAACCCCCGCCCCCAAATTTTTTTAATTAGCATGGTGGCACATGCCTGTAGTCCCTGCTACTCAAGAGGCTGAGGCAGGAGAATCACTTGAGCTCAGAATGTTGAGGCTGCAGTGAGCTGAGATCATGCCACTGCACTCCAGCCTGGGTAACAGAATGAGACCCTGTCTCAATTATACATATTTATTTATATGTTCAGAACTTAGAATTTTACAGGGAATTAGTTTTGCACTTTTTTCGGGTTTTGTTCTATTTGCTGTTTTGCTGGGGTTTTTTGTTTTGTTTTGTTTTGTTTTGTTTTGTTTTTTTGAGACAGAGTTTTGCTCTGTCGCCCAGGCTGGAGTGCAGTGGCACAATCTCGGCTCACTGCAAGCTCCGCCTTCCGGGTTCACGCCATTCTCCTGCCTCAGCCTCTGGAATAGCTGGGACTACAGGCGCCCACCACCATGCCCGGCTAATTTTTTCTATTTTTTAGTAGAGATGGAGTTTCACCATGTTAGCCAGGATGGTCTCGATCTCCTGACCTTGTGATCCCCCCGTCTCAGCCTTCTAAAGTGCTGGGATTACAGGCGTGAGCCACCACGCCCGGCCAAAAAAAATTTTTTAAAGGGTAAGCTTTATGTTATGTATATTTTACCACAATTTAAAAGAAAAAAGATTAAAAAAAAAAAAAGGATAAAAGATAAAAAGACCTTCTCTTGGAAACTGGCCCTGAACCCACCCCCCACAACTTTTACGTGTGTTTCTGATAACTTCTGTCCGGAACGTAGCTCACAAGAGCAGGGGCACGCCTTCTGTCTGTGAGTCTTGGGCTGCAGGGGGCCATGAGGCAGGCAGACTGGATGTGACAACAGGAACTTAGGGCGGGGACGGGAGTTGCTTTCATCTCCCGACTGCAAATGGTAGAAAGCCCAGCCACACCACTGTGGGGAGGGAATCCCATGTCAGGGCTACCTTGGTTATGAGCAGGGTGTGGGCAGAGGCACCCCGACTCCAGACCTCTAGTCCCTGGGTGCTCTTTCCCACCCAGTCATGCCTTGGGCCCCACAACACCCCAGGCTGCATAGAACCCAGGGCCCTGGTTCTTGGCGCCACCCAGCACCCAAACAGGAATTGGGGGATGCCAAGCTCCAAGCCGTGCACAGCAGTGGGCCAACAGGACATCAGGCACAGCGTGCAGGAAAAGCGCTCGGGAAGTTTCTCATCTTTAATGACATTTCAACTGAAAACAGAAACCAGCTGGGCGCAGAGAGTCTCGCTCTGTCACCCAGGCTGGAATGCAATTTTTTTTAAGACAGAGTCTCGCTCTGTCACCCATGCTGGAGTGCAGTGGCACGATCTCGGCTCACTGCAGCCTCCATTTCCTGGGTTCAAGCGATTCTTGTGCCTCAGCCTCCCAAGTAGGTGGGATTGCAGGCATGCACCACACCTGGCTAATTTTTGTACTTTTAGTAGAGATGAGGTTTTGCCATGTTGGCCAGGCTGGTCTTGAACTTCTGACCTCAAGTGATCCGCCCGCCTCGGCCTCTCAAAGTGCTGGGATTACAGGCATGAGACACTGCACCCGGCTTTTTTTTTTTTTTTTTTTTTTTGAGATGAGGTCTCGCTCTGTCACCCAGGCTGGAGTGCATTGGTGTAATCATGGCTTACTGCAGCCTTGACCTCCTTGGCTCAAGCAATCCTTCCACCTCAGCCTCCTGAGTAGCTGGAACTATAAGCATATAGTTTGGCTAATTTTTGTGTTTCTTTTTATTTTATTTTAATTAATTTATTTATTTTGAGATAGACTCTTGCTCTGTTGCCCAGGCTGAAGTACAGTGCTACGATCTCAGCTCACTGCAACCTCTGCCTCCCAGGTTCAAGTGATTCTCCTGCCTCAGCCTCCTGAGCAGCTGGGATTACAGGCATGTACCACCATGCCTGGCTAATTTTTGTATTTTTAGTACAGACAGGGTTTCCATGTTGGCTAGGCTGGTCTCAAACTCCTGACCTCAGGTGATCTGCCCGCCTCAGCCTCCCAAAGTACTGGGATTACAGGCATGAGCCACCACACCCAGCTTATTTATTTTTATTATTATTTTTTGAGATGGAGTCTTGCTCTGTCACCCAGTCTGGAGTGCAGTGGTGTGAATCTCAGATCACTGCAACCTCCACCTCCCAGGTTCAAGCAATTATCCTGCCTCAGCCTCCTGAGTAGCTGGGAATACAGGCACCCACCACCAGGGCCAGCTAATTTTTATGTGTTTAGTAGAGATGGAGTTTTGCCATGTTGGCCAGGCTGGTCTTGAACTCCTGACCTCAAGTGATCTGCCTGCCTCGGCCTCCCAAAGTGCTAGGATTACAGGACTGAGTCGCCATGCCGGCCTACTTATTTATTTAGACATAGGATCTTGCTCTGTCACCCAGGCAGGAGTACAGTGACATACCTCACTGCAGCCTTGAACTCCTGAGCTCAAGCGATCCTCTCACCTCAGCCTCCTGAGTATCTGGGACTATAGACACGCACCGCAACCTCCCCCTCCTGGGTTCAAGCGATTCTCCTACCTCAACCTCCCAAGTAGCTGGGATTACAGGCGCCCGCCCTCATGCCCAGCTAATTTTTGTATTTTTGTAGAGATGGGGTTTTGCCGTGTTGGCCAGGCTGGTCTTGAACTCCTGACCTCAGGTGATGTACCTGCCTCAGCCTCCCAAAGTGCTAGGATTACAGGTGTGAGCCACCACGCCTGACCTGGGACCTGCATGTTAAATGGGGCCACTGGCAGCATTGTAGGGACTCCCAGTGGCCCGTGGGCATGTGGATTCAAGCAAGAATCCCCAGCAGATCCCAAAACCAGTGGGGGACCATTTGAGGAGGGAGTCAGTGATGTCCTCACCTTCCTCAACTAAGTGCTAGGGAAACCGAGCCACAGAGAGGGAACCCTGGTGATGTGTGCAGTCCCCTGCCCCCGCATTGTAGATTCTGCAGCCTCCCACCTTGCCCACCTACCTGGGACCCTCACGGGCCCATAGTGGCTCCTCCAGCTTCCACCGGACACCCTCGACCTCGTCCAGCCCAACCTGCCAGAGCCCCAGACAGGGCAGGAGTCCTGGGTTGGAGTCCTGCCTCTGCACCCTGCGTGCTGCCCTGTTTCCCTGAGCCCATTTGCCCCTCTGTAAAATGGGCACAGCGGGAGTTCCTGCCCAAAGGGCTTGGTGGCAATCCCATGAGCACAGAAAGGTGCTGATGGCTGTGTCCATGCAGGGGTACTCTCGAAAGGTCTGGGATTCTGTTGTTCCTTCTTGTCTGTGGGGACACCCAGGCTGGGAGAAGGGGGCCGCTCATCTCCCAGGCTGGGAGAGCTGGAGGGTAGACGGGAAGGTGGACCGGCCCCATCTCCCCGCCCCTTCTCTACTAGGCCGCCAGGGGGCGATCTTACAACGGAACAGGATCTGGGCATCTCCCTCTTCGCTGACCCCTCACTGCACCTGAATAAGCCCATTCCCACCGCAGGGAGGGCCTCTGCACTGGCATTCCCTCCTCCTGGCTAACTGCTGTACCCCTCCCTAAGACCCCTCAGAGCCCCCGAACCCATCCCAGCCCTCCCTAGCTTTCTTTTCCCTGAGCCGCCCCTCCTCACCGCCAGCCGGCGTCCTGCGACCTCAGCCAAGGGGCTAGGGGCGTCCGCAGGGGCGGGCGCTTGTCTTCCTCCTGGCGCTGGTTCCCTCTCCTGGGATAGAGGTGGGCAACTCAGGCAGCCGCGGGCGTAGCTCCAGTCACTCTCGGTCCGTCGCCCCGACCCTCGGCCCGGAATCGCCCCCTGCCCCAAGTAACGGGGTAAGGGGCTGGGCCGTGTGACCCTAGGGACGGTGCTGCCCCTCCCTGGGCCGCAACCTTGCGCCTGCCTGGCCCATGGGGGTTTTTGGACAGAAGCGGATCCCGAAGACGGTTGAGGGATGAGGAGAGGCATGGTGTGTGGGGAGGAGGTCTCTGGCATCAGTCACCCCACGTGGGTCACAGGTCGAAGTAACCTGCAGCGTTCGGTTTACTTTCCGATCTCTCCTGGGAAAGGGGAAGAATCAGACGACTGGGCGGGCAAGTGGCCTCGGTCCACCAGGACTCCGCCCCTCACCTGTCCCCGCCTTCTCTGGGACCTCTGCCTTTGATTCTAGATCCTTTGATTCTAGATCCTGACTCTGGCCCTGCCCTGCATATGGCTACATCCCACTGGCGCTCTGGCCCCAACGTATCCTGGCCCTGCCCCCTCATCCCCCCACCCCCCGCCGCGGCCCCTCCCCTGCCCCGCTCCTCCACTCTAGCCCCCTGCTCTGGCTCTGAGCCTTCTCCACCTCAAGGGAAGCCATCAGGGTTACCTGGGACAGAGGGCGGGTCAGAAACTGGGGTTCTGGTCCTGGGGGGAGGATTGGCTGCTATCCCCAATCCCTAGACCGCCTCCCCAGGCCCTGGGCCAGTGGGGCTTAGTTCCAAAACCCTTTCAGGTTCCCCTCCAACCTCAAAGAATGGGCACAACCACACACACTCCCAGGGCCGCCAAGAAGCGTAGGACCTTGAAAATAGGAGTTCAGGCTCAAGCCTGTAATCCCAGCACTTTGGGAGGCCGAGACGGGCGGATCACTAGGTCAGGAGATCGAGACCATCCTGGCGAACACGGTGAAACCCCGTCTCTACTAAAAAATACAAAAAACTAGCCGGGCGAGGCGGCGGGCGCCTGTAGTCCCAGCTACTCGGGAGGCTGAGGCAGGAGAATGGCGTAAACCCGGGGGGCGGAGCTTGCAGTGAGCTGAGATCCGGCCACTGCACTCCAGCCCAGGCGACAGAGCCAGACTCCGTCTCAAAAAAAAAAAAAAAAAGAAAAAAAAAAGAAAATAGGAGTTCAGGGCTGGGCGTGGTGGCTCACCCCTGTAGCCCCAGCACTTTGGGAGACCCATGCAGGTGGATCACTTGAGGTCAGGAGTTCGAGACCAGCTTGGGCAACACGGTGAAACCCCACCTCTACTAAAAATACGAAAATTAGCCAGGCATGGTGTCAGGCACCTGTAATCCCAGCTAATTGGGAGGCTGAGGCAGGAGAATAGCTTGAACCCGGGAGGTGGAGGTTGCAGTGAGCCAAGATTGTGCCATTGCTCTACAGTCTAGGTGACAGAGCAAGACTGTGTCTCAAAAAAAAAAAAAAAGAAAAAAAAAAAGAAAGAAAAGAAAGAAGAAAGAAAAGAGAAAAAAAGGAAAAAGAAAATAGGAGTTCCGAGGCCCCTCACATGGGCATTCAAAGACTTTCCATACCCGAACCCTAGTAGACATTTCCAGATCCCCTGGACCATGCATTGGGAAGATGTAGAGGGCCCCAAACCCAGGTCACGGAGGTATGCTCAGGCCAAGTGAGGTGTGCAGTGGCCGCTTCAAGGCCCCCATATGCAGTTTCAATGTCCCCCACATACAGTTTCAAGGTCTCCCTCATATAGTTTCAAGATGAAAGTTTTGGCAGGGTGCAGTGTCTCACACCTGTAATCCCAGCACTTTGGGAGGCCGAGGCGGGCAGATCAATTGAGGTCAGGAGTTCAAGACCAGCCTGGCCATCATGGTGAAGCCCTGTCCCTACTAAAAATACAAAAAATAGCTGGACATAGTGGTGCCTGCCTGTAATCCCAGCTACTCAAGAGGCTGAGGCAGAAGAATCACTTGAACCCGGGAGGTGGAGGTTGCAGTGAGCCGAGATTGCACCAGAGCTAGAGTCTGTCTCAAAAAAAAAAAAAAAAAAAAAAAAAAGATGGAAGTTTCTAGGGTCCCTTCATCAGTGCTTGGCAAAGCCCTATACCCACTCCCTCGTGAACGTTTCTGTTCCCCTAGGACTCCGGGGGGGCGTTTCAAGACCCCACAGACTAGGCCCTTTGATAAAGTTTGGAGGCGCCCACACTCTGGGGAGGAAATTGAGGCCCTGATTCGGATGCCTTGTCCTGGGTGGGGCGGGTAGTGATTGCTGAGGGAGGGGAGTTGAGGCTGCCTGGGACACCCCAGCTCAAGTCCCTGCCCCTCTCCTGTGTGTTACTGAGGGTGACGACTGCAGTTACAGAGCACCTAATCCATGCCAGTCTTGCAGTCGCCAATCCCTGAAGAGGCCATTGTTGGTTTATTCCCCAGCTGGGAAACAGGCTGTGAGGTTGAGTGAGGACAGGGCTTAGGTCTGATGCAAGAGGCTAGGTTTTGCAGTCAGGAGTCTCTGTAATGACACAGGAGGGCCTCATCTAGCATCCCTGTGCCCTCTGAGGAGCCATGGAGGGTGTGTGAGCAGGGAAGTAACCAAAGCCAGCCTTAAGCTAGGGACACTGCAGCAGGACCCACCATGGCCCAGGCTGCAGCTCTCCCTGTGGCCACCAGGCGTCGTCCCCGCCTGACAAACGAGGTTTCCCAGGCCCTTGTCCTGAAGCCAGTGGGGAACTGGCTCCTACTTCCAGAATCTGCCACCACATCTTCAGGACGTGAAAGAAACCCCCTGAGCTTCTGTTCCCCACCCCCTGCAAAGTGGGGCATTAAGGGGATCAGCCTCACCGGGAGAGGTCAGTGAAGAGATGCAAGTGAGGTGCTCTGCACCCAGCAGGCGCTCAGTGGATGTGTGGGCCACCAGCCCTGCCTGCGGCGCAGGGCAGACGGACAGATGGATAACCCTGAGACATGGCTACAAGGTGAGGAACACATTTTGGGGTGAGATACTCGGGTCCATTTGGGACATGCTGAATCCTAGGGGACTGAGGGGACATCCGGAGATCCAGAAGGAGGTGGGACCCCGGGGGAAAGGAGGGAGCGCCCAGGCTGCACTGACCTCCCCTCTGTGTGGCCAAGGAAGCCAGAACTTCCCATAAAAAATCAGCCTAGTTACAGGCTTCCGGCTGCCTGGCATGACAGCTGGAAGGGAGCGAGCCCTGCGTCTTCAGGGGTGTGCAAGTCGACAAGGGGTCTTCAGCAGCGGCTGGCCAGGGGCTGGGCCAGGGGGCCACGCCAAGAGGCCTGATTCTCCAAGGACTCAGCAGGAGGTAAGTCACAGCCTGACCAGAGGGCACTGAGGATGGCACCGCCCAGCTGCTGGATTCCCCAGTCAGACAACATGTTCCAAAGCGTTAGAGAACGGACATTCCTCGGCTCTGGGCGCCCAGCAGGCCACTCCTGCCTGGTGAAACGTAAGCTGGGCCTGGCCCCGTGGGCTGCGTGTTTTTCCAGTGGCTTCTTCAGCCACGGCCTGACCACAACCCAGATTCCGTTGGGTCGGCCATTTCCAAGTGTTTTTGTTCAGCTGGGCCAGATGGCAGGCGGGGCTGAGGCCGGGGACCCAGGCCTCCCAGAAGGCCTGGCGAAGCACCCCCAGGCGCTCACTCCGGCATTCCTCTGCCTAGAAGCCCCCGCCCCATGAAAGCCACTCAGCAGCCAGATAAGAAAGGACAGGGGATGATCTTGCTGAAAAATCCCAGGGGGATCTTGTAGTCCCGGAAGGAGGGGCCTCCCGGCCTGGCCAGGACTCCAGGTGCAAAGATGCAACTTTTGCCAAGGCAGACTTCTTTGAGCTGCACCATCCTGGTCTGCAAACTTTCGAGTCAGTTTGGGACCAGGTCAGCAGCCACAGTTGCACGTCAGTGACCAGGGCTGTGTGTGAACAGCTCTGCTTCCCTGTGGGCCCTGAGCAAGTGTCCCTCTCTCACCCTCAGTTTTCTCAGCTGTAAAATGGGGATCATAATATAATTTGCCCTATGGGTTTTTGACAGGATCCAACCCAACACATGACAGGTGCTTCACAAAGCTGAGGTATCTTCTATCCCTCCTGGCTGAGTCAGTGCTGCCTCCCCCATCTGACTGGAAGCTCCCTGAGGGCAGAGGCTGGGTCCTTAAAAGGAGGTAGTGAATTGGGGTTTGTCTGTCTCCCTCCTCTGCTCAACATCCTCACAGACAAAAGGTAAACTCCAAAACCAGCATTCAAGCCGGGCGCGGTGGCTCAAGCCTGTAATCCCAGCACTTTGGGAGGCCGAGGCGGGCGGATCACAAGGTCAGGAGATCGAGACCACAGTGAAACCCCGTCTCTACTAAAAATACAAAAAATTAGCCGGGCGCGGTGGCGGGCGCCTGTAGTCCCAGCTACTCAGGAGGCTGAGGCAGGAGAATGGCGGGAACCCGGGAGGCGGAGCTTGCAGTGAGCCGAGATCGCGCCACTGCACTCCAGCCTGGGCAACAGCGTGAGACTCCGTCTCGAAAAAAAAAAAAAAAAAAAACCAGCATTCAAGACTTTTGGACATCTGAGCTTGGTTTGGTAAACTCCTATTCACCCTTCAAAGCCCAAGTCAAAATGCCCTCTCTTCCAGAAAGCCTTCCCCGGGTCCTCCTCTGGATTTTCCCAGCCCGGCCTTTGGGCTGGGCCAAACTTGACCCTGCAGGCTGGGGTATCTGTGACCAGTGCTGCCTCCCCATTCTGACTGGGGCTCTGTGGGGGTCAGTCCTGGGGCTGAGTTTGTGTCTGATGACGCACATCTGTATCCACAGGTCTGCATGTAGCCATCACATAGGTGCATGTGTGTGCCCACTGTGTGTGCATGGGTCCCTGTGCCGGGCCCCAGGATGGGCAGCCAGGGCCACCTCCCACCAGACAGTGCTGTCTTTATGAGGCCACAGTCAGGCTGGGATACTCTGGCTCGGCTGGGAGCTTATGCTTCCACCAACCCTCAGCCGGGAGGAACTGGGGTGGGAGCAGCCGGCCTCAGGCTCCATCGTGCTGGCCCCATGCCCTGAACACCACAGTTAAAGCTGCAGTTCCATCTGGGGCAAGGGGGGAGGCTGGGGCCCGGGGAAGGACTGAGTCCCGAGTGGGAGCCCCCGCCCCCGCCTCAGCGGCCCCGCCAGGCAGCCGTCAAGGACATACCTGAGGTTTGGCAGCCCCTGGCCTAGCCAGCCCCCTGGGCTGAGTCAGCAGGAAGGGATTCAGGACTTCCCTGGAGAAGTGGCTGGGACCTTGAGGCCTCCCGCCAAGTCCCCAGCCCCAGGGCCGAGCGGCTCCCCAGGGCCCCGAGAGAGTGGGAGGTGCTGCCTGCGCTCGGCATGGCTTCGTGTGCCCGGTGGGGCTGAACTGTGGAGGGTCGTGGGTGGTTGAGATTGGCCCTGACTCGGGCCAGCCGGGAGTCTGGGGGTCAGGTGCGTCCCGATGTGTGGGGTGATGATGGGTGGGTCAAGGGGGCGCTGGGCACAGGTACGCACAGGTGCAGCTGCAGGCACCGCTACCTGACCCTGAAGGGTGGGCCTTTCTCTGTGTTGAAGGTGCATCTGTCTGCCCGTGTGGCGGTGATGAGGGGGGACAGTGTCCAGCGTGCCCCATGGGTGTGGTGTGTCTGGCCTCATGCTCTTTTCGAGTGCAACTGCCTATGTTGCTGTCCTGAGGGTGACAGTGTCACCAATCAGGTGACAAGATGGCTAGGAAGTATGAGAAGGAGGGAGTCATGCCCCTGACTACAGGGGACAGGGATGGGGCGTGATGAGGGCAGTGTGACCTCGAGACTGATGACAGGCGTGTCTGGTTCTGTGTGACAGTCGCCCTGCCTCGGGTAGTGTTTGTTTCCAAACATCAGGGTCTGCTGATTCCCTGACGGCTGGGGACTCCTCCCTCCTGCCTGCCCTGACCCCCTCCATCCTAGGCCCAGGGGTCTAGCCTCAGCTACTGCGCTGAGGCATCGGGACATGGCATTCGCCTGGTCTGCTCTCACCCTGTGGCATCCTGCCTTCGTTTCCTCCATTAAAGCACAAGCGCTTCCCCCACCTGACCAAAGCCAGGTCTCCCCGCCAGGCTGGCTCCAGTCTTTGGGGTCTGAGGCTGGGTCAGACCCAACTCCAAGGGCTGATGAGAGAGACAGACGGGGCCGGGGAAGTGGTGGGTTGCCACGCCAGGTCCACGAGGCCCCAGTGGAGGAGCCAGGGATGTTCAGCCAGGATGGGAGGCAGCTGGGGGAGAGAGGGCGCTGGGCTGCAGGGTTTGGACCCTGGAGGGGCCCCCAAGTGGGAGGGAGCAGATCCCAGTTCCATGAAAGAAGCATGTTTTAAGAAGCTGAGTCCTGCACCAGCTCCAGGGGAGTCTTTGTCACGAGATATTGTGTAACCCTCTCTTGCTTCAGCACCTCCCATAGCTCCCTATTGCTCACCAGAGAACTCAGGCTCCTCGCTCAGCATTCGAGCCCCTCCTCACCTTCCCTTTGTGTCTCCCTTCTACTGCGGCCCTCCATGGGTCTCCCTCCTCCAGCCTTCACATTCACCTTTCCAGCACCCTGGAATGCCCTTCTTGCCTTGGCCACCCAGCAAACTCCTACACATCCTTCAAGACCCAGTGCTTATGTCCCCTTTTCCAGGCAACATTGCCCTTCGTCCAGCCCACAGTGTCCCCATTTGCTGTGTGACCCTGAGAAGATTCCTTCAGCTGTGGAATAGGGGTATCATCCTCTCTAAAAGCGTATTTTGGGGATCCCAAGGCAACAGATTTACACTAAATGCCCTTAAAGTGAATTAGGCTTTGCAGGGGCTGGCTAGGAGGGCTTACATTCAGTCAGTGCTCAGTATGTGTTCATTTTTATCTCCCTCCTCTTGGATTCTGTGGTTTTAAGACTCTTGTTTTAAACATTTTACTGTTCCAAGATTTTTTCCCCATCATGATGCTAGGAATTTTAAGAACCCCTGGTTCTAAAATTATAAAAGTCTAAAATGCCGTGGGCGGGACCAAGGGCCTCTTTGTGCCCTGAGCTGACCCAGGTTGGCTGAAGCTGGGGGTCTCTTTGGGGGGGTCCCCTGCCCCCCACTGCCCCCAGACTGAGGGGGTGTGATCTGGCAACCCCAGTTCGGTTGAGGGGGGTGGACAATGGATTTACCAGGAGGCGAACGGTAGCCCAGGTTCCAAGAGGGAGGGGGTGGGATTCCTGGCTCGAGGGCTGCAGCTGGGGGAGATAGGCAGTGTCAAGAGGCACATGGCTGTTGACTCAGGACGATGGCTTCCTTCTCTTGGAGCCTCAGTTTCCTCATCTGGAAATTGTGGCCAAACGCTGCCTTCTTGCAGAGTTATCAGCAGGGATGGGAAAGAGCTGGACTGTAGCCCCCATGCCCTGCCCAGTTTTTGCTTCAGCCATGTCCTCCTCCTGAAATGCCCCTCCTGGCCCAGCCATGGTGGCTGGGGAGGGGACTTCAGGAGGATGCCCACCCACCCCTGCCCCACCCTAGGGAAGGGGACAGGTCTGGGCCAGCTGCCTGCCCCACACTTGGCTGGCCACCCTAGCCTGGCAGCGTCAGAGGCCCCAACACTTTCTCAATGAAAGGTATTTGGCTGTGGAGCCTGACACCTCATCACCCTCTGCCTGGAAGCTGCAGCCAGCTTTGCCCGTGGCAAATAGGAGCACCCCCATTCCTGCCCCTCCCCGGGACCCCACCAGGCAGCCCTGAGCAGGGCTCTGCGGCAGGCAGGTTGGGAACCTAGTTTGCCTTGGGCGGGGGCCTGCACCTCTGAGCCTGTCAGCTGGGGGTGTAGAGACAGTCAATTCTGGATAAATGTATGTACTTCCAACCCCTGCCGGCTCCCTCAGGGACCTCAAACCATCTCCCCTCTCTTGCCTATCACAGCCTATCGAGGGTGAGGCTGGGGTGCCGATGTCTGGGGCTGCCCAAACCCAAACTCCAGCAGAGCCCTGGGGTCCACCTTCAGAGACCGGGGTGATGCCTCGCATTTTGAGCTTCTCCCCGTGCCTCCAGGCCCCCAAGTCCACCCTAGGGCAAAGGGAATGTTTTCCTGAGTGAAAGGGCGAGAGCTGCGGAGGTTCGGATTTGCCAAGACCTCAGTCGAAGGGGGGATGTGGCCAGTGGACAAGAGCCAGGGACCCCTCTGGGTGGAGCACTGGCCCCAGGGCATATTGGGGTCTGCACAGGTGAGCCTATCTCCTCCTAGAGAAAGAGGCTGTCTCAGGGCCCCTGAGGTTGCCAGCGCAGCAGAGCTCACACCTCTAAATGCTAGACGGCTGCACGATGGGATCAGGGGGTCTGGGGAGGGGGGGCCAGTGGATGGGTGGGAGATTGAAGAGGAAGTGGGTGGTTGCCCCCTAAGCTAAGGGATGCGCCACATACCCACTCCCTGGGGGGTGTCAGCCAGGGACAAGTCTCCCATCTCAGATGCCCCGGAGGCCACTCCAGTCTTGCCACATTGATGCCTTGGTCCCCAGGCCCTGGGGACTCACACACCTAGAGCTACAGGGGGCTCAAAGCTGCTGAGATTCATGCCAGACTTCAGTTTTTCTATCTGGACAGTGGGGGTGTGGTCAGAACAGCACCGGCCCCGTGGAGCTCCAGGAGGACACACGTGCACACAGACCGCCAGCCAGCTGTGATTCTGCCGCCTCCGGAACCAGGGTCCTGGCAAGGTCAGAAAGCCCTGGCCTCAGGCAGCCCCATCGCCACATGACCGATGTGTGGCCGGGGTTCAGGTGGGTGGGGCCCAGGGCGGGGCTGCTGTGGACTCGACTGAGGAGGTCCAGGGTGGCCTCGATCGCTGTTGCCTGCCCCAGAGACTCCCCTGCCAGGGCCCTTCCCTGCCCGCTGTAGCTCCAGGGCACATGGCCAGGCACAGCCAAGGAGGCCAGGCCAGAGCAGCGGCTGCTACTGTGTTCAGCGGTCACGGCCACCTGGGCTTCTTGCCCCTGGTACCCGCGTGTGCCTCCGCGTGTTTCTGCCTGCAAAGGTATATCTGGGCCGGGCAGCCCCAGCCTCCATCCTTCCTCCCTGGAGCCTGACACCATGAGTTGGAAATAAAGCATTTTTAATTGAGCCCCCGGAGGGCGGGAATTTCCACCCCAACGCCCCGGGCAGGTCTCTAAGCACCAAACATGTGAGAATTGTTCCCCTCAGCCCCAGAGCCTACCCCACATGGGAACCCCAAGAAGCTCCTTCCTCCTTTTCACTGGGCCTAGCCTGGACCCCGCACCCCCACTCACACCCACAACCAGCTCCCCACGCTTTGTTTCAATAAATAACCCCAAAAACAAAGCTCGGGGCAGGGGACCTGGTCTAGCGCTGAGCTCCAAATAGGCAGAGGGGACTTTGTGCCAAATGTCAGAACTCCCAAAGGTAGAAGATTGAAATCAGGGTCAAAATACACACGAAAAGTCCGAGACGGCTTCTGAGCTGGGGGAGCCGGTCCCTTCAGGCTAGGGTTGAACGTTGTCCCCGGGGTGCTGGCCCGAGAGTCACAGCAAACTTCATTCCATACCACACAGCAACAATTGCCTCCTTGGTGTTTCTACCATCAGATGCTCCGGGTTCTTGTCTGACTCTGAGTTCTGGACAGGGGAGGAGAAAGGAGGCCCAGACACCTGGGGAGGGGGCTGTCTGGAGAAGAAAGAGGGGCAAAACTTCCTGGGTCAGAGGAGTCCAGAGGGAGGCGGGAAAGCAAGGCCCCAGGCCCAGGTCACTGCCGGACCCTGCCCCGGCGGGTGCGGAGGGGACCTGAGGCCCGGGCCCGTGCCTGCGCCACCTCGCTCATCTCCCTGCGGATGTCACCAAGTGCTGTCGCCGGGGACTCCAGCAGCCTCTGGAAGAGGCTGGGTCGTCCAGCCGGTGGCTCCCGGCACTGGAAGGTGACGGCTGTGCCAGCGTCAGCCTTCATCTCTCTGGAGAAGCCGTCAGAGGAACCATCAAAGCAGCGGCCAATGGCGATCTCCTTGGCCAGCCGTGGGCTCTGGTCAGTGACCGTGTAGACGCCATAGTTGTGGCCCAGAGGGTCTAGGGGGGCCAGCATGGAGAAGGCAGCTGGGTCCTCTGCGGGCACCGGCGGGGGGTGCCGGGCCAGGTAATCCCGAAGGAGCCCATTGACCGCCACGCGCCGGCAGCTGCCCTGGGGCATAATGGTCACCAGCGTCCTGTCCACCTGCCGCTGGTCGAACAGCATCCCACCGCACTTGAACTCCACGCAGGCTGCCGAGGTGCCCGGTCGCTCGGGGTCTCGCACGCTCCGGGCATCCCGAAGCCCATAGAGCTGGCCCCGGGTGCGTGGGTGGCTGCCCCCCGAGTTGTGGGAGCGGACCATGTACTCCTGGGGACCCTGGATCTTCACCTTGAGGAAGCAGGCCCGGAACTCCTGCGGGTTGGGCCACCAGGCCAGGAGATCGCCAGTCCAGGAGGCAGGCGTGCCCTCTCTGAAGGGCACCACGTTGTACTCATACTTGTCCGCCTCCACCCTGGCGAAGCGGAAGTGGCTGGCGGTCACCGGGGCCCCCTGGCATTCCCGCAGGCTGCGCCACGGGTACACAGGCCCATTGGCCTCGGTGGGGTCACCTGGCCTGGGCTTGGCAAGGTTGATTCGGAAGCCATTGCGCTTGAAAGCGGGATCGTCGTGGTCCGTCCGACGGTACCCCAGCCTGTCCAGGTAGGGCTGGGTGACGCCCACGGTGGCCGGGAGTGGGCGGGGCAGGGAAGGTGCTGGCTCCAGCTCCTCGCCGCCCAGGGTGGCGGTGACCAGGGCCGTGTAAGCGTCGGGCCGGTCGGCGTCGCAGAAGGCGGGGAGGCAGGCACCATTGGGGCCGGTGACCGCGCTGTCGAAGCGGCCCCAGGCGCGGGGGTTGGCGGAGAAGCCAGGGGCGGGCTCCAGGTTGACCAGCGTGACCACCACTCCCTCCACCTGCTCGCTGGGGTTGAACTTGTCGTTGGCATAGGCGCGCACCTTCACAAAGCAGCGGCGGCGCTCAGGCACATCCAGGTTGAACAGGCGCCTCTCCCGGATCTCCACGTTGCCGACCAGGAAGATGCGCTCCTCGCGGCGCACCCGGGTACCCGAGGACCCCTCGCGCCGGAAGCTGCTCTCCTCCTCCCACAAGCCGGTCTCGGGGTTCAGCGACCACAGCTTGAGGGCCTCTACGTGGCCCGGCATGTGCATCTGGCTGGCAGCCACCCGCACGGTCACTGGCCCCACCTGCAGCTGCTCCGCGGAGCCGGGCGCACGGAGGTCCACGGAGAACATGCCGTAGGTGCGCAGCAGAGCCAGCTCGCCGTCACTGTCCATGAAGCGCAGGTCACTGGGGGCGGATGCTGCCGAGGTGAGGTCTCGGGGGTCCACGAACGTCACCCTAGCCTCCACAGGCCCTGAGTAGGGTTTGCCGTCGGCTCTGTGGAAGGCTCCAGAAGGCAGGACCAGCTCGCCCAGGGGCGCCTCATCTTCCAGCTCGCCCAGGGGGATCGTGTTGCTCTGGCTGGCATCTAAAATGACCGGTGCTTTCTTCCGCATGGCCTTGACCTCGTGGTATACGCCGGCACCTCGAGGGTCAAAAGGCAAGACCCGGACAGCGTCCATGAACTCACCGCTGGGGTCCACAAAAGTCACCACCAGCCGCTGGGTAGAGGGTGGCACCTCAATGGTAAAGTCTCCCTGGTAAGCAGTGAAGCCGATGGGCTCCTGGCCCAGCAGAATCCTGGCGAAGCGCAGCGGCTCCCCGGAGTCAGCAGCCACAACACGGCCCCGGACCAGCCCCCGAGGGGGCAGACACTTCTGGCAGCCACACTCTGCCACCACCTTCACCGGGAGGACATAGCCAGGGCAGTGGATCTCCCTTCTCTCCAGACGGCGCACAGAGCAGCAGCGGGAGCTGGTGTCCCCGCAGCGGGGGCCGGAGCCTGCCAGGCTGGGGCAGTGGGTGTTGGGGCAGAGGCCCACATCCAGGTAGGCAGGGCCACTGCCTGGCTGACCACAGTCCTCAGGGAGCTTGATCAGGTACTCTTGGGGCTGGGGGTCGCAGGATGGCTGGCCTGGGGCTGGGGACCAAGAAAACATACAGGTCAGGGCAGGGAGGAGGACTTCATGGAGGCCAAGGCTGGGGGCTCTGTCTGTGGTCAAGGACTCAACCTAAGGGATATGGGTCTGCCCAGGGTAAAGACGGAAGGTTGGCGCTCAGAGTGGTATGGGGGCTCAGTGGAGGCCTAGGATTGGATCGGTCTGAAGTGGGGACTCCATTTGGGGTTGAGCTTAGCTATAGTCCGGGCTCTGTTTGGGGGAAGGCTTGCTCAGGGATGTGGCCAAGGACACTCACCAAGTACAGTGAGCCAAGCAGTGCCCGAGCGCACAGCACCCGCCTCGTTCCATGCCTTGCAGTGGTAGATGCCAGCCTGGTCTGGATGCAGCCCCTGGAGCTCCAGGTGGGCCCCGTACCTGTGCGCTCGCCTGTCCAGCAGGGTCCCATTGTGGAACCTGGGTGGCAGGTGAGTGACACCATAGGGCTTAGTGGGAGAGGCTGTGTTGGCCCCCAGTCTGCAGGCGCGGCTGGGGATCTCCAGAGAGGCTTTGCCAAAGTCAGCCTCCTCCCCAGCGAGACTGGCCCCATTCAACCTCCTTGGTAGTCCCTCTCCCAACCAATTCATTCCCTGTTAACGCTTTCCCCACTCTCCAGATGGGAAACCACATAACATCATGAAATTGAATCCAACTCCAAAGCCGGAGAAGATGCCCCTGAGCCCAGGGGGGGTGCTCACCAGGAGTATTTCTTGGGCATTGGGGTCCCGGAGGCTTTGCAACAGAAGGTCACATTCTGGCCAGCCTCTCGCACTCGGGACTCAGGGTGTTTCACCAGGTATGGCTTCTCTGGGGTCAAAGGTGGCAAAGATCAGAGCTTCTCCCACCGACCCTTCCCAGGCACAAGGTCCCCATCCTCTTCTTTCTCCCAGAAATGCCCGGACTCACTCTGCGCCTTCACCAATGACTGTGTCACATCTTATTTCTTCCTCCCTTGACTTTGAGTGCTAGAACTTCCTCCCCAGATCCTCAGCCCCTTCATGCCCCATGTTGTAAGTAAGGGTGCTTACCTAACTTATCAAGGATGATGGTAACCACAGAGATGGATCCGTTAGCCTGGGCCTGGGCCTCCCCTGCAGAGAAGCCATCCATCTGGGCCCTGATATTGGCATGACTGTCAGCACAGACACCAAGCACCCGGAAGGTTCCGTGAGCATCACTGGTGGCCACGGTGCCAGGCTGGTCTCGCAGGGAGATCCTGGCTCCTGGCAGTGGTTGCCCAGATCGGGTGACCACCGAGCCCAGGAGGATGTGGTCTGGGCACTCACAGGTGTCAAGGCCGCACCCTGGGGGGATATGGAGAGGCAGCAGGGCAGAGAAGCCTCCATAATCCCTCCTGAGGAGGGCTTTCCACTCAGTCACTCAACAAATATGTCTGGGGCCCTCCTATAAGGTGCCTCTCAGAGGCCTCAGCATGGCCCTGCTTGGAGCAGTCCCTGGTGTGAGGGGGTGATGGGCTGAGTGGTCAGGGCTGGGCCAGGGGGTAGGAACTGGGACCCAGAGAGGTAGGGAAGAGGTCCTATAGGAGGGGACAGAAGAGGTGAGTCTCAAAATATGGCACAGACCTTTCCAGCAGAAGAGAAAATGTCTGGACAGGGGCTGGGGGCCCAGCAAGGGGCTGGATCTTGGGTTGAGAACAACTGCCCCCCTTCCCAATCCTGCGGTTTCTCCATAAAATGGAAAATTCCACTGGAAACTTCAGGGCACAGGCGCCGGGAGGGCAGAGCCAGGCGCGATGGGGTGGGGACCCCAACGCCCCATTGGCCACCATGTGCCCCCACCCTGTGACGGGCTCCCCGGAGCAGCCTCCAGGCCGTGTTTGTGGAGCCCAGGCGCTAGTGGAATTTCCAGTCTCCTCCTGGCTTGCCCGGTGTCTGGCCCTGTGAGGGCCTAGGCATCATGTCTGCCAGGCTGTGAGCGGGTGTCTGTGTGGGCGTGGGGAACCAGGAGGGGCTGCAAATGCCACGCACGTGTGTACCCTGAGTGTATGAACTGAATTCTGTTCCCCCACGGAGACATCCGTACAGTCTGGAATGCACACAGGGGAAGCACCCCCTATCTGCCCATGTCTGCCTGCACAAGAGCCCCCTGGCATCCACCTGTCCAGATGTGCATAGTTACCAGTGCTCTTTGGGCCCAGGAAGGAAGGAAGGGCGGGTCTCCACCTGGCTCCAGAGTTTGGGTCCACTAGGCTCCGCCCCTGCACCAGGCCCCGCCCTTCACAGCCCCGTCCCATGAGGCCCCGCCCCCAACTAGCTCCTCCCCTCTAGGCATCGATCATGAGAGGCACTGCCTCTCTACATCCAGGCCCCGCCTCTAACTCCACCCTCTCCCCCAAGCTCAGCCGCTAACCTCCCCTCCCTCCCCTTTGTACGGGGCCCCTGCCTCCAGACCCCGCCCCTCCTACCTGGACATCGAGGCCGCACGCACCTCTGCGCCTCCAGAGGACGCCCGGGACACGCATCCCCAGCGGGGCTTGGGCAGTGGCGGCGGCGCAAGCGACGGCTTGGCCCACAGCTCCCCGAGCAGGGACCCCACGGGCCCCACGCGCCCCACGAGGCCTCTGCGGAAGGCAGGGACAGAGATCAGGCGGCCGCCCTCCCCAGGAACCGCGCCTCCGGGTAACCTGGGACTAAAGGACCCTTCTTCCCCATGGCAGATCTGCCATCGCCCCCACCCATGCTCCCCTAAGCGCGCCTGTCGAAAACATAGTTTAGGTGCCGACCCACCTCCCCACCCCGGCATAAGGTCCCGGGGGTCAGTCCTGCTCTTCTCCCTGCATCCTGCACACATTTGGGCTCAGGGCACGCCACAGAACTAAGCTCTTACAGATGCGCAAACTAGGGCAGCGGGAGGGAGATGCGTTCCAGGGGGCTGCACATGGGTCCTGACCCGCTGGGCCTCCTTACGGTGCACCTGAGCCCCGCGCTGTTCCCAGCACCTCTCTTCAAAAGCCCCGCCCTCCCTGGCTCCGCCCCCTCACGTGGCTCTACACCCAAGGGTCCCCCGGCTCTTCCTAGCCACGCCCATACCCCCACGGTCCTGCCCCTCCCAGCCCCACCCACCCACAACGCTTCCCGGTGGTTGGCAGCCCCGCCCATTCCAAGCCCCCCCCCATCATCCAGCCCCGCCCTCACCTAGTGGGCAGCGGAAGCGCACGTGGTAGTTAGAGCAGCGGCGGCCACGCGGTTGCTCGCGGTTGAGGCACCAGAAGCCCCGCGTGGGGTTCAAGTGCACGCGCTCGCCGACGGTGGATGGCAGGGCCCAGTCCGTGGTGCGCGCTTCCAGCGCCAGCGGCCGCGGGCACACGCGCGCTGGCCCGTAGTAGAAGCGGATGGCGGCCAGGCTCTCGAAGTCGCCGTCGCCTCCGGGGTGGTCCACGTTGAACCAGGACGTCCACTCGCTGGCCTCTGCGGGCACCGCACGCGCTGGGACCGGGGCGGCGGCCTGTAGGCCCCCATGCGTGCGTGCAAAGGCCTTACCTGCTGTCTCAGCCCCCTCCCCCGGTGGGCACGGGCTAGTCGAGCGCGCCCACGACCCGAGCCAGCTGCCTGAAACAGGTGCAGGGCAGACTGGGTTCCCCGCGCCCCCAGTTCTGCCGCCCAGGGCCTGACCTGGTCCATCCCGGTGCGCTGAGCTCTTGCCTCTGTCTGACCGGCCTCTCACTTAGATCTTGAACTTGGGGCATCACCTCCAGGGGCTGTCATGTCCAGGGACCAGGACGGCACTGATCCCTTCGCCCAGTGTGTGCCCTCTCCTCACACGACCCCAGTAGCCCAAGGCCCCCAACAAGCCCGCAGCAGAGACGGGGCTCTGAGGCAAGCTAACTCACCTTCCCAGTCCTCCAGGGCTGGTGAGGGCTGGCCGGGGTACACGGACCGTCTTTCCAGGCCCAATGCAGTCGCCGTGGGCTCCTCGGTGGGGTTGGTGTCTGTGGGTGAGGAGTGGGGAGAAGGAAGCATGCTGCTACTGATGGGGACCGCTGGGAGCCTCCTTTTGGGCAAGGTGCAGCCATGATCATCCCCTTTTTTTTTCTTTTTTCTTTTCTTTCTTTTTTTTTTTTTTTTTTTTTTTTTTTGAGACAGAATCTCCTTCTCTCAACCAGGCTGGAGTGCAGTGGCACAATCTCGGCTCACTGCAGCCTCTGCCTCCTGGGTTCAAGTGATTCTCATGCCTCAGCCTCCTGAGTAGCTGGGATTACAGGCACTCGCCACCACGCCCTGCTAATTTTTATATTTTTAGTAGAGATGGGGTTTCACCATGTTGGCCGGGTTGGTCTTGAACTCCTGACCTCAGGTAATCCGCCTGCCTCGGCCTCCCAAAGTGCTGGGATTACAGGCGTGAGCCACCGCACCCGGCCCATGATCCCCATTTTAACAGGAGGGAAAACTGAGCCTCTGAAAGGCCAGAACCCCCGAGGGCTGCCACACACTCTCCTCCACCACGCTGCCCACGACCACCACCAGGCTCCCAAAGCCAAGTACCTCTCTCTGACCTAGCCCCAACCCCCGGCTGGGGAAGTCCAAGTACCATCCAGTTCCCCTAGGCCGGAGTCTCCCTCCCACTGTGTTCAGCTGCCCCGAGTTCAGCCGGCTGTGCCTCTGCCCTCAGGCTGGGCTCCCAAGATAGTCCCTCCCTTAGTCTATCTTCCATCCCTGTACTAGAGTCCAAGCTGCTGGTCAGAAGTCCTTGGAATCTAGACTGGCTTCTCCAAGATAGGAGCTATCTAAGATACTCCCGGCAGAGTGATGAGGTCAGACAAGCCCCTTCCTTCTGGGCGCCTCAGTCTCCTCACTTGAGAAGTCGGCCCGTCCCCCGCCCCACTGAGTGTTCCAGGGATGGGCATTTCTTTCTCCAGCGGTTGGAGTGAGTGGGTGTGTGGGAGTTAGGTAGGAGGGGCCAGTTCCGACCCCTTCGGTCCAGGGTGGGAGAGTCCAGACCCCGGGAGGAACTCTAGGTTCTTATCCACACTCCCGGCTTAGCCAAGGAAGAGAATGGATGAGGCCCGCTCCGCGCCCCAGGTGGTCGCGGGGATCCGACTGGTGAAGGGGACCCAGTCCCCGGGGAAGCGCGTGGGTCCCTGGATTCTCTCCCCGAGTGCGGCTTCACGCAAGGCCGGCTGCCAGGCCTTCGGGAGCTTCAGGGGCTGGGCGCGGGGGCTGGAGGCGCCTCACCTCGGGCCCCCGCCAGGTGCGCGGCGACGACACAGAGACAGAGTAGTGGCAGCAGCGACGCCATGGCCGGAGCAGAGCGTCCGAGGGAGGGTCCGGGCTCCGCGGCGTGCTCGGGTCCAACTCCGGCGGGTCTGGCGGCCGCTGGGACTGAGGATGGGGGCGGGAGGCGACCGCAGATCCCGCCCAGGCCACGCCCTATTCAGGCCACGCCCCCTGGCCCTAGGTGACCAGCGCTCCAGCAACCCCTCTGGGTCGCCCCCCTCGGTGCGTCCGGCTGTGCCTCCGCCCTTAGGCTGGCCTGGGTTCCCCCTGGTCCGCTGGAACTCCCTCCCCGAGCCCACTCCGTCCTCCAAGCTGCATCCTAAGCTGCCTGAGGGAAGTGCCACTTGGAATCCAGCCTCAAGCTGCTCGGACACGCTTTAGGCGGCTGGAAGTCCTCCCTCGCGTCTGACTTCGATCCTATAGGATTTAGGCCACCCCAGGCATTCTGGGAGTCCCACCCTGAATCTACCCTCCATTCTTCTGGCTCGAGTTTTCTTCGTTTTCTTTTAATTTGTAGAGTCAGGGTCTCGCTATGTTGCCCAGGCTGGTCTCAAACTCCTGCCCTTAAGCGTTCCTCCAGCCTCAGCCTCCCAAAGTGCTGGGATTACAGGCCACCGCCCCCAGCCCTAGCTCAAGTTTTCTAGGAGGCCAGCGGGAAGTCCCACTCCACCGCCCTTCTCCATGCTCCCCCGCCTTGGATCACCCAGGGATCGCGTGAAGTCCCTCTTCGAGTGTGCCCACCCCCCGCGGCGGGCCGGTGCACAAAGGAGGCGGAGGCGAGGCGGTGGTGGTGGGAGGGCTGTTTATTGGCGCGGGTCCCAGCGGTGTGGGCGCGGGTGGCGGTCACAGTGCCGCGACGCAGTCGGTGCCCGTGTATCCTGGCAGGCGCAGGGCGAACTTGCGGCGCACGTCGTCGGGCACGAACCTGCCGGCCACGAAGTGGTGGCGCCCAGAGAAGCGGCCGGCGCAGCGCTTGGGCGCGGCGAGAGACACCAGCACGTCAGGCCGCAGCCCGTCCTCCGCATCGCTGCCGGTCTCTGCGTCCCAGCCTGAGGGAGGAGGGTCCGGGGGGATTGGGAACTGGGAGGGTGGCCCGCCCCCAGCCTAGAGTCCATCCTGGCCCTGCCTCTCCTCCTCTCCCCTCCAACACTGAGCCTCTGCTCTCAGACCAGAGTCCTGCTGCCCCACCCCCCACTTCCCCTCCCCCATCAGACCCAGCCTCTTCTCTCTGACACGTGGGTCCTGGTGAGACTTGTCTCCCCCTAGAACTCTGCCTCCGCCCTCAGACAAGTCTCTCCCAGTCTTTGGAGGCGTTTCCCTCCAAATCAGACCAGAGCTTCTGCACTCAGACTTTTCTGCTTCTGCTCCCATCCTACCATTCAATCGCCCTCCTCCATCTGACCCAGCCTCTGTCTTCAGACACCATTTCCACCTGCTGCCCTTTCCCATGAGAACCATGCCTCTGCCTTCTGCCCTGGTACCTGTCCCCACAACTCTCTCGGCATCAACTTGCAGCCTCTCCACTTTAGAGCCTCTTTCCTCCCAGACCTCCCAGCCAGACCCCAGCCTCTACCCGTGACTAGATATCCGTCCTCTACTCAGACCACAAACTGGCCTCCAGCCTCAGGCAAGCCTCTGACGTCGGACTTGTCTCCTTGCCCCAAGTTCTTGCCTCTAACAGGACATGTCCTCCTCCCCACCTGACTTGAGCTCACTTGATTAGAAACTCCTCCATCTGACCGAAGGTCCCTACCCTCACTCCCAGATTGGTACCCTCACCAGCAGATTAGACATTACCTTTATTTATTTATTTATTTATTTATTTATTTTTTTGAGACAGAGTCTCACTCTGTCGCCCAGGCTGGAGTGCAGTGGCCGGATCTCAGCTCACGGCAAGCTCCGCCTCCCGGGTTCTCGCCATTCTCCTGCCTCAGCCTCCCGAGTAGCTGGGATTATGGACGCCTGCCACCTCGCCCGGCTAGTTTTTTGTATTTTTTAGTAGAGACGGGGTTTCACCGTGTTAGCCAGGATGGTCTCGATCTCCTGACCTCGTGATCCACCCATCTCGGCCTCCCAAAGTGCTGGGATTACAGGCTTGAGCCACCGCGCCCGGCTTTCTTTCTTTTTTTCTTTTTTTTTTTTTTGAGAGGGAGTCTCACTCTGTTGTCCAGGCTGGAATACAGTGGCATGATCTCAGCTCACTGCAACCCCCGCCTCCCGGGTTCAAGCAATTCTCCCATCTCAGCCTCCCAAGTAGCTGGGACTACAGGCGCATGCCCCCACACCTGTGTAATTTTTATATTTTTAGTAGAGATGGAGTTTCACCATATTGGCCTGGCTGGTCTCGAACTCCTGGACTTATGATCTGCCCACCTCGGCCTCCCACAGTGTTAGGATTACAGGAGTGAGCCACCACGCCCAGCCTGTTTGTTTTTAAGATACAGTCTCACTCTGTTGCTCAGGCTGGAGTGCAGTGGCACAATCTCAGCTCACTGCAACCTCTGCCTCCCGGGTTCAAGCCATTCTCCTGCCTCAGCCTCCCAAGTAGCTAGGACGACAGGCGTGCACCACTACACCCAGCAAATGTTTATATTTTGTAGAGACTGGGTTTCGCCATGTTGGCCAGGCTGGTCTGGATCTCCTGACCTCAGGTGACCTGCCCACCTCGACTTCCCAAAGTGCTAGGATTACAGGCCTGAGCCCTGTGCCCAGCCTCCATCACCTCTTGAATGAGCCTCCACTTTCAGCCTAGGAGCCTTGCCTTCTCTCCTATCTCTGACTTGATTCTGGGGCCACTCACCAGAAGCCACTGGATTCTCCCTCAGACTTTAATCCTTCTCTGACCATAGCCACCACCCTCAGACTAGAGATTCCTAACCATCCCCTCTGACCTGACAGAGCCACCCTCTCTGTCCTGGGCTGAGCCTGCAGCCTCGCCGCTCAGATCAGACAGCACACCTCCTCCCTTGGTGCCCCTGCTCTGCGGCACCCTGCTGGGATGTCCCTGGGATCCCGAGAGCCAGGGGACATCCCCCGGAGTCCAGCCACCCCCACGGAGGGTCCGGCTGGCCAGCGGCTGTTTGTTCCGTCTGCCTGTCGCCTAATGGTTCCAACAGGCGTGGGGCGGCGGCCAGGGCGGGCGCGGCCTTTGCCGAGTGAGCTCACGTCTGCCCAGGAGACTGGGCCAGGGGTGGGCAGAGGGCATGTGGGCTGGGCACTGGGGTGGGGGAAGGAGGAGACCTGGGGTCACCTGGGGTGGCAGCCTCGATCTTCCCCATCTGAGGGATGGGTGTGACCCTTAGCCTCAGCCAAGTGTGGGTCCATCCAAGCTGGGGAGACAGGTTCAGACAGGCAGGGTCCGCCAGGAGCTGGGGCACGGGGGACTCCACCCAAGCCCTCCAAGCCCCATTGTGCCCCCCTCTGCCCGGCATGCCTGAGGGGATGTCCAGGCTCACGAGGGGGATAGACAGCAGCTTGAGCGTGGCCAGCGCGCGAGTGCAGGGGCCCCCGACCTCGCCCGGCTCCACGCCGGGGCCCAGCACGGCGTCCACCACCAGCCCGTAGGCTTCGTTAATGAGCTGCACCTGGGGATGGCAGGCAGGGTCAGGGCGGCTCGGGGCCACGGCACACCATGTCCCCCTCACTTGCCACCCAGCGCTGACCTCAGTGGGCAGGTAGCTTAGGAAGGGGATGTCCATCTTCTCACACTGGGTGGTCAGGTCCCGATGCAGCAGGTCCAGCGAGCGCATGGGGTAGAAGATGGTGGGTTCGTACTCCTGGGGGTGGAGGAAGAGGGAGTCCGGGCTGGAGGCCCTCCCAGGCTTCCCTGACCTGGTCACCAGCACCAGACCCTACCTGGGACAAGCCCTGGGCATATTCTACAACCTGGCCCTGCGTCGATGTCCCGCTGGGACGCTATCAAAAGAAGGCAGTGATTTCTGCGGGGGCAGGGACTCTGGGAGGTCGAAGGGGTCCTGGCTACTTACAAACACCCGCAGGTGACGGGCACAGACCAGCCCCACTGCCCCGTTCTGTTCCGGGCCACACACGACCAGCACCGTCCTCTGCTTCCGGGAGAGAGCGGGCAACGGGAACGCCTGGTGGAGGGGGGGGCACAGCAAAGGCACAGGCACAGTCCAGATTCCTCCTTGCCTGGAGAGGAAACTGAGGCCCAGAGTAGAGGAAGGGATGGGGCTTGGGCCTGGAGGCAGTGGGATAGGATAGGAGGTGAGGTGTTCTGGATAAGGGGCTGGGCCTCTTGGGGCCTCAGTTTCCCCGTCGGAGATGCAGACGCCCGGTTGGTCTCAGGCTCTGCCAGGTCGGTGCAGGAAAAACGTGCGTCCGGCCACTGCCCGTCACCGGGAGTGTGGTTTGTTTATTCTCCGCCTGAGCTGCAGACATTCTTCCACCTTTCTCACCGCGGGCCTGCCCCCGCCCATGTTTCCAGACCTCAGCCCCTCCCGGAGGCCCCAGAGTAGGGGAGCCCAACCTTACCCATGATGCCCTGGGGCCTGTCTCTCTCTGGCTGTTTCTGTGTCTCTGTGTATCTCTCAGACTCTCCGTGTCTGTGTCTCCCTGTATGTCTCTGGCTCTCTTCATGTCTCTCTCCCCACCTGTCTGGCTGTTTCTGTATCTCTCAGACTCTCTGTGTCTCTGTCTGTCTCTGTCTCTCTCCATCTGTCTCTGGCCGTCTCCGTGTCTCTCTGCATCTGTCAGACTCTGTCTCTGTCTGGCTATCCTTCTCTCTGTATCTCTCACCAACAAGTCTCCCTGTCTCTGTGTCTCTGTCTCCATCTCTGGGGCTCCATGTCTCTGGTTGTCTCTGTGGCATGTATGCATCTCTAACACAGGCATTTCAGCCCCAGCCCCGCCCTGACTCTGCGTGGCCCCAGCCCCTTCTCCTCTCCCAGCCTCAGTTTGGCCTTTATCAAATGCGATGACAGTGCCACCGGCTGACAGGCACACTGGGTGTCTCCTGAGCCCGGCTGTCCTTTAAGCTCCAACACAGACGGCAGATTATTCCCCGTTCAAGTCTCCTCCCCAAGGGCTTAGCACAGTCCTGACCTGCCATGAACGTGCCTGTGACCCCAGTCACGCCAGGCCCACAGCCCAAGACCCAAGACTGGGACTGAGGGGCTCCTGGACAGACAAGGGGCTTTCAGTGCAAAAACCCGACGGCTGGCCACTGAGCGCCGGGGGAGCGGTGACTACCTGGGTTTCTTTCTGGGATTTTGATTTTCCTTCTTTGGGCGCCTCACCTGGGATCTATTTCATTTGGAAATACAAACATTTAAGTCTACATGAAGAAAAACCCTGAGTTTTTAAAAAGTATACCGTGGCAATAAGAAGAAAAAGAGGAGGAGGAGGGAGGAGGGGGAGAATGGGGAGGAGGGGGAGAATGGGGAGGAGGAGAAGGAGGAGGAGGGGTAGTAGGTAGGGAAAGTGGGAAGGAGGAAGCAGAACAGGAGGGGAGGAGGAGGGAGAGGAAGGAGAAAGGAGAGGAGAAAGGGGTGGAAGGGGAGGAGGAGGGAGAGAGAAAGGAGGAGGAGGAGGAGGGCGAGAGGAGGCGGCAGGAGGAGGAGGAAGGAGGAGAAAGGCGAGGGGGATGAGGATGGAGGGGGAGGAAGAGGAGGCAGTCAGGCTAGAGCCTTCTGTGTGGGTGTTTTCTGAGGCATTCGCGTTTAGGGACTGACTCATCAGTACCATTTATTATCCTGTTGCAGAGGAGGAAACTGAGGCCCAGCACGGCTGGCTGCACGGTGAAGCACTCCATAGTATGATTGTTGCTATCACCCTTGTGTCATCCTCCTGGCCCCTCGAGGTGTGAGGGTTTACTCCAGAGCCAGACACACCCGGGTTGCAGCTCTGCTTCCATCCCCCTGTGACCCAGGGCAGGCCCCTCACCACCTGAGCTTCAGTTTCCCCACCTGCAGAACGGGGTTGTTTAGGGGTGTTCAGATTGCAGGAGCAGATGTCCCTGGTGCCCAAGACCCAGGAGGTGGGAGAAGCAGGCGGGCCACATGTGCAGGAGGGGTCTGCACTTCCAGGGTCGCGGCACTGTCCCTGCAATAACCTCTGCTCTGGCCTTCTCTGATACCAGGGGTCTCAGATCCCCGTCTGGCCTGTACCAGCCATGAGCCTCTCTGGGCCTCAGTTTACCCATCAGACTGGAGTAAGCCCAAGCAAAAAGGGGGTTCTTGAGGGCTGGACCACTCTGGTCACTGGAGTCATGCAGCTCAAGAGAGTTGGCCGCCTGGTTGGGGTCAGGGTTGGGGGTCAGGGGTCAGGTACCTTGGTCACAGCCACAGCACTAGCATGACCGCACAGCTCCACGAGCTGCTGCCGCCCAAAGCGATAATCCTCCAGCAGCTCCCGCTCCAGGGCGGCTGCCTCCGCGGTGCTGGGGACAGAGTGGGATGGGACACTCAGAGACACACACAGAGCCTCAGGTGGAGCCAGAAATGTTCCGCCAAGCTTCTAAACCCGGTCCCAAAGCCACCCTCCCAACCTGTACCCCCGAGTAGCGTCTGCAGCCTTGAGCTGGGGATGCCCTCAGTTTCACAGTACGACACGCGGGTTGAATCGAGGCCTGGTGGGCTGCGGTGTGGGAGCCAAAGCCCTAGGCGCGGGCGCCCTCTGGTGGCAGAAGATGCGCTGGCCGCGCGCGTTGGTTCTACTGCTCCAAACCGTGGGACACGGAACCGGATCTAGACGTCCCCAGCTCCCAAGGCGGAAGGAACCAAGGGGAATGGAACATGAAGGACTTCGATGGGGGCGATGGGCTGATTTCAGGCAGTGGGAGCCACTGAACAAGCTTCAGGACGCTGGAAGGGGCGGACAGGACGGGGGGCATCTGGCGTCCATGGGTTTTTAAGGCTGCAGAGTTTGATGGCACAATCAGCGGGGTGGCCTTGGGGCCTGGGGCTAGGAGGCCCTTTGGTGACCGATTTTCAGGGGCAGTGACATAATTAGATTATCTGTGGTCAGGCCGGGCGCGGTGCCTCACATCTGTAATCCCAGCACTACAGGAGGATGAGGCAGGTGGATCACTTGAGGTCAGGAATTCCAGCCCAAGGTGGTGAAACCCTGTCTCTACTAAAAATACAAAAATTAGCCGGGCGTGGTGGCGGGCGCCTGTAGTCCCAGCTACTCGGAAGGCTGAGGCAGGAGAATCGCTTGAACCTGGGAGGTGGAGGTTGCAGTGAGCCGAGATCGTGCCACTGCACTCTAGCCCAGGCGACTGAGTGAGACTGTCTCCAAAAAAAAAAAAAAAAAAAAAGGTTATTTGTTGCCAGAGAAATGGGGCCACTTAGCTTGAGGCGAAGCTCTGTCATCCACTTCACTGAGTGATTGGGGTCCATCTCCACCTCTTAGAGCAAAACTGAATATTGGGGTGACCTACACAATTGGTGGGGCTAGGCAGGGCGTGGTGATGGACACCTGTAATCCCAGTGACCCAGGAGGCTGAGGCAGGAGGATCACTTGAATCTGGGAGGTGGAGGCTGCAGTGAGCTATGATCACGCCACTGCGCTCTAGCCTGGGCGACAGAACAAGACCTTGTCTCTAAAATAATAATAAAAAACACAAACATAAACAATAAAAAGAGCCAGGCCTAGAAAAGTTGGAAAAACAACTAATGATTCAGAGAAGCCGAGTGGCTTGCCCAGGGTCATGCAGGAAGCAAGTCAGGAAACCGGGTCTTTCCCCGTTGGTGTCTCCAGAGCCACAGGACATGAACAAAGATGTAGAGCCAGACCTACAGACGCTGGAGGTTTGGGGGGATGAATCCTGAGGTTCTTTACTTCAATTCTTTGAATGGGAGATGACTGCCCTCTGGCCAATTTTGCAGCATGATAAGGCCGGGTAGGTAGATTGCAGGAGAAAGGACTGCTATGGGATGGGAGTCAGCGAGGGCTTCCTGGAGGAGGCGGCCTGGCACATCGTGGGAGGTAATGCAGGGGCAAGAACAGCAAAAGCCAAGGCCCTCGGGTGGGAAGGAGCCTAGTATGTTTGAGGGGCAGAAGGGAGGCTGAAGCAGAGTGATCAAGGGGACAGGGCAGGCAGAGCCTCAAATGCCAGACTGAGGAACATGGTAAGGAGGACACTCCGGGGGTCCACACATATGGGGAGATGGAGGCTCAGGGCAGAAAAATCACACCCAGTGTGAACCCAGGACACCCCAGTAACTAGAGCCAAATTCAAACCTCAGCCTGTCTGCAGCTGACACAGGATGAAGTTGAAGGACGGGGTGGGGAAAAGGAGCTCATGGTGAAGTCAGACAAAGAGTCTCCCCGGGAAGGCCAGCACAGCTCCCAGGAAAGCACATAGGAGAAGGTGCGTTTGCATTCCGGGTGAGGAATCTGGCAGGCTGGGAACATGGCTCATTCCTCCACCTCCATCTTGTGACAGCTCTGACTGCTGCCCCTGCAGGAGGGTGTGGGGAGGAAGTGGAGAGCGGGATGGTGATGCATTTCTCTTCTTCTGTCCCAAAGCTTTGGTCTCTGGAAGCCACTTGGAACATTCTCTTCCTGCCTAACTGGTCATTAAAATGATAATGGGGGCTCTGTGGGCAGAGGGTTGTCCAGGTTAGGAACCTGGGGGTGGGGCGCAGCAGCAGCTGTGGGTTGGTGGGGGAAGTTTCGTGGGAATTGGAGCCTGGTGGAGGAGGGTGGCAGGCAGGACAGGTCCATTCTGCTGTTGTGGGATTCTGGGGGTGTTCAGAGGTGCCTTTTGCTCCCCCCAATCTCAGCCTCCAGATGAGAGAAGCTTCAAGGCCCCAAGGATTTCCCTGTCAGACCCAGGAAGCCTGAGGTGGCCTGGGTCCAAAGGGAACTGGGCCTGACACTCCCCAAATGCTTCCAGGAGGGGGCTCTCTGGGAGGTGAAACCTCAGGCCAGGGTGCCCATGCCACACTCACCCTGCCTCAGTCCTACCTGCTTCTCTCCTCCTCACACCTCTGCCCACCAGACCACCACAGGGCCACACACACCAGTCTCCTGCCTCCAAAACTCAACACGAGCCTAGGGTGCTTTGAAAACTTGAACACCAGATTGCATCACAGGATCCCAAACCTGCTGATGGCTCCCGAGGGCTCTGGGAACATTCAAGCTCCAAACTCCTCACCATGCCTAAGAGGCCCTTCTGTGTCTCCAGCCTTGTCAGCCGGTTCTCCACTAGGTTCTCGCTCCTACCCACCCCTGAGAGCCCCATCGCTCCCTTCACTTAGCATTTGAGGCCCCCCACACCAGTTGAAGTCCCGGCTCCAGCTCCTAGAACACTATTCCCTAGACTGAGTCTGGACACTGGCTGAGGGGACATGTGCCCTGCTAGGTGGGCAGTGGGCAGGAGCTGCTGGATGCATCTGGTTCACAGTGAGGTCCACAGCCTTGCCTGGGGTCCCATGTCACAAAGGCTGAGGAGGATGAGGTGGGAGTCACAGCTATGGCGCTAGTTTCAGATCCCAAACTCACCAACCTCTGGCAAACAGCCAGTGTGTTCCAAATCTGCTCTAGCCATGACTGCCTTCCCCAGGCCTCAGTTTCCTCCTCTGGACAAGGGAAGTGGTAGCATTTGAGCTCAGCTCAGCTCTTCCCATGTCGGGAAGTTGGGGCTGCAGCTCCAAGGTCCCTGGGAGAGATGGAGAGTGGGGTTGGGTCACGGTTGGGGTTCTGTGCGGGAGTGACCAGCGCTGTTGATGAATCATTCATGAGGGGCGGGGTTGCCCCCGGAGGCAGTTTCCCCAGCAACGCAGTTCAGTGTCTCCAGCAAGATACCAGGCGGGTCTCGGATTCCCGGGATTCCCAGGCTCCTCTTTGCCATATCCCTGCCTGCGATTCCCCACCGTGGTCATGCCTCTGCCGCTGAACCTCCATCCTGGCTGTGCCCGTCTCCAGTCCCCGGACCCCATTCTGTCCCAGCTATGCCTCTGCCTCCGGTCCTACTGGCTGCTCCTGGCCCCATGAGAGCCAAGCCCGTCTCCAGAGTCCCTCTCCCCCGCTGACCTGAGGAAACGCCGCTCCTCGGGCGCCTCCGACGGGTCTGGGCCGGCTGCGCTGCTCATGGCCGAGGTCAGCCGGGGCACCGGGCGCTGCCGCCACCACCACCGCCTTTTAAGCACACTCCCGGGGCGGGGGGGAGAGGGTGCCCGCTATTCTCCTCCCTCCCGCCCACCCTGCGTGCCCGCCACTCAGGAGGCGCCTCGAAGGCGCTGCGCGTCACCATTGGTCGGTGGACTCAGACGGACTTAACCCTTTCGTGCCAGGAGCGGAACTGCCAGGATCCCATAGCAGAGTCACCTGGCCAATCTTGGTTGCCTCACCCAACTTGGTTTCCCTGCAGATATCCCTGTGTCTCTGAGCTTCCCTCTCAGGGAGCGAGGAGCCCCTCCGCAGCCAAATACCCTCGCCATGCCTACAACTGGCGGGGCCGCACAGGGTATGGTGGTTCACGCCTGTAATTGCAGTGACGCGGGAGGCTGAAGCGGGAGGATCACTTGCATCCGGGAGGTCAAGGCTCCTCCCATTCCCCAGACCTCCGTGGAGAAGGTCTGACCCAAAGCTGACCCAGGGGCCCCCAGCCTGGAGGCTGCTGACAGGCAGGGTTTCAACAGGGAGGCAGGAGAGTCCGGGCATATCCGAGGCAGAGAGGAGGCTGGTGGTGGATCCAGGGGCAGCCCCTAGGTGTGTTTTGAGGCCACCCTGTATCGCATCTGTTCCGTCCCCATGCTACATGTGAGCTGCTGGTGCCTAGCTGGGCCCTCTCCTCCTTCTCTCCCCCAGTCCCCAGGAAAACAGGCAGGCCAGGTCTGCAGAGCATTTATTCCATCCCAGTGGGGAGGGGCAGGGATCCAGGTGGCCGGAGGGCACAGGGCCTAGGTATACCACATGAAGCCGTAGTTGGCATGGATAGTCTCCTCCGTGGTGCGCAGCCCATACAGCTCCCCGATCAAGGGGGGCACCCAGCGGGTTGTGTGGAACACAGACTCTCCCACCTGTGGGGACAGTGGGGTATGGGTAGAGGCACAGCCACCCACATACAGCCTGCTGGGACCCATCCCCCAGGACCAGTGGCCCCTATGCATGGCCAGGCGCTACAGCCATCCCTCCTGGGACCCAGCACCCACCACTGCCTTGGTCCTGGGGTTTCTATAGAAAGCTGTGAGAGCTCCCCAACCCCAGGCCCTGTCTCTGCCGTGGCTGGCACCCCTGCCCTCCTAGCCGGGGACCCACCTTCCAGTCAGGCACGTCCTTCATGATGATGGCTTCCTCCTCCAGGTTCTCCCGAAGCATCTGCAAGGTCCTGTGGGGATGGGGCCGATGGTGGGGGTGGGGCCTCAGTGCCCTGAGAGGCCCCTGCCTAGGGCCCCTGGTGGCACCCCTTCAAGCCTCCCTCCGACCCTGTCTCCCTTTCCCCCGGCAAACTCCTAGCTTTTCTCCTGCCCCAGCCCCAGTGCTGCCTCCTCCTCCAGGAAGCCTTCCGGTTCACCCCCTTGGGTCTCCACTAAGTCTCCACGCCTCTCTGAGGATGCAGCTGACGGCACATGGCAATGGCCCCCATGGGCATTCTGGCCACCTTCGGGGATGCAGGTCAGGCCCTGCAGCCTGGGGCCTTCAGGCCAGTGACCTCCCGATCTTGGCCCCAGCAGTGCTACCTCCGGTCAGTTTCTGCCTGGAACAGTGGCATCAGCGCGATGCGGGCCTCGAAGTCCTCGATCTGTAGGCGCCTGTGAAAGCCCGAAACCCACACTCAGGTCAGACCAGGCTGGGTCAGGGGAGCATAGGCAGCACCAGCCTCAGGGGTCAGAGTGCTGCTGGGGGAAGAGGCAGGGAATGGGGAGCTGGGGGAATAGCTGGGGGGGGCGGGGCGGGAGGCAGGCAGCGAGCAGGGTGAGGGTCGTGGGCAGAGCCCACCAGGAGCCTGAGAGGAGGGCGTGTGCAGGTAGCTGCACGAGTGACTGCCCACAAGACTGCTGGCTTTCTACTTTCTTTGCAATTAAAAACTTTTTTATCCTAAAAATAACTCTGCCTGATGACTGCGATGAAGGAGGGGGTGGCTTCATCACGGGGTTCTGGGCCTCACAAAACCATGTACCCTGTCTCTCAAAATAATCACAGTGTGTGAGGTTGGGGCAGGCGGGGCCACAATCCTTTCTTCTCCCTGCTTTCTGGCAGCTTCCAAGTTCCCTGCAATGACCCCCATCTTCCAGCCCTGCCTGGCCTGTGTCGGGTGGAGGGGGGTGTGGGGAAGCAGCGCCCAGCCTGTGACACAGGGAGAGGGGGGCGCCTGGCCCTAGTTCATCTGGCCCTGTGCGGCCACTGCCTGGTGTGGTCTGGTTTGAGCCTGGTCACCTCTGACAAAATTCTGCTTAGAAGGCCCAAGGCAGGCCCCCCACTCATATCCTGTCGCTAACCTGGATCCGTGGGTCCCAGCCCTCCTCACTAGACACATTTTTTTGCACTGGGCGGGGGGACAGGGTTTCGCTCTATTCCCCAGGCTGGTCTTGAACTCCTGGGCTCAAGCAATGCTCCAACCTTGGCCTCCCAAAGTGCTGGGATTACAGGCATGGAGACATCTGGAGGACAGAGCCTAGAAATGGAAGTGCTGGATCTGCACTTTTTGGGGCCTGAGATTGCACGCCCAAGTTCAAGGGGCCAGTTCACCCCTTGCCAGCACAGGCAACAGCAGAATGCTACAGGATCCTGACAACTGGCCAGGATGACTTTCAGACAACGCCCACCGGGGGCCTTACCTGCGCTCACGGTTCCACTTCATTATGCTCCAGTGCCCGTACACCAGGGTTCCAATGCCTATGGCCAGCATGCTGTAGCCTGTGGAGAGAGGCGCTGCTCAGCGGGCCAGCCCCCACTCAGACACCCTCCTCCACAGCTCCCAGCGGCTGTTGTGGCTGTTCCAGGCGCTGCCCACTCTGCAGTCAAGGGACAACGGCAGCTTTTTTTCTCAGGAGTGAGGCTGCCTGGACTGTGACACCTCTGCCCCCGTGCCAGGGGTTTTCTGAAAGGTACACGCTGGGCATCGACCTCAGGAGGCCTGAAGATCTAGATGGTGGTTGCTGGGGGGCTCCGGCTCCATCATCTTCTAGAAGGCTGTTTGGACCCTGGGCAGCAGGCTGGCCCCCAAGTAGGAGGGTGACTCTGACAGTGTCCATGGTGGCTCCCGGCCACCTGGGCCACAGTTCCGCGTGCTGCCCTGCAGGGGCTGCACACAGCTGCCAGGAACAGGCAGTGCCTTGCGGGGGCTGCCCAGCCACCCCCTGGGCCCTAGGGGTGGCCGTGCTACCTCTTGGCTCTGCAGGGTCAAGCCCCCTGCCCTGCACCCCAGGGAGGACAGAGGCTATCATGAATATTTACTGAGCACCAGTGGGGCCTTGCTCTAATCCTGACTGACAGGCTGGGGGCCCACTGGGGTCTTCAGGGAGGCCTGGGTTGCCTGGGGTCTGGCTCCCAGGCTCACCCTGCACCCTCCAGATCCTTCCAGCCCCAGTCTCTTCTCTGGAGAGGCTTCACGCTTGCGGGGACGAATGACAAGATCAGGCAGGCCGGGCTCCAGTCAACACTCAGGAAACGACCAGCAGGTGGAAGGCAAGGCCATCTCCACGCCTCCAGGACACTGGGCCCTGCTCTGCGCCTGCTCGGGCTACTCTGCGCCTGTCCTGTACTTCTGCTTTCAGCTCTGCTCCAGCATGGAGCTTGTGAGCTACCTCTGCTAGACCCAGAGACAAGTGAGAAACTGGCTCAAGTTTGCACCTGGTTATTTAACCTGTTAGAAGCCTAAGTCAGGGGTAAGACATTTCCATGCTACAGGTAATGAGGGTGTGCTGGGTCCGGGCTCAGAGGCACGTCTCTCGAGAGGCCCGGGATGCTCAGGGCCAGCTCCCAGCTCTCAGTCTCCTGTCCAGCACATGGGAGGTTTCATCAGCTGCCTTGTTCTTTTTTGTTTTCTTTGTTTTGGTTTTTAGTTTTGAGACAAGGTCTCACTCTGTCACCCAGGCTGGAGTGCAGGGGCGCGATCATGGCTCAATGCGGCCTCCAACTCCTGGGCTCAAGTGAGTTGGAGTACCCTCCCGAGTAACTGGGACCCCAGGTGTGTGCCACCATGTTCAGCTAACTAATTTTTTTAGAGATGGGGTCTCGCTATGTTGCCTAGGCTGGCAATATCTCGTTCTTTTCTTTTTTAAAAATTTATTTATTTTTGAGATGGAGTCTCACTCTGTCACCCAGGCTGGAGTGCAGTGGCATGATCTTGGCTCACTGCAACCTCTGCCTCTTGGGTTCAAGCGATTCTTCCGCCTCAGCCTCCTGAATAGCTGGGACTACAGGCGCCCGCCACTACGCCTGGCTAATTTTTGTATTTTTAGTAGAGACGGGGTTTCACCATATTGGCCAGGCTGGTCTCGAACTCCTGACCTCTCGTGATCCATCTGCCTTGGCCTCCCCAAGTGCTGTGATTACAGGCGTGAGCCACTGTACTGGGCATATCTTGTTCTTTTCTTTTTTTTCTTTTTCTTTTTTTTTTTTTTGAGATGGAGTCTCGCTCTGTCGCCCAGGCTGGAGTGCAGTGGCGCAGTCTCGGCTCACTGCAACCTCCGCCTCCCGGGTTCACATCATTCTCCTGCCTCAGCCTCCCGAGTAGCTGGGACTACAGGCGCCCGCCACCTCACCCGGCTAATTTTTTGTATATTTAGTAGAGAAGGGGTTTCACCGTGTTAGCCAGGATGGTCTCGATCTCCTGACCTCATGATCCGCCAGCCTTGGCCTCCCAAAGTGCTGGGATTACAGGCGTGAGCCGCCGCGCCCGGCCATCTCGTTCTTTTCAACGGCTACAGAGAACCCAGGGGACAGACCTGGGCTGCCCTAAGCCTTCTGGTGCAGAAAATGGACCCTTGGGGAGAACCTGCACCCTCACACCTGCGCACTCAAATGCAGGTCCATCTGCAAGATAAATTCCAAAAAAGAAATAAATTCCAAAACTTATCCCGCAGCTGTGTGTACAAGACAGTGTGGCACTGGCATAGCACAGAGATGTATGAGATGACAGAAACAATGCAGGGCCTCTTGTATTTGCATGCAGCCTGTGCAGGGCTCTTCCTCCTCACTGACCACAGAGGGGTCAAGGCCCCAGGCCTCAGAGTCTATGTCTCAGGAACTGCTAGTCTGGTGGGGAACACGGTGAAGGGCATGCACAAAAGGGTGTGCAGACCATTCTTTTTCTTTTTGGTTTTGGAGACCGGGCCTCTCTCTGTTGTCCAGGCTGGAGTGCAGTGGTGGGATCAAATTTTTTCGCCTGGGTGCAGCAGCTCACGCTTGTAATCCCAGCATTTTGGGAGGCTGAGGCGAGAGGACTGCTTGACTAGGAGTTTGCGACTAGCCTGTGAAACATAGTGAAACATTTACAAAATACATATTTTATTTTATTTTTTGAGACAAAGTCTCGCTCTGTAGCCCAGGCTAGAGTGCAGTGGTGCGATCTCAGCTCTCTGCAACCTCCGTCTCCCAAGTTCAAGTGATTCTCCTGCCTCAGCCTCCTGAACAGCTGGAATTACAGATGCGCACCACCGTGCCCAGCTAAATTTTTATATTTTTTAGTAGAGACGGGGTTTTACCATGTTGGCCAGGCTGGTCTTGAACTCCCGACCTCACGTAATCCACCTGCCTTGGCCTCCCAAAGTGCTAGGATTACAGGTTTGAGCCACCATGCCTGGCCCAAAATACATATTTTTAAATTAGCTAGATGTGGTGGCACATATCTGTGGTCCCACCTACTCTGGTAGCTGAGGCGGGAGTATCACTTAAGCCCAAGAAGTCAAGGCTGCAGTAGGCTGAGATGGCACCACTGTACTCCAGCCTAGGTGACAGAGAAAACTCTGTCTCAAAAAACGAAAAAAGAAAAAAGGAAAAACATATTTTTTTTCATAGAAACAGGGTCTTGCTATGTTGCCCAGGCTGGTCTTGAACTCCTGGCCTCAAGCAATCCTCCCATCTCAGCCTCCCAGAGTGTTGGAACTACCAGTATGAGCCACTGCACCCGGCCTTGGCCATTCTTAGAGAAGACCAAAATAAATAAAAACACATCCTGTGTTCAAGAATTGGAGCACTTAGCACTGTGCAGATGGCAACGCTGTCCAAACTGATACAGATTCGAAATGCAATCCCCATCAGAATGCCAACCATTTCTTTTCCTGTTGCAGAAACTGACAAGCAGGTTGGGAAATTCATATGGAAATGCAAGGGACCAGAATAGCCAAAACAATTTTGAAAAAGAACAAAGTTGGAAGACTCACACTATATACTATTTCAAAACTTATCCCACAGCTGTGTGTACAAGACAGTGTGGCACTGGCATAGGACAGAGATGTTCATCAATGGAACAGAACTGAGAGTCCAGAAATAAACCCTCACATTTATGGTCAATTGATTTTGGACAAAGGTGCCAAGATAATTCAATGGGGGAGAAAACAGTCTTTTCAACAAATGGGATAACCAGACGGCCACATGCTAAAGAATGAGGATGCACTCCTTCCTTATCCCATCCACAAAAATTAACTCAAAAGGATCAAAGAACTAAGCGTAAGAGCTAAAACTATATACTCTTAGAAGAAAATGTAAAAGTCAGTCTCTGTGACCTCAAACTAGGTTTCTTTTTTTTTTTTTTTTTTTTTGAGACAGAGTCTTGCTCTGTCCCCCCGGCTGGAGTGCAGTGGCGCGATCTCGGCTCACTGCAAGCTCCGCCTCCCGGGTTCCTGCCATTCTCCTGCCTCAGCCTCCCAAGTAGCTGGGACTACAGGCACCTGCCACCGCGCCTGGCTAATTTTTTGTATTTTTAGTAGAGACGGGGTTTCACCGTGGTCTCGATCTCCTGACCTTGTGATCCGCCCGCCTCGGCCTCCCAAAGTGCTGGAATTACAGGCGTGAGCCACCGCGCCCAGCCTCAAACTAGGTTTCTTAGACATGACACCAGAAGCACAAGTGACAAAAGGAAAAATACATAAATTGGACTTCATTGAAATTATTATTATTATTATTATTTTTATTTTTTTTTTTTTTTGAGAGGGAGTCTCGCGCTATCGCCCAGGCTGGAGTGCAGTGGCCGGATCTCAGTTCACTGCAAGCTCCGCCTCCCGGGTTCACGCCATTCTCCTGCCTCAGCCTCCCGAGTAGCTGGGACTACAGGCGCCCGCCACCTCGCCCGGCTAGTTTTTTGTATTTTTTTAGTAGAGACGGGGTTTCACTGTGTTAGCCAGGATGGTCTCGATCTCCTGACCTCGTGATCCGCCCGTCTCGGCCTCCCAAAGTGCTGGGATTACAGGCTTGAGCCACCGCGCCCGGCCTGAAATTATTATTATACATATATTTTTGAGACGGAGTCTCACTCTGTTCTCCAGGCTGGAGTGCAGTGGCGTGATCTCAGCTCCCTGCAACCTCTCCCTCCTGGGTTCAAATGATTGTTCTGCCTCAGCCTCCCAAGTAGCTGGGACTACAGGCGCGAGGCCACCACCCCCGGCTAATTTTTGTATTTTTAGTAGAGACGGGGTTTTGCCACATTGGCCAGGCTGGTCTCAAACTCCTGACCTCAAGTGATCTGCCTGCCTCGGCCTCCCAAAGTGCTGGGATTACCGGCGTGAGCCACCGTGCCCGGCCCAGACTTCAATGAAATTAAAAACTTTTGTGCTGTAAATGAAACTGTCAATTAGCTGAGAAGACAACATATAGACACATACTCTTTTTTTTTTTTTTTTTTTTTTTTTTTTGAGACGGAGTCTCGCTCTGTCGCCCAGCCCAGGCTGGAGTGCAGTGGCGCGATCTCGGCTCACTGCAAGCTCCGCCTCCCGGGTTCACGCCATTCTCCTGCCTCAGCCTCCCGAGTAGCTGGGACTACAGGCGCCCACAACCGCGCCCGGCTAATTTTTTGTAATTTTTAGTAGAGACGGGGTTTCACCGTGGTCTCGAGCTCCTGACCTTGTGATCCGCCCGCCTCGGCCTCCCAAAGTGCTGGGATTACAGGCGTGAGCCACCGCGCCCGGCCTAGACACATACTCTTACAACTCAATAATTCCATAATTTAAAAAACCCTACTAAGCCGGGCGTTAGCCAGGCACGGTGGCAGGTGCCTGTAGAAAACAAAACAAAACAAAAAAAACCCTATTAAAAATATATAAAGGATTTGAAAAGACATTTCTCCAAGACAGACATACAAATGGCCAATAAACACATGCAAAGGTGGTGGTTCACTCCTAGAATCTCAGCACTTTGGAGGCCGAGGCGGGAGGACAGCTTGAGCCCAGGAGTTTGACACCAGCCTGGGCAACATTGAGACCCCATCTCTTGAAAAAAATAATAAAAAATAAAAATAATAAAACACATGAAAAGATGTTCGACATCATCAGCCAGCAGTGAAATGCAAATCAACGATCAATGCCCAGAAAACTGAGCAAAAAAACCCCAAAAAGAATTTCTAAAAAACTCCACCATAATGAAATACAGTTTCACATGCACTAGGACGGTGGCTATGATCAAAAAAATGGAAAATAATCAGTGTTGTTGAGATGTGGAGAAATTGGGACTCTCATACATTGCAGGTGGAAACACAAAATGGTGTAGTCAATTTGGAAAACAATTCGGCAGTTCCTCAAAATGTTAAACACGAAGTTACCATAAGATCCAGTGGTTTGTCTCTTAAGGGAAAGTTCACATGGGAGAAATGAAAATCTATAGCCATATAAACACCTGTACAGCGTAAATCCTCATGGCAGCAGTACTCACATTATTCACAGCAGCTGAAGAGTAGGCAGACGACCCAAGTGCCCATCAAAAAACAAATGAAGGGCCGGGCGCGGTGGCTCACGCCTGTAATCCCAGCACTTTGGGAGGCCGAGGCGGGCGGATCACAAGGTCAGGAGATCGAGACCACGGTGAAACCCTGTCTCTACTAAAAATACAAAAAATTAGCCGGGCGCGGTTGTGGGCGCCTGTAGTCCCAGCTACTCGGGAGGCTGAGGCAGGAGAATGGCGTGAACCCGGGAGGCGGAGCTTGCAGTGAGCCGAGATCGTGCCACTGCACTCCAGCCTGGGCGACAGAGCGAGACTCTGTCTCAAAAAAAAAAAAAAAAAAAACAAATGAAAACACAACACCTGGTGCATCCACACAATGGGTATTTTTTTTTTTTTTTTTTTTTTGAGACGGAGTCTCGCTCTGTCACCCAGGCTGGAGTGCAGTGGCCGGATCTCAGCTCACTGCAAGCTCCGCCTCCCGGGTTCACGCCATTCTCCGGCCTCAGCCTCCCAAGTAGCTGGGACTACAGGCGCCCGCCACCTCGCCCGGCTAGTTTTTTTTGTATTTCTTAATAGAGACGGGGTTTCACCGTGTTAGCCAGGATGGTCTCGATCTCCTGACCTCGTGATCCGCCCGTCTCGGCCTCCCAAAGTGCTGGGATTACAGGCTTGAGCCACCGCGCCCGGCCCACAATGGGTATTAATTAGCCAGAGACAAAAGGCCACACAGTCTATGGCTCCAATGATATGAAATGCCCAGAACAGGCAAATCCAGAGAGAAAGGAAGCAGATTAGTGTTTGCCAGGGGTGGGATGATTGCTAATAGGGAAGACAGGGTTTCTTTTGGGTGATGAAAGTGGTCTAAATTCTGATCATGGCAATGGCCACACAACTCTGTGAATATACTAAAAAATCAATATACTGGGCACACTTCATTATTATTATTATTATCATTGAGATGAAGTCTCGCTCTGTTGCCCAGGCTGGAGTGCAGAGGCAAGATCTTGGCTCACTGCAACCTCCACCTCCCAGATTCAAGCAATTTTCCTGCCTCACCCTCCCAAGTAGCTGGGATTACAGGTGTGCACCACCACGCCCGACTAACTTTTGTATTTTTAGTAGAGACAGGGTTTTGCCATGTTGGCCAGGTTGGTCTCCAACTCCTGAGCTCAGGTCCTCAAAGGGCTGAGATTACAGGCGTGAGCCACCACTCCCAGCCATTACATTGGACAGACTTTAAATGGGCGAGTTGTATGGTATGGTATGGGAACCTCAATAAATATATTAAAGACACAAGATGAAAAGGAAAGGGCTGCCTGCTAGGCTCAGGAGGGAGTGGGGACAGGAGAACTGGGTGTGGGAGATAGTGGAGGAGGTGGGATGGAAGACATTTCAGGAGCGACATGGATTAAAAGGGGACTGAACCAGCCGGGCGCTGTGGCTCACGCCTGTAATCCCAGCACTTTGGGAGGCTGAGGCAGGCGGATCACGAGGTCAGGAAATTGAGACCATCCTGGCTAACACGGTGAAAACCCATCTCTACTAAAACATACAAAAAATGAGCCGGGCGTAGTGGCGGGCACCTATAGTCCCAGCTACTCGGGAGGCTGAGGCAGGAGAATGGCGTAAACCCAGGAGGCGGAGCTTGCAGTGAGCCGAGATCGTGCCACTGCACTCCAGCCTGGGTGACAGAGACAGACTCTGTCTCAAAAAAAATAATAATAAGTAACAAAAAGCGGCCTGAGCCAGCCCATCATGTCCTGGGATGCTGGCAGTGAGTGAATGGCTGACCCAGGCAGACAGAGGGGAGTGGGTGCCAGGCTTGGGGTCACCAGGCCTTGGACAGGAGCAGAGAAGGTAGGTCTGGTGGGAGGGCCACTGTGGAACATAGCTCAGGAGAGGCAGGGGAGGAGGACAGAGGAGGGAGACGAGGAGGGGCCTGCGTACTAGCTCTTTTTCTGCAGAGCAGACTTCTTCTCAGAGAGGTCCTCCTGGCACATCCTGGCTTAAGTGGGCCCAGGTTATCCCAGGTCTCACCAACAACTAGAAATCCTGGCATGATGTGTTGCATCCCTTCAGCTCAGCTGTGAGGGCTTGGGGACAGGGCCCGGCACCATGTGCTCACTCAACAATGAAAGCAGGGCCATAAACAAAGAGCACACCAGCACAGGGGATCCTCCTCACTCCTCTGATGGGAAAGGCTGGGGTGGGGGTGTATGTGCTGTAACAAAAGTCCACACCATGAGGAGACACAACCCCAGGCAGTGGTATTCAGGGCAGTGTCTGGCACAGGGGGGTCACTGCTCTGTGGTGAACTGGGAGAGGACCAGGGTATTTATACAAAAATGAGATGCTGGAAGTGGGGAACTCAGGGAGCCTCCAGGGCTGGGGTCTTTCTGTGGCCTGGTCTGGCTGCAGGTCACACAGGTGCACATTTGGAAAGAAATCTTGTGCTGTACTGGGGTAGCCAGGGTTACACCTGAGAAGGAGACTCAGCCAGGCGCAATGGCTCATGCCTGTAATACCAGCACTTTGGGGGGCTGAGGCAGGGGGAGCACCTGAGGTCAAGAGTTTGAGACCAGCCTGGCCTACATGGCGAAACCCTGTCTCTACTAAAAATACAAAAAAAAAAAAAAAAATTAGGCCAGGCCCAGTGGCTCACACCTGTAATCTCAGCACTTCAGGAGACCAAGGCAGGCAGATCACCTGAGATCTGGAGCTCGAGGCCAGCCTGACCAACATGGAGAAACCCCATCTCTACTAAAAATACAAAAAATTAGCCGGGCATGGTGGCACATGCCTGTAATCCCAGTTACTCGGGAGGCTGAGACAGAAGAATCGCTTAAACCCAGAAGGCGGAGGCTGTGGTAAGTAAGCCGAGATTGCACAACTGCACTCTAACCTGGGCAATAAGAGCAAAACTCCATCTCAAAAAAAAAAAAAAAAAAAAAAGTAGCCAGGCGTGGTGGCGTACACCTGTAATCCCAGCTACTAGGGAGGCCGAGGGAGGAGAATCGCTTGAACCTGGGAGGCAGAGGTTGCAGTGAGCTGAGATCGTGCCACTGCACTCCAGCCTGAGCAACAGAGCAAGACTTGGTCTAAAAAAAAACACACAAAACAAACAAACAAACAAAAAACAAAAAACACCAGGCGTGGTGGGTCATGCCTGCAAAATGAGCACTTTGGGAGGCCAAGGTGGGTGGATCACCTGAGGTCAGGAGTTCGAGACCAGCCTGACCAATATGGTGAAACCCCATTTCTACTAAAAATACAAAAATTAGTCGGGTGTAGTAGCGTCCAACTGTAGTCCCAGCTACTCAGGAGGCTGAGAAAGGAGAATTGCTTGAACCCAGGAGGTGGAGGTTGCAGTGAGCCAAGATCAGGCCACTGCACTCTAGCCTGGGGGACAGAATGAGACTGTCTCAAAAAAATAAAAATAAAAAAAGAAGAGAAAAGAAAAAAGAAAAATGAGGAAACCCAGAATGCATTATATTCCTCCAATGTGTTCTGGGACAGAACTAATGGGCCGGATCTAGCCTGAAGCCTATTTTTGTTTTTTTTAAATTTTTGGTAGAGGTGGGGGTCTCACTATGTTGCCCCGGCTGGTCGCAAACTCCTGGGCTCAAGTCATCCTCTGGCCTCAACCTCCCAAAGTGTGAGGATTATAGGCATGAGACACCTGGCTCAGAGGCCGTCTGTTTTTGTATAGCCCCCAGGCTAAGAACACTTTCCGTTTGTAAATGGTTGTCTCAGTAACTGAAACTTTCTGGCCAGCCAAATCCAGAATACTTGTCATCTGTCCCTTTTATAGAAAAAGTCTGCCGGCCAGGCGCTGTGGCTCACGCCTGTAATCCCAGCACTTTGGGAGACCAAGGCGGGTGGATCATGAGGTCAGGAGATCGAGACCATCCTGGCTAACATGGTGAAACCCCGTCTCTACTAAAAATGCAAAAAATTAGCCAGGCGTGGCGGCAGGCGCCTATAGTACCAGCTACTTGGGAGGCTGAGGCAGGAGAATGGCGTGAACCCGGGAGGCGGAGCTTGCAGTGAGCCGAGATCGCGCCACTGCACTCCAGCCTGGGCAACAGAGCGAGACTCCATCTCAAAAAAAAAAAAAAAGAAAAAGTCTGCCAATCTCAGTTCTTGGATACAAGAAAAACAAGAGGAGGCTGGCCACGGTGGCTCAAGCCTGTAATTCCAGCACTTTGGGAGGCTGAGGCTGGAGGATCACTTGAGCCCAGGAGTTTGAGACCAGCCTGGTCAACATAGCTGCACCCTTGTCTCTACAAAAAGTAGAAATAAAAAATTAAAAACCGCCGGGAGCCATGGCTCACGCCTGTAATCTCAGCACTTTGGGAGGCCAAGGCGGGCGGATCACCAGGTCAGGAGATTGAGACCATCCTGGCTCACACGATGAAACCCCATCTCTACTAAAAATACAAAAAATTAGCCAGGCGTGGTGGCGGGCACCTGTAGTCCCAGTTACTTGGGAGGCTGAGGCATGAACCCGGGAGGCGGAGCTTGCAGTGAACCGAGATCACGCCACTGCACTCCAGCCTGGGCAACAGACCGAGACTCCATCTTATAAAAAAAACAAAAACAAAAAAAGACAAAAAACCAAGAAGCAGCTGGGGAGGGCTTTTCACCTCACATTGACTTTTCTACTATCTGAATTATTACATTTTTAATTACTATGTTCATTTTTTGTATGTGTTAAAATTGAGGCATAATGTGCATAACATGTAATTTAAATGTAAAGTTTAATTTGTTAAGAGACATGCATTCTGCTGAGCCCGGTGGCTCATGCCTATAGTCCCATAGGCATGAAAACTTTGGAAAGCTGAGGTGGGTGGATCACTTGAGCCCAGGAGTTCAAGACCAGCCTGCGCAAGATGGCAAGACCCCATCTCTACAGAAAATACAGAAAGCTGGGCGCAGGCTTATAATCCCAGCTGCTTGGGAGGCTGAGGTGGGAAGATGGCTTGAGCCCAGGAGGCAGAGGTTGCCAAGAGATCACTCCAGCCTGGGCAACAGAACCATACCCTGTCTTTAAAAAAAAAAAAAAAAAAAAAAAAAAAAAAAAAAAGGAATGTATGTATTCACCCTTAAATTACGTTTAAAAGTTTGTATTTGTCCATTAACCCTGGGGACTGAGTATGGGTGCCTTTCAAGTCTTTTTCATTTTTCTGTGTTGAGCCCCATAACAAAATTTAACGTGTTACTTAAAACATTTGAAAACTTTACGACGGGCATGGTGGCTCACGCCTGTAATCCTACCACTTTGGGAGGCCGAGGTGGGCCGATCATCTGAGGTTGGGAGTTGGAGACCACCCTGACCAACGTGGAGAAACCCCATCTCTACTAAAAATACAAAATTAGCCAGGCGTGGTGGCACATGCCTGTAATCCCAGCTACTCGGGAGGCTGAGGCAAGAGAATTGCTTGAACCCAGGAGGCAGAGGTTGCGGTGAGCCGAGATGGCGCCATTGCACTCCGGTCTGGGCAACAAGACCAAAACTCCGTCTCAAAAAAAAAATACATAAATGAAAACAATTTGAAAACTTTAAGAATACGGATTCCTGGGACACCATGGAGGCGGGGGCTGCCTGCAGGGAACCACTTTATAGAACATCTTGTAAATTCCCTCCAAGTTCCAGGTTGCGGCCTCAGCCTTGCCTTGGGGAGCCGTGGCCTCTTTTGGGCCTCAGTTTCCCCATCTGAGAAATCCAAGGGTGGCTGAGGGCCAGAGCGCAGACTATGCCTCAGTTTAACCCACTGTAAAATGTAAATAATTAGAGGGACCGATTTCCTGGGCTGTTACGAGAAGGAAGCGGAGCTGGGAAAGCGCTCAACAAACTGCAGCACTTGACGTTATTACAGAAGCTATGGAGGATTCTCGAGCTCAGCCTCCGGTCTCACCGCCAGGGAAACTGAGGCCCGCTTGTGTCCCCGGAACCCCGCCCCCGAGCCCCGAGTACCCACTCTGAGACCCCGGCCCAGAGTGATACTGACCCGACAGTCCTCGACGCGGCAAGTTTCGTTTGTAGTCGATGGGCCCATAGCCCCCCGGCGGGGGCATGTCCTGCTTCACCTTCGGCATCTCCATGCTGGCAGTATTCCACACTTCCGGTCCCAGGCGGAAGTGACATACTGCCACCGCCATGATGAGTGTGGCGGAAGCACTCGAGTTGGCTCGCCGCAGCCCTGGAAAGCCTCGGACACTAGTGTAACTACGCGACAGCGCAGGAAAGCTCCGGCGGCGGACCCTGGGTCGGAATACGCTGCCAGGCTGTAGCTGAGGAGTCTTTATTCCCTCTTTCTCCCAGACAGGGTGTGAATTGCCTTGGTTCTTGCATTAAAGGCCCTCGCGTTCGCCTTGCCTCTGGGGTGTTGCGCAGGCCAGTCAGAAACTCCGAGCGCCCGAGGGAGCCAGGGGCCCCAGTTAAGGCCCCTTTTCCCGTTTTCGCTCCGTCTAGGGACTCTACGGGAAGCCCAGGGCTCCACGTAGTCACGGGCTGGGTACGTGATGTTGGGGAGCAGCTGCTGCTCGAATTCGGACTCACCCCAATCCCCGGAACGGATGCTGCTCCCTGGTGGTGGTGGGTATCCCTTGCTAGTGGCCTCTCATCGGAAACTGACCATTCAAGGTGATTATGAGTCACAAAGCAGGGAGGCTAGGGTGGCCCCGGGGCGGGGTCCTGGACCCCCACCCTAAGGCGGAGTGACGCCCGTGGTCACTTCACAAGGCAAAAATTGTTACGGGGCAATAAAAGGCACAACAGCGGCCAATGCCTGGCAGTGGGCACATGGGGGTGCGGGGGTGTAGGTGCCAAGCGCCATGGCTTAGACCCGAGATTGGAGTCCGGCCGCCCCCCGACAGCAGCCGCCTCCTGCTCCCCGTGCGCCCCAGGCGCCACCATGTCGGGAGACAAACTTCTGAGCGAACTCGGTTATAAGCTGGGCCGCACAATTGGAGAGGGCAGCTACTCCAAGGTGAAGGTGGCCACATCCAAGAAGTACAAGGGTACCGTGGCCATCAAGGTGGTGGACCGGCGGCGAGCGCCCCCGGACTTCGTCAACAAGTTCCTGCCGCGAGAGCTGTCCATCCTGCGGGGCGTGCGACACCCGCACATCGTGCACGTCTTCGAGTTCATCGAGGTGTGCAACGGGAAACTGTACATCGTGATGGAAGCGGCTGCCACCGACCTGCTGCAAGCCGTGCAGCGCAACGGGCGCATCCCCGGAGTGCAGGCGCGCGACCTCTTCGCGCAGATCGCCGGCGCCGTGCGCTACCTGCACGATCACCACCTGGTGCACCGCGACCTCAAGTGCGAAAACGTGCTGCTGAGCCCGGACGAGCGCCGCGTCAAGCTCACCGACTTCGGGTTCGGCCGCCAGGCCCATGGCTACCCAGACCTGAGCACCACCTACTGCGGCTCAGCCGCCTACGCGTCACCCGAGGTGCTCCTGGGCATACCCTACGACCCCAAGAAGTATGATGTGTGGAGCATGGGCGTCGTGCTCTACGTCATGGTCACCGGGTGCATGCCCTTCGACGACTCGGACATTGCCGGCCTGCCCCGGCGCCAGAAGCGCGGCGTGCTCTACCCCGAAGGCCTCGAGCTCTCCGAGCGCTGCAAGGCCCTGATCGCCGAGCTGCTGCAGTTCAGCCCGTCCGCCAGGCCCTCGGCGGGCCAGGTAGCGCGCAACTGCTGGCTGCGCACCGGGGACTCTGGCTAGAACCCGGGGTTCCAGCCATTCCTGCCCCCGAGGGCGCTGGGCCAGCGCGGCGCACGCGCAAGAGGCGAGTTTAGCGGGAACATGCGAAGCTGCCGCGTGCTACTGCGCATGCGCCTTCTCCCTGCCGCTTCCCTCCCTTCCTTCCCACGGGGAAGTCGGCAGTTGCCCCTGTTCGGAATCCACGTCCTCCGCCATCCCGAGAGCTGGAGGCGCATGCGCATCCGTGATTTCCCAGACCAGGCCCCGAAAGAGGCGAGACCAGAGGGGACGGAAGCATTGCGCCTGCGCGGAACAAGCTCAGCCTCTGCGCGGAGGGCGTACCTTCCCAACCAACGATGGGTGCCGGGTTCCCGGTTGGAACCTGCAATAAACTCGCTGTTCCTCGCACCTGGCTCTAACGGTGGCCCCATTTGCAGACCAGTGGAGAAGGGATCGCTCCGTCCGGGGAAGGCGGGCGCGGGTACCCTATTTTAGTCAGGCTTGTTGAGGTTATTGCTCCAAGACCCAAAAGGGAGTCGGGAGGATTCGAACCTGGACCTTTTGGGCTCCCCAGTATGGGCCAGCTCGAAGGAGCTCTGTTGTTCGTGGGTCGTGATGGTGCTGTGATGATGGGTGGGGAAGCAAGTGGACCCCAGCGCCTCCCCGTCCACATCTTTTAAGGATGGAACAGCCAGGGGTGGGGCGAGGGTCACCTGTCTCCACGTAAAGTAGGAGTTTATAGAAAAGGAAACTGAGGCCCACATGGATGTCACTTGCCAAAAGACACAGCCAAGGGCTGGGCACGGTGGCTTACGCCTGTGACCCCAACACTTTGCGAGTCCGAGGCAGGCAGATCACTTGAGTTCAGGAATTCGAAAACAGCCTGGGCATCACAGCTGATACCTTATCTCTTGTTTTTTTGTTTTGTTTTGTTTTGTTTTTTTGAGACAGTCTCGCTCTGTCGCCCAGGCTGGAGTACAGTGGCACGATCTTGGCTCACTGCAACCTCCTCCTCCCGGGTTCAAGCGATTCTCTTACCTTAGCCTCCCAAGTAGCTGGGACTACAGGCACGTGCCCAAACACCCGGCTAATTTTTGTATTTTTAGTAGAGATGAGGTTTCACCATCTTGGCCAGACTAGTCTTGAACTCCTGACCTCCTGATCCACCTGCCTCGGCCTCTCAAAGTGTTGGGATTACAGGTCTGAGCCACTGCGCCCCCGACCCTGTCTCTAAAGAAAAAGAAAAAGAAAAAGTCCGGCGTGGTGGCTAACGCTTGTAATCCAAGGCGGGTGGATCACCTGAGGGCAGGAGTTCCAGACCAGCCTGGCCAACATAGTGAAACCTCATCTCTACTAAAACTACAAAAAAAAAAAAAAAAAAAAAAATAGCTGGGCATGGGGCAGGCACCTGTAATCTCAGCTACTCAGAGGCTAAGGCAGAAGAATCGCTTGAACCCGGGAGGTGGAGGTTGCAGTGAGCCGAGATCATGCCACTGCACTCCACCCTGGGCAACAAGAGCAAAACTCCGTCTCAAACAACAAACAAAAAAGACACAGCTGTGATTTTTTTTTTTTTTTTAAACAGGGTCTCTCTTTGTTGCCCAGGCTGGAATGGCACAATCTTGGCTCACTGCAGCCTCTACCCGGTTCAAACAATTCTCGTGCCTCTGCCTCCTGAGTAGCTGAGACTACAGGCGCAGGCCACCACGCCTGGCTAGTTTTTTGTATTTTTAGTAGAGACAGGGTTTCACCATGTTGGCCAGGCTGGTCTCAAACTCCTGACCTCAAGTGATCCACCTGCCTTGACCTCCCCAAAGTGCTGGAATTACAGGCATGAGCCAGTGCACCCGGCTCACAGCTGTGATTTGAACCCAGATCTAGCAATAGTGAGGTTGCGGGGGTAGGGGAAGATCTCCCCTGCTGTGGGTCCTTTTCCTCTCGGGAAGAGGGGGTGAGGGGGGGAGTCAGGGCAGGGCTGGGCAGGATTCAGCTGGACTCACTAGCTCATTCCCTTCTCTGTTAATTCATGTAATCATGCATTTCTTGAGCACCTACTGTCTGCCAGGCCCCAGAGCTCATGGCGAAGAGACTTGGGCCCATCCCTGTCGGAAACAAGACAATTGAAAAGTCAAGTAAAAGAAAAGAATGACGTGGAAATGAAATACTTGTAAGTTGTGCTAAATGCCAGGTAGAGCTGGGAGGTGTTCAAGGAGGGACTCTGGGTGGGGTTTGGTGGCTCACTCCTGTAATTCCAGAACTTTGGGAAGCTGAGGTGGGCGAATCGCTTGAGCCCAGGAGTTAAAGACCAATCTGGGCGACACAGCAAGATGGCCATCTGTACAAAAAATTTAAAAATTAGCCGGGCGTGGTGGCGTGTCTCAGCTACTTGGGTGAGGTGAGAGGATCGCTTGGGCCTGGGAGTTCAAGGCTGCAGTGAGCTATGATCATGCCACTGCACTCCAGCCTGGACCACAGAGTGAGACCCTGTCTCAGGAAAAAAAAAAAAAAAAGTAAAGGGACTCGGAAGCTAAGGGAAACAGTCCAGGTGTTCCCCAGGAAGAGGAGAGCTGGTGTGTTTGAGTAAGGCCAGTAAGCTTATTTGTCTGGGAGGGAGAGAGGGAGAGGAGATGGAGAGGTAAGGAGGAAATCGAGAGAGGACCCCACAGAGCCTGGGAGTGGCTCCCATTTAGGGTATATGGGGAAATGTATTAGGTCTATTAGGAAATCCTAATCCTGCCTACCTGCATATGAGCCCCACATAGCTGCTCCTCTGGTGGGTCTCCCCATGCCCAGCCCCTGCTCACTCAGTGTCAATGGCTTTCTGGTGCCCTAGGGATGCAGTGCCAGCTCTATCTTCATCCCTCCAAATAGGGTATGGCCCTGTCCCCTTCAGTTTTGCAGATGAGGAAACCGAGGCTAAAAGAGGGGCAGTGCCTAGCCTCCAGTTTTGGCTGGACCACATCAGAGTGGAGGTATAAAACCTAGCTCCTGAGGCCGGGCATGGTGGCTCATGCCTGTAATCCCAGCACTTTGGGAGGCGGATCACTTGAGGTCAGGAGTTCGAGTCCAGACTGGCTAACATAGTAAAACCCCATCTCTACTAAAAATACAAAATTTAGCTGGGCATGGGTGGCTTGCACCTGTAGTCCTAGCTACTCGGGAGGCTGAGTCAGGAGAATCACTTGAACCTGGGAAGTGGAGGTTGCAGTGAGCCAAGATCCCACCAATGCACTCCAGCCTGGGCAACAGAGCAAGACTCTGCCTCAAAAAAGAAAAAGGAAAAGAAAAAGAAAAAGAAAAGAGAAAGGAAAGAAAGGAAAGGAAAGAAAGGAAAGAAAGGAAAGGAAAGAAAGGAAAGGAAAGGAAAGAAAGGAAAGAAAAGAAAGGAAAGAAAAGAAAGAAAAGAAAAAGAAAGAAAACCTAGCCCCCAGCCCCTCTGGTTTAGTCGAAGGGTGCCGCTCCTGATTGGGGCCATGCCTCAGACTCCCCACCTGGAAAATGGGGGCAAAACTCCATCCTTGGGGTAGTGGGCATGGCTTGGGAGTGGGCGTGGCTGGAGGACTGAGCCCAGGCCCTTCCCTAGGCTCCCACTGCATTTAGCTAAAACCCATGCCCTTGCCCGTCTTCCCACCCAGTCCCACCACACTGCCTTTTTTGTTCTTGATCTGCCATGCTGGCTCCTGTCTCTGAGGCTTTGCACACTCCTGGCACTTTTCCCCTCTTCAAGACTTGCCTAAAATGTCACCCCATGCCCTCTTCTCAAGGTGCTACAATATGTTTCTGTCTGGATAGTTCCTGCCACATCTCCAGGGCCCAGGGCATAGTGCATGCCCTCTACCAATGAATCTGTGGGAGCAGGGGCCAGGGTCTCTGCCTGCCATGTGGCCATAGACCCAAGGCTCAATTCAGAGAGGACGAGATGTTAGGGATGAGGCATCAGGGATGAGGGGAGTGTCCCATTTTCTCAGCTGGAGAAGCTATTTGAGACCATGACCCAGGATTGCTCCTTGGATCTGCCCCAACTGCACTGAGGAGCCTGTGCCCAATCCAGGGAAGCAGAGCCTCACGAGGGACCAAGAGCCAAGCCCAGGAGACAGCACCCCATAGGAATGTTTCTCAGGCCAAGTGAGAAATGCCTGTAGCAAGCCTGTGGCTCCAGCTACACAGTAGGCTGAGGTGGGAGGATCGCCTGAGCCCCAGTTTGAGGCTGCAGTGAGCTATGATTGTGCTTTGCACTCTAGCCTGGGCAAGAGAGTGAGAGCCTATCTCAAAAATAAAAAATAATTTTTATAAGCCAGGTGCGGTGGCTCACGCCTGTAATGCCAGCACTTTGGGAGGCCAAGGCTGGTGGATCACTTCAGGAGTTTGAGACCAGCCTGGCCAACATGGTGAAACCCCATCTCCACTAAAAATACAAAAATTAGCTGGGCATGGTGGTGGCGGCACCTGTAATCCCAGCTACTCAGGAGACTGAGAACCTGGGAGGCGGAGGTTGCAATGAACCAAGATCATGCTACCGTACTCCAGCCTGGGGGACAGAACAAACCTGTCTCAAAAAAATCTATCATGGTCAGTACTGGGGTCTGGGACACTAGTCTAGACGTGTCACAGGTGGAGTGGGACAGGCTGGGGTTCAGTTTCTACCATGTCCTCTGCCAGCTCTGTGCCCATAAGACCAGGCACTTGGGAGCTGTGGGGAAGGTATCAGCTCCCAGGCCGGAGGCAGGGATGCTTCAACGACAAGAAACGGGGCCAGGTGTGGTGACGCACACCTGTAATCCCAGCACTTTGGGAGGCCAAGGTGAGAGGACTGCTTGAGTCCAGGACTTCAAGACCAGCCACGGGCAACATGGCAAAATTGTGTCTTTACAAAAAATATGAAAATTAGCTGGGCGTGGTGGTGCATGCCCATAGTCCCAGGTACTGAGGAGGCTGAGATGTGAGGATCACCTGAGCCTAGGAAGGTTGAGGCTGCAGTGAGTTGAGATCAAACCACTGCACTGCAGCCTGGGCAACAATGAGACCCTGCTGATGAGGCAAAGACGAGCAAATCCCACTGATATTTTTTTTTTGAGACGGAGTCATGGTCTGTTACCCAGGCTATACTGCAGTGGTGCAATCTTGGCTCACTGCAACCTCTGCTTCCTGGGTTCATGTGATTCTCCTGCCTCAGCCTCCCAAGTAGCTGGGATTACAGGCACCCACCACCACATCTGGCCAATTTCTGTATTTTTAGTAGAGATGGGGGTTTCACCATGTTGGCCAGGCTGGTATCGAACTCCCGACCACAGGTGATCCACTCACCTCAGCCTCCCCAGTCCCCACTGATTCTCATTCCTCTTTCCCAGCCCATGGGGTAAGTTGGCCACAAAGCTCCAGAGGAGAGGGGCTGTGGGGACTCCATCAGGCCCCAGCAGCAGGTGCACCCCGCCCTTTGCTTCTCTTATTAACAAAGGGTCATCCTCCATCTCCCTCTAACCTGCCTTGGAAGCTAGGACGAAACAATACAGAGAAGCCAGGGCAGAAGGGACAAAAGAAAAGTTCAGTTGACACATCATCCATTTATTATCCTTCAGAGTCTAAAACTTCCTCGTGATACAACGTATAGCCACCCATTCCAGCCTGCTTACTGGAACTTCTATTCCCATCTGGTGGCAAACATTTCTTTTTACATTTGTTTTACTATCAAAGATTTAGAGTCACAATAAATACAAGTGACAGCCTCCACCCCCGAAGAGCCCCCCCAATACCCTGCACTAGTGTAACCGTCTATTACACTTTAAGGATTATAAAATTGTTTGCTGTCCTTTTTTAAAAGCTCAGTCCAAGTTCTTTAGGTTAACGTCATCTGCAGCATAGCTCGGCATCAAAAACCCTATGGCAGAGCAGCAAGGATCATCCCTTCTGTGATGGCGACCCCTGCGATGAGAATATTTGTATAGAGAAGTCTTTCCCCTGCCTCTACATCCAATAGGAGAGTGGAAGCCACGGGGCCCAGTGGGGCTGCCACTGGGTTGCCCCATTCCCTCTGCCCTGAAGCTTTTGCTTCACCAAGGTCCGCGGAGTACAGGAAAGACCAGGAGCAACTAGCACTGTGGGCTGTTCCACCCTGAGAAGGGCTCCTACAGACCTCATCAGAGAGATGGTTCTTGATGTCACCGTAGAGTTCCTGGGATGAGGTCAAGACGGCCATAGCTGTGGGAGGCTCCAAGGGCACTTGGCCATTCCAAACCCTACCCCCCACCTCCACTACAACAGGCGAGGTGTGAACTCTGAGATCTCCCCAGCCCTGTCTACAGGGCAGCCGACAGAAGGAAGTTTCCAGGTGCTGTTGGAGGTTCATGTCACAGATAACAGGGGATAGTTACAATCAGTTGGGCTGGGGGCTCCCACATTCTGACGGCTTGCAGGAACCTGATCCTGGTAGGGCTCTCAAGAGAGACCAGGACCAGGCACTGGCCGGTTTTGAGGGTGTGCTTTGCTGCAGGTAGAACACCCTAAACATCAATCAATAGCTATCCTGATGAATCCAAACCCCACACCCAGAGAGGTACTTAATAATGCCTTCACCTGGAACATCATAAACGTCATCATACAACAACCCGCTTGGGGCTTATCATAGAGGTTATGCTGCAAGGAACTGAAAGGAAATAATGGGCTAGAGTGCTCGAGACAGCAGAAATGAAGCAAAGATTAAGGCATCTCACACTTTTGCCCCCTGAAATTATTAAAAAAAAAAAAAACTATATCACAGTATGTACGTTGTCCCTGATGGAATACTCCCTGGGGACCTGGGGCTGACCCTCTCCCTTTCAAGGGGCAGCAGTCCATAAGGACGGGTTGACAGTCATCAGCCCTGAAAGGACAGCTGGGCCAGGCTGGGAGAGGTCAGGAGCTGGAGCTGGGGCTGGGGGCCGGCGGGTGCGGCTCGGATCTGGCCCCCTGGTCAGACCCAGCTGACCCACGCTGCAGCACGCAGAGGTGACTTTGGCCTGGATGCCTGATCCCCAGCCACTGCATAGAACTGAGGTTGGTTCGCCGGGCAGGGCTTTCAGTGGGAAGAAGCCAGCCTGGGTGCTCCTTCCGGGAGGAGCTGGAAGATCTGGCCCCCGTCATGGAACAGAGAGGGCTAACAGCTCAGGGTCGTAGGAGACAGGTATTTATTTGCCAGGCACACAGAAAAATGCGAGGAATAGAAATGCTTGCATACTCTTGAATTTTTTTTTTTTTTTGGTGTAAAAAACACACCCTCCCCTCCCACCCCAAAAAACATCAAATTCCTTCCTTTTCCCCAAATCCCTGGATCTTGGAATGAAAGCCACCCTTCCCCACCCTGCCCTCACCTTCTTCAGCCCATCCAAGTTACGCACAAAAAAACAAAAATCAGTGAGAAATTTGGGGGTTTGCACAACAAAAAACTAGATAATATTTTCCAAAACTAGGTCTTCTATGGTGTATCAAAAAAGTTTCCTACAGACTGAGGATATTCACACGACAGGAGCCTGGGGGTTAAATGAGCCTTTATTAGAACGTTGTAGCAGTTGTGTTTGAAGGCGGCGGCCCTACAAAAAAAAATTTAAATTAAATCCCCTAACTGCATGGGTAGAAAAACCAGGGCTGGAGCTCAATTGAGACCGGTGGAACCCAGTCCTCACGGAGACACACGCATGTAAGTGGGCACAGGACGCCCTCGCAACAGCAAGAAGCCGGCCCAGCGTGAAGAAGACACAGAACGGCTTCTGCCTTTCCTCATGGAACCAGTTTTTAAAGAGTGGGACGGGAAAGAAACAAAAATGAAACTAAAAGCAGACCTGATCCTTTTAAAACATTTTTGTAGACTCTAAAGGGAGTTACAAAAAAAAAAAAGTCTGAAAGCAAATCCTGACAGCAACCCCGAGGTTTAAGGACAGGTTCTAAACTAGACCCAAACGGAAAACCTGAAGTCTGTGCGCAGCGGCTGGCCGCACACCTGGACGGCGCCTCCCGACCTCCACACACCTGTGCACGTTCACCTGCTAGGAACAAGGCCAGGGTGGCTTAAGATTGCGTCCATCGAAATGAATAGAAAAAAGGAAAGAATTTAATAAAATAAACCACAACAGAAAAACCCCGCAACAGTCCCCACTCCAGCTTCCTGCTCGGGGCTGCTGCCGACCGGATCCTCTCCTCCTCCCTTCACGGGCAGCTTCTGGCCTTCACGGGCAGCTTCTGGAATCCCTGCTGCTCTGGCTGGGTCTGTTCCTCAGTTTGTTCTTCTAAGTCTGGGAGGTCCGGGGCGGGGGTCTCCAGAACCAGCAGCAATGGAAGCGTTCAGCTGAAGCGAGGGCTGCCTCTGTCATCCTGCATCTGTCCATCAGTTACCGGGGCGGGCCGGCCGTCCCTGCCAGGGGCTGTGGCACCATAAGCCGCCCACCCTCCAGGGCACAGGGCCAGTGGGACGACGCAGCGCACAACAGGGACCCCAGGGTCTGCACGGTTTACTTTTAACTCCATCATTATGAGGTGATTAAAAAAAAATCTTTCAACTTATAGATCGCCATGGGAAGGCAGTCAAAGATCGGGAGCCTAAGACGGGGAAAAGCAAAAACAAAACGAAATGCCCCGCTCGGTTCAGAAGCCCCGGGCGCTGGCCTTGCCCATGCGCGTCACAGTGTCCAGGGTGAGCCGCCCGTGTGCCGGCAGGGGCCGAACAAGGGGGCCGGGAGCAGAACCAACCCCCAAGGTCCACTTTTCTGCTGGTGTCGGGCAAACTAAAGGCAAAGAGAGAAAGGAAGAAAGCCCACGGGAAAGGTTCCCCAGCGATGATCCTTGTCCGCCTATGAGGCGACACCAGCCCCCCAGCCCTGATGAAACTTTGCAGCCAAGGATTGAGGTCTCGCCTCTGCAGCACGGCCGGTGCTTGCTCTTGGGACGGGCACGGTGTCTTCCCGAGCCAGCGGAGGGTGGTACAGTGGGTCCTTCTAGACTGGGGGCCAGGTGGGGAAGGAGGGAGCCCGTCTTCCACGGGGCCTGGCTCACACTATTTCCACGTGGCTGACTGGGGGATGGAGCGGGGTGGGATCATGTCCAGGAGGTACTCTCGCTGGCGGTCCACGGCCGAGGAGCTCTTGTGTACCGCCAGGCTTGGGCTGACAAACGCAAGGGTCCCGCCTGCAACAGAACAGAGCAACCAGCCGAGAAGGCCCTCGTCAGGAGGACTCCTGGGAGGAACCCAGTCACAGGTGCCTAGACCCCAGCCCCAAAACACACTAAGGACCCAGGAGCCCTTGTGAAGCTGTCCACACTACTAACTCAATCAACGTTTCAAATCCCAGGCCCCAGAGCTACAGAGTATTTAGGCAGCAACTCAATGGCCCTGACATTTCCAGGTTCTGCCAAGGTAATCCCAAGTGCAGGGCAATCATCAGAGGGTCAGCAGCCACCTGTGTTTACAGAAATGAAGGCACTGACCGCAGTGCTGCTTAGAACAGTGGAAAACCATAAACAAATTTGTGCAACAGGATAATAATACAGGATGGAATACTATGCAGCCATGAAAAACTATCTTAGCCGGGCGCAGAGGCTCAGCCTGGAATCCCAGCACTTTGAGAGGCTGGGGTGGGAAGATCGCTTGAGGCCAGGAGACCAGCCTGGGCAACACAGCGAGGCCCCATCTCTAAAAAAATATCAGCTGGACATGGTGGCACATCCCTGCAGTCCCAGCTACTCCAGAGGCTGAGGTGGGAGGATTGCTTGGGTCTAGGAGATCCAGGCTGCAAGTGAGCTATGATCGTGCTACTGCACTCCAGCCTGGGCAACATAGCAAGAAGTTGTCTCCAAAAGAAGAAAACAAAAAACAAAAAACAAAAAAAAAAAAAAAGGAAAAAACCTATCTGCTACCCTCAAGTGTTTTTTTTTTTTCTTGGTGGTGGTTGTTTTTAATTTGTAGAGATGAAGTCTTGTGGTTTGCATGATCTAGACTGGTCTCAAACTCCAGGCCTCAAGCAATCCTCCTGCCTTGGCCTGTCAAAGCACTGGGATTATAGGCACGAGCCACTGTGCCCAACTCAAATTTTAATGCTTACAGAAAGGGTCTCTCATTAACACACAAAGTAGCCAACGCAAGGCACACATCTGCCCTCTCCTGAACTGCTCCTGCAGAGCCTGGTACCTGGGCACGCCCCTCACTTAGGACAGCGGCAGGCTCAGCAGACTCTCAGGCTCCCCCACTCTGCCTAAGATCTGTCTCACTGACTGTCCTCTCCTACCTGCAGGGTCACAGGCTTCAGGGTGCATGTGGGACACTTTGGTTCCTCTCCCAGAGGGTGCCCGTCTCCATAACTTGGCCCTTCCTGACCACCTTTTATTTCCCCATTTTTGGTGGACACAATAAATATTAAACTTTTGTTCTAATGTTAGCACATACGTGAGAAAATAAACAGGCCATCGGGACCATGCCAGGGACGGTGGCGCCGCAGCTGACTCAGGAGAGCCCACTCGAGGGCCTTCACCCCCACTGCTTGTTCTTCAAACACCGTCTCCGGCAAGGCCTCCACGACCTGCCCTAGGTGAGCCTGGCCCCTGCCCTGGGCGCACCCCCTGCCCCGCATTACTGTTCTACTCTGCACCACTCGGTGCAACCGCAGCATGGATGGCACAATGACAGAAAAAAGGATGTTCACTGCGGCACAAAGAGAAATGGGGAACCCTGAGCGGGCAAGACAGGGGTGTGTGCTGACAAGAGTCCATGTGGATGGCTGTGGGGGCACCCTCTGAACCAGGCCTGGCCCACATTTTGCGGGTCAAAGGCTGAGCCTGGGTGCAGAGAGTGAGGGTAGTTACTATTTCCTATCTGCTTGCGGCTGTCACTTCTTCAGGGTGTCCTGCTTAGGGGCGGGAGAGAAAGCCAGAGTCCGAGGAGGTCGAGCTTGGGAAGCGGGTCTGGGAAGCAGGACTTCCTGTGTTTACCGGGTGCACATGTGCCTCTGTTTACGATAAGGAAGGGTGGACCCTGCAATGGGTAGGTCCCCTGGGGAGTCCTGCAAAGGCCACCCACCTGTGCTGAGGGGCGTCTTCTTCCAGTTGGAGGTGGCGCTGCCCTTGCCGGAGCTCACGGTTCTCTCGGAATGTCTGCCGGTCCTGCTGACCAGGGCTGTGGCCGAGGCTGAGTTCTGCAGTTTTGGTGACGGACTGAAGGTGTGCAGGACACCTCGGGGAGTTGTGGCCGAACCCCGGGAAAGCTGGCTGGAGGCCTGCAGTGGAGAGAGGGGGGCGACGGCTCACACAGGGAAAAAGACAGCAGCGGGCGAGACACTCAGCGCAGCCTCTCCTTGCTCTGGCTGACCTCTTCCCACCCACACGGGGTCCCTAAAGTCCAAAATCAGGAGACCAGGTAAGTTACACAGAGGGGTGGGGGAGGGGAGAGAGAGAAACAGAAACAGAGGGAGAGACAGATAGAAGAGGCAGCGTGACAGTCGGCGACTGACGTGGTCACGAGCTGCGGTGGGGGCGCGGGGCTCCCGGCGCCCGGCGCGGTTCTGACCTGTAGCACAGCCCCGTTACTCCAGTCGCGGGCCTCTCCTGAGCGGAACGCCAACTTACGCCGGGGTTTTATGACCTACACAAATGGGGGTTAAAAGCGAAGTCAGTGCCGTCCGCTGGCTGGCCCAGAGTGACCGAGGGGGAGCCCCACAGGACAGGCCCGTCCCCCGGGGACTTTAGGCGCCGCGTGGGGATCTTGAGGAAATGTGTTTAGTGAATTGCAAAGAACTTCCAAGAAGACAAAAATTGCCAAAAGGGAGCTTCGGGTCTACAGAGGGTGGGAAGGAGAAACATTAAAATAAAACAACACGAGAACAAAAAACTTGATTTCAAACTTGTTCCTCTCCAAATTTAGCAAGAACATTTCTTCCAAACGCCCCTTTGGTATCTCAACGTGGCTTTCAGAAAAGTCCTTGGAGACAAGCAGTACTTGTCAGCCGGCAGCCTGCGAGTGAGAGCTACAAAATCTAAAGACACTGCAAATTAGTGTTTTCGCCGCCCAACGCCACCATTAACTGCAATTTAGACGCGCAGTTAACAATCAGGCGGCGCAGTGAGGGTGTGGGGCGGATCGTGGAACGGCCTCTGCCTCCCAGGGTTGGGGCTGCCGGCAGCAGGCCAGGCTCACCTGCTTCAGCGCGGGGTGTGGGGCAGCGGCGGGCTCCGCCTTGGCCTGTGCAGGGGCCGCACCCTGTTGCAGGAGCCGCTGCTCAATCTCCTGCTCCTGCTGCAGCGCCTTCACGAAGGCGGCCTTCAGCCGGCTGGTGTGCTCCACCTTGAGCGCCTTCTTCTGGTTGGTCGTCATGCAGTTCTCACACATGATGGCGCCGCTCTTCTCCTCCCGCCAGCGGCACGTGAAGTCCGTCTTGCACTGTGCACACATGTAGGGCTCCCGGGACAGCACAGTGGCAGCCGACATCCTGCCCGCTGCAAGCAGACAGCACGTGGCTCAAGTCAGAGAGACAGGATGACAGTCAGGGCCCTGGCCGCCCCCAGCCCGGGATGCTGGAGCCTCAGTTGCCGCAGTCTGTTCGTTCTGCAACTGCCTACTGGGCACCAATGACATGTGGACATAGGGCCAGCCAAGGCCGAACAGCTTCAGAAAACGTCGGCCTCCTGTCCCACCCACCGCTGGACATGACACCACTGAGAACCAGCAAGGACCATGCCAGGCCCTGCCTCGATGTGGTGGGCACCCTAGGTTATGTACGAGTTAATAAGGGTGACAGGCAAGTCACCCAGCCAGTGCTTTGTGGCTGCTGAGGTGCTCAGTTCATTCTTAGGAGGGGTACATGTCCTGAGGAGGAAACTGCCCCTGCCCTGGGCCCCTCACAGTCCTGCCCACTCCTCTGCTCTGAGGGTCTGATGTAGTCACCAGAAGAGGACTCAGCCTCCTGGCCTACTCGTGTCACCCCTACCTCAACCTGTGGGCAGAAACATCCTTGGTCTCCACATCCAGGAAGCAGGGGCTCCCTGGGGGCCGATTCGCCCACCCAGATCCACCCACCTGGCTATCTCCAATGCTGTGTTGATCACCCTGCAGATGCCCTTTTATTCTTAAATCCCCCAGGACAAGGTGCACTCCACACTGCCCCTGAAGAGGGTGATTGTGCGAGCCTGCCCAGGCGGGGGCAATGGGGTGGGCTGTCCCTCTCCCTCCTCAGAAGCTGGGAGCACTCGAAGCTCTGGAAGGTTCTGCCTGTGTGTCATAACCCCACACTGGTTTGAGAGCCCTTTGTGGAGGCCAACCCCGTCAGTCTCCCACAGATGTGCACCCTCACCTGTATTCCACCACACGCCAACATCATGGAGGCCACTACTGCCCGTCCCCCTGGGCCCTGAGCCTCTCAGGGCCTGGCTCTCAGAGGCCCCAACCAGAGGACAGTGTCCAGACTCCACAGTGGCACTGATGGTGTTCCTGCCAAGCCTACCCAAGACCCTCCTGGCTAGGCAGCCCTGCCCCAGCCTCTGCTGTGTGTTGGAAAGAACCCAGGGGGCACCCTTGGAGGCCAGAGGCAGAAGCAACCTCACTGGGTCCAGGCCACGCACCTTGTGTCTCCAGTAGGTTCTGCACCACCTCCTCCAGGCCGACCAGGTAGATGAACTCGTTGTTGGCGGCACTGGGCAGGAAATTCATCTCTGGGGCTGGGGGCTTGGGTGGGGGGATCTCGAGTAGCGTCTTCTCCAGCTGTTTGCGCAGCGCCAGCTTGGCGGCTGCCTGTCGGCTTGCTGGAGACTCGGCAGAGGTGACCACAGAGGCCACGCTAGTGGGGGTGGAGTTGGCCTGAGCGGAGGTGGCTGTCGTCCCCTTCAGTGATGCTGGGGTGGGCTTTGGGAGACAAGAACTCAGTTAGGGCGCTCTGTGTGCCTGCCCAGAGGAATGTTCCCCAGCGCCCCCATGCCCGAGGTCCCTTCAACTGCACTGACTAACCAGTCCCCTTGATGATGGCATCCTTACGAAAGTGAACCCAGCCATGGTAAAAGGCTCTTAGAAGCCAGGGCAGCAGGGAGAGCTGCGAGAAACACGCCACCCTAGGAGGCGACTGCTCATCTGCACACACACGCAAAGGTTTACCAGATACACCGCACACACTTAAAATCTATAATTTGCCGCGCTCCGTCATGTGATTGTGAGGGCACCCACGTGGCTGTCACCAGCTTCTGGTGGTCACCACCCTGCCCAGCAGGGCCACTGTCCTCTGGCTACGGCCTGGCCTACTGCCTTCTCACAGGGTATGAGAGTGCTCATCGCAGCACCCCCATGAGCCTCTCTGCACGTGCTCCCCTGGGATGCTAATGTCTGAGGTAGTCCCTGAGTTCTTATGGGGTGATGGGGGAAGCAGCTCCTAGGCCAACCTCTTCCCCTTCCCCTCCACCTAGTCCTCGCTGCTGCAGTGCCACTTCACAGTCCTGCCTGGATCCCAGAAGCAGACCCTTGACTATCTCCACCAACCCCACAACTGCTGGATGGGGCTCTCCCCGAAACCCAGAACTGACCACATGCCAATGTTCTTAGCTTTTGGGGGCTGAGGACCCCTCTGGAAATATGAGGAAAGCTGTGCACCCCACCCCCAGAAAATGGACACACCCAGTGACTTGCAAATGCCACACTGTGGGGCGCAGGGTGCCCAGGATGCCTTCCCAGGGTCCCACCCTACAACGAAGGCTCCCAGAGACCAGCCTGCCAGTTTTTTGGCCCCTCAGCAACTGAGACCAAACTCAGGCCTCCGTCACCCCTGACCAGCCAGTTCCCCTACTCCTTCCCCTCACAGCCTCCCCAAGCCCTGCTAGGAGCAGACCACCTTCTCTGCCACTGACTGCCTGTGCCCACCCTCAGGGCACAAAGACAACAGAAAGGACTGGATAAAAGTTCACGGGTGGGGCCGGGCGTGGTGGCTCACGCCTGTAATCCCAGCATTTTGGGAGGCCCAGGCAGGCGGATCACAAGGTCAGGAGATCGAGACCATCCTGGCTAACACGGTGAAACCCTGCCTGTAATAAAAATACAAAAAAATTAGCCGCGCGTGGTGGCAGGCGCCTGTAGTCCCAGCTACTTGGGAGGCTGACGCAGGAGTATCTCCTGGGAGGTAGAGGCTGCAGTGAGCCAAGATCGCACCACTGCACTCCAGCCTGAGCAAGAGGAAGACACTTGTTTCAAAATAAAGATATTTGATCACACCACTGTACTCCATCCAGCCTGGGCAACAGAGCAAGACTCTGTCTCCAAAAAAAAAAAAAGTTCACAGGTGTATGAAACTACCTGCCTGGGTCAGTCCAGGACTAGCCATCTTCTCTACACTCGAACCTGACCTTCAAAAGCAGGCAGGGACACTGCTCAGAGTCTCGCTCTTGTCTGAGGGCAGGCAGGCAAGAACAAACCGTGCCAAAGAAGGAAGAAAGAGCAAACACGCCCAGCAGCAAAAGCCCCTGCGGACCCGGTAATTTTATCTGTCAGCCAAGGCGCCTGTTTCCAGCCTGCCCGCCCCTTGGTCCTGCTCTTCCCATCCTACTTCCAGGGGGTGGAGACAGACCCTCCCCATCTCAGAGGCTCTGTACAGAGGTGAAGGGACGTGTGGCTAAGAATAGGCGCGCCTGGTGACATGAGAACATTTGCTGAGGAGGCGATCGAAAGAAGCCACTGCTGGGAGGGTGGCATGGGCTCCAGGGCACCCCAAGGCATCTCCGGGCCCATCACCGGCCTCTCCTGGGCCTCGACTATCCCCCTAAACCTGCTGTGTGCCATGTGCTGTTTCCTCGGCCATGGGGCTGATGAGCAGACCCCACCTTCAGCTCAGGTCGGTGCACTGCCCCTCTCGGCAGCTGCCCACCTGTGCTGGACAGCAAGTCTGCCCACGACCCACACAGCCCTATTGCCCCTAGGAGCTCAAGTCCAAGCCCCTGCCTGGCTCTGAGGGAGCAAGGCAGGTCATGCCACACAGCCCGGGGAGACACTACTGTGACCCAGAACCTGGGTCCAAGGGGAGCAGTCACAGGTGGAACACACACTCTCCCTCACCCGGTGCGGCGCAGCCCTCACCTGTGGGATGTTGACGAGCAGGCTGGTGTTGGGAACATTGGCGACGCGGATGAGGCCCTGCTGGATGATCCTCTGTCCCTGAATCTGCACACTGGGCACCGACGCCCGGGGGGCCAGGAGGAGGGGCGGTGGCCCTGTGCTGGAATGTTGCCTAATGCTGTGGATTTGCTATTGGGGTAGGGTGGGAAGAACAAGAAATCTGACTGAGATCAACAATGGAGGGGGACCGGAAGGCACAGGCACCTTGGCCCCAAGGACTGGGAAGGGCCCTACTTTCAAGGTAGACAACTGCTGAGGCTGCCAGGTCTCCCCAGTGTGCACAGCTCTGCTTACCTGGGCCCCCCTGACGAGTGGGGGCATGACGACCTGCGAGCTCGCCTGTGGCCCCAGCTTCGAGGATGCCTGCTGCCCACCTCGGACCAGGGGCGGGGGTATGACACTGCCAGGCATCCGAGCTGAAGAGGTCTGCCAACGACACCAAGACCCAGATTTACATGGACCCCTCCCGCCCTTTTTTTTTTTTTTTTTAAAGCAAGCAGTTTTACTGCTTTTATGAAAGTACATACAAGTTTTTTTGGTTTGGTTTTTTTTAAGTAGCAGAAAAGTTAAAAAATAAAATTATGGATGGGTGCAGTGGCTCATGCCTGTAATCCCAGCACTCTGTGAGGCCGAGGTAGGCAGATCACAAGGTCAGGAGTTTGAGACCAGCCTGGCCAACATGGTGAAACTCCATCTCTACTAAAAATACAACAATTAGCTGGGCGTGGTGGCACATGCCTGTAGTCCCAGCTACTCAGGAGGCTGAGGCAGGAGAATTGCTTGAACCTGGGAGGCGGAGGTTGCAGCGACCTGAGATCGCGCCACTGCACTCCAACCTGGGTGACAGAGCAAGATTCCATCTCGGAACCAAAAAAAAAAAGATTTAGCTAGCTAGCTGGCTGGGGGTGGTGGCTCACGCCTGTAATTCCAACACATTGGGAGGCCAAGGCGGGTGGATCTCTTGAGCCCAGAGATTTGAGAACAGCCTGAGTAACAGTGAAACCCCATCTCTACAAAAAACAGAAAAATTACCCAGGCATGGTGGTGTGCGCCTGTAATCTTGGCTACTTGGGAGGCTGAGGCAGAAGGATGGCTTAAGTCTAGGAGGCAGAGGCAACAGTGAGCTGAGGTCGTGCCATTGCACTCCAGCCTGGGTTACAGAGCAAGACCCTGTCTCAAACAAACTAACAAGGCGAATGTGTAACACAAAATTAGTAAAGATGACTACTGATTCTAAACACTGGAACAAGGACCAGGACTCCAACCACAGCCGTGCGAACCTGGGCTCACTCCTGAGTGAGTCCCACCAGCATGGCAGTTCATTCTCACATGACACTGGCCGGTCCATGGCAGGATGGGCATGGTCACCCCCTAGAGCAAGTTGGGGGCTCAGGCCTGTTTGAGAGGGAGGGGCAGGAGGGCCTCTTCCGACCTCAGCCATATGGCTGGGAGAAAGACTCTGCCCCTCACCTGGAGGCCCTGGAAGAAGGCTCTCTTGGCCAGAAGAGTCAACATGAAGGGAGATCAGACTTGCTAGAGGCACTCACTGGAAGGCCCTCTTGCATATATGCTTTTTCCCCTGGGCTGTGGACTGGAGGGCCTCACTCCAGCCTACTCCGAAGGAAAGGGCAACCTCTTGCAGAACCTGGACCAGGGCTGTTTGGGAGCCCAAGGAGCCTATTCTTGACAGCAGCAGTGCCGGCAGGGCACCCACTGAGACACAGCAGGGACACTGACCTGGAGCGATGGCTTGCCAGCAGGAATGTTCTGGGTGCCCCGAACAAGCGGGGGAGGGGTGGTCACGGCACTCCCGACAGAACCTGTGGGCTGCAAGAGAGCAGGACACCAGGAGGTGAGGGGCCACCTGGCCCTCTCCCCACATGGAGGCGCCAAGATTTAATGCTGCCACCGAGGACTGACTGTCTTCCTCCCCTACGGCATCAGGCTCTCAGAAGTTCTGCTTGAAGGCTGAAAGTGACCCTGTCTGCGGCAGGAGGTGACAATTTCTACATGGGCTTAGAAGAGATTTTCCAGCAGCCCCACCCACTACTCTCGGCATCACTTCTTGGCCACTCCCTGACACCCATGCAGTGTCCTGGCACCCACTTGTGCCTTCCAGGGGACAGAATGGCTGATGGCGGCAGTGCCGCTGAGGCAAAGGACCCATGGCCCAGGCAGGGAGATATCAATCTCAGTGAGAAAACAGTGACTCTGGGCACTTTTTAAAGCTGCATGTTCCACTAAAGAAGGGTCAGTGACAGACTTGGTGTCCCTCAATGAGTTTTTGGCAAGTGACAAAGAAATAGAAAAAAGAAACAGGCAGGGCTCTTTCCAACCCACTTGCTAATTGGGTAGCTGTGAGGTGTGCGGGGGGGCGGGGTTTCAAAAAACAAACCCCCAAGCCAGAGCAGGGAGAGTCCTGTCCTTCCTTCAGCTCCTGCTGCCCAGGACACACTTACTTTCTGGTTCACTGAGGCAATTACTAAAGTACTCGGAAGGTAGGAGTTTCCCAGAACAGAGCACTCAAAAAGCCCAACAAAATAAACTTAACCTCGCTGCCCATTAACCTGCATCTAGAAGCAGAGCAACAGTGAGCTTCAGGCTCCAGGGAAGAAGGAACAGAAGCAGGACCCTCCTGAGAGTTGGGGCCGAGATCCATGGCAGCTCAGCACGCGTCCAGCTGGGAGGGGACTGAGATGCACACAGCAGGAGGGAGGACAGTAGAGACTGGGGCATCCCCTGCGCCCACGGTGCGGGCGGCCTTTCTGCACAGAGCCCTTCACCCAGAAACATGCTTCCAGTGGCACCAGACATCTGTGCTCCACTCCCTGACACCTGTTGTCCAAGTGAGGTTTAGGGCGGGCGCGGTGGCTCATGCCTGTAATCCCAGCACTTTGGGAGGCCCATGAGGGTGGACCACAAGGTCAAGAGATCAAGACCATCCTGGCCAACATGGTGAAACCCCGTCTCCACTAAAAATACAAGAATTAGCTGGCTGTGGTGGCATGTGCCTGTAGTCCCAGCTACTCAGGAGGCTAAGGCAGGCCAATCACCTGAACCCAGGAGACAGAGGTTGCAGTAAGCCAAGGATTTGTGTCACCGCACTCCAGCCTGGCGAAAGAGCAAGATTCTATCTCCAAAAAAAAAAAAAAAAAAAAAAAAAAAAAAAAAAAAAAAAAAAAAGTGAGCTTTAGACCCTCAGATCCAGATTACTCTAGACTGAAATTCACTTTAACATCTTCTAAGCTAAATCCAAAATGCACACTGGAGTCCACAAACGGGGGAGCGGGACCTTGCCCTATACTCCCTCAAGGAAGCCCTTTCACCTTTCTGGCCCCTGACATTGATGATGGGATCAAGGCAAGGCCAGAGGCTCCTGCTGGCCCAGCGAGGAGGGGAGACAGGCACGCACCTTCTGGGCAGTGGCTTCCTTTTGTATCTGACTCTGCCGCAACTTTTTCAACAAAACGAGTTTTGCTTCTTCTAACCTCAACTCTTCTTTCAGCTGTTTGATCATCCTTTCTCGTTCTTCAGGACTGCTTTTCTGCAGGGGCGAGAGGAACAGGGTTGAGGGAGAGCGTCCTTGGTGGGAAGCAGAGGCCCTGCTGTCACTAGCTCCACCCAAGGGCGCCATGAGTGGGAAGGACACAGTGGGGCTCTGGCGGCAGTGCCACCACATGGCTCACCATGAGGGCCTCGGTGCTAGTCTCCTTCAAGGCCACCGTGGTCAGCCCATTCACTCTCGGGCTCGAGGGCTGATCGTTGTCGGACAGCACAATCACATCGGGTGAGGGAGGTCTCCTCTCGGATTTCATGTCACTGTGGGGTGGAGACAGTAGTAACCAGAGTGCCCTTGACAGCTGTGCCCACCCCTGTGGACACATGGCAGGGAGGTGAGACCTCCCTGGCTGCTGTCTGCCCTGCATCTTCCACATCCCCAGCCCCACCCCACGGCACCTGGGCTGTCTCCTTCTTCTCACCCACACGTCATAGGGCACCCAATCCCAGTGCCCAGGTGGGCACCTTGATGGTAGGGACTTCTTAGTGCCTTCCGCCATGTTGCCAGGGCTGAGGGTGTATATGCCCCTGAGAGTGACATGGTGACTCTGGAAAACATGCCGCTCCCTCTACCGTGTGCCTCGGATTGTGTAAACACTCGGCTCTGGATCCTGGGGTCCTGCTCAGTGTTAGCCACTGTGGGGGCTTGAGCATGCTGGGTCTGATGGCATGTGTGTGCCTCGTCCCCAGCGGCAGTCCGTGCCCATGGTGGAAACCCCTTGAAGAGAAGCCCAGCTCCCTGTGTGAACCACTTTCTTCTCTCTCCACCCAGGCAGGCCAACAGCCCTCACACCTGGCAACCAACCTGTCCCCAGAAGACCAAGAGGTGTATCCACAGGCTGCCAGCTTGCTCACAAGGTGGCACCAAGTGCTAGATGGCCCTTCTTGGGCCCCACGTGGCAGCAGCAACTATCTGTTTTGAAACTGACTAGGACACAAGTTCTCTCAAAGACCAGAGACTCTCTACCGGCCTGATCTACTCATGGACTGGTTTCTGGCTGGCTGCCTCCAGCTCCACGTGGATGCCAACATCATTCTGCCTGTTACCCTGCTGCCCACTCCATAAGTTCCAGCTCAAAATTGCATCATGAGACAGTTCATCATGATTCCAGCCCTCACACCTTTTTCTTTCTAATGAATTTGCCATGGTCTGGGGAACTCACTTCTACCTGTGAACTTGACCTGAGGCCTGTTCCTCCCCTTCTCACTGTCGGCCCACAGCATCTCACTACCAGCTGAGAAGCACCAGGGGACAATCGGGGAAGTACTTGCAGGCTTTCCTTTTTTGTTATTTTGTCAAAATACAGTCACAAATATCTAAGAGTGTGGCTGATGAGCTGCTGTTATTCATCAGAACCAGGAAACAGTAAATATTCATTCTGTGCTAACGGCGGGCCAGGCTCCAAGATAAGTGCGCATGGCACCCACGTCATTTGACCCAGGCAGGAACACATCAGTCTGATTTTCCCCTTCCTGTGAATGATCCTGTAGGATGTATGTGTACAGCTGACACTACTGAAGGTGCAAGGCTGAACACCTGCTGTGGTGTTGCTGACCCAACGCAAGTCCCAGAGACAGCACTCGTTCCCAACCAAGCAGCTCCATTTGCTGACGGCACAAGGCAAACTGTCCCTGAAGATCTGGGTTCATTGTACTTTTTTTTTTTTTTTTTTTGAGATGCAGTCTCGCTCTGTTGCCCAGGCTGGAGTGCCGTGGTGCAATCTTGGCTCACTACAACCTCCACCTCCCTGGTTCAGGTGATTCTCCTGCCTCAGTCACCTGAGTACCTGTGATTACAGGCATGCATCATCACGCCCGGCTAATTTTTTTTTTTTTTTTTTTTTTGTATTTTTGTAGAGACAGGGGTTCACCATGTTGGCCAGGGTGGTCTTGAACTCCTGACCTCAGGTGATCCGCCCACCTCAGCCTCATTGTACTTTGATCCAAGTGAATCAGGTCCGGTTTTTTGTCAGCAGGAAAACCAGCCAAGGACAGAACGCATCCTCTAGGTGGCACTGTGACCCAGGGAACAAACTCGGACAAAGTTAACTGGGAGCTGCAGCTCAAAGTTGTCCGGGCTCTCACTCTGCCTGGGTCCAGTTCATAATTAGACCCCGGCAGGGTTGAGGAGCGTCGCTAGGATGAAGGACCTGGCTCTGCTCTAGCAGCCCTCGGGACCTCTGAGGTCCCCTCCAAGCCCAGGAGCTGCATCCTCAGGGAATGGTGGACACAGAGCACCAGAGGCTAAGGCTTCACCAAGGCTACCCTGGACTCACCAGATGCCGGACTCAGGAACCACTTTACTTGCTCTCCTCTTGTCCCTCCTAATTCCACCCACCAGAGCTACGTGGCGGCTGTACCTGAACGCTGGTCCTAGCCCTGATCAACTAGGTTCTCACCAGAGACCTGGGCATGGACAGAAAGGTACAATTTTGAAGTATACAATCCCCCAGGCAAGGGGTTATCAGCCCACATTCTGAAGCCCAGAACTGTGTAGCTTGTTTCTAAAGTAACCCAGGACACCTCACTCAGGTCTTAGCAAACCGCCAGCATGTCTCTCCTTGCTGCCGGCCCCATGCCGCCCAAGATCGACTTTCAAGGTGACCTCAGGGCTCTAATTCCAGGCTCCCTGGATGTGTACACACACTGAGCACCTCAGACGCAGGTGGTCCCAAGGCTCCAGCACAGAGCTGCAGCGGCTGGCCTCTACCCAGGTGGGCTCCAAAGTGAACAGGGTAGCGGGGACCCAAGGCAGCATCCCGTATAGAGTTACAGACACACTTCCTGAGCCAGCACGAGCTGAAATGAAATGACAGCCAAGCTCTAAGGGACTTAACACTTATCATCTTATTGAGGGAGTGAGGTTCTTCCAGAGGTGAGACGTCTAATAAAATTCAAATCTGCCTGAGGGAAGAGGGCAGGTGGAGGGTCCAGACCACCTAGTAGCTGAAGCTGCCTGAGTGGGCTGCTCTGACCACAGTGCTTCCTGGCCCCATCTTGGCTTGCGACTAATCAATAACTCATCCAAGAGATGATGTCACCACCCATCAATGATCACTCAGCATCCCAGCAGCCAGCAGGGAGTGAACTTCCTGTATGCTAATCAGGCCACCAAAAAGTCATGTGACAAAGGCATTTCCCTCCTTGGTCACATGACCCTTTAACTGTGCCTTCCAACGTGAAAACCATGGCAACGGCCAGTTCCAACCGGTTTGTGACACGCAGCCTTCATTTTGAGAAGGGAGGTAAGGGTTCAGGTGCTGTCAGAAAATGGAGTCGCCAGGCTCACCCCAGGGCTGTGGAGCTGCAGGCACTTCCTGTGTGGCGCCGGCCCACAGGGGACTGTTGCTGCACCACAGGCTCCAGTCACCTCTACACACACCGCACACGGGCCCCTCTTAAGTTTCTAAAATGAAAAACTTTGTTAAGCTCACTTTTTAAAGGAGAGGGGCTTTAAGAGTCTCAGGACTTTTTAAAATAGTTAATTCAGAAAAAAAGCATGTGGCTCAAAATGATCGTAGGCATTATTTCAGGGAAAAATTTAATTATGAAAACTGTCTGAAGTAAATAAAAGCAGTGGAAACCTAGCCCAGCATGCTGGGAGGGATGGCATCGTGGCCCAGGGACAGCGTCTGCCATTCACTCTACAGCGGCTGTCCCAGGCACCAAGTTTATTTGGAAGTGATGTGGTATTTCAGGACAAATCCCATAAGCCCGTCCTGCCCATCTTGAGAAGCCTTAATGTAAAACACACTGATCAAGAGATTTTATGTGACCTACAAAAATCCCTGGAAGCAGGCCAGGCTGTTATCAGCGTAAATGGTCTCACCCGCTCCCTGCCACGCACCACCCATACTCCCCCACCCGCTGGCACCAGCCCTGACCTCACAAGCACAGAAATTCTGTTACCTGCCAGGAACTTCCATAGAACTTCCTGGAGGAGAGGCCGGGATTATAAACTTAAATCGAGACACGATCCCACTTCCACAGCACAAGGTTACGGCTTTCAGCTGCCCAGCAACCAGCAGCCAGTACGTGGTTAATATTTAGTGTTCCCTCAGCCAGCGCCGGGAAGGAGCCGTCCTTGGAGGCTGGGACCTTTGTGGTTCTCTGAATGGGCCTGCCTGGTATGCAGGGAAGGCACACTTCATCCCCCTCTCCCTCATTCATTCATTCATTCATTCATTCATTCCTCACTCACATCTGCTGAGAGCTCATTTAAAAAGTAGGTGCTGCAGCAGGCAGTGGGGAGGAACCCCTGGATAAAAGGAGGCTCTATCCTTAGCGTTCAGTATACCAGGTAGGACAGACACAAAAGGGAAGGGGCAGGTGGGGGCGAGGCTGTAGGTGGGCTTGGGGCTGGTCCCGTGAATGTCTGACCACCGCTGTCACAGCCACAGCAGCAGGGCAGCTTCTCCGGAACTTGTATAAATGCAGCGTGTCCTCCTTGCCCCAGACCTGCTTGATCAAAGTCTGTATTTCAGCAAGATCCCCCAAGTCTTGCACACACTAGGGAAGCTGGGGATGACCATGACCTGTGGCCCAATGAGGCCTCAGGATAAGAAATCCTCCTCCAGGCTGGCTTGGGGAAGACAGGCAGGGCCCAGCAATGCCTTCTCCAGCCACATAACCATTTCCCGCTAGAAGCTTTCCTCCTCAACTCTTTCAGGCCTAGCAGAGTGGACTGCTGGCTGTGTGTAAAGGTGGGATGAGGGCTTTGCTAGAGCCAACACCAGTCCTGCCAGCCCACTTGTCCCTTGTGCAAACACTCTTGGGCTCACCAGGCCCTACCCGACATGAATCAAGCTGTTAACATCCCCCGCCCTCCTGGGGCCTGGCCCACAGACATGGCCCGGCATGGCCGTGTTCTGTCTACAGAACATCCCTCTTCAACATGCCTCAGGAAGCCTCCCAAGAGGGGCTGGCTGGTGGGTTTCTGTTCCTTAGCCCCCCAACAGCCCAGTGACTGGCCCACCCACCCTCGGCCCAGCAAGCCTGTCTAAGTGCCTTTGGTTCCCTGCACCGCACCCCACCCCACCCCTGTGAAGATGAGCCCTCCCTCCCCCTGCCTTGCAGGGTGACATGTCAGCACCTGTCTGACAAGCAGGTTCCTGCACCCTGAGCTGGGGGCCATCATGACCTCCTTCAGGTGGGTGTGGCACCGGCACAGCACCCAGGGACCTATGGCCTCATTCTGTGGCACAGCCTCAGCTCCCAACGAGGGACAGGGTGCCCCCAGGGTGACCAGATGAACAAAGGGCAAGGGGGTATCCAGCCTTGGGGTGATACCACAGCCCCAGAGAAGGGGGCAAGCCCCCATGTCCTCAGAGCCAGGAATCTCCTCCTAAGTCCATGATGGCTGGGGATGGGGGAAGAGGCTGGCTGAGCCCATCGTGTGAGGGTGCTGAGCCCTGAACCCGCACACTCCCTGTGGAGTAGCTCCTTTAGCAAGCTGCGGCCTGGAGCTCACTGGCCACCCCTGCCCAGCCTTGGACTTCAAACAGCAGCAGGCAAGTCAGGCTGTGGAGAGAGCCCTCACCCAGTGAGTCAGAAGACACCTGGGTCTCACCTGGTTCTGCCTCTTGCAAGTGACACTTCCCTCTCCATGGCTCCTGCATGGCAGGGCAGAGGAATCCCTGTCCCGCAGACTCTCAGGGCTGCCTGGTGAGGTGAGACCTCAGTGCTGAGGAGGCTCGGGCACCTAAGACAGCCGGCTGGGTGCAGGGGGATCAGGCAGCCCTGCTAATCTGAAAATGCTCTGAGAGCTCAGGCCTCGGGAACAGTGACCTTCCTTGAGAGCACTCATAGCCACCCTGCATGCCCCTAGGATGGAGAGAGACGTCTGTCCCAACAGCCTGGGTTCCCTGCATCAGGTCCATTCCCACCTCGGAGAAAGAAATGGAGTTGTTTGCCGGGAGCTGCCCCCAGGGCTGTCATTTGGTGAGGTGGAAGCATCCCGCTGTCAGATCACAAGCTGCCTCTTCAGAGCCAGCCGCCCACATGCAGCAGCCCCAAAAACCCAGATGGCAGCAGCACCACGGACTCCCGAAGCCCGACGGATGCTCTGACAGGATGCAACCTTGAAGGGGCTAGGAGCACGCAGGAGTGATTTTCTTTCGGATTGTAGGGCCTTAGAGGAAAGTACTTCCTGGGGTCCCCAACACTGGGAAGATAAGGGCAGCAAATAGGCCGCCTTGCCTCGGCCTTGCAGCTCCCAGATGGGAGCGACAGCAACGAGTAAACTTGAAACATGTGCCTGACCTGATCGCTTTCTGAGGAGAGAGTGGGAGCCCGGTACAGAGCAGACAATCTCAGTAAACAGGTCCTGAAATGTGACACCTGAACATTCACAAACTCCCCAAGGGCAGACTGGGTCTGCTGGGGGCCTGGCAAGGCTGGGGAGCACCCACCTCCTCCTCTTGCCTTGGTGGAGGTTCCAGGGTGGGGGCTGTGAGTTCAGGAGGAGCCATGCCGCGGACTGATGGACCCCCTTGCACGGTGGGCAGCTGCCTCCCTCGTGCACACAGATGTTGTGCTGCTGGAGGAAAGGGAAACCCACTCACAAGGATTTCTGAATTGTGTGTCTTCATGTGTCTTTGTAAAGTAACAGACCCTGGAAGCCAAACTCCTATTCTTTGAATCCAAGTGCTTTTGTGGATATGAAAAAGGAGCCCTAATACTTATGGCTGACAAACCCTGGACACCGGACCAGACTCTGCAAGACCCCCCGACCCATCTCCGTAGTCTTGAGGAGGCTGTAGGCTCTGGCTGCATCTATTCATAGGCCCCGTAGTACTGGACCTGGGCTGGTTTTATGGCTCAATTCCCAAACTACAGAATGCAGAGGAAGTGACGTGGCAGCCTTTTGAGGTGAAGTCACAGAAGCCTTGCAGCTTCTGCCTAAGCCCTCGGAATGCTTGCTCTAGGAGAGCTGAGGTCTGACTGCCCCAAACCACCATGGGGTCAGAGGCCCACGCTAGCCTCCGCTACACGGGGGAGATGGAGACAGGCACAGGGACTGGTCCAGCCAGTCCCAGCTGTTTTGGCCATCACATGTGAGCGATGAAACCACTGGGGACACCCAGCTCAGCTGACATGCAACTGCAAAGACCAGAGAGCCCCACCAGCAGTGCCCAGCTGGGCGGGACCAGCCAACCAGCAGAACCGACAGACTGAAAAACGTCAATATCTCACTGCTTTAAACCACTAAGCTAATGGAGCCTATGGCCCAGCCTGTCCCCTGGGGAGCTAACCCATATCACTGTAACTCCACTTCCTCCCTCAGATGCTACCCTGGGACAAAGCAGGGAAAGAGAAGGGGGAAAGAAAGGGTTTACCCAAGTAACTACCCGCGGAGCCTTAAAGCTCCCCCCAACAAGAGGGACCAGCAGCAGCCTACACAGAGGCCCCCCGGACAGCTGCAGACTCAAGATGAGAACAGCTCTAGGAAGGTCAGGTGGGAGACCAGAGCCGCCCAACAATGGAAGGGGGTGAAGAGGGTCCCATGGAAAAGGAGGAGAAAGTCTGCAGGCCGGGAGGCACCTCAGCTTCAGGCAGCACCTGGAGTGAAGTGAGTCAAGCCAGAAAGCAATTCCTCATGCTTCATTCAGTCTCTCTACCTGCCTTCAAGAAACACTCCCAGAAAAATCCTATGACAGAGAAAAAGGACAGTGTTATCATCAGTTCCCCAAGTTAGTCCTACCACTGAGCAACTTTTTTTTTTTAGAGACAGGGTCTCACTCTGTCAGGCCGGAGTGCAGTGGTGCAATCATAGTTCACTGTTGCCTGGAACTCCTGGACTCCAGTGATCCTCCCACCTCAGCCTCCCAAGCTGCCGGGACCACAGGCACACACCACCACGCCTGGCTAACTTTTTTCAGTTTTCAATTTTTGGTATTGAAACAGGGTCTCTCACTCTGTTGCCTAGGCTGGAGCACGGTGGTATGATTGTGGCTCGCTGCGTTTTTAAAGTTTTTGTACAGGTGGAATCTCGCTATGTTGCCCAGGCCAGTCCCGGCAATATCTTGTGTGGCAGGCCCCTGTGTAGTGGGTGTGCTGACATACAATTCTGGTAGCATTCACTGCAACCTGGGGGTGGGCGCTGCTCACTGGGACCCCACACAGTTCTCCTTCCTTTCACAAGGGGTGGTGTTCACTCACTCAATTGATAGAAAGGGAGCTCTGTTGTCCAGACACAGGCAGTGCCCCAAAACTGAAGAACTAGGCCAGGCGCGGTGGCTCACGCCTGTAATCCCAGCACTTTGGGAAGCCAAGACAGGCGGATCACGAGGTCAGGAGATCGAGACCATCCTGGCTAACACGGTGAAACCCTGTCTCTACTAAAAATACAAAAAAAAAAAAAAAATAGCTAGGCATGGTGGCGGGCACCTGCAGTCCCAGCTGCTCGGGAGGCTGAGGCAGGAGAATGGCATGAACCTGGGAGGCGGAGCTTGCAGTGAGCTGAGATCACACTACTGCACTCCATGCTGGGCGACCTAGCTCCTCCGTCTCAAACAAACAAACAAACAAAAACAAACAAAAAAAACTGAAGAACTCCTGGGGGTTGTCTGGTGTCCTTCCGAGCCACCCCACCCCCACCCGCTTCTTGCCAGCCGCAGCCCCTCTGCGGATCCCTCAACTCCTTTCTTAGCATCCATCACACTCCTCCCGCCCCGTAACTTGAGCTACTCTTGGCTGGGATGTTAGAGAAAAGCCCGGGGCCTGCTTTGTGGGGCCCAGGAAGACAGAACACATTCTGCTTCTCTGCCACAGAGGCCGTGGAGGTGAGCGGCTAAGATGGGATTTTTGAAACCCAGCCATCATTCTTCCTGGAGACTTTAGGTCCAACGACCGCTCTGGGACTCCATTATGGTGAGCCCTGCCACAGCGCTGGCTAAAGAGCTCAGGAAAAAGAGAGAGAGTGTCTGTGTGGCTGGCCAAGACCTGTGAGCCCATCCCTGCCCACTCTCCTTTCCTCAGTACAGAAGGGAGCAGTCCCAGGTCCCCAGCCAGAGCAGAGGAGCCCCATGCAGTGCCCGCCCCCAGCATCAGCACAGCCAGGAGGCGGCCAGCCCACACTGCCAGAACGCCTTCTAGGAATGCAACAGCCCCTAAAGTCAAAGGGCCCAGCCAGGGAGGCCCAGAGGACCTCAGTGCGACAGGGGCCAGTCTTGGGGGCGTGCAGAATGGCTTGGCTGAGGGTGGTAGAGACAAGCCCAGGAGACCCTAATACCATGCTCATGTGGGCCAGCAGCCTCCACCCGCCCACGAAGGCCACTGCAGCCTGACCTTGCCAGCAGCTGACACCACCAGGGAGGCCACATCAAATTCAGCATGCTCTGCTTAGAAATACAGGAAGACACATGCATTGGAAATGACTACAATCGAATAACTGAAAGGCTAACTTTTCAGGTTTGGAAAACCAAGCAAACATCTGCTGGGCCTTTATGATGGCCACTCCTAGGCCAACCACGAAAATTCACCCTTCCACATAATCCTCTCCACAGGCTCCATCATCACCCCCAGTTCCCAGTCTAGGGGACAATCTCAAGGGAGGGCCACATGACTTCCTAAGGTCACACAGCAGGACCTGCAGACAACCTGGGCTCCTACGGCACCTGAGCTCCTGTGTGGACCCCTCACTGTGCCAGGATCTCGGGGGAACCCAAAAGAAGAGATGTGGGGTTGGAGAGTATGGGCCCCATGTGACTGGCAGCTCCTAATTCAGGTCATCAAATATCTTTATTTTGAGACAAGAGTCTCCCTCTATTGCCCAGGCTGGAGTGCAGTGACGTGATCTTGGCTCACTGCAAACTCTGCCTCCCGGGTTCAAGTGATTCTCCTGCCTCAGCCTCCCAAGTAAATGGGACTACAGGTGCCCACCACCACACCTGGCTAATTTTTGTATTTTTAGTAGCGACAGGGTTTCACCATGTTGGCCAGGCTGGTCTCAAACTACTGGGCTCAAGGGATCTGCCCACCTCGGCCTCCCAAAGTGCTCAGATACAGGCATGAGCCACCGTGCTCGGTCATATTTTATTTTTTTTGGGACAGGGTCTCACTCTATAACCCAGGCTGGAGTGCAGTGGTACAATCACGGCTCACTATAGCCTTGACCTCCTGGGCTCAAGTGATCCTCCCACCTCAGCCTCCTGAGTTGCTGGGACTATATGCATGAGTCCCCACACCAAGCGAATTAATCTGTTTGTTTATTGGTAGACATGGGAACCACTATGTATTGCCCAGGCTTGGTCTTGAACTTTTGGGATCAGGTGATCCTTCCACCTCAGCCTCCCAAAGTGCTGTAACTACAGGTGTGAGCCACTGAGCCCCACTATGTCATTTTTGGAATAGTGAACTTTTATTTATGGCTGAAGGATCCTGGACAGCCAGTAGCATCCACAAGCTAAGTCCCTGAGGTGCGAAGGAGGGGGCAGTGTGAGGACACAGATGTGGCCCTCAGACTCTATCAAGAAATGATAACGTACCCAAATTACAAGACGAGTCAGGGGATGGTCAGAAACAAAACATGGCCAGGTGCGATGGTTCATGCCTACAATCCCAGTGCTTTGGGAGGCTGAGTGAGAGGATGACCTGAGCCTTGGAGTTCAAGAGTAGCCTGGGCAACACAGTGAGACCCTGTCTCTAAAAAATAAAAAAGCTGGGCATGATGGCAAGCACCTGTAGTCCCAGCTACTCAAGAGACTGAGGCAGGAGGATCACTCGAGCCCAGGAGCCGGAGACTACAGTGAGTTATGATTGTACCACTGCGTTCCAGACTGGGAGACAGAGCAAGACCCTGTCTTTTAAAAAAGAAAAGAAACAAAACTCAGTGGTGGTGGACACTCGCACTGTAAGTGGGCCAACGCCTGCTGGAAGGGGTGGGATGGGGTTGTGGTGCTCAGGAATCCAGGCTCCCCAGGGCCTGGTGTGGGGAGAGTAAAGGACAAAGAGGAGGGGAAACCCTGGCCACTGACCACAGCACCCCTCCTGACACTGGTCCCTGCACCATGCCAGGCCCACCTTCCTCCAGGGAGGAAACATGGTGAGAACTCCTCAAGTAGGGTGGAGGAAGGACTCCCTACAGCAAATGAACTGAAAGGCATCTCCTGGGAGAGATGCCAGCTTCCCCACCAACACACAGGGAGAGAGAAGTCACCTGTGTGCATGAAAGCCACAAAGATGAAACACACACTGCTTCTGAAACGACCACAAACTTTCTCAATGAATGGAAAGTGCTGGCTGTGTCTGGAAACCTCCTGCCCCTCTTTCAAACATCTGCATCACAAGTGGCTAGATCACCATCACTTGCACCTGTCTTCCTAGCCAGCTAGGTACACCCACACCCCAATCAGACCTGCTCCAGTTGCTCTGCGCAGAGTGGCCGCGGGTGACCCACGAGGACCACTGAGGGGCTGGGTACACTTCTGCAGGTACTGGGGGGACTGGCCCATTCACCAAACCTCAATGAGGCCAAGTTTCTTCATCTGCAGAAGGGGACACCACTCACCTCAGGGGGCAGTCATGAAATGCGATTAAACCTCACCTCTGACCAGCGCCTCTGTGGTATCCCATGACAAAGTACAACAGGATGAAGCCCTGCTGCTGCATACTGCAGTGGAATGGCGCCATGAAGAGAAGCACACACAAGAGCGTTCATGCAAAGCCTGGTGCTTCATGAAAAACACCCGAGGGTATCTGGTACCAGTGATAAAGTACGAGCTTCCAATAATCAAAACTCTGAACTTTGGAAAACTTATATTTGCTACCTGCTGTGAGCTCAATAACTTCCCAACGGATAGGTGGTGACATTGACAAATCTGATTTTGTGACACTAAATGATGATACGTGTATCTGAAATGTTTCTATAACTCAGTAAACTACTATTTTCCAACGTTCAATGGTATTACAAACTCATAGGTGAGTAAAATGTCGTTCAGGGAAAAAGATAATACTGTCAGGCAGAAGAATCCCAAAGAATTTATGCAGACAGTTCACCTTTGAAGAGGTGAGCATGAGTCCCCATCCCTCAAGAGTGGGCTGTGTGGCCAGGCATGGTGGCTCACACCTGGAATCCCAGCACTTTGGGAGCTGAGGCGGGTGGATCATGGGAGGCCAGGAGTTTGAGACCAGAATCTGGCCAACTTGGTGAACAACCCTGTCTCTAAAGTTCCTGTAGTCCCAGCTACTCACAAGGCTGAGGCAGGAGAATCACTAGAACCCGGGAGGCAGAGGTTGCAGTGAGCCGAGATCATGCCATTGCACTCCAGCCTAGGTGACACACTGAGACTCCATCTCAAAAAAAAAAGAGTGGGCCATACATAGTAACTTCCTTCCAAAGAGGACAGTATGGAAAGGGTGGAGGGGGGGGAGGGCGGGGAGAGTAACTTTACAGTAGGAAAACCTGACAAATGGCACCTCACCCAGATGACCGTTCAGTCAAGCCCAGCAGTACCTTTGATACAATGTGACGAGAAGAGCACTTCACCCTCTGTGGTCTTCCTCCCCCAAATCAATCACCTGCCTGTGAGAAAAGCATCTGACAAATCCCAATGCAGGGACGCTCTACAGAACACTTGACCTCTGCTCCTCAAAACTGACAAGGTCACCCAAAACAAAGAAAGTCCGAGAAACTGTCATAGTCCAGGAATCTAAGGAGACGCAAGGACTAAATATAACCTAAGGGAAAAAGGACAACTGGAAAAAACTGAGGAAATCAGAATAAAGTATGAACTTGGTGGACCCTGGCTCACTACTTGTGACACATGTTCTGTAGTCTGTTAACAATGTGGAGACCGGGGTGGGGTTTGCAGGACTGATCTTGCAAAGTCTTCTCTGTGAATCTAAGACTATTCTAAAATTAAAAGTTAATTGTAAAAATAGGTTTTTCTGTTCAAAGTGCAAGAGTCCCATGGATTTTAACGTAACCACGTACAAAAAGCTCAATGACGAGGTTTCAGAGTCTAAGGGCCAACTCACCGGTAGCGACTCGCCACTCTGGATTTTGGTTTCTCATTACAGGAGGAAATGCACAATGATCCGAAAAGCCTATGGAAACACCCCTCCACTCTCTAACCTCTTCTTCACCATGCTTCAAACCCTCACAACGAATGCATGAGGATGGACACAGACACAGCCACGGGAACCTAGCAGCTGCCTTCTTAGTAAGCTGAATGTTAAAGAGATTTGCAAAATACATTTTTAATAAAAAGTTATTTATGTTAATATGTCACAGGTCTATTATAGTCATCTTTAAATGAGTTAATAAATAGGTTTTTTTCTTTTTTTTTCAGACAGGGTCTCAACTCAGGTTGTTCAGCCTGGAGTATAGTGGTGCCATCTCAGCTGACTGCAGCCTCTGCCTCCCAGGCCCAGGTGATTCTCCCACCTTAGCCTTCCGAATAGCTGGGACTACAAGTGTGCGCCATCACTCTGCAATTTTTTTGGATTTTTAGTAGAGACAGTTTTGCTCTGTTGCCCAGGCTGAAATTTTTTTTCTTTATTCTGAGACAGAGTCTTGCTCTGTCGCCCAGGCTGGAGTGCAGTGGCGCGATCTGGCGTGATCTCAGCTCACTGCAACCTCTGTCTCCTGGGTTCAAGTGATGCTTGCGCCTCAGCTTCCCGAGTAGCTGGGATTACAGAAGTGCGCCACCACAGCCAGCTACTTTTTTGTATTTTTTTGTAGCAACGGGGTTTTGCCATTGTTGCTCAGGCTGGTCTCGAACTCCTGGCCTCATGTGATCTGCCCACCTTGGCCTCCTAAAGTGCTGGGATTACAGGTGTGAGTCACTGCGCCTGGCCAAAATTTTCAAATTTTCTAACACAGTAAATGTCAACAGACATATCCCACAAAACCAACTGCTGTCTGGGGCCCAGAGGTGGAAAAGGGGAGGTGCCAGTGCTTCGGGAAAAGGATTTCCCTTCTCTGGCAGCCCCGACAGTAGTGCAGAGGCTGGGATCCTGGGTCCTGTCCTGCTGATATATCATGGCCCATGTAACTTTTGGGTCCTGTCCTGCTGATATATCATGGCCCATGTAACTTTCTTTTTGCTGCCAAAGTTGTATTTTGAAAACTGAGAAGTACTAAACATTTAATAGGATTCACCCCACAGATATTTAATCATCAGCCAACAAAATTTGGTCACCTTAAGGTTCTGACGGCCTTATGTGGCAACTGTACAGCCTCTATGTTTACCTAAGTCACAGAAAGCAGGCGTCGCCCTATGGCTATGGAGCAAACACAGGAACATGGCTGGCCAGGTCACCCAGGACCTCAGTGTGAGGACACTATCCTGAATCTTGTGCCCCACTGCCCCTAGACTGCTCGTCTCCGGGACTAGGAATCTCCTTCCTTCTCTAACAAGTGGGCCGCCTCTCCCGTCTGAGTGCCTGAGAGATCCTGGGCTCCACCCAGGCTCAGAGTATCAACTCTCCCTTCTCCAGAAGGGGGTCCTGAACCCAAGGCCCAGTCCCAACTCTATGTTCTACCCTTCCTGCACCCATCAATCTATCCCAGCCCACCTTTCCGGCCTCTGCTCCTACCACCGTGTACCTTCAGACTCTGACCCCTGTGCCCAGTGCATCGTGATTTCTGGGTCGCAGTCCCCGAGAGAGTGCCCTCAGACCATTCTTCCCATACTGCCTGCAGATACGCCAAGTCTCCTGGAGGCCTGGACTGATGGCTCTCTTTAGAATGCTCTTTGTACGAAAGCTATCAGGGCCCTGCCTTGAGGAATTCTGCGTGGCATCAAGTCTCAGCCCCATGAACCCCCAAAGCTTTTCAATTTGATTACATCACAACAATTTTAAAGATATAAGCTCTAAAAATCTGCAGTCCTATGGCATGGGTCCAAAGGGGGCACATGGCAACATCCGGTATGTCTCCCATCTTTCCATCCATCAGATGTCCCCTCCCTCGTCTCCCACCCTCCGGGGAAAACGGTGGCATCCGCCCGAGCCTCAGTCACAGGGAACTCAGCGTTTCCAAAGACAGCTGATTCAGCCTGGCTTCAGGCGTTACCCTGCCTTCCTCTCTTGAGGGTTCTTCCCATCAGCACTGTGACTTTACACTATGGTGGAGCCTCAATTCACAGAGGAGACCAGAGGCATTCACAAAGTGGGGGCAGACTGTCCCAGGCCACACAGAGATTCAGTACATGGACAATCCAAGCTGTCAGACACCGACGTTCTTTTTTTCTACCACCAGCTGCCCCCTCAGGCTCACAAATTATAATTCACATGCTCATCTTGAGAGAGAGAAGAAAAACCTCAAAAAGATCTCTCTAACCAGGTAGCCTTTTCTTTTCTTCCAGGGGCACATTCTGCTAACCGGGAAAACACCACCCCCCTGGCTGTGATGTCTGCCTGTCCCACCCAGGATCACACACACCCCTGTAGGTTCTCAGGTATCCATTCCTCTGTTTCTACTTGTTCTGCACAGAGACCCCCAAGGCCCGGCGCCCACTGCCCTTCGCTCCACTCCTTCACCAGGTTAGGGGACCATGAGGGACAGGACTGGCTCTCAGCCTAAGGAGCACTCAGAAGCCGCCCCATAGCCTCCAGGGTGGTTTCAGTGCAACTGCTCGCAGCATGGCAGGGAAACTGGCTGCAGACTGAAAAGCAACAAAGCTAAACCCAGTTTCAGTGGGCACAGTGGAGTGCTGGTCAGACACCCTCCCTGTCTTGTCCCTGTGGATGGGACATTCAAATAACCCGCTACAGCAGCTGGGGCATCAGTTACAGGAAGAGCGGCCTGTCAGTAAGTGACAAATAGGACAACAGCAGGAATACATGCTAGGAGGAGATATCAGAAGCCGCAGCAGCAAAACAGAAAGCAAGTCATTTAAAAAGAAGGAAGAGGTCTGCTTAATCTGCAAATCTGCTCAACTTACAGATGTGTGAGAGGAGTTCGGACAGAGCAGGTCAAGCATTTACTGGTGATTACCTCGATGTCCATATAAAGTGTGGCCTCTGGTTTTCTGTCAGAGCCACCAAAGGATAATATCCCCAGAGAGCCTGCACTGTCCAACAGAGAAGCCCCATTTCAAAGTCAGGGATCCCGAGGTCCCCTCCATGACCAGAGGAGGGCGTCTAAAGGCAACAAAGAGCTGGCAACACCTTGGAGAAGCGGGAAGTTCAGGAAGACCAGGAGCGATGCTCTTTTACCTGGCACCAGGCTGCCTCATGCTACGGCCCTCATGTGAGCTGAGGACTTGGGGAGTTAGAAACAGTGCAGTCTATTATCCTGGTGCCCCTAAATAATCTAACAATTCTTAGAAGTACAGGTGGACCCCTCACATTTCAGCGATTTCTGGGATTAGATAAGAGTCCCAGATAAAGGGAAATGGGACGAGGAACCTGCAGGAAAGGGGTGACATAAAGAACAAGGAGGAGACACATGGTGGCCACTGAGGTTTGGAGGGGCAGCAGCTAAGGCAGGGAAGGGAGCACACAGATTCCAAGGGAACATACCTCTCAGTTCCCAAGAGCTAAGAAATGCCCATAGGCTGTGGGTTTCTAGTCGGAGCTGGTGAAGGCGCTCCCTGAGGCCACCCAGCCTCTCCTGGAAGTTGCCCAGCAGCAGACAGAGAATTAGCAAGTGAAAGGCAGCAGCCAGCCCTCAACAGGTGCTGGGGAGGGGCTGGAGCAGCGGAGGAGGGGGCTCCAGAAAGCTGCCCACAGAGTAACCCACGCTGGAGCCCCTTGTCTGGATCCTGACTCTGGGACAGGCCGGTGGTCACACAAAGGGAAAAAGGCTTCTTGCTGCGGGACTTCCAGAGCTCTGGCACCCCGATGAGGGATTTAGGGGTTCAATCCCTGCCAAGAGGGCTGCAAGAGGGAGTCAGTGTGAGGCCCACAAACCATGGCCCTGGGCTGTGAGAACCCAGCCCCTTCCTGAGCCCTCACGTCAACAGCTGTGCCACATTAGTCCATCGTCCATCTCATTCAAGGACGTGCATTCCTGCAGACAGCCGGCCGGCGGGCGGGCCGGGCGCAGCTGCGGGGAGGCATAGTCCTGAGAGCAGGGGGTGGAAGCTCAGCTCTGCACATCGCTGTGAAGACACCCCCTCCACCCGTACACAGGCAGCCAACACAATGATGATAGGGGTTCTGTGGCACCAGTGACTGTCCAAGCATCCACTATGTGACTGACTAGCACAAGGGGCAGTGGGATCTTCTGCCTGGCCTCGTGCTTCCCTCAGAGGGGCAAGGGTGACGGGCTTAAGACACAGCCACACATGTATGCCAGAGTCTGGACCCCGACCTCTCTGTAGACCCAGTGGCTAAAACTATAAAGACTGAGAACAAGTGAAGATGCTGTGCTGGACTGCCACGCCTGTGAGTGTGAAGAGCACAGACCGTTTTGGGGGAAAAGCCTAGTCATTTCTTTAAAATGACTAACCACACACACAATCTGTAACCCTGCAGTTCAACCCAAGTGTTTACGAAGAGAAATGCTGACCCGTGCCTACAAAGAGACATCTGCAGGGACCTGCACAGCAGCGGGTGCTCACACCAGCCCCAAACTGGAGGCTGCACAGATATCTACTGACAGATGAGAAGTGCCCTGTGCACACCACTCAGAGGCACACCAATACACACCAGAGGCAAATCCCAAAACACTCAGAAGAAAGCCAGACCCCAAAGAGCACTGACTCTGTGTGTGCATCCCCAGAAAACCGGAAAAGAGGCAAGACCAGTCTCATGAGGGGAAGCACCAAAACAGGAAGGGCTGGGGGTGCGTGAGGGCCCCTCTGGAGTGGGATGGTAAGGTTTCTGGGCAGTGATACAGTTTGTGACCTAAATCAGGGTTTTACTCACAGGTGCACGCGTGAGTCAGAACTCACTGACTCGGGCACACCAGGGGAGTCCCATGCTCATGTGGCGGGGGGAGGGGAAGCAATTCTGGTGTTGACTTCACCCTCCTCTCCCTTCCCTGTAAAAAGTATCTGCCCGAACAGCAAGGACTCTATCCATGATCCTCAGAGTCATCTTGGAAAAATTAGGCAACCAATGCACACTTTTGCAGCTGGCCCCATTTTGGCACAGAACAAAACAAAGCTGTCCACACTCCCACGTTCTGGACAACTGGGTGGCTGGATGTATAGGAGGAAGCAATATCACATTACTTTCTGATTTGTTTGTTTTTGCTTTTGGAAGGCCTGATGTGTTAAGTTTTGTGGTTTTTTTTTTTTTTTTTTTTTGAGATGGAGTCTTGCTCTGTCGCCCAGGCTGGAGTGCAGTAGCGTGATTTAGGCTCACTGCAAGCTCCGCCTCCCGAGTTCTCGCCATTCTCCTGCCTCAGCCTCCCAAGTAGCTGGGACTACAGGGGCTCGCCACTATGCCCAGTTAATTTTTGTGTGTGTGTTTTAAGTAGAGACAGGATTTCACTGTGTTAGCCAGGATGGTCTCGATCTCCTGACCTCATGATCTGCCCACCTCAGCCTCCCAAAGTGCTGGGATTACAGGCGTGAGCCACCGCACCCAGCCTAACATGCATTTTAATGATGGGCACGCATGCTCACCGTGGTGGGCGGCCTGACCTGCCTTCACATCAAATGATCAGCCAGTGCATTCTCTGGGCAGGGAAGTGACACCGATGCGCCACCCCACCGCCCCCTTGGTGACTGCCAAATTCTAAAAAGAAAGACGACAGCAATGATTCTAATTGTCATCAACGACACCAGTGTCAACAACTGCGACTGGCTTTGCAGGCCTAGTAAACAGACTGCATTTCCAGTGCGTTTTACGGTCACTGGCCACAAGTGCTTGACCAGGGAGCTGAAGGCCAAAAAAAACTAAAGCCAAGATCAGATCTAACAGCACAGATGCTACTTTGAGCCCCAAAGTGGCTAAGGAACACACATCCCAGACTGTCCTGTCCACACCATGGGCCAGGCCTTTGGTACAAGTGCTGCCTCCTCCCACAGCAGACTCATGGTACAAGAGGAGGTGGGGAGCAAAGAGGAAGACACAAGAGCTGCCTGAACGCCACATGCCACTAACAGGAGGACACTTGCCAGACATCCACCTAGGCTGTGTTGAAGTCTGCCCAATCCATGGACCACGGAAGCCACAGCCCAGTCTCCTCCCAGGTGAAATAAGGAAATGGAGACGGTGAGCCACACCGCCAATGGCAAGTCCTTCTTTCCAAGACCTCTGTACTTTCCTTCACGACATGGTCTTCCAAAAAATAGTTGCAAAATCAGATCCTGTCTTGATTACCTCTCCACCACTCCAGCACAGTACCTGACACACAGCAGGTCTCATCCTGGACCACTGACAATCCAGAAAGAGTTGACACCTCAGAAAAGGCACACACGAACACATCCTCAGTGAGGTGTGGCCATTCACAGAGTTCTCATTCCCTCACCCCATGCAGGCCCGAGTTACCTTTCAGTTGCAGGACCCCTGGAGAAGAGCCGCACTTTTACCGAGCAATATGCTCTTCCATCCAAAAAAAAAAAAAAAAAAAATCAAGGCCAGGTGCAGTGGCTCACACCTGTAATCCCAGCACTTTGGGAGGCTGAGGCAGGCGGATCACCTGAGGTCAGGAGTTTGAGACCAGCCTGGACTACATGGTGAAACCCTGTCTCTACTAAAAATACAAAAATTAGCCAGGCATGGTGGCAGGTGCCTGTAATCCCAGCCACTGGAGAGGCTGAGGCAGGAGAAATGCTTGAACCTGAGAGGCAGAGGTTGCAGTGAGGTGAGACCATGCCACTGCACTCCACTCTGGGCAACAAGAATGAAACTCCATCTCAAAAAAAGAAAAAGAAAAGAAAACAAATCAAGCTATTTACGTCTGGGTGTGGCCAGTTATTTCTGAAGATCAATCATTTGACAGAAAGAGCCTCTCCTCTATAGCAAAGTGCAGGACTGGATCTGCTACTTATCACAGAAACAAAACAGGCAGAACCAGCCAGGTGCCGTGACGCACCTATAATCCCAGCACTTTGGGAGGCTGAGGCAGGAGGATCACTTGAGATCAGGAGTTCAGGACCAGTCTGGGGAACATAATAAACCCCATCTCTACAGAAAAAAAATTTTTTTAAAGAACAACAACAACAAAAAACCCATCCGGGTGTGGTAGCATGCATCTATGGTCCCAGCTACTTGGGTGGCTCGAGCCGAGGAGTTCAAGACTGCAGTGAGCTATGACCGCACCACTGCACTCCTGTCTGGCCAACGGCGCAAGACTAACTCCAAAAAACAGAGAACCAAGAGCAGCTTCCTCTGCCTGCCAGCTCCAGCCTCATCTGACAGTCTGGACTCAGCATGGGGGCAGCACATGCCCATGACCTTTGGATTGGCCTCACAAAACCAACAGACTCACAACTTCTACCTCTGAGGGTTTTGTTTTTCTGTGTGCACATTTATGGATGCCAGAACAGAAACCAAACTATTTTAACCTTCATTTAATTATTTATTTTTAACATCCATATTGAGGTATACTTTACATACCACAAAATTCAGCCACCATAAGAGTACAATTCAATGATTTCAGTAAATTCGTGCAATCATCACCACAATACAATTTTAAAACATTTCCATCTTCCCAAAATGTGCCCATGTGGTGTTAATCATTGCTACCACCCACCCCCAGCCCTGTCCTAGTCAACCACTGGTCACTTTCCATCTCTCAAATAAATTTGTTTTTTGGGGGGACATGCCCTGTAAGTGAACTTATACAACGAGTAGTTCCTGGTCTGCTGTTTCCCCTTAGCGTGGTAAGTCTGAGATTCAGCCATGTTATGGCACACATGAGTAGTTTATTTCTTATAAAGCTGAACAGTAATCTGGTGTATAGAGGTAGCAGGTTTGTTTTATCCATGGGACACTGGGTTGCTTCCATGTTTTTTGTTTTTTTTTTGGGGGGGGGATGGAGTCCTGTTCTGTCGCCAGGCTGAAGTGCAGCGGCACGATCTCGGCGCAATGCAAGCTCCACCTCCCAGGTTCAAGCAATTCTCCTGCCTCAGCCTCCCATGTAGCTGGGACTACAGATGCACACCACCACACCCGGCTAATATCTGTATTTTTAGTAAAGATGGGGTTTCACCATGTTGGCCAGGCTGGTCTCAAACTCTTGACCTCAGGTGATCTGCCTGCCTCAGTCTCCCAACGTGCTGGGATTACAGGCGTGAGCCACTGCGCCTGGCCCTGCTTCCACTTTTCGACCAGTATGAATCATGCTGCTGCAGATGTACCTGTCTGTGTGGGCACATTTTCATTTCTCTTGGATAAATTGCTAAGTCATATGGTAAGTTTACATCTAACTCTGTAAGAAACTATCTGGGCTATTTTACATTCCTACCAGCAATGTATGAGGAATTCCAGTTTCTACACATCCTTGTCAACACTTGTTACTTCCTTTTTTTTTTTTTTTTTTTAAACAGCTATAGTAGAGCCTTGTTTTATGGTCCAGTGTATGATCAATGGCGAACGTTCACCCACATTTGAGAGGATGTATTCTGCATTCACCAGGTACTCTATATATGTCAGTCAGGCTAAGTGAGTTAATAATGTTCTTCAAGTCCTCCATACCTTGCCGATTTTGTCTAGATGTTCTACCAATTATGGACAGTGGGATATTGAAATCTCTTAACTGTAACTGATTAATTTCCATCAATCCTATCAAGTTTATGTTTCAGGTATTTTGGGGCTCTGCTGACTGTTATGTCTTCCTGAAATATTATATGAAATGTCGCAGCTGGGCATGGTGGCTCTTGCCTATAATCCCAGGAATTTGGGAGGCTGAGGCAGGCAGATCACGAGGTCAGGAGTTTGAGATCAGCCTGGCCAACATGGTGAAACCCTGTCTCTACTAAAAAAATTAGCCGGGCGTTGTGGCAGGCACCTGTAGTCCCAGCTACTCAAGAGGCTAAGGCGGGAGAATCACTGAAACCCAGGAGGCGGAGGATGCAGTGAGCTGAGATCGTGCCACCGCACTCTAGCCTGGGTGACAGTAAGACTCTGTCTCAACAACAACAACAAAAAAAGGTTGCAGTTTGGCTCTAGTAATATTGTTTGTCTTAAAGTGTCTTTTATCTCTTATTAATACAGTTACTCCAGCTCTCAAACTGTCACTTATAGTATCTCTTTTCCCATTCTTTTGCATTATTCCTTGAATCTAAGGGGTGTCACTCATAAACAACATATAATTAAGCTGAATCTTCTTTTTTATTTTTGAGACAGTCTCACTCTGTCGCCCAGGCTGGAGTACAGTGGCATGATCTCAGTTCACTGCAACCTCCGCTTCGCGGGTTCAAGTGAGTCTCTTGCCTTAGCCTCCCAACCAAATAGCTGGGACTACAAGTGCGTACCACCATGCCCGGCTAATTTTTGTATTTTTAGTAGAGACAAGGTTTCACCATATTGGCCAGGCTGCTATCAAACTCCTCACCTTGTGACCACTTTGGCCTCCCAAAGTGCTGGCATTACAGGTGTGAGCCACTGCGCCTGGCCTTAATCTTGCTTCTTTACACTATCTGAGTCTTTGCCTTTTGATTGGGGTATTTAGATCCTTTACAGTTACTGCATTATTGACATGGCTGGATTGACATTTGCCATTTTGCTGTTTTCCACGTGTCCTCTTTTTTGTTTATTTCTCAGTGAATAAAGAAACTACCTTTCATGTTAAATATTTTTTATTTATTTATTTATTTTTTGAGACGGAGTCTCGCTCTGTCGCCCGGGCTGGAGTGCAGTGGCCGGATCTCAGCTCACTGCAAGCTCCGCCTCCCGGGTTTACGCCATTCTCCTGCCTCAGCCTCCCGAATAGCTGGGACTACAGGCGCCCGCCACCTCGCCCGGCTAGTTTTTTGTATTTTTTTTAGTAGAGACGGGGTTTCACCGTGTTAGCCAGGATGGTCTCGATCTCCTGACCTCGTGATCCACCCGCCTCGGCCTCCCAGAGTGCTGGGATTACAGGCTTGAGCCACCGCGCCCGGCCTAAATATTTTTTAGTGTACAACTTTAATTCTTCTGATGATCTGTCTTTTTAAAAACTATATTTTAAAGATATTTTGTTCATAGCTGCTCTAGGCATTACAGTAAGCATCTTAACCATAATCTATGTAAGATTGATGGTAACTTGATTCCAGTAAGATACAGAAATTTTGCTCCGATATTGCTCCATTTCATTCCCCATCTTTTGTACTAATATCACATATATTTTATCTGTGGATATTATAAACCCAACAGATCATTCTAAGCCTTTGGTTGGCTTCCAGACTGCAGAACTAGCTAAGTCTTTCCAGTTAACCCATGCATTTACCATTTCCAGTGTCCTTTATTTCTTCTCATAGACTCAAGTTGCCAATGTGTCATTTCCTTTCACGCTGAAGGACTGGCAGGTCTACCAGCAATAGATTCCTTCCGTCTTGTTTACCTGACAATGTCTTTTTTTCTTTCATTTTTGAAGGACTGTTTTTTCTGGCTATAGAATTTTGGGTTGGCAGTTTTCCTCTTCGGATACTTTTAACATCATTCAATTCCTTGTTTCCACTGTCTCAAGTCAGAAGTCAGCTGTTCATCTTATTAATGCTTCCCAGACGTGCTGAGCTGTTTTTCTCATTACTTTCAAGATTTTCTTTTTTTCTTTGGCTTACTACACTTTGACTATGATGTATCTAGGTCAAGATCTCTTTGTACTTACGCTATTTAGGGTTTGTTGGGCTTCCTGGATGAGGTTATCCTCAAGTATGTTTTTGTCCATTATTTCTTCAAATAGTTTTTCTATCTTACCCCAATCTTGGGCTAAAACAGAGCCGCTGTCCATCTTCACCTGCCTCTCTGCAAGACCACAGGCAGGGTTGTTACCACTCTAAAATGAACAGTCTTCCCCCTTTTCGCCCATACAGAGAAGCTGTTGGTCCTCACAGCTGACAGTGACTGGACAGAACCTCTTTACCAAACAGATGGGAGATGGCATGGGAATAGCTCCAGGACAAATGCCATAGAGTCTCACTGTTCTCACCTGAAGTTCAGCAGTTATAGGCATAAATACTTCTCAGATTGTTGTATGCTCCTGCTCAATTTTTCCAGAATGCTGAGATTGTTTCATTTTGCTTTTGTCAATTCTGCCAATCTCTCAACACAACCAGAAGCTGCCCTCCACCCTCAATTTATGTGGAATATAAAATACCCACACAAGTTGGGAAACTAAGATAGAAAAACTGCTGAGTTAAAGAGAGAGAGGGAGGGGAGTAAAAGAGGGAGGGAGAAAGCTGATTCTACCACTGTATCTGCCTCTGCATGCTCCAAATCATCCCACCATAGTAATATGTATACTACACACACACGCACACATATATATTTTTTGATGATTCCAATTCACCAGCCACTAAAGAAAAAGGAAATTCTCTCTCCTATAAGCCATTAGAAACTGCCTGTAGCTTCCAATATGCCCAAATTGGGTCATAAGACGGTAGTAAGATAGCATGAAAGAAAAAAACGGTAGTTTTGAAAAACACCCAAATAGAAACCCTATAAACAGAATACTATACAGCAGTGAAAATGGATTAACTACTGGTATGCTCAACAATATGGGTAAATCTCACAATGTTGAGTGAAAGCAGGAAGATAAAAGGTACACAATATATAATCCCACTTATTTAAAGTACCAAACAAGAAAATCTAACTGGCATTGTCAAGAACGTGATTACCCTTGGAGGACAGTGACAGCAAGCGAGCATGAGGGGGCTTCAGAAGTGCTAATAACATTTTTTTTTTTTTTTTTTTTTTGAGATGGAGTCTCACTCTGTCCCCGGGCTGGAGTGCAGTGGCGTGATCTCAGCTCACTGCAAGCTCCGCCTCCCAGGTTCACACCATTCTCCTGCCTCAGCCTCCCAAGTAACCGGGACTACAGGTACCCACCACCAGGCTCGGCTAATTTTTTTGTATTTTTAGTGAAGACAGGGTTTCACCAAGTTAGCCAGGATGGTCTCGATCTCCTGACCTCGTGATCTACCTGCCTCGGCCTTTCAAAGTGCTGGGATTACAGGCATGGGCCACTGCAACCAGCCAGCCTCCCTCCCTCCCCCCCCCTCCCCCCCCCCTCCCTCCCTCCCTCCCTCCCTCCCTCCCTTCCTTCCTTCCTTCCTTCCTTCCAGTGAGAGGGAGTCTCACTCTGTCGCCCAGGCTGGAGTGCAGTGGTACAATCTTGGCTCACTGCAACCTCTGTCTCCCGGGTTCAAGCGATTCTCATGCCTCAGCTTCCCGAGTAGCTGGGATTACAAGGGCAGTCCCCTATGCCTAGCTAATTTTTGTATTTTTAGTACAGACGGCGTTTTGCTATGTTGGCCAGGCTGGTCTTGAACTCCTGTCCTCAAGCAATCTGCCTACTTCAGCCTCCCAAAGTGCTGAGATTATAGGCATGAGCCACTGTGCCCGGCCTATAACATTTTGTTCCTTGATTAGGGTTATGAGGTTGCGTTCAGTTTGTCAAAGTGTATCTAGTGGCTAACATGTGCACTTTTCATTACATATGCTATACTTCAATTGAGAAGTTAAACAATGAAAATTAAATTCTATTGGCATAACAGTTTAAAATTGGCATGTCAGTCTTATAAGACACTGAATCTGACGCCAAAGAGCTTCAGCTGACTTAAACTGTGGATTGATACAGCTCTGCCCTATGAAGGACTGAAAACCAACCTGGGAATTGAGAAAACCACCACACTGTGCACTAAAAGGAGGCTTCCAAGGGGTGCTCCAAGCTGGACACTCCCAAGAAGAATCCAAAGACTTCTTTAATACCTTCATTTGAAGGTATTAGAAGAAATCAGAGCCATGTGCTCCAGAATGGATTAGTTTTAGAATGGCTCTGGGCTGGACATGATGCTGTGATTCTGTCAAAACTCCCATCTGTACTTTTCCAAAGAACGACACAAAACAGCGTAAGAATTTGGGGAGACACTAGGCATACACGTGACATCTCTTTTTGAGTAAAGCTAAAGACTGAAGGGAAGCTGTCACCAACACAGAGTCAGTCGCCTTCCTCACTAGACACCAAACATGGAGGCTGATTCTTGGTACACGTTACCTGGCATACAATCAACCTGCAAGGCAGAGATGATTGCTCATCTTACAAATGAAGAAACACAGGCTAAGATCTCTGCTCAGGATCAGGCAGTGTGAGTGATATGACCCCAACTCTGCCTGCTGGCCTGTGAGCTGGGTTCTTTGCTCATTCCCACACTGCTTCACAAATACCCTGGGTGTCTCAGTGCTCCAGGAGGGCCCTGACACCAGCACCACCAGCACCTGCGTTCATCTCTGTCCCCTGCTCCCTTCCTTTACTGTCATAAGGAAAGCAACACAATCGACTGCAGGAAACAATGTTGCATCTTCTCAGTTTGGAAGGCAATGACCCAGTGAGGAAAGACACCAAGAGGCCCAGGGTAGCCCCCGGCTTTGACAACAGAAAATATCTGGGTTTGGGCCTGAACTCTGAGTTTCTTTTTTTTGAGATGGAGTCTCACTGCGTCGCCCAGGCTGGAGTGCAGTGGCGTGATCTCAGCTCACTGCAAGCTCTGCCTCCTGGGCTCACGCCATTCTCTTGCCTTAGCCTCCCGAGTAGCTGGGACTACAAGTGTACAAGTGCCTGCCACCATGCCCAGCTGATTTCTTGTATTTTGTTTAGTAAAGACGGGGTTTCATCATGTTAGTCAGGATGGTCTCTATCTTCTGACCTCGTGATCCACCCGCCTTGGCCCCACAAAGTGCTGGGATTACAGGTGTGAGCCACCGCGCCTGGCCAACTCTGAGTTTCTTTCTTTTTTTTTTTTTTTGAGATGGAGTCTTGCTCTGTCGCCCAGGCTGGAGTGCAGTGGCGCCATCTTGGCTCACTGCAAGCTCCGCCTCCCAGGTTCACGCCATTCTGCCTCAGTCTCTCGAGTAGCTGGGACTACAGGCGCCCGCCACCACCACGCCCGGCTAATTTTTTGTATTTTTAGTACAGACGAGGTTTCACCATGTTAGCCAGGATGGTCTCAACCTCCTGACCTCGTGATCCACCCGCCTGAGCCTCCCAAAGTGCTGGGATTACAGGCGTAAGCCACCCGTGCCCAGCCAACTCTGTTTCTTTAACACTTAACCTCTCCCTCACAATCCACTGGCCTACCCTGCAGGGGAACATGGTGATTACAGGAGAAAATGCATGCCAGGGGCCCAGGAATGCATGAGGAACCCCATGCACATGGACTGCAGATTCCCATGAACATGGACTCCTCCTCTTCCTGCCCTGACTCCACACCAGCCCCTCACTGCTCACCCCTGCTGAGCTGTCATGGACTGGTCTCCGGCTGAAAACATAGAGAAAGGGAAAGGAGACTTGGACCTATAGTTTTATTTCTGGAACTTTAGAAGAGGACCTTGGTTTTAGAATGGGGACTGTAGACAGCAGAGTCAGACAGAAAAGCCCTCTTTGGACAGCAGGACCACAAAGTGTGTTTCCTCACACTAGGAGCCTTTGTCAACAGGAACGGGCTTGGGTTTTCCCATTTATCTTCCCATTTTAAACGCTGTGAACACCGGATGATCTCTGAAGTCCTCAGGATCCCAACAGTTTGGGTTCCAAAAACGAATCTGACATAAGACTGGAGGCTGGGGTCTCCCTGTGGGGTTGGTTGACATGGAAAGGTTAGGAGCCACCAGCTGTCCCTTACGAACAGGCATGGAGAGACAGACCCTCCACAGGGAGAAGACTCTAGTGGGTGGTGAGAGAGAGAGAGCAATGGGCCACAGAGGAGTCTGTCACAGGGCCAGCCGGGGAGCTGTGGCCACACCACAGCCCTCAGCGGGTGTCTGGGCGTGAACATTCTGCAGAGCTCCAAGGAGGGTGATGCAAGAGCAGGTGCTGGGTCTGAATTTCTCTTTACAGAGAGAAAGGAAGGTTTTGAAGTCAAGATTGGGTCTTATTTTTATTTCAAGTTTTTACCTTAAGAGACTCACAAAAGATGAATATGAGGAAAGTCACTCTAGAAGTAATCAGTGTTGACTAAGGACAAACCAACAGAGCAAGCTGAAGACCAGAAGCAAGTGAATGTGGAGTCGAATGAGCACTCCGTACCCGCTCTGAGGAGGGTGCCCTGGGCTGGGCTCCCGACTCTATCCCTAGCCAAGTGACCAAGGTAGGTGTAGCATCCCTGGCCCTCTGATCCCCAGATCTGAAAAGCAGGGAAGCATAACCAAATGAAAACCTCAAGTGTCCCTACAAATCAAAAGCACCGAGTTAGACAGACAGCAGGCGCATGGGTGGCAAAGGCCTACTGATGGCAGGGGAGCTGATGGAATGTGCCACTCCTACTCCTGTGAGACCCACACCCTGTGTTACTTGCAGCTGGGACCTGGGGCCCTGGAATGGCCACAACAGCACAGCTGCCGGGGGGGTGATGCCCGAGCTGAGCCTACAGCCATCTCCACAACCCCGCCAAGCTATTACCAAGAGGCCTGGAGTGTGGCTGGCCCCAATCTGGGCACACTGGGCCTGTCTCCAGGTTCCAACCCCTCCCGCTGGCTCCTCCCACTCACCTGTGTGAGGTGCGCATGTCCACGGGTCCATCACCCACCAGCCCTTCGCCTCTGCCCATTGCCACGGCCGTGACCTCTGTTGCCCTCAGCAATCCTTGGGCTGGACCCGCTCCCGGCTCAGGTGTCACCCTCATGTCTCCGTCAGTGTTTAAATCTGAAGCCAACAATCCTCTCTCCATTTTTATTTTCTTGCTCTCCACATCGTCCTCTGTTGGGTCCCGTTCAAGCGCTCGTTTCTGACTCCGTGTTCGGCATGCTTCTTCGGTCATTCTGAACTTGTGAGGGAGGAGAAGACACAACATTTTAACTGGGTGCAACGAAGATGCCACCTTCTTGGAAACTTTTCAGTGTTGCTTTCAGTGTTTTCCTCCCTATGGGAGGATGGCAAAAGAATGTACAACAAACGCAGGGCCCAGAAAAGCATCCCCAGGACATTTCATCACTGCCTTGAGGAAGGCGAGGCAGGATGGGGGTGTCCCCAGCCTCCACCGTGTGGCTGAACACTGGTGGAGCCAAGCTACACCCTGCCCGGTTGGGGGCGAGAGGCAGCAGGGAGCTGGACGGGAGCAGTGGAAGGCAGCTGCTTATCAGCAAGGAAAGGCTCAACAGCAAACAGAGGAAAAGTTGTTCTAGATCTGAACTACCTGCCTTTGGGATTTTGAGCACCTGCAATGTCTGGAATCCAGGAGGGCGGTGACTGCACTGTTCCAGGAACAGGGTCAGGGCCTGGGACTAGCCCTACACTGTGGTGACTCGAGTTAACCCCAGCTTCTCCCCTTCAGTGAAGGGAGGTCTCCTCACTCCCTGCTCACCTCTGGGGAGTGGGGACTGGGGGTCACATTTAACCCTTTGGTTGCCGGCAAGGTACACTTTGAGTAGGGTGAGGCCTGGCCCATCAACACGCCACCGCCCTGTACCTGCAGCACACACATATCTTGATTTAAAGAAGAAAGAAAAAGAAGAAAAAAACAGCTGAGTCAGTTTTTGATCCCATGACATCACTGGGCTCCACATGACCCTTCCCAGGATTCAGTAGGAGAGACAAAGCACTTTCCAGAAAACCAGTCTGAGCCGGTTCCAGACAACAGGCTGAAGTGTTGTTAACCCTCACGGAGACAGGACGACAGCACAGCGATGTCTGTCTGCAGGGAGGCGGCTGGCATTCCATAGCAGGGGCTGGGACACTGGCACTCTTAAAGGGGCCGCTCCAATCCCTGGCCTCGACGCCCCAACAGGACAGGTCACAGGAATTGAGACAGGGAGAGTCAGGTTCTTAAAAAAGCATCCCAATGTTTACCAGGGAACAAAAGAGAAATTTAGCAGCTGAGCTCTAGTAGAATTCCCGAAGTGTCACAGTTTTCCATGGGATGGTTGGCGCCCACTTGGACCCCACAGAGAGCCCTGATTCACACACACCTGTGGCATGCTTCATGCTGAAGCCCTCTGGTCCTATCTGTGTCCTCACAGGCAGGGCACTCATCTTGCCAGAGTCTTTGTTTCCTCACTGGCAAACACCCTGGGGAGGCCTTCCCAGGTAGAGCCAGGTAGACCCAGTCTGGAGGCTGGGGACAGCACAAGGCAACACAGGGGTCCTGTCACCATCCATGGGACATGCTCCAGAGCTGACTCATCTGCAGCTTCCTTAAAGGAGCCGATTTCACAAATGAGCAATAGCACAAGGCCCTGCCCAAATGTGCCCCCTTATGCACTCAGACTGAAAGGAAAGAGACAGCTGCTTCATGCTCCTGGAGCCAGAGGGAAAGCAGGCCATCTACACGTGTGTCATGCCAGTGTGGTCCAGCCAGGGCACCCGGGCACCGGCTCAAAACACTGGGGTCTCCTCAAGGCCAGGAAACCACTGGTGTGCTTTGCACAAGCCCAGAGCAGCTCTGTGCTCCCTCCCTACCCCGTCTCTCTCTCACCACCACCCAGGTGCCATGGTTGACCCCTAACATGACCAGGCTGAGGCAGGGAGATCCGAAATCTCAAGGGCACAGGCTTTCAGACTCGCCCCCACCTGTCTCCAGCCCCTCCGGCATCCCAGCCTGCACCTACCACCTACCCCACACCAACTGTGCAGCCTCCGCTGCTCCCCGCCGGCCAGCCTGTACACCCCCGCCCCCGCTCCTGCTCAGCTGCCCCTCAGCTTCTCCATGGAATGGAGCCCAGGCAGACTATGGTTGAATGTGGAGGTCAAGGCCTCACTTCTCTGGGGGAGGTGAGGAATGCTACGGTGTCCCTCTCTCTCAAGTTCTATGGTCTCTGTCCTTCCTTCCTCCGATGTGCCTTGCCCACAAACCCCATCTGAACTGCTCACTCATTAACAGGTTGCCTGTCCCACCTCCTGTGAGACCGCAGATAAGTCACTGCCCTCAGAGTGTAGGTCCCCTCTTCTCCTTTCATTTTCCTCACTGTGGGAGGGTGGGACATTTCTCCTTCAAGCACTGCCTTAGACAGCAGGTATGTGCACTCCCAGGCCCAGGGCAGGGAGGAGCCTGTCTAGGTGAGAGACTGAGGGGAGACCAGGACCTCGGACAAGTAGGGCCCCCACCCTATGGGTGAAGCTTCCCAGTCTGGCCTGATAACTACTGTTGGGGATGACGTCCCCAGGTGGACAGACAGAATGCACTTCCATCTCCAGGACATAGCACCCTTCCCTGTGACTCAAAGAAACCCACATGCTCCCCACTCTGCCCCTGTTCCAGCCAGGTGGGGACCCTCCCAGCACAGCCTCCTGCCCTGTAAGCCCTGGGCTCAGTTCCATGAAGCCCATCTGAACTCAAGACCCTGAATGAGTTCTCACGGCTGCTCCGGCCCACATGGACAAGGTGGAACTGATAGCCATATCAGGGGGGCTGTGCCTGTAGAGCCTCACTTTGTGGTCACTGGTATAGGACCAGAGGCCACCCAAAGGTTCTGAGAGATGCAGGGCGGAGCAGGGCCTCAGATGCCCAGCAGGGCTGCTCCCTCCAGTCCCAGAGACTTCTCCTCTTGGGCCCCCCATTGTGATAGCGGGTCAGAGTCCTCAGCATAGGGCTGGCCGGTGTGTACTCAGGGTACACAGCTGCTCACTATGAAGCCTAAGGCCTGGAACTCTGCCAATCCCAGGCCCAGCACTGACGGCTAGCCTCACAGTGCCCGCCTGCCCTGTGCCTGTGCCTCCCAGAGGCAGGCCACTGCGGGGCTGGGCCCTGCGGCACCCCTCCCCCACCTCAGGAAGGACAGGCACAGCTGGAGGGGGCGGGGCCAGCCCCGCGAGTACAGGGGGCTCCTTTGGCAGGAGGCTCCTCCACTGCCAAGACCAATGACGCAGAACCTGCTACTGGCCAATCCTCGGCCACCACTGGACACTTGCTCCTGGGGAGGGCAGGTGCCGGTAAGGAGTGGCTCCTCCCTCCTCGAAGCAAGTGAGACCAGTGCCCCCAGTACAACAGGGCTGGCAGCCACCACACAGACCCAGGAGCAAACTTGTCAGGAAGAAAAAAGCGCGACAGATGACTCCTGCAAAAAGCAGCAGTGGGGGGTGCATTAGAACACTTCCTAAAAGTAGGTGAAGAGGCTAGGTCACCCTGACTGGCAAATGAGGATTCATTTCAAAATTCCCAGTGAGAGGGGAGAGTGAGGGGAAGGCAGCTCCGGTGGCAGAAGTTCCAGGGCAGGCCTGTGCGGGAGCCGCCAGTGCACAGAGAGCATCCCCGTCCTGGACGCCGAGATCCTCTGCCGGCTACTGCCCACAAAGATGGATCCCAACAGCAGTGTGCCCATTTGAAAGAGGAGAGCACGGCCGGGCGCGGTGGCTCAAGCCTGTAATCCCAGCACTTTGGGAGGCCGAGACGGGCGGATCACGAGGTCAGGAGATCCAGACCATCCTGGCTAACATGGTGAAACCCCGTCTCTACTAAAAAATACAAAAAAAAGGCCGGGCACGGTGGCTCAAGCCTGTAATCCCAGCACTTTGGGAGGCCGAGACGGGCGGATCACGAGGTCGGGAGATCGAGACCATCCTGGCTAACACGGTGAAACCCCGTCTCTACTAAAAAAATACAAAAAACTAGCCGGGCGCGGTGGCGGGCGCCTGTAGTCCCAGCTACTCAGGAGGCTGAGGCAGGAGAATGGCGTGAACCCGGGAGGCGGAGCTTGCAGTGAGCTGAGATCCGGCCACTGCACTCCAGCCTGGGCGGCAGAGCGAGACTCCGTCTCAAAAAAAAAAAAAAAAAAAAAAAATACAAAAAAAAATATTACCCGGGCGAGGTGGCGGGCGCCTGGCGCCTGTAGTCCCAGCTACTCGGGAGGCTGAGGCAGGAGAATGGCATAAACCCGGGAGGCGGAGCTTGCAGTGAGCTGAGATCCGGCCACTGCACTCCAGCCCGGGCGACAGAGCGAGACTCCGTCTCAAAAAAAAAAAAAAAAAAAAAAAAGAAAGAGGAGAGCACTGAGGCTGCCAGGGCTGCCTGAGACACAAGGTTGAAAGTCAGCCTCACCCTCCGCCTCATTCTCTCCAAACACCCCAGGCCGGGCTGCAGGCCAGCACAGATGAGCATCATCAGCAAGGCTGAGTGGGTATCAGTCTCCTCATCCCCACACACTGGGCTGGCAGGTGGTGGGGGCATAGCCCAGCTCCTCCTAAACTAGGGGCCAAAAGGGCAGGTTTCAGCCACACTATAGACCCCACACAGACACAGCGCAGCTCTGACAGGGAGCACCTCCATGGGCTTTAGGGCAGATACAAATGCTGCTTTATTTTCGTAAAATGCCACCATCCAACTGGCCTGAGAGCCTCAGGCAGAAAACATGTTCTAGAACCATTCCAAAAGGCTGACTGATGCTGTGGGAGGAACCGGAACTCTTAAAGAGGACTCGGGGGACAACGAGAAGGCACCCAGCACACTTCTGGCACACCAGGCCAGTAAGCATCTCTTGATAATTAAAAGAGAAATTCAGTACATAGACACAAATCATAAAGCCAAACCCCTGAGGTCGCACTGCTAATACTAACTCTACTCTACCATAAAATGCCATCTATGGCACCCATCACTAACATACCCATAGTAACACTCTTATTTCAGACAGGAAGAAAGTGAGGCTTCGCAGTAAGTGGGTTAAAGCACTGGCGGGAGCGGCAGGGCTGATGCTCTGAACAGTGGATTTAAGGCGTCTTCCTGCCTCCTCACCCGACAGCAGCTCACCAAGCCTCCACTGCGGGCTGGGGACTCAGTGATGAACAAGACAGAGGGAACACCATCCGCCCCCCATGCTGGAAAAGGAGCGAAATGACAGAGGGTGTTGGTGACGGTGCTGTGGGGACACGAGGCAGAGCACGGGGCAGCTGGGCAAAACGGGCGGCTCCGGAAGTCAGCCCTGAAGGAGACAGGGCCCGAGCTGAGACGTGAACTGGGGGAAGCACTGGCCCAGACAAGAGGGGAAGAATCTGGCTTGCTCTAAAGGATCACCTGGCTGGAGGACCACGGGGCAGGGGAGCGGTTCCTATGGTACAGCTAGACTGGGGAAGGGGACAGAGCAGAGTTCCAGGAGACACGGGCAATCCAGAGGGGATTGCTTTCTTTCACTTGTTTTTGCCTGAGCAACTGGACCAGTGGTGCTGGCTTTATCTGAGATGGGGAGGAGCAGATTTGAGGAAAGAAGGTTGGGCTACAATTTGGATGTGCTGAGTGCAAGGCCCATGATGAGTCCCATGGAGATGTTGAGGAGCAGAGCCCTGAACCTGGGGGCAGCCACTGTCCTCAGGAGGCACAGGGCACCTTGAGGCACCTTCTCCTATCAGGAAGGAAGAAGGGCCCATGAAGCAACCAGTGCTGAGTCAGACGACGACAACGGGGTTGAGGTGCTATCCTCGCTAGCTGTGAGCTGTGCCCAACACTCAAGATACAAGGGCCCTACAGGCACGCAGCTGCAGCAAGCCTGCGCCCAGGTGCCCACCTCCAGAGCGCCCCTGTGGCCCTGCCCTTCACAGAGATAGATGCACAGCACAGATGGCCCTCTGGACCCAGAACCCCTGTCTACTCTCCTCCCGGCAACATAGCCCGATGAAGCTCCCAAAGCCACATCCTGGATCTGCACCCCCTTCAGTGGTTCCCCCACTTCCTAAGAGTCAAACCAAGGTACCTCGTTGTGGCCCAGAAGGACCTGTGGAGGGGGTAAGGAGAGAATAGGTGGGCCAAGTTTTGGCATTGGCAGCGCCTGCCTGACAAGCATACATCTTCCTATGCAGAACAGACACCTCCATCTGCTCAGAACTGTGGCCCGAGCCACTTCCTGACGCACATCTCTGAGTAACAGTGACTGGGACTCATTCCGGAAGGAAGACACACCAGAAACAGCAGCTCTGGACTTCTCAACATCAAACTTTGTTAAGACCAAGTACAAAAGATACAACTTAACTTGGGAGACAGGTGTTCCAAGCAGTCAGCTTCTACAACTAGACACAGCAGGGAACAAAGACTTGGTCTCAGCTCCATCACACACCCGCTGGCTGGCCAGGGACCAGGGGAGAGGCCTGTCAATCAATCACAGGACCAAGGACACAAGATGGACACAGAAGCTTCAGTGGGCCGAGAGAGGACGCCACTGCCCCTTCTTCCACAGTATTTATCGAAGATGTCCACGCAGCTTAAATCACCTACCTTCTGTGCCACATGCTAGAGACTCTCAAATTCTAAACAGTCAACCCAAACTTTTCTCTTTAAGAAACAAGGTCTGAGTCTCAGTATCCCCATCCCTACTTCACAGCCAATACTATGTGAAGAAAAATGGAAAGAACTGTGAGAGAAAAGTTGCAGAATAGCATAGTACTATCTGCATGGTTTTTTTTAAAAAAGGTGTATACAGGGGAAAAAATGAAAGCAACTTCACTAAGATCAAAACTGAAAGGAACTGGACCAAAATCAGTAGTAGTAATCTCTGAAGAGTAGATTATTAAGAAACTTTCACTTACTATAGTAAACATTTCTGTATTGCTTGAATTCTTTCTGTTAACAGTGACTATGAATCAGTCCTGTACTCAAAGAAAGCAAGGATTAAAAAAGAAAACCAGATAAAACAACAGCCCCACCTGCTAAGGATAAGAATCAAAAGCACGAGTGTGAAGCCAGGCACAGTGGCACATGCCTGTAGTCCCAGCTACTCAGGAGACCAAGGCAGGAGCATCACTTGAGCCTAGGTGTATGAGTCCAGCCTGGGCAACATAGTGACACCTTGTTTCTTAAAGAAAAAAGGACAGAAAGAAACTAACAAAGAAAGACAGTACCGCATCCAGGCGAGGAGGAAGGAGGCTCCCCAGGGTGAGAAGCTCTGGAGAGATGGCGGAAGAGGCCAGCTCCTCCAACACTCCAACACACAGGACCAAGGACACAAGATGGACACAGAAGCTTCAGTGGGCCGAGAGAGGGTACCACTGCCCCTTCTTCCACAGTGTTTATTGAAGATGTTCACACAGCTTAAATCATCTATCTTCTGTGCCACGTGCTAGAGACTCTCAAAATCTAAACAGGCAACCTAAACCCCTCAGCTCATCCCCACAGCTCGCCTTCTACATGGGCCACAAGCCTCCCTGAGTGGCTACCACAGTGACCACCAGGCCACAGCATACCTCACCAGGACTATGAGGAGGGCCCTGGCAACAATCTCCGTGCCACTCAGGAGTTTCATTCTCTCCCCACAACTCAATGTTGAGCTCTTTAATAGAATAAACTTTCTTCCCCCATTCATCTTCACTTTCAGTGTACAGCAAAGAGTATAGGCTTGGTATGCACTGCTGAGTTACGCCTACGTTTCTGTAAATTAGCCTCATGAAGCATGTGATTCCCGGGGTTGCCCTACAGGGCAAAGAGGAGCAAACAAGTAAAGTGCTTTCATTAAAAACTCCAAGACATGGGGACTGAGATGGCGTCTCCCAGACTGAGGCCAGGGCAGGAAAAGGAATCAGGTGAGACGTTCCAGGCAGGGGAACCGCATGCGCCAAGCAGCTGAGCCAGGAGGGTCTCAAGGCAAGAAACGGAAAGCTGTGGTGAGTCCTGAACTAAAGGCTTTCTCAAAAGGAGAACAGATGTCTACTACTACTCACTGGCTGAAGCTGGGTTCATAACCCTTGGTGGCCTGAAAATAAAGACACACCAGAGATAGGCATCTTCTCTCTCACATGTTATCAGGATGGACCCCAGCCCAGCCAGCTGGCTAGGAGCCCCCTGAGCCTTCAAAGACCCCAGACTCAGAGATCGTCTCCCTGCTGTGGTCCTAGGACAAGACCAGCAGTGGGGAGGTGCACGCTGGCTGGAGCCAAGTGCCTCTCACTGAGAGCCTGCATGAGATGGAGACAGGCATGTGTCACCCCACAAGGTACAGGCAACTGAAGTCTGGCTGGGTGAAGGTCCAGGATAGGTCTGAACTCAGGCCACCACACCTCTGTCTAGGTGGCCACTCTGATGAGTCTTCCACGGTATGCTACAAAGGGCCTTTTGTTATTCTTATCTTTTTTTTTTTTTTTGACAAGGAGTCTAGCTCTGTCGCCTAGGCTGGAGTGCAGTGGCATCATCTCGGCTCACTGCAAGCTCCGCCTCCCGGGTTCATGCCATTCTTCTGCCTCAGCCTCCCAGCAGCTGGGACTACAGGCGCCCGCCACCACGCCTGGCTAATTTTTTGTATTTTTTAGTAGAGACAGGGTTTCACCATGTTAGCCAGGATGGTCTCAATCTCCTGACCTCGTGATCCGCCCGTCTCAGCCTCCCAAAGTGCTGGGATTACAGGCGTGAGCCACCGCGCCTGCCCTTGTTAATCATGTTTAAACTGCATTCACCTGGAGTGAAAGGCACAGGTGGGGCTCAAAGTAGAGCTGCATACATGTGAGGAGGAGGATGGAACAGCCATTCTCAGATGTCTCCAGGCAAGACTGAATCTAGACTTGCCCTGCCTGGGGCAATGGGAGGCCCCTGGGAAGAACCTGCAGCCAGAAGGTATGAGCCCTCAGAATATCCCAACCATTCACCAGATAACAGAATCTGTGACAGCAGGTACAACATCTTGTCCATGTCCCTGGGGTGGCCCCACTTCTGGAAGAGTGTCAGTCACAGAGTAGGTGTGCTGTATATACTGGGTGCGTGAACAGAGGTATCACAGATAGGAGTGCTCTGAGTTGGGGGACTGGATCGGACACTTCAAACTCACTTTCAGCACGAGGATCCTCAGGGTCTGATCCAAATCTATTGCTCCTTTGTAATTAATAGAAGCATGGGGATCTTCTAATTTTTAAAGGCAAAACACCTAACAATGATTGAGCATTTACCCCACAACCACCTGTAAGGTAAATGCTCTCATCAGCTGCCTTTTTGCAGGTGGGGAAACCGAGGCACGAAAGTATCTGGTCAGCCATCAGAAGGCCCCATCAACCACTCAAAGTCAGACCTGAAGACTCCAAAGGACAAGGGGAACACTGCACCTGTGGCAATTTGGGCTTCACCTTTGCCTCTCACACCAAGGGGTCCAGATGAGATATTAAGTGATTACGACTTTATTGTCATGAATGACAGCGAACCTTCTGGTGTTTGCCTTTACCTTCAAAGTATGGTTAAGTTTTGCTGTAGCACAACAGAGGCAGCACTCCTAAAAACCACTGCAGGATGCAAACCCATGTGATAAAAACACAGGGCTTATGGACATAAGGGGGTTAGGGACACAGTACTTCAAAATTTCACCTATGACATACATTAAGAGCCCAAGCAATGACACATGTGGATATATGGGCAGCACAGCTGCATACACGCTCAGTGGCTGAGAAATACACAAACATTGCATGTCTGACCCTCACCTCGGGGAAGACTTGCTGCTTGCTGTGGGCATGGGTGGGTTGCCATTTCTGCTGGAGGGAGGCTGTCTAACTCCAGAAAGGGATGGGGTGTGGCCTGCAAAGTGTGGGACCTCGCGGGGGCTTGGTGCATGTCTGAGGTGTGGGCAGTTTTATTTCATGTACTCACAGGTGCTCTATTAAACTGGGAACAGTTTTCTAGATTCACCTAATGCAAGAGTTGGCAAACTTTTTCTTAAAATGCTACACAGTAAATAATTTTGGCTCTGCGGGCCATTTAGTCTCTGTCAGGAGTCCTCAGCTCTGTGGTTCTGACAGGACGGCTCTCCCTCGAGACCCTTGGAGGATTATTTCCAGGAACCCCTTGGATGCCAAAATTCCCAGATGCTCAATCCCAGATATACAATGGTGTAGTATTAGCATACAACCTATGTACATCCTTCCATATGCTTTAGTAAGTCACCTCTAGATTACTTATAATACTCCATAAAATGTAAATGCTATGTAAACAGCTGTTATACTATAGTTTTATTTGTATTATTTTATGTTGTACTGTTTTTTCCATTTTTTTTCTTCCAAAAAAAATTTTTTTTTAAGAGCCAGAGTCTTGCTCTGTCACCCAGGCTGGAGTGGAGTGGCGTGATCTCGGCTCACTGCAACCTCCGTCTCCCGGGTTCAAGCAATTCTCCTGCCTCAGCCTCCTGAGTAGCTGGGACTACAGGCACACGCCACCATGCCTGGCTAATATTTTGTATTTTAGTAGAGACGGGGTTTCACTGTGTTGCCCAGGCTGGTCTCAAACTCCTGAACTCAGGCAATCCACCCGCCTCGGCCTCCCAAAGTGCTAGGATTACAGTTGTGAGTTACCATGCCCGGCCCCCAAAAATAATTTCTTTAAGAGATGGGGTCCCACTGCGTTGCCCAGGCTGGTCTCAAGCTCCTGGACTCAAGAGATCCCCCTGCCTCAGCCTCCCAAGTAGCTAGAATTACAAGCACATACCACCATGCCTGCTTACCCCAAATATTTTCAATCCACAGTTGATAGAACTCAAAGACGCAAAACACAAGGATATGGAGGCCCAACTGTACATACCTGAATGGGCGTGTCTGTGAATTAAACTTTATTTACCAAAACAGGCCACCACTTGGTGGGCCGCAGTTTTCCAATCCCTAGCCTAGTGTTCAGAAGAATCTGAACAAAACCAGACGCAACCATTGCAACATTTGTGTTACACCTCAACGGTCCTCTTAACACATCAATCGTGTTGGAACAAATCTACTTTTCTAAAATCAGCCTTAGAGTAGAATGGACTACAGACAAAAGTAGGTTTCAAAACCAGAACTCTAAGAGGGTGGGGGGGCAGGTGCAGTGGCTCACACCTGTAATCCCAACTCTTTGGGAGGCTGAGGAGGGAGGATCACTAGAGCCTAGGAATTCAAGGTAAGCCTGGGCAACAAAGGGAGACTTCATCTCCAATAAATGTTTTTTCTTTTTTCTTTATTTTTTGAGACAAGGTCTCACTTTCACCCAGGATGGGGGCAATGTCTTGATCTCAGCTCACTGCAACCTCCACCTCCCAGGTTCAAGCGATCTTCCCCTAGCTGGGACCACTGGTGGGTGCCAACACGCCCAGCTAATTTTCTGTATTTTTGGAACAGATGGGATTTTACCATGTTGCCCAGGCTAGTCTCACACTCCTGAGCTCAGGTGATCCACCCACCTCAGCCTCCCAAAGTGCTGGGATTACAGGCGTAAGCCACTGCACCTGGCCTCCTGATAAAACTGTTTTAAGCTGGGTGCAGTGGCTCATGCCTGTAATCCCAGCACTTTGGGAGGCTGAGGTGGGTGGATCACCTGAGGTTGGGAGTTCAAGACCAGCCTGACCAACATGGAGAAACCCCATCTCTACTAAAAATACAAAGTTAGCCAGGTGTGGTGGTGCATACCTGTACTCCCAGCTACTCCAGGGGCTGAGGCAGGAGAATCGCTTAACCCAGGAGGTGGAAGTTGCGGTGAGCCAAGATTGCACCACTGCACTCCAGCCTGGGCAACAAGAACGAAACTCTGTCTCAAAAGCAAAACAGAAACAAAAAACAAACACAAAAACAAAACATAGGCCGGGCGTGGTGGCTCATGCCTGTAATCCCAGCACTTTGGGAGGCCAAGGCGGTGCTTGCAGTGAGCCAAGATCGTGCCACTGCATTCCAGCCTGGGTGACAGAGCAAGACTGTCTCAAAAAAAAAAAAAACCACACACACACAAAATTTGACCAGGCGTGGTGGTTCATGCCTGTAGTCCTAGCACTTTGGGAGGCCAAGGTGGGTGGATCACGAGGCCAGGAGTTTGAGACCAGCCTGGCCAAGATGGTGAAACCCCATCTCTACTAAAAACACAAAAATGAGCCAGGCGTGGTGGCAGGCACCTGTAAGCCCAGCTACTCGGGAGGCTGAGGCAGAGAACTGCTTGAACCCAGGAGGCAGAGGTTGCAGTGAGCTGAGATCGCACCACTGCATTCCAGCCTGGGCGACAGAGTGAGACTCCATCTCAAAAAATAAATTTAAAAAATTTGGCCGGGCGCGGTGGCTCAAGCCTGTAATCCCAGCACTTTGGGAGGCCGAGACGGGCGGATCACGAGGTCAGGAGATCGAGACCATCCTGGCTGACACAGTGAAACCCCGTCTCTACTAAAAAATACAAAAAAACTAGCCGGGCGAGGTGGCGGGCGCCTGTAGTCCCAGCTACTCGGGAGGCTGAGGCAGGAGAATGGCGTGAACCCGGGAGGCGGAGCTTGCAGTGAGCCAAGATCACGCCACTGCACTCCAGCCTGGGCGGCAGAGCGAGACTCTGTCTCAAAAAAAAAAAAAAAAAAAAAAAAAAAAAAAAAAATTAAAAAATAGCCAGTTGTGGTGGTGCATGCCTGTGGTCTCAGCTACGCAGGAGGCTGAGGTGGAAGGACTGCTTGAGTCCAGGAGGTCAAGGCTGCAGTGAGCTGTGACTGTGCCACTGCACTCCATCCTGGGCAATAGAGCAAGACCTTCTATGTCGGGGAGACAGCAGACGGACTCGAATGTGTAAATTCAATCCAGGGCAAGGACTCAAGGTTAACTCTTTTGACAAGTCAGAAGGAAATTTAGTTTCAAAAAGTGCTATGTGCAGACAAGACAGCTTGCTACAGGGTCAATTTTATAGTGTCCTAAAAGCCCACACTTAGAACACTCAAGATAAATAGGTCCCCGGTAGAAGGAAATTATGTGCTATAAACTCAATTGCTGCAGTGGATGAAACTTTAACCCAGTTACAGAAACAAGCACTCCCTAAGCACAGGTGCCTGAGAATCACATCAAAGCCCTAAGGAAAAGCACGGGGCTGAGAATGACCTGAGGGGTACAAGCCCAGCCTGGGGGCCCAGGAGAAGCCTCACTGAGGAGGGGAGGTTTCAGTCACAGTGCAAGCGCAAGGTGTGAACCAAACACACCACTGAGGCTGATTGCTGGAGGAATGGGGGCTCAGGGATGCCCAGTGGCAGGAAGGGAGTCACAGGGCACGGGCTCCCCAGGTAACCAGGACTGACCATCACCTTTGAGGACTGAGGGAAAGCAAGGTCATTTGTGCCAGGGAAACCCTGAGGACGCATTACCTGGTTTTGGGGGGACGCACAGGAGGACAAGGTCCACACCCAGCCAGTGTGACCTCTCCCAACTAATGCTCTGCCCTACACATGACTGTCCCACTCCGAGGCAGGATCTGGACAGGCAGGTAACCTACACCATGTCCTGTCCCACAGAATGAATCAAGATCCCAAAACAAAGTTACTGTGGGTGGCTAAAGGTCTTCGTGTGGTACATTTTGCCTGTGGCTTCAGCTCCTCAGCCCAGCCCCAGCCCAGGGGTTGAGTAGAACCACCAGGACCTGTCCTGCCCACTGCCACGCCCTGCCTTAGTCCTTCAATTCTGCACGTCACTTCACCCCCCAGCCTGGGGGCGATCTATGTCCTGTCCAGCTCACACTGGGGCTCCCTGGACTTGGGGTCTGACATGGATTCTCTAAATCTTCTGCCTGGTTGAGAGGCTGATGCAGTTCAACAGGTAGACAACCACTTTACAAAAACAGGAGATGGAACTAACACATTCTTCTGTCCTGTTGAAGGTGCCAAGTCACTGTTACAAAGGCTTCCCACAAGATGGGCAGTCTCCCCATTAGCCTCTGACAGCCACAGCAAGGCTCACAGTGCCTGAGCAGGGACTCCTTGGCCCCACCAGGGCTGTGGGCTCCAGGGAAGCCAAGGGCAACAAGAAGACAGGGAAGGGGACAAGGAACACATGGTGCCCAAGAAGTAAGAGCATCTGACCCTGTAGGAAAAGGCAGATGACAGACAGAGGAAACAGTGGGACAGCAGACAGACACCTCCCTGCCCTGCAAAGCATACACTAGTTACACACAGAGCAATCTTGCACAACACACGTGTGTATACTCATACGCATGCACAGTTTTTCATCCCCCCCTCCCACTTCTAAGTCTTGCTCAATTGTCTCAGAAAACATCTTTCTGGCCAGGAGCAGTGGCTCATGTCTATAATCCCAGCACTTTGGGAGGCCAAGAAGGGAGGCTCGCTTGAGTCCAGGGGTTCAAGGCTGCAATGATCGCACCATTGCACTTGCAGCCTGGGCAACAGAGCAAGACCCTGTCTCTAAAAAAAAGAAGAAAAGTCTTTCTTCTGCGTTTAATTCTGAGCAAAAGAACAGTAGTTCTCAAGAGCAATCAGCATCCACACAGCTACTGATCTACTTGTCTCAAGAATATGGAAAAACCACAAAGTATGGTTTTCAGACACAAGGGCCGGAATCACCAAGTTGTACAGCATGTGAAGGAGCCCCGAGCCCTGCTGAGTCTCACACACATTCCCACCAGCCTACTTCACTTCAATCCACACTACTTTGTTGGCCCCGCAATTTCTCATCAAGCTGGATAGAGCTACAGAACATCCTCAACTCACTGGCATGGCAACCTTGCTCGTTGGTTCTACTTCATGCCGAAAACATGGTAATGTCAGCTTCCAGAGAAGCCACAAGAACTGACTTGTTGGCTGTTGCACATCTGGATGATGTGTGAACTCAGAAGGAAACTTCTGCAGCATGAGGAGCCTGATCAGTGCCTGGGACACCCCTTCTAATTCACAGCCCACCTGGCCCCATGGGACAGGGACCAATGATGGGCTCCTCAACTCGACCATGCCTGACGACAAAGATTCACCTTGCGCCAGACACTGACCTCCCCGAGGCACATCCTCAGTGGAGGACAGGCAGAGGAGCAGCTCAGGTCTCAGCCCTCACAGGAGCACAGACCCAGCAAGGCCTGGGAGATGTGTGCAAATCACTATTTTGTTACAAGGCAACACTGGAAAAGGTATCGAGCATGCTGGCCCAAAGGAAGAGAGAAGAATCTAGAAATACTTCATTTGAGCTGGGCCCCAAAGGGTAGAGTCTAGATTTGTAGAGATGGAAGAAAGAGGAAACGGTAGCAGAAATGGTGACGTGACAGAAATATACAGCACTGTGAAAATTAGTCTCCAAGAAAAGCAGATGAAGCCAAAATAAAAGGAGATTCAAACTCTTTTGGTTTTATTTTCTTTTTTTCTTATATCCAGAGAAGGTAGAAGAGATTCAAACTTCTTTTTCTTTTTGAGACAAAGTCTCGTTCTGTCGTCAGGCTGGAGTGCAGTGGCGTGATCTTGGCTCACTGCAATCTCCACCTCCCTAGTTCAAGCGATTCCCCTGCCTCAGCCTCCCAAGTAGCTGCGATTACAGGCACGCACCACCACACACAGCTAATTTTATTTTTTTTTGTATTTTAGTACAGACGGGGTTTCACCATGTTGGCCAGGATGGTCTCGATCTCCTGACCTCATGATCCGGCTGTAATCCCAAGGTGCTGGGATTACAGGAGGAAGCCACCACACCCACCCCACTTTTTAAAAGTCTGAATCTCAGCCGGGTGCGGTGGCTCACTCCTGTAATATCAGCATTTTGGGAGGTTGAGGCAGGCGGATGACAAGGTCAGGAGTTCAAGACCAGCCTGGCCAACATGGTGAAACCCCATCTCTACTAAAAATACAAAAAATTAGCTGGGCGTAGTGGTGGGCCCCTGTAATCCCAGCTACTCGGGAGGCTGAGGCAGGGGAATTGTTTGAAACCAGGAGGCGGAGATTGCAGTGAGCTGAGATCATGCCACTGTACTCCAGCCTGGGAGACAAGAGCGAAACTCCGTCTCAAACAAAACGAACAAAAAAAAGAGTGTTTTTTTAAATGTAATGAGGTTGCTTGGTGAAAGAAAGCAGCCTGGTACAGAGGCCACACTTGTATTCAGCTGAATACGATGAACAAAAAGCCCCTACATAACCCCCAGCACCTTTGTGGTGGGGGGATCTCGACTGCCCCCTAACCTGTGAGAGGAGGCCTGAAACCTTTAACAGGTCCTGAAGAAGAGAAACCTGAAAGCTGTGAAAAGGCACGGAACACACTCCAAAAAGACATGAGCAGCACACATCCAATTCAAGTGAAGTACCTCCCCTCAGGCCACCAAATACATAAATTTGAGCACAAGCGTTCCCTGGAGGGGGGTGAGCAACAGCCCCCACAGGTGTTCCTTACCCAGCACTTCCAGGAAGGCGCTGTTTATAAGTGCCATGCTCAGCTCTGACAGAGGGAGAGGGGCATCTACTGCCTCCTCCTAACAGGGCACATGTGACAACCGAGGTGTGTCTAGTGCTGTGCTGCTGAATGGCAGGGTCCCTTCCTAGCATTTCATCTGAAATGTTAAGACCCATGAATATAAGCTGGTTCCCATCACCAAACAGTGGGCAGGGTCTGAGGCAACAACCAGGACATCCATCCCATCATCTCTAGTTCTTGGTTCTAGAGCTACTCAGAAATGCAGGTAATTAAGAATGAAAGGGGCCAGGTACAGTGGCTCATGCCTGTTAATCCCAGCACTTTGGAAGGTCAAGGCAAGAGGATCCCTTGAGGACAGAAGCTCAAGATCAGCCTGGGCAACATGGCAAGACCCTGTCTCTATTTAAAAAAAAAAAAATTTTTTTAATATAAGATAAATAAAAGAATGAAGGAAGTAAAAAGAAAAGGCACCTCCGGCTTTCCCACTTACAAATAAATGTACACTTAAAATCTCATGTGTTTCAGGTAGAGGACTTGTTTTGTGTTTTTTTTTTTTTTTTTGAGACGGAGTCTTGCTCTGTCACCCAGGCTGGAGTGCAGTGGCCGGATCTCAGCTCACTGCAAGCTCCGCCTCCCGGGTTTACGCCATTCTCCTGCCTCAGCCTCCCGAGTAGCTGGGACTACAGGCGCCCGCCACCGCGCCCGGCTAATTTTTTTTTTTGTATTTTTAGTAGAGACGGGGTTTCACCGTGTTAGCCAGGATGGTCTCGATCTCCTGACCTCGTGATCCGCCCGCCTCAGCCTCCCAAAGTGCTGGGATTACAGGCTTGAGCCACCGCGCCCGGCCCAGGTAGAGGACTTGTAAATGATGCCTCCAAAATATTTTTTTAAATCAATTTATTAAGTTTTTTAGACAGGATCTCACTCTCTTGCTCAGGATGGAGTGCAGTGGCGTGACTATAGCTTACTGTAGCTTCAACCTCCCGTGCTGAAGCGATCTTCCCACCTTAGCCTCCCGAGATCACAGGTGGGCACCACCATACTGGGCTAATTTTTGTAGAGACAGAGTTTCAACCATGTTGCCCAGGCTGGATTTTTTTTTTTTTTTTTTTTGGATACATTTAACAAAGTAAACCTAGAGAGCAAAACATCACAGAAACATACCCAGGTATATTATATATACACTCAAGTGACCATCAATGTTTTAAAAATAAAACCTTTCAAGTCTGGTGGCACGTGTGCATGTAGTTCCAGCTACTACGGAGGCCAAAGCAGGTGGAATGCTTGAGCCCAGGAGTTTGAAACCGCCTGGACCCTGTCTCTAAAAATAAGTAACATCTAGATGGTCTGCAAATTCCTAAATGTAACTCTCACTAAGCCTGCACAGTGGAGAGCCGCTCTGGTAGCCTCTCACTCCAGCACTCTGTGCAGAGCAAAGCTGTTTTGGGCCTAAGTTGTCTCTAGAAAATAGATCACTGTTCCCAATAACCAACAGCCCTCCCATGGTGTGCCCCACCGCTCAGACTCACCACAGAATTGTGCAGGGCCAGCCTGGGACAGACAGGTCCCCAGACCCCAACCTCCCTCTCTGGTGTCATCTGGGGAAAAAAATAAACTGAAGAAGCATAGTTCTTAACCAGGGAAGATGGTGTAGAGATTATGCCATCTTCCAGAGACACAGATGATTGCCTGAAAACTCCCAAAACCAGGGACAATAGTGTCCACACATGGGCCACGAAAGAGCCCCACAAGGATCACAATTAGCTGCTTCTGTACATTGGCCCTGTGTCTCAGCTTGGGGGCCCTTCCGGGTAACATGAGATGAAAGCCTGTCTTCACCCCCAAGTTGTACCAGACAATAGGAAAAAGCACACCTAAACTGATCACAGGTTTTATGAGGAAAAAGACAGGTAGCAAATAAGCATCTTTAAAATTACTGCTAGGCTGGGAGCGGTGGCTCACGCTTGTAATCCCAGCACTTTGGGATCCTGAGGCTGGCAGATCATTTGAGATCAGGACTTCGAGACCAGCCTGGCCAACATGGTGAAACCCCATCTCTACGAAAAAATTTAAAAATTAGCTAGCACGGTGGTCGGCGCCTTTAATCCCAGCTACCCAGAAAGCTGAAGCAGGAGAATTGCTTGAACCCGGGAGGTGGAGGTTGCAGTGAGCCGAGATTGCGCCACTGCACTCCAGCCTGAGAGACAGAGAGACTCCGTCTCAAAAACAACACAACACAACACAACACAACACAACCACCAATAGCTCCCTGTGCTCACACTGAAGATTAGGACTTGGTTTCTGTGTGTGACATCTCAGAACTGCTCAGTGCCCAACACTGCCCTCACTTGAGGCCGTGCTTCAAGTGGCCCCACACCTGCGCCGCTGTTGGCCAGGGCCTGTGCCCGTGCCCAAGCCCAACCCTGCGGCCCCAGAGAAACAGATGCTGCCCAAGGAACACACGACATAGAAACAAGGTGCTGCCTGTGATGGGGAATCCGAGCAGTCTTAGAAACCTCTACAGGTAAGCAGGGACCAGAGTCCCAGCTGCAGAACGTCACTGTGAGGGCTGGCTATGCTCCCCTTCTGTGGGAAGGGCCTAGCTCTCTGTCCCCTCCCAGATGCCTCCTGGGCTGTGAGCCTACGTGGCCTACGAAGGGTTACACCTGCCATTTCCATGCCATCTGCTACGTGGCCATCGGGCGTCACATCACAAAATGGGAGGCCTTAACCCTTCCAGGGCTGCAGTCTCTCAGGGCTGAGCCAGGCTGAGCTGTGGCCCTGACCACCAGCTCCATCAAGGCCTGAGACTGGAAATGGCAGGGAGATCTGGCACAGAAAATTCCAAGGGCCAGAGAAGCCTTCTCAGTTCCTGGAAGGAAATGTCAAGTGGAAAGTGAGGGAACCAAAGATTCATCTCTTGCCATTTTCATCAGGGCACCCAGCAACGTGGTGACGCTGTGGGCTGGAGGCCCTGCCCACGCGCCCTTCCTCAAGCTCCTCCCTACAAGCATCCTGCAGCATCACAGAGCCACAGGGAGGATCACAGCCAGCGGGAAAACCTACTTCTATAATGAAACAAACTTTTTGCTCTCAAAGCAGCCCCAGCCCGTGGGTCTACCCACAAACAATCCTTGCAGCACGTTCCTGCACAGCTGTAAGGGCTGGGATAGAAATCCTACTTTGCAAATGGAACTCTACCTTGCAAACGGAACTCTTCCTCTCAGGGGTGGGAGGAGTCTGGGTATAGACACCTACACCAACCTCTGGGCAACAGCTAAGCCATGAAGTATATACATGATGGGGGAGTGGAGGGTCTGTCTGTATCAGTGCTTCTTTAGTAAAACATGATAATAACACAGAAGCAAAGCCCTGGCCAGAAGGTCCTGCTGGCCTCTCTGACCATATCCAGCCACCCCTGTGCCCATCCCCCAAGTATAACCAACCCCTCTCCTGTTCTCTCAGCTGGACTCACTCCCACCTCAGGGCCTTTGCATCTCCACTCCCCCAGGTCTCAGCTGATAATGCAAAGTGAGAAATGCCTCCCCTCCACAGATGCTCCCCAGGGGGTCTCTATCCCCTTTCCTGCCTCATCACCACTTGACATGCTATTTACTCACCTCTCTGTTTGTGGGCTTCAACCCCCAGGATATCAAGGGACACCTATTTCTCTAGCACTACCATCCAAGGGCCCATGCAGGCACAATGCTTTGCAAGGAAGAGGCAATGGATACACATTTATTAAACAGATTTGAAAAAGTACTTTCAGAACTCCCAACTACCACTGCCCTTCAACCTCCTTCCTGGTTAGTAAGCCAAAATGTCTTCATGCCGACAGAAAAGATAATGATCAAAACCAAACAAAACCTGGCCAGGCACCGTGCAGTGGCTCACGCCTGTAATCCCAACACTTTGGAAGGCTGAGGCGAGAGGATCACTTAAGGCCAAGAGTTTGAGACTGGCCTGGGCAACATAGTGAGACTATCTTTACAAAAAAAATAAAAACAAAACAAAATCTTTATTTCACCCCATATATGAAAATTAACTCAAAATGGATGAAAGATCCAAGTATTAGGAGCTAAATCTATAAAACTCTTAGAAGAAAACACAGGAGAAAAATGTCATGACTTTGTGTTTGGCAAACAGTCTTACATATGACACCAAAGCACAATATCAAAAAAAGAAAAAATATAATTTGGACTGCATCAAAATTAAAATCTTTTGTGCAAAGGGCATTATAGAGTGGGGGAAAAAACCCATAGAATGGGAAAAAATTATAGCAAATCATACACCTGATAAGGGTCTAGTGTCCAGAACATATGAAGTATCCTTACAACTCAGCAACAAAAAGACAAGCAATCCAATTTTAAAATGGTGAAAAGACTTGAAAAGACATTTCTCCAAAAAAGAGAGACAAATCACTAATAAGCATGTGAAAAAGGCTCTGTCTCAGTGTCATTAGTCATAAGGGAAATGCAAATCAAACCCACCATGAGAAACCGCTTCACACCCACTAGGATGGCTACAATCAAAAAAGCCAAATAAGTACTGGTAAGGATGTGGAGAAATTGGGACCCTCATACACTGCATAGTGGAAAGTAAAATGGTAGAGCGGCATGGAAAACAGCGGAAAGTAAAACAGTAGAGTGATGTGGAAAACAGTCTGCCAGTTCCTCAAAAAGTTAAATGCAGAGTTCCCACATAAGCCTGGGCAGGGCCTCCAGCCCACAGAGTCACCATGCTACTGGGTGTCCTGCAAGTCCACTTCTAGGTATATCCAAGAGAGGTGAATATAGGTAGTCAAACAAAAATGTGCAGGTGAATGTTAAAAGCAGCATTATCTACAACAGCCAAAAACTAGAAAACAACCCAAATGTCCATCAATGGATGAATGGATAAACAAAATGTGGTCCATCTAGACAATGGAATATTATTTGGCCATAAAAAGGAATGAAGCTCTGATACAATGTGACTGAACATCATGCTAAGTGAAAAAAAAGTCAGACAAAAATGTCACATATTGCATGATCCCGTTTATATGAAATGCCAGAAGAGGCAAACCCAGAGACAAAAAGTAGAATCAGTGGCTGCTGGGAGGGTGGAGAGCAGAGTCAAGGAAAAAGGAGTTACTGCTAATGGGGACAAGGTTTCTTTTCACGGGAGGGGGAAAGGTAATGAAAATGTTCTAGAAGGCCGGGGGCGGTGGCTCAAGCCTGTAATCCCAGCACTTTGGGAGGCCGAGACGGGCGGATCACGAGGTCAGGAGATCGAGATCATCCTGCCTAACCCGGTGAAACCCCGTCTCTACTAAAAAATACAAAAAACTGGCCGGGCGCGGTGGCTCAAGCCTGTAATCCCAGCACTTTGGGAGGCCGAGACGGGCGGATCACGAGTTCAGGAGATCGAGACCATCCTGGCTAACACGGTGAAACCCCGTCTCTACTAAAAATACAAAAAAAATTAGCCGGGCGAGGTGGCGGGCGCCTGTACTCCCAGCTACTCGGGAGGCTGAGGCAGGAGAATGGCGTGAACCCGGGAGGCGAGGCTTGCAGTGAGCTGAGATCCGGCCACTGCACTCCAGCCTGGGCAACAGAGCTAGACTCCGTCTCAAAAAAAAAACAAACAAACAAACAAACAAAAAAACTAGCCGGGCGAAGTGGCGGGTGCCTGTAGTCCCAGCTACTCGGGAGGCTGAGGCAGGAGAATGGCGTAAACCTGGGAGGCGGAGCTTGCAGTGAGCTCAGATCCGGCCACTGCACTCCAGCCTGGGGGACAGAGCGAGACTCCGTCTCAAAAAAAAAAAAAAAAAAAGTTCTAGAATTACAGGTGATGGTTGCACAATACTGTGAATGGGTTAAATACCACTAAACAACACACACTTTAAAATGTCAAAACTGGTGAATTTTCTACCATGTGAATTTTACATGCTTTTTTAAAGAGGTGAGAAAAGAAAACAAAAACAAAAATACTAATTCCAATAGCTATGAACCCCTCTAGAGCTACTAAAATACTAACAAGCAAAAGCAGGTTTGCTGTGACCCCAACAGCACAGAACTGGGTCCTCCAGTAAACACACTCCTTTTGTACAACAAGACCCCAAACAACCACACAGCCGTCAGCCATCAGGGCAAGCAGCCTCTATGTCACCACCAACCATGAGCCCCACAGAAAAACTGCAGGAGGCTGCAGCAAGCCCACTGTACATATGGGAATTCAGGACCATCTCCCAGCGAAAGATCCAATGCCTGGGAGTATGAGAATGTGGGACACGTAAGGGAGAATTCACCAAGGAGGAGCCAAGGCAGAAAGAGGAAGTGGCCTCAGAGGGCTGGAATCACAAGAGCTACTACCAGCAGAGCCCCACCTCCGCCAGGCCTTATCACAGGCCCCACACTGCTTAAAATCCAAATAAAACAAAACTGCCGTGGTGGCTCTTTTTTTTTTTAAAAAAAAAGATGAGGTCTCACTCTGTTGTCCAGGCTGGAATGCAGAGCCATGATCATGGCTCACTGCAGCCCCGACCTCCAGGGCTCGAGCAATCCTCCCACCTCAACTTCCTGAGTAGCTAGGAATAAAGGCACGTACCACCACACCTGGCTAATTTTTGTATTTTTATAGAGACTCGGTCTCACCACGTTGCCCAGGGTGGTCTCAAACTCCTAGGCTCAAGAGATCCACCCGCCTTGGCCTCCCAAAATGCCGGGACCAAAAGGCGTGACAGAGTGGTTTTACACTAACACACTATTGGAGAAGTGCCACAGGCCTCAACGTCACAAGGTGTTTCACTCATTTATTCGTCCAAACACCTGCTTAAGTTTCTACTTAGGGATCAGGGACACCCTTGGGGTGCCAACGATAGGCCACCTACTGGGAGCTGCCTCAGGAGCCCCAAGGAGAACACTGGAGTGGGGGGCACAGCAGGCACAGCACAGACCTGAGAGAGGCAGAGCTGAAGTCCCTCACACACTGTTCGCTGGATCCCTAGATCACAACTCTAAGCACTACTGTTCATGAAACAGTCATGTGCAAGTCCAGCTAACCACCTACTTTATCCACTCGTGATGGGCTACGACTGCTGTGGATGGACAATACCAATGGGGAGGGGAGAATGGTTTTTATCACAGAGTCAGGGTACTGGAGTGGTGGTCAGATGTGCCCCAGGTACTGAGCAGGAAGGGGACAGGAAGGAGGCCCAGAAGCTCATGGTGCGGAAGCTGCCCTCAGCTGTCCCGACAAAGCCAGAAAGCCTGATTCACCGCCAAGGGCCTCAGCTTCCTCACCTGTAAAATGGGAACAGCATCCACTTTATTGCTAACATTTCCTGAGGGCTCCACGAAGGGTAGCAGTGAGTGTTGTTATTACAGAAAATAAGAGTGTGTAAGAGAGGCTGTCTGGTGGGCTGACAGGCCACAGTTCCTTCTGGTAATTCCATCCAGTCTCTGCTCATGGTTTTCTGCTTGAATTTAAACTACCCCCAGGTGGCCTCCTAAACTACCCTCAACTGGCCTCCACCTCAGCTTTTATAAATGGCCATTTCCTCTCTTCTACATGATCCAGTCATGAAGCTCCCTGAGGGAAGACCTGGGCCAAATCCAATTTTCACACTTTTCATTAAGGAAAATTTCAAATCCATCCACAGAGTAGAGAATGGTGTGATTAACTGTAGGTGCTTACCACCCAGGTCCACGCCCATCGGGGACCACCCTCGTGTCTTCCACATGCCACTCCTTTCTCCCTCTCTCCCCTACTAGCTTCCAGGAGGCAAATCCTATGAAACATGCATTTGTGCTAAAGGGTTCAGTATTTATCTTTACACAACAAGCATGACCACAACACTGTGATCCCACCTTTGACAATTTCACAATCAACCTTCTGTCTTTGTTGGAGTCACATCTGGTTGAAATCCCTAGGTCCCCTTACTGACACAATCATATGTTCAGACAGTTAGGATGCTTGTTCTGTTTCCCACTGTTGGTTTGGCAAATGGCGTCCCTGTGGCATAAGTCCACATGCCCCCAATTTCTCGTAAACCAGACCTTGAGGGGTGGTGAGTGCACATCCCTGTGGAAGCACAGGACACCCTCCCTGGGGGCCAGTGGCTAGGGAGAATCACTGTCTGGACCTCACAGTCTGGACCCCCCAATTCACTAGGTGCCTGCAATAAACTTAAAATTCTGTCATTTCATATTAATTTGCTAAAATACATCAATAGCTGTGCTGCCCATTAGCCACATGTGGCTATTTAAATAGACAAAATTAAACTCGGCGTCCTCAGTCATGCTATGTTAAGTGCCATGTAGGGCAGACGGTGTAGAGCATCCCTGTCACCCTAGGCAGTTCTGTGGGCCAGCACTGCCCCGCGAGGAAACCTTGCCCTCACCCACAGTCTCATTCTTACAGTGTGCAGCCCACAGAGAAGATGCAGGAAAAATGCCTGTTGCTTTCCTTCTACCAATTTTCAAAACGAGCTAGCTCCCTAACTCCTACCAAAGGAGACCAGTGAGTTTCTTCATCAATAAGAAACTGTGGGTCTTTTTTTTTTTCTTTTTAAAGCTGAGGGGGTCCCGCTACATTGCCCAGGCTAGACTCAAACTCCTGAGCTCAGGCGATCCTATGGCCTCGGCCTCCAGAACAGCTTGGATGGCAGATGCGTATAAACACAGCCAGCTTAAAACACTTGGGTTCCTTTTTTTTTTTTTCTTTTTTTGAGACAGTCTTACTCTGTCACCCAGACTGGAGTGCAGTGGCGCAATCTCGGCTCACTGCAACCTCCGCCTCCCAGGCTCAAGCAATTCTCCTGCCTCAGCCTCTCGAATAGCTGGCATTACTATCGCCCAGTTAATTTTTATATTTTCAATAGAGACAGGGTTTCACCATATTGGCCAGGCTGGTCTTGAACTCCTGACCTCAAATGATCCACCTGCCTCAGCCTCCCAAAGTGCTGAGATTACAGGTGTGAGCCACGGCATCCAGCCAGCCTTGGATTTTTAACACATCTAACTCAGGGGCTCCTTGTTCTTGTTCACTCTTGCTTGTCCCATCCGTGCCAGTGGGGGCTCTGTGGGTCCTTTTGATACAACCCCAGAAGTGTCTTACACAATTACCACATTCCCCAGGCAGAATTAGAATTAAGCGTTTTATTTAAAGTACTTCAGGTCTTGGCCAGGTGCAGTGGTTCACACCTGTAATCCCAGCACTTTGGGAGCTGAGGCAGGTGGATCACCTGAGGTCGGAGTTCGAGACCAGCCTGACCAACATGGAGAAACCCTGTCTCTACTAAAAATACAAAATTAGCCAGGTGTGGTGGTGCATGCCTGTAATCCCAGCTACTCAGGAGGCTGAGGCAGGAGAATCACTTGAAACCAGGAGGCGAAGGTTGCAGTGAGCCTGGATCGTGCCACTGCACTTCAGCATGGGCAACAAGAGTGAAACTCTGTCTCAAAAAACAAAAAACAAACAAACAACCCCAAATTTAAAAATTAGCTGGACATAGTGGTGCCCTGTTGTCCCAACCACTTGGGAGGCTGAGGTGGAAGGACTGCCGGAGGGCGCAGTGAGTTATGATCACACCACTGCACTCCAGCCTAAGTGACAGAGCAAGACCCTGCCAAAAAAAAAAAGCTAGTGCTTTGGGTTTTATATTTGCATTTTTCTTTCGTGTGGTAAATTTGGTTCTTAATGACATTAATTACCTGTTTTTTCCTACAATATATAACAGGAATAATGCTAATATTGTTACCCTGAAACCAAAACCAGGATTCCAAAAAACAGCTGAAGATTTTAAGAAAGTTGTTTTTAGCCGGGCATGGTGGCAGGTGCCTGTGATCCCAACCACTTGGGAGGCTGAGGCAAGAGAACCACTTGAAACCTGAAGGCGGAGGGTGCAGTGAGCCGAGATTGCACCACTGCACTCCAGCCTGGGTGACAGAGCGAGGGGAGGGAGGGGAGGGAGGGGAGGGAAGGGAGGGAAGGAAGGGAAGGAAGGGAAGGAAGGGAAGGAAGGGAAGGAAGGGAAGGAAGGAAAGAAATTTGGCCGGGTGCAGTGGCTCACACTGTTAATCCCAGCACTTTGGGAGGCCGAGGTGGGCAGATCACGAGGTGAGGAGGCTGAGACCATCCTGGCTAACATGGTGAAACCTCATCTCTACTAAAAATACAAAAAAATTAGCCAGGCGTGGTGGCGGATGCCTGTAGTCCCAGCTACTCAGGAGGCTAAGGCAGGAGAATGGTGTGAACCCAGGAGGCAGAGCTTGCGGTGAGCCGAGACTGCGCCACTGCACTCCAGCCTGGGTGACAGAGCAAGACTCTGTCTCAAAAAAAGAAAGAAAGAAAGAAAGAAATTTGTTTGCCCCTATTGGATATCTCGCTAAAACATTTACAATCAAACTACTATGTTTTAAAGTTATCAGAAATAAGTCCTGAGAGGTTAAGTCACCAATGTGTGTCACAACTGACATGCACCTAGATTCATTCATTTTTGTCTTTGGTTCTTAAGGGATTGCTTCCCCCTCCACTGCTACCACTTGGCTTTTGTTTTGTAATTACATAAAGCCCGTACATGATGCTACAAAGAAAGGACACGTGAAGAAGTCTCCCAGGCTCCAGTGCCCTCTCCATCCCTTCTCCTGAAGGTGACCATGCGGTTCCTTTATGGTTTGTAAAAATAAAAGATGAGCAAATCCCCCCACCTTTCCTTAGGTAAGTGACAAGCACACTCCATCTCTTCTTCCTTTACATTGTTCTTTTTTCTGCTTGTCATTTCAACTAGAAATCCTGTCACCACCACAAATGAAGACATCACCTACTCCTCCCTTCACTCAGGGGCTCAGGCACTACCCTGTAGACAGAGACAACACCACGAGTTGCCCAGTCCAGCCACTGACACATCTAAGTCATTCCCAGCTTTGTTTGTTTCTGGAGTGTTGTAATGAACACAATCCTTGTCACAATCCTTCCTTATGTCTAACCATGTTTGGGACACATTTCCAGAAGTGGATTTGCTGGAGCAAAGAGTAAACACATGTCTTTGTTTTGTTTTGTTTTGTTTTAAGATAGGGTCTCACTTTGTCACCTATGCTGGAGTGCAGTGGCATGATCTTGGCTCACCACAACCTCCGCCTCCCGGGCTCAAGCGATTCTCCTGCCTCAGCCTCCCGGGTAACTGGGATTACAAGGGTGCACCACCACACCCAGCTAATTTTGTACTTTTAGTAAGGATGGGGTGTTTCACCATGTTGGCCAGGCTGGTCTCGAACTCCTAACCTCAAATGATCCACCTGCCTCAGCCTCCCAAAGTGCTGGGATTACAGGTGTGAGCCACTGCGCCTGGCCACTTGTCCTTTTGCTAGATGTTGCAAATACCCGAGAGGAGGTGTGAATTCCAGAAGCAACTACCATGGCACTACCTGACTCACACCACTAGAACAGTGTCTACTCCAGGTGCTTGCCAACCGAAAGGTCAGAAATGTCTTGATGGTGCTCCAACGTGCAGGATTCTTAGAAAGACTGCACATCATTCACATCTTGGTCAAGGCCCACATGCATTACCTGTCCTGTGATGCAATCTGATTTTCCATAGTCACACCCATTTTTGATCCTTAACACCCAGCACTAGGCAGTGTGTGCCTGCTTAACAAAGAGGACCTGACAGGCCAAATTCAAGGGCAGACACCAAGTCCATGAGCAGGCAAGACTGCCCCTGTGCCCGCAAGAATAAATGTACACACAAGTGGGTGTTATGTGTAGACTGCGTGCCATAGGCACGGGAAGGAGCTGCTGGGCACACCGAGGGCCAGCCCTCCTCCAGCCCTGCTCCCTCCACCATGCCCATGTGGTCCTGGGTGACAGAAATGGGGACACTCCAGCCGATCACAGTCCATAATTTCCACTGAAAGCAAGTGTGGGCTGGTGCTGAGTGAGACACACCCAAGAGTAGGTGAAACTTGCAATTTGTGGAGAAAACCTAAAATCAATCAATATGCTGGGCTGTCTTACACATCCACAACAAAGAGTGCATACAAGCTGACACATTTATAAATCCTGAAGAAATAATTACTCAAGGGTGGCTTCTGCCTGTTTGACCACTAAGCATTGTGTGCCACGACTGTTTATAGACTGTGCTTTTCTATCTTCTGTCAAGTCCCTTCAAGCACAGGTCAAAGGAAAACCTGGGGCGACCTCTGGAAATTCCCTTGTGAACTCCCAAACTGACTGCCTGAATGCTATGGCTAGGTCTTCCCTGCTGGCTGGCAACAGAGAAGAGGGAGGTCTCCTCCATTCATTTATTCACTAAACAAGTACCTATTGCTCAGACCATGTGATTCTGAGTTAAGAAAGGGCCAGGCAGAGGGGTGGGTACCCCGCCTGGGGTCTGGGAGAAACCAAAGCCAGCCCTGCTGCCCTCAGACAATGCCCTGGGCTGCAGGACAAGAGGCAGTCGCTCACTTCCCTGGGCTAGCTGTGGGTGCTTACCCCTCAACAAAGGAGATGAGCTCAAGCTGGGCACAGTGGCCCGCACCCGGTAGTCCCAGCTACTTGGGAGGCTGAGGTGGGAAGATCGCTTGAGCCCAGGATGTTGAGGCTTCAGTGAGCCATGATAACACCACTGCACTCCAGTCTGGGTGACAGAGCAAGACCCTTTCTCCAAAAAGGAGGTGAGCAAACATGATGACAGCTATGTGGCTTTGCGACTCTGAGTCCCTAATCCTCCTCTCTGTCTCTGTTAATGCCTGACATCTACCAAATAGTAGTTACAGCGTAACAGCACCAAGTAATAGGCTCTGACAAGTCTCAACTCTCTGTAGGAAATTGGCACAGACTCAGAGTCCGAACTTGTCTCCAAAGAGCTGAGAGCCCTGTGTAAGTGTGAGGGAACATAAAATAGTGCAGACACCATGGATAACAGTCTACTAATTCCTGAAAAACAGAAAGTTACTATATGATCCAGTAACTGCACCCCTAGGTATATGCTAAGAAGAACGCAACACAGGTATTCAAACAAAAGCTTGTACATGAATGTTAAAAGCAGCACTATTCACAATAACTAAAAAAGTAGAAACAAGTCAAATGTCCATCAATCAATGAATGGATAAACAAAATGTGGTTCATCCATATAATGGAGTATCATTCAGCCATAAAAAAGAAGGAAGCACTGATTCATGCTTACAATGTGGATGAACCTCAAAAACACGCTGACTAACAGAAGGTAGACCCAAAAGGCCACTTACACAAGCGTAAGAGTCCACTTACAATAAATGTCCACAACAGGCAAATCAACAAAGACAGAAAGTGGATTAGAGGTCATCAGGAGAAAGGGGAGGGGGGAGATGAGGAGTGACCGCAAATGACCATGCTGTTTCCTTTTGAGGTAAAGAAAATGTTCTGGAATTAAATAAATGTGGTAGTTGTAGAACTCTTGAATATATATATATAAAAAAAAAAACTGAATTGCACACTTTAAATGAGTGAATCATATGGTATGCAAATTACACCCCCAAAAAAATGTTGGGGGTATAATTTGCCTGTATGCCCAATACTTTGGGAAGCCAAAGTGGGAGACTCGCTTGAGGCCAGGAGTTCAAGACCAGCTTGGTCAACACAGCAAACTCCGTCTCTACAAAAAATACAAAAATTAGCTGGTTGTGGTTGCACACGCCTGTATTCCCAGCTATTCAGGAGCCTGAGGCAGGGAGGATAGCTTGAGCCCAGGAGTTCGAGGCTGCAGTGAGCTATGATTATGCCATTACACTCCAGCCTGGGTGACAGAGTGAGACCCTGTCTCAAAACATAAAAAATAAAAATGTAAGCACCAGGAAAGTTTCGTTTTGTTTGGAGGACGTTCTGGAAATGTTTTCCTGACAATCGAATCACCTGCCCATGCCCAGATTTTCTTGCCATATGAAGATAAGAGCTGAAACCTCACAAAACTGATTGCAACACTTGTTCTGTGCCATGGTCAGCACAGCGGCCACATCTCACACTGCGTGGCCAGCAAGATCCTGTTCGATGGGGCATGAACCCCTAGGCAAGTCACCTGTCAACTCTGGCCCATGTGTGTCCCTGTCTATCAAATGGAGCAGCTGACCCAGGGACTGCCTCCAAGTTCTAAGACATCTTTCAGTTTTGCGTTCTTCTCCAGGTAGGTAGCCCTGGGCCAAAACATCACTGACCAGGCTTGATGGTAACAGAGAAAATCCAAGGTACCCAGCAATGCCCTGGTAAGTCTGGACAGCTCTTGACAGTCTCCGTGTAAGAGCTCCACACAGCAGGAAAAGCTCAGCTTTGCCATGAGGCATGAGGCAAGTAAGGGCAACCAGTTCCAAGAACCAGTACAGGGCCCTGGGCTTCGCAGTGATTAAGGAAAAAATCTAATGGCATCTATCAGTGTTGGGAAATCATGGGAATGGCCAGAGGGCAAAGGCCACTAGCCAGGATTATCCTCTGCCCCTGCCCCTCAGAGAGGACAGGCTCATCTTATTTAGACCTAGGGTTTTCAAATGAATGACCAATTAGAATGGTTTCTTTTTCCCTGAGACCTGAAGGGAAGGGCCAGGCAGCCCCATACAGATGGTGCAGTGTGCGATCCCAGAGGGCCTGCCTCCCTCCATCTTCTCTAGCAGGTGGCTGAAGCAGCACTCAGTTTAAAGTGTCCAAGAAGCTGACCGAAGCCTGCTGGATGTGTGGAACCTTCACTCCACAGACACTACACCCCAAGCACTCACCTGGCTTCGGGGTATGGGGTGCTGGTCCTACCAGTTGGCCATGGCCACAGCGACGTCAAAAGGCTACTTGAGCTGACCAACCTAAAGCGAAGGACAGAGAAAGAAATACTGTGTTTCCAAGGAAGGTTTCTGGAACATACTGGCATTTCTAAAATGTCTCTAACCCCTGGAACTACATAGCAAAATTTCAGATTTCCAGAGTTTTGCCTCAGCTACCTTCCACAACGGGGACAGTCGGAGGAAACAAATTTCTACTGATCTCTGAGGTATGAAACAATACAGCGCTAACCAATAAACACTAACATCCCAGACACTGTCTTCACCAATACAGATGGTGACATAAAAAGCAACCACATGATGAAATACAATTATTTTTGTCTTTCATCTACTGAATACAGATAAATGGCTCAAGTTTCCCGCCCCTGCCCCACCCAGACGGAGTTTCACTCTTATGCCCAGGCTGGAATGAAGTGGCACAATTTCGGCTCACTGCAACCTCTGCCCCCTGCATTCACACGATTCTCCTGCCTCAGCCTCTAGAGTAGCTGGGTCTACAGGTGCCCACCATTATGCCCGGCTAATTTTTGTATTTTTAGTAGAGATGGGGTTTCGCCATGTTGGCCAGGCTGGTCTCAAACCCCTGACTTCAGGCGATGCACCCACCTCGGCCTCCCAAAGTTCTAGGATTACAGGCACGAACCATCGTGCCCAGCCCAAGGTTTTATTATAATAGTAATGACATTAAAAACAGAAATAGGCCAGGTACGATGGCTCATGCCTGTAGTCCCAACACTTTGAGAGGCCAAGGCAGGATTGCTTGAGCCTAGCAGTTTGAGATCAGCCCGGGCAACATAGTGAAACTCTGTCTCTACAAAAAAATACAAAACTTAGCCAGGTGTGGTGGTGTGCGCCTGTGGTCCCAGCTACTTGGGAGGCTGAGGTGGGAGAATCACCTAAGCCCGGGAGGTTGAGGCTGCAGTGAGCCATGATCCCACCACTGCACTCCAACCTGGGCGACAAAGTGAGACCCTGTCTCAAAAAACCACCCAGAAACAGTAACATCTAGCATTTAATAGGTACTTATTTCCAGGTACTGTGCTCACATAGCATCTCTGAATCTCCAAGGCAACCATAGAGGCAGGTTCCTGGATCATGCCCATTTTACAGATAAGGGATCTGATGTGTTTGATCTTCAGGAACTTGCCCAGGGTCACAGAGCACACAGGCAGCACCCAGGGTTCACCCAGGTCTCATTCTCCAAATGTAACCTCCCCACCATCATGTTCTCTGTCATGGACCCCAGGGAAACCAGCCACCATTCCTGGTGGAGGCACTACTAGGTTTACCCTCAAGATGAGGGCATGATGTGCCTGGGAATGGGCAGACTTCACCCTCCAGACTGAGAGGGCTTCACCTCCAAAACCAAAGGTCATGGTCATCTCCATGGGATGCTGTCCGGAGAGGAAGAGGCTGCCTATCTTACAGACAGGAAAACTAAGGCTCAACAACGTTCAGGAACTTCTCTTCCAAGGTCACAGAGAGAATACCTCGGACTTCCACTTCCGTTTTGTGACGTCAGACGTCCAGGGCTGTGGGCCAGAGGCTGAACCTTAGGAACCAGCCAAATCCCAGACTCCCAAGCAGTTCTGTCAGTTGTAGCTTGCCAAATAGTGTCAACATCACTTCTATTGTCATTCTTTGCACCCACATGACTACCAGGAGCTTGCTCTGATATGAAACCTTTATTTTTAAACTGGGTTCACAGCAATTCACAGCTGACGGATGGCGAGAAACACCCCCACAGGAGAACTTGCAAAAATGACAGGGGACACCACCAGTGAACTCTATGGAAAGACCTCTGGGCACCTCCTAAATGAGGCACAGGGCTAGCTCCTCAGGAAGAACCCTTTCTGCCACTCTTTTTAGCCCCACTCAGGCTGAGAAACCCAATGGGCAGCGTTAGTCCTAATTATTTTGTATCTGCCAATCCGAGGCCTCTCTGCCCCAAGGGTGGAAAGCCTCAGAAGCAGGTGTCCTGTGCTGTTGGAGGATCTGTTGCAGGATCAAGGTCTATATATATAAAATCAGCTGTGTTTCTACACACGGGCACCAATCAATCAGAACTCAAAACCTGAAAAAAGTCATTTACATTAGCACAAAAAAGGTGAACTACTTAAGGATAAAGAAACTACAATGAAACAACGAGAAAAATGAAAGGAGGCCAGGCACAGTGGCTCACACCTATAATTCCAGCACTTTGGGAGGTCAAGACAGGCAGACCAATTGAGCTCAGGGGTTCAAGACCAGTCTGGCCAATATGGCAAAACCCCATCTCTACAAAAAAATTTTAAAAATTAGCTGGGTGTGGTGGCATGCACCTGTGGTCCCAGCTACTTTCGAAGTTGAGGTGGGAGGATCACCTGAGCCCATATTGGCTCTGTTGCCCAGGCTAGAGTGTAGCGGCACGATCACAGTTCACTGCAACCTCTGCCTCCTGGGTTCAATCAATTCTCCTGCCTCAGCCTCCTAAGCAGCTGGGACTACAGGCACGCACCACCACGCCCAGCTAATTTTTGTATTTTTAGTAAAGACAGGGTTTCATCATATTGGCCACACTGGTCTCGAACTCCTGACCGTGTGATCCACCCGCCTCAGCCTCCCAAAGTGCTGGGATTACAGGTGTGAGCCACCGCACCAGGCCACTTAATAAATATTTATTGAATGGACAAGCAGGGATAGTTTAATCCTGAAGGAGAAGAGGCCGAGCTCAGGAGCCCACTGCAGCAGCCCCGCAATACAATCAGTGCAAGATTCACAAAGGAGGAGACCAAGCAGAAGACCACTCAGCATGATCACAACTAGCGGCATTTCTTGAAAGTACACTGTAATCACTTTCCACTAATCTATCATTTGGACTGTTTTGCCATCCATCCTGCACTGGCTGGGTTCAGAGAGCTTTTACTGTTTTTATTTCCAACCCATACATTTAAAGCAGTATCAAGTAACCCTTAAGTGCACAATTACCAGCTCATAAGAGACTCTTCCACTCCCTTGATAAATCATTATGGTTTGGCTTTGACCTTGCACCTGGGTACTACACACACACAACCCTACCCTACAACCCACCCAAAGGCAAGGACTTCTCAAACTGAGGGAAGATCAGGCTTGGTGAAAAGGTAGCTATGGCAATTTACATGAAATCAAGTCACTGCACTTTGGGCAACAGAAGTCCTTTCTTGCCATTTTATCCTCTCAAGCTCAGGCAAGCGAGGTCCTTTTAATTTGAGGGAAGGACACATGGCCTGACACTGGCCACTACCCAGGGAACTATGGGGATGCTGGGGTTGCGGCACCCATGGCTGGTACAGTGATGGTGTCTCTGTACCAGCCATGGGTACAGAGGTTGTCAGTACAGGGCTGTCAGCGCCTGATCGGGAAGCCTGGGCTCTACCAGGTACCCCCAGGAAGCCCCGTTGTCCCTTCCCTCGGCCCAGACCCACTGACCTATCACCATCTGTAGTCATCAAACACTTGTGCTGTCTCTAGAATTTTTCAACTAGTTCTGCACCCAAAGACTTACAGCTTGGCTCCAGTCCAATCCCGGGAACATGACATGACCAACAACATCCAAGGTGAAACCCAACACCATCATTCACCTTCTCCCGCCCCCTCCTAGGTCCTGCACAAACTGAATGTCCCCTTCACAACGTCACCCAGACCCTCTCTGCTAATGGTCCCACCAAACTGTCAATGTGCGGAAGTCCCCAACTCAATCAGAAAAGAAAAAACTGAAGCAAGGCAACAGCACATCATCCTGAGGAAGCCCAGAAGTCAGGCTGTTATACTACACACTGACTGGCTAGAGAAGAATTAGCAGGGGCCACAGATCCAGTTTTCCAGTCTGGGGTCAGCATACTACTGCCTGCCACCTGTCCTAGTAAATAAAGTATTTCTGGGAAACAGCCATGTCAGTACTTGAGAACACACTTGTCTATGGCTGTTTCCACCTACAACAACAGAGACAGTAAGGCCCAAATCCCAATACTGAGATCTGAAGGCAGATCAGGAGGAAACTGTGCCTGATGAGCTACTCAGTAAAAAGAGAGAGGTAGCCCTAGCCACAGCAGCAAGCTGCCGCCAAGAAGTCAGGGGAGAGGCACATTGAGGTGTTCAGGTAGGTCCCTGAGCAGTCCCTGCTCTCCCCAAGGCACAGGGCCCCATCAACCCTCTGTGGGGTTGGCAGACTAGAGATGTGGAGAATCAGCCCCAGGAGAACCAAGAGCCAATCGTGAGGTTGGTCACACAAGCCCATCCCTGGCAACCAGAGCTGGCACTGGAGGCTGGAGTTCCCACCTCTGCTCTCAAATTGAGATTCCCATTAGGGTGACAGCCAGTACCTAGGCCCCTGGTCTGCCCCTGCCTGTCTCCTCCCTCAGCTATGGGAACTACAGCCTCCTCGAGGGAGGAGACAGGCAGGGGCAGACCAGTAGCCTAAGGTATGTACTGGCTGTCTTCTACTTCCACCATCTTCTGCCCATAATGAACCAGCACAGCCCTTCTTAGTTTCCCAGGTCCCCCCAGCGTCACAGCATCTCACCACGTCCTTCAAGGCCCGGCCCACTTCAGCTGCAAGTGAGCTACATGCACATGAAGAAGAATACACGTTCCATGCTCCCGCTCCAACCACCTGGCCTCTTCTCGATTCCTCAGACCCAGCACGCCTGCCTACTCCCTATGCCAGGCCTTTGCACACACCGTTCCCACGGCCAGGAGAGCCCCTCCTAGCTCCCACCCATCCTTTGAGTTCAAACACCTGTTACTCAGGCAAGCTTTCCCCACCAGCCCCTCACCATGGACCACTATGCTGGAACTTTTTGCTGAAACTTGCTACTTGAAATCAAGCATCCCACTTCCCAAAGTCTCCACGCTCCATGGACACAGGGCGCTTGTGCATCACCACATCCAACACCCAAATGGGCACGGAGGAGGAGACTACAAAATGGGGACCTCCGCAAGTTGTCAGGACCCAACCAAGAAGTTTCTACCACTGGCGGGAGGCAAAAAAAAAAAAAAAAAAAAAAAAAAAAAAAAAAAATGCTGTCTTTAACTAAAATAGTGAATCAGTGCCAGGAAGAAGCCACATGGAGATAGGCAAGACCACGGCCACGTGCACAGCCCCTGGGGTGAGTCCAGGGCTTTGGGGCAGGACCAACACCCCCTCCTGCCCCACCCCTGGCATGCTATTTGGGGAGCTTTGGGGGCCCTGTGTCTGAAGGGCTTCCCTCGGGCCACCACTGAGAATTGAGAGCCGCCCCAGTGTCAGTGGCGCCCACACTCTGTACTCCCCATCTCCTTTCTTATGGCAGAGGCTGGGTCCCACCCTAAAACCCCCCACTCACAGTTCTCATGCAGGTCCAGAGTCCTGCCCTCTGGAAAGTTCAGACTCCACCACCACATCCGCCTCCCTCCTTGGCACTCCAGGTCTCTCTCCAAACCATCCCAAATGCTCACGAGCTTCCTCCTAGCACATTCTGCCCAGTCTGGCTCTCTGGCAGTTCAACAGTGGGCCCAATGCCCTCCCGGGGAGCCTGCCTGGCTGCCTGGAACCCCCCCTCAGGTCTCCAGACCATCCTGAGAACCCAGCGACAGGCCCTGGCACCAGACAGCTTCTCAAACAGAAGCAACTACTTCTTTCATTACTATGATTAATGTCGTTCCTCAAAATATTGCCACCTCTATCTGGATGCTCCTCTTACTGTTTCCACCCAGGCTCCCAGCAGCCGCCGGGGCAGTGCACACAGCAGTCCTAAACTACCTATTGACCCCAGATCTTAAATGCCCAGAGACCAAATGTCTACGTGTAGATGATGCTGAGGCCTTAGGAAGTGTCTGAAATATTTAAGTGTTTAGTATTTCAGATGCCTGATGTGTTGCAGTATTAAAGGACACTAGAAGAAAATGTCACAAGAACAAAAGAGGAAATGATTTCTCCGCTAATACTGAAGATCTAGAAACTGATCTCAAAATAAAAATAAAAATAAAAATACCAACACACTACTGTATTAAAGGAAACTCACTGACAAACAGATACAGGAAAACAAGAAATATCTTCAAAGCTGGGCACAGTGGCTCACACCTATAATCCCAGCACTTTGAGAGGCCGAGGCAGGTGGATCACGAGGTCAGGAGATCGAGTCCATCCTGGCCAACATGGTGAAACCCTAAAAATACTAAAAATACTAAAAATGTCTCTACAAAAATACAAAAATTAGCTGGATGTCGTGACACACGCCTGTAGTCGCAGCTACTCAGCAGGCTAAGGCAAGAGAATCGCTTGAACCCGGGAGGCAAAGACTGCAGTGAGCCAAGATCACACCACTGCACTCCAGCCTGGCGACAGAATGAGACTCCATCTCAAAAAAGAAAAAGAAAAAGAAAAGAAAGAAATACCTTCAATCCCCAAGCAATGCACGGGAACAGAGACCTCAGATATTCCTGGACACTGTTTCTCCCTAAATCCCCTAAAGATTTCAGGGGTCCTAGGATCACTCCACCTGTCCAGGAACTGAAGAAAACCTATAGAATATCCACATTCCAACATTGTGATCCCAAGATGATGTCATTAAGAGACTTCTAGAACCGCTTGCAATTTTTTAACCTCCCCCCCCCCGTACTTAGCACAAGGTAGGTAATGAGTGTGTGTGCCTTTGTCCCTTTGTCTCCAAGCTAATTCTGAGAGGACAGAATACAAGCTGTCATAAAGGTATAGAATATTTCTGAATTCAGAAAGGTTCAATTTTTTTTTATTGTGGTAAAACGTACACAAAATTTACATCTAAACCATTTTAAGTGCACAGTTCAGTGGCATTAGGTGCAAGTCACACTGTGGTGCAACCATCATCCATCCATCTCCAGAACTTTTCCATCTTCCCCAGCTGAAACTCTATCCCCATTAAATACTCACTCTCATCTCCCTGCCCCCAACCCCTGGCAACCCCCCTTCCTCCTTCTGTCTTTTAAGAATTTGAGAGTCTAGTAACCTCATATAGATGCAATCATAAGTGTGTCTTTTTGAGCCTGACTTCTCTTACTCAGCATAATGTCCTCAAGGCAGAGCCACACACATCACTCACCCTTTGGGGCCAAAGCGTGTACAGAAAAAAAAGCCATGAGCCTGGTATACCCATGGCGCCAAACAAAGCATGGTTCTGAAATTCTGCTCCCCAGCTCAGCCATGCCCCCGACGTGCTTCACTACCAACTAGTCCTTCCCTCAGCTTCCCAAAAAAGCTGCATAAAGAAAGCATTGGAGGCCGGCACAGTGGCTCACACCTGTAATCCCAGCACTTTGGGAGGCTGAGGCAGGTGGATCACTTGAGGCCAGAAGTTCGAGACCTGCCTGTGCAACATAGTGAAACCCCATCTCCATTAAAAATACAAAAAAAAAAAAAAATTTGCCGGGGGTGGTGGTGGTGCCTGTAGTCTTAGCTACTCGGGAGGCTGAGGCACAAGAATCACTGGAACCCAGGAGGCGCAGGTTGCAGTGAGCTAAGATTGCATCTCTGTATTCCAGCCTGGACAACAGAGCAAGATTCTGTCTCAAAAAAATAAAAAATAAAAAGCACTGGAAACACAAGGAATGGTGAGATAACAGCAGCATCCACACATTATGCCACAGATGGAGAAGTCTGCCAGCCTGATCCCAGCTCTTAGCTGCAGAAGAACTCTACCTCCCGGGGACTCTAGCCTTGTCTCTCAGCCATAAGCCAAGGAATGCTTGTTGTGTGAATGGAGATGGACTAGCTCGAGGGCATAAACTTCTCCTCTAAGTTTGTGTAAGAGAAGCCAGAGACATCCCAAATCCACTCCTTGGAGCACTCAAGCTAGACACAGGGAGCCTTATATGGACCCACAGCTGGGTATGAGCCCTGAGCTCCCATCACATCTAACTCTAGAGAAGGGAGACTCCAGACAACCCACCGACAGTGCCCCTACTAATTAACGTCATTAAAAAGAAAACCACTATGTCTGCAGGGTCCAGGTGCACTGGCTCACGCCTGCAATCCCAGTACTTTGGGAGGCCAAGGTGGATGGATTGCTTGAGCTCACAAGTTTGAGACCAGCTTGGGCAACATAGCAAAACCCCATCCCTACAAAAAATACAAAAATTAGCCAGGCGTGGCAGAGCACCTGTAGTCCCAGCTACGTTAGAGGCTGAGATGAGAAGATACCTTAAGCCCAGGAAGTGAAGGATGCAGTGAGAAGACATTGAGCCACTGCCGTCCAGCCTGGGTGACAGAGCCAGACTTTGTCGCAAAAAAAAAAAAAAAAAGAAAGAAAAAGAAGGCTGGGCGCGGTGGCTCAAGCCTGTAAAATCCCAGCACTTTGGGAGGCCGAGACGGGCAGATCACGAGGTCAGCTGATCGAGACCATCCTGGCTAACATGGTGAAACCCCGTCTCTACTAAAAATACAAAAAACTAGCCGGGCGAGGTGGCGGGCGCCTGTAGTCCCAGCTGCTCAGGAGGCTGAGGCAGGAGAATGGCATGAACCCAGGAGGTGGAGATTGCAATGAGCTGAGATCCGGCCACTGCACTCCAGCCTGGGCGACAGAGCGACACTCCGTCTCAAAAAAAAAAAAAAAAAAAAAAAGAAAGAAAAAGAAAACCACTATGTCCCCCGTCAAGTTCTGAGCTCCAAGCCTGCCTACCCTGTAGACTGAGCCAGGTCCATGGGAGTTGTTGCACTGGGGAGCTGTCTGCCAGGCCGGTGTGTGGCTGAGTCCACAGATGCTGGGTGAAAAACAAAATGCCCAGTGACCCTGCCTGAGGTACCCAACTGGAACAAGAGAGCAGGCATTTCTTTGCCAATCATTTCAGATTGGAAATGTGCAAAGCACGCTAATTATGGCTTGGTCAAGTGCTCCTGAATAGAGTAAGGGGAAAGGGGGTAAACAACAATCTAGGGCTCCCACGTCGTTTACCTCTAAACAGGCCGTCTCCTTTGCACATGCACCTATGTGACCTGTGACCACAAAGCACAGAGTCCTCTTGGGATGACTCTAATAAAGGGGAGGTGGGGGGAACAGCTGAATGACCAGGACCAGTCAAAACAGAAAAATTTGGGAAGATCCCAAAAGGCTCCATCTGGCAGAAGACACTGCTTCCATCGTAGGAGAATGCCCACAGAAGGTTCTGATGACAGCCAGCCCTGTCCCCAACAAATTGCCACCCAAGTAGCCTTCCCACACTACAATGTTTCGACCAATTGTATTAGCTTTACAGTCAGTGGCTGAGTTTTGTTCACTTCATGCCAAGAAATAAAACCTCCAGTTACTCTATTCTTATGGCAAGTTTTCTCAAGTTTGGGTTTTTTTGTTTTGTTTTGTTTTGTTTTTTAATTGTTGCCCAGGCTAGTCTCGAACTCCTGGCCTCAAGCAATCCTCCCACTTTGGCCTCCAAAAGGGATGGGATTATAGGTGTCACTGACTGCACCTTTTTTATTTTTTGTAGAGATGGGCTCTCACTATGTTGTTCAGGATGGTCTCAAACTGCTAGCTTCAAGTAATCCTCCTGCCTCAGCCTCCCAAAGTGCTGGGATTACAGGCACAAGCCACCACACCCAGCTCAAGTTTGGTTTTTTTGTTTTTTTTTTATTTTTTTATTTTTTGTAGAGATGGGCTCTCACTATGTTGCTCAGGATGGTCTCAAACTGCTAGCTTCAAGTAATCCTCCTGCCTCAGCCTCCCAAAGTGCTGGGATTACAGGCACAAGCCACCACACCCAGCTCAAGTTTGGTTTTCAAGCAGGAACAACACCTAACCTGTCATATGGGCAACCTCCTGGAAAGGTGAGGATGCTTCCTTCACCAATGCACAGCACAGTCACTGCCCCTGAGGCCCCAGACCCCAACCACAGGTGTGTCACAGGGTCAAAAGTAAAGCCCCAGGCCAGGCATGATAGCCCATGCCTGTAATCCCAGCACTTTGGGAGGCCGAGGCAGGAGGATCACTTGAGGCCAGGAGTTTGAGACCAGCCTGAGCAACATAGAGAGACCCCCATCTCTACAAAAAATTTAAAAACTCAGTGGAGGCCAGGGTCTCACACCTGTAATCCCAGCACTTTGAGAGACTGAAGGGGGGCGGACCTCTTGATCTCAGGAGTTCAAGACCAGCCTGGGCAAAAGAGCAAAATTCAGTCTCTACAAAAAAATACAAAATTAGCTGGGCAGGCTGACTCATGCCTATGGTCATAGCTACTCAGGACACTGAGGTGGGAGATTCACTTGAGCCTGGGAGGTGGAGGGTGCAGTGAGCCAAGATCACACCACTGCACTCCAGCCTGGACCACAGAGCAAGATCCACTCCAGCCTAGACAACAGAGCAAGACCCTGTATCAAAAACAACAACAACAAAAACGTACTAAGCCACGTGCAGTGGCTCATGCCTGTAATCCCAACCCTTTGGGAGGCTGAGGTGGGAGGATCACTTGAGCCCAAGAGTTTAAGACCAGCCCTAGCAAACTAGTGAGACCCTGTTTCTATAAAAAATTTAAAAACTAGCTGGCTGCAGTGGTACATGCCTGTAGTCCCAAGTTACTCGGGAGGCTGAGGTGGAAGGATCACTTGACCCCTGGAGTTTAAGGTTAGTGACCCATGATCATGCCACTACACTCTGGCCAGGATGACAGAGCGAGACACTGTTTCTTCAAAGAAAAGTATATAAAGGTAGTTTCTAGGATACCATAGGGTCCACCTAGATCCAAATCCAGAGTGGCTGGGGAACAACCGGCCAAGCAGTAAGGTCAGTGCTGTCCACCCACAACCTTCCAGACACCTCCAAGTCCAGTTTAGGGCAAGTGGGAGGGCCTGGCAGACCTCAAGCCCCCACATTTCACATTCATTCTGCTCACGCCATCCCCCACCCCCTCTACAACACAGATTCTAGAAATCCACCAAGCTTCCTTTGCTAAGAGGCAGAATTGAATTTCTCTGACCATCAGCTGCCAAATCAAACAGTCAATTCGGTAAATTCTCAGACTTGACTGAAGCCAACCACCAACCATGCCATGGCACCAATGGCCCTGGCTAAGGCCACATGGTCAGCGCAGGGGGGCATTCAGCCCAGGACTCTCAGGGCCTTGTCCAAGGACCAGGCCAACAAGCATGTTCTTAGTCCCAGAAGCTTCATCACTGCTGCAAACTGATGATGTACCACAGCCATCACAAGAATCATGTGATAACTGAAATGTTGCAAAGTATGAACGACGAAACTGTTAACAATGGCAACATCTATCAGCAAATCTCAGTCACCACCGCATACGCCAATTAAGAGAGAAATGGGCCAAGTGTGGTGGCTCATGCCTGTAATCCCAGCACTTTGGGAGACAAAGACAGGAGGATGGCTTTGAGCCCAGGCGTTTGAGACCAGCCTAGGCAACACAGTGGGACCCTATCTCTACAAAATATTTTAAAATTAGTTGGGCGTGGTGGTGTGCACCTGCAATCCCAGTCACTCGGGAGGGTGAGGTGGGAAGATCATTTGAGCCCAGGAAGTCAAGGCTTCAGTGAGCTATTTTTCTGCCACTGCACGTCAGCCTGGGTGACAGCAAAATCCTTTCTCAAAAACAAAAGGCCAGGCGCGGTGGCTCACGCCTGTAATCCCAACACTTTGGGAGACCAAGGCGGACAGATCACGAGTTCAGGAGATCAAGACCATCCTGGCTAACACAGTGAAACCCCATCTCTACCAAAAATACAAAAAATTAGCCGGGCGTGGTGGTGGGCACCTGTAGTCCCAGCTACTTGGGAGGCTGAGGCAGGAGAGTGGCGTGAACCCGGGAGGCGGAGCTTGCAGTGAGCCGAGATCGTGCCACTGCACTCCTGCCTGGGTGACAGAGCCAGACTCCATCTCAAAAAAAAAAAAAAAAAAAAGAATAGAGAAATGCAAGGCTGTACACATACTCCACAGCTCCTTGACAATGTATAGTACCAGACAATAAAAGTATGATTGGAAGATGCCAGAACAGCAAGGGCTCCTCCGAGTGTTTCACAGAACTGTCAACTGTCCTTACCACCACCCCCAGCCCTTACAAGATAAACTGAGGCCAAGATGGAGGAAGCAACGCCTCCCTGAAGTCTTAGATGTCACAGAAGAGACACTGAGGCTTGGGGAAAGGAGGTGCCAGGTGGACATGGGGCCCTGCCAGCTAGGAGGAGTTCTCCTTGTGTGGCCCAACAGCTAGCTTCCAGGGAGGAAGCAGGGAGAAAAACGGTGCTGGTGGGGGCTGGCACTTCGGGAACCCTGCTCCAAGAGGAGTCAGACAGCAAAGGCCAAAACGCCTGCTTCCTGCGGTGGGAAGCAAGCAATCCCAGAGCCTTGAAATATGCTTGCTGTTTCTGCCTCAAGCAGCGTTTTCCTTGCTGGAAAGAAGCTTTAGTATGAAAATGCTGATGTGTTATAAGGAACAATGTAAATTTCACTACAATCGCTGCCTTAAAATAAGGTCTGGCTGGGTGCGGTGGCTCACGCCTGTAATCCCAGCACTTTGGGAGGCCAACCCGAAGTCAGGAGTTCAACACCAGCTGAGCCAGCATGGTGAAACCCCATCTGTACTAAAAATACAAAAATTAGCTGGGCATGATGGCGGGCACCTGTAATCCCAGCTACTCGGGAGGCTGGGGTGGAGAATTGCTTGAACCCAGGATGGGGAGGTTGCAGTGAGCTGAGATTGCAACACTGCACACTTCCAGCCTGGGCAATGGAGTGAGACTGTCTCAAAAAGAAAAAAAAAAGAGAAAGTCTGAAGAAATATGTCAGACCACGCAGCCTTAGGCTAGGCCCTCAGCAGACTTCGCCTGCGTCACTCCCAGAGTAAGAAGGGACCCCACAAGAGGCTGAACTCTGCCACACAGAGCCTGTGTCCAACACGGACTAGGATGTCTTTCTTCCCTCGCACACAGTGGAGTGGCTGCACACATCAGGCTTCATGCCAGCGGGCAGGCCAGCAAACACAGGGCCGGCACACACTCCACCCTCCACAGTTCTAAGTTGTTGGTCCTTGAGAACCCAGCCACCCATCCCAGAGAAGCACACTGCTCTCAGTGTGGTCAGGGTCCCAAGTCAACCACAAAGTGTCACTGAAGCACAGCGCTGCCTAGACAACCCAACCTACATGCAAGATATCCCTTGGGAAACTCGTACGGACAGGCTAAGGGACAGTACAAGCCAGAAGGGGCGAGGAGGGCAGGGCCATAGGGGCAGGGATGTTAGTTCACTGATCCATTCAACTGGCTTTCACTGGGCCAGGCTTACGGAGAACCCTCCCGCCTTCTCTTCCTCCAAAGAGACCTGCTGCCCTTACCTCCCTGGCCCTCCCTTCCTCTATCTCAAGCCACCTCAAACAGATCCAGGCCCTACCTAACCCCTATGCCAGCACTAACATGCAGCCTGAGAGCCAGGCCCTGGATGTCTCTGTCCCCAGGATGGGGCTGCTTGTGCATCATCACAGTCCAGGCATCCCCCAGTGTCCATCAGGCAGTGCTGTGGCAAGAAGGGGAGGGCCTGACCCTCAACTGAGAAAGTTACCGCCCGCCAGGCACCTGGATTCAAACTGCTAGAGAAAAGTGCACTTCTGAAAACTTTGGGGACACCAAGAGAATCATCTCTAATATGTTGACAAGAGGTTTTGTTACTGAAAGAGGAAACGGTGGCTAACAATTACTGAATTCTTTATTTGGTGCCAGGCAATGTGCCAACACGTTACATGCCTGATTTCATTTAATCCTCATAACCACAGAACGAGGTACTGTCATCATACCTACACTCACACGAGGGACTGTCATCGTACACACCCTTCACACGACGGAACCCATACCGTTACCAGCACTTCACGCAAGGCACTACCGCAGATATCCACACCTGACAGAGGAGAAAACCAAGGTTAAAAAAAGTCAAGATGGGTCAGGGCGCGGTGGCTCACGTCTGTAATCCCAGCACTTTGGGAGGCCGAGGCGGGGGGATCACAAGGTCAGGAGATCAAGACCATTCTGGCTAACACGGTGAAACCCCATCTCTACTAAAAATACCAAAAAATATATATATATACACATTGCCGGGCGCGGTGGCTCACGTCTGTAATCCCAGCACTTTGGGAGGCCGAGGCGGGGGGATCACAAGGTCAGGAGATCAAGACCATTCTGGCTAACACGGTGAAACCCCATCTCTACTAAAAATACCAAAATATATATATATATACACATTGCCGGGCGCGGTGGCTCACGCCTGTAATCCCAGCACTTTGGGAGGCCGAGACGGGCGGATCACAAGGTCAGGAGATTGAGACCACGGTGAAACCCCGTCTCTACTAAAAATACAAAAAATTAGCCGGGCGCGGTTGTGGGCGCCTGTAGTCCCAGCTACTCGGGAGGCTGAGGCAGGAGAATGGCGTGAACCCGGGAGGCGGAGCTTGCAGTGAGCCGAGATCGCGCCACTGCACTCCAGCCTGGGCGACAGAGCGAGACTCCGTCTCAAAAAAAAAAAAAAAAAAAAAATACATATATATATATACACATTAACCAGGCAAGGTGGCGGGCACCTGTAGTCCCAGCTACTCGGGAGGCTGAGGCAGGAGAATGGCGGGAACTCGGGAGGCAGAGCTTGCAGTGAGCCAACATTGCACCACTGCACTCCAGCCTGGGCGACAGAGCAAGACCCCGTCTCAAAAAAAAAAGTCAAGATGGGCTAGGCACAACGGCTCACGCCTGTAATCCCAGCACTTTGGGAGGCCGAGGCAGGCAGATCATGTGAGGTCAGAAATTCGAGACCAGCCTGGCCAACATGGTGAAACTCCGTCTCTACTTAAAAAAAAAAAAAAATACAAAAACCTGCTGGGTGTGGTCGTGCACGCCTATAACCCCAGCTACTCAGGGTAGCTGCCCCAGCTGAGGCAGGAGAATCGCTTGAACCTGGGAAGCGGAGGTTGCAGTGAGCTGAGATCGCGCCACTGTACTCCAGCTTGGGTGACAGAGACTCCGTCTCAAAAAAAAAAGTCAAGATGGTTTCCCAAGGTCACACAGTTAATAAGACAGATGGGAATCTACACCTAGGTCAGCTACCTCCTAGGCTCAGGCTCAAACCTGAACCACTGTACCACTGAGAACAATCTGACTGAGACAGTCCTAGGATTAGATCCTTCCCAAGGCTCTGGGAAAGCTTCCTCTACCAAAGATGTAGGTAGGCATCATCCAGGGCGGTGACTTACACCTGTCTCAGCACTTTGGGAGCCCAAGGAAGGCAGATCACTTGAGGTCAGGAATTCGAGACCAGCTTGGCCAACATGGCAAAACCCCATCTCTACTAAAATACAAAAAGTAGCTGGGCATGGTGGCTTGTGCCTGTAATCCCAGCTATCCGGGCAGCTGAGGCACAAGAATCACCTGAATCTGGGAGGCGGAGGTTGCAGAGAACTGAGATCGCACCACTGCACTCCAGCCTGGGTGACAGAACAAGACTCCATCTTAAAAAAAAAAAAAAAAAAAAGATGTAGAGACCAGTACAGACCCGGGATTCCTCTATTCCTCTAAGTGCATGTTAACTTAACCCTCTACTGAATTGCTAGAAACTCCCCAGGACTGAGCCCAGATGTAAAGGCATGGAAACCCTCAAAGTTCCATGGGCATGAACAGCCACCTGGCCTCTGAGTCCCTCTCTGCCAGTGGACAAGATGCAGGAAGGGGCTGGAAGGATAGACAAATATTACCCGGCCTGGGTCATAAACCAGGACCAATTCACATCTTCATTTCCAGTGAGACACACGTGCATGCCAACCACAAGCTTAGGGCACCATAGGAGCAAGCCACGGTCCCTGGACAGGGAGTGTGTGCAGACATCCCTTCCTCCTTCCACTCAAACAGCACTGAGTGCTCACACATGTGAGGCAATGAGCAGAGCAGGCACAGACCAGGGGGAGGAGACAGGTTCCTGGCCACTGAATTCAAGGATGGTGGAGGGTACAGGCCTTGAGAGACAGCCCAGGCCCAGTTAGGAGGCCTTCTGGAGTGGGCAGCCCACATCCCAGCCCACTCCCACCTAACTCATCTGATACCTCACTCCCACCCCAAAATGACCCTGTTGGGGTCTTGGTGATCACTAGATAGATACCAAGTCATTTTTATCCAAGTGGCAAATCCCCAAGGCTCTTTTCCTTCTGGCGACCACAACCCCTCCCCATTCTCAAAACCAGTGTCATGGCGGGACACCCACCTGTCTTCTCCCCCGAACTCTGCCAAAAGAGCTAGAATCTGAAAACATTTGAGCAATGCATGAAACAAGGAAACTTCCTAAAACCAGCAAGCAGCAGCTGTTAGAATAATTCATGTGGTTGTTTCAGAGATGTGTTTTAATCGCTCTGGGTCCTTCTGGAAAAGCGTCCAAAACCTCAAGCTGGAAAATCCTCAGAATCTAGAAAATTTGGGTCCCCAACCAGCTCCCAGGGCTCTGGGTTCACACTGAGCCTCTTCCCGATACCTCCAACTGCTAGAAAGATCTCTCAGGCTAAGTCTGTGTTCCTCGAACTTCCATCCATCTGCTGCTATTTCATTCATAGGAACAGAGCAGAACAAACTTCTCCAACATATGGAGATGGTTCCTCGGTTATTTCATTCTTTCAACGATTACTTGTCACACTTTCACCTAACACAAAGCACTACAGTTTGGAGAGGGGGACACACAAGGACGGATCAAATTCTACACCTGCCCCTGGAGCTGGCCAGTCAGATGGGGTCAGAGAGCCACGCTGTCTTCATTCATGAGGGTACTGATGGTCACACGGGGCCTCCACACCTCACTCACTGCATCCTCTGCCATGAAAGCAGACAATGACTGCCCAGGGCCAACACCATGCTGTCCCAGAGCATCCTCCAGGACCTAGCTCAGCACCCCTAAAACCAAAGACACACAATCTAAGGATCTATGTCACCCTCCAGTTCTCGTTCAGCTGCCACCACTCCGACACCTCTCCTGCCCACCCTTTCTCTGAGTGCCCCAGAGGTTTGCATCATGACATCCTGCCCTGTTTCCCCCATGAGGCTCTAAGACCCTAGAGGGCGGGAATCTCCCTCACAACCAGACACCCCTGGGGCTCAGCACTGGCCAAGCAAGGAAGGCACTTCAACAGTTGTCAAACAGATGAACTGTCCTCAGCCCTTAGTATCCAGTTAATCCCCACCCAATCTTCCTGCAGTGTCTCTGGCACCTGTCCCTGCTTTTTATCCCGTCAGGCAAATCCAAGGCCATATTAGCTCATGCCTGCCTTTTATCAATGGCCTTTCTTCTGCCCAATTCAAGTCAAGATTGTCATGCTCAGAAACCCCTGAGGGCTCTCCACGCTTTGAGAGTGAAGTATAAACAGTCTCCTGTTTAAGGACATCAACAAAAATCACAACAACCTGCGCTTTCCACTTTAGTTCCCAGTATGACTTTCCATAAATCCTGAGGTCCAGGAGGGTGAATGGTCAACTCTACCCGCCGCGCCCAACACTCCTCCAATGCAGTGTGCAGAGGAACCCCTTCTCCACAGGAGCTGTGGATACCCTGAGACTGAGAGAGCCAAGAAAAATCATCTCTCTTCTCAGAATAGTGGGTGGGAGGTAATCAGATGCCCCATCTTCTTCAGCTTCTGCCATATAGTAAGAATTCTAAGTGTGGAGGGCACTGGAGTAAGATGAGGCTACTCTCAGCCTAAGGAGCTGGTCAAGGGCAGGGGCCACTTACCCACGAGGACGTTTGCACCCGTCACTCATCCCAGCCCACCAACTAAGAAGCTCTGCTCAGAGAATCCTACAGCCAACAACACATCTCCTGCACCAGTCACTTCACTGTGTGGTGATGCAAAGTCCAGCTGCATTTCACTCCACAGGGTACCTGCTGGAGCAGCTTAAGCTCTAAAATGTCAACGGATTGACTAAGTTTCAGGCCGGGCGTGGTGGCTCACACCTGTAATCCCAGCACTTTGGGAAGCCAAAGCAGGCAGATCACCCGAGGTCAGGAGTTCGAGGCCAGCGTAAGCCAATATGGTGAAACCCCGTCTCTACTAAAAATACAAAAATTAGCCAGGCATGGTGGTGCATGACCGTAATCCCAGCTACTTGGGAGGCTGAGACAGGAGAACTGCTTGAACCCTGAAGACAAGGTTGCAGTGAGCCGAGATCAAGTTATTGCACTCTGGCTTGGGCAATAAGGGCAAAACTCTGCCTCAAAACAAACGTTTTTTTTTTTAAAAAAAAAAAAAACAACCAAGAGTAGTTCACAAACTCAGAAGACTGATTAAACAGCTCAAAACTACTCCAATTTTTCCAAGCAATTTAAGTATCCTTTTCCTTAATGCAAGAAACCAAGGCAACGGAGTAGAGAAGCTCCCCTCATCTTAAACTTCATAGAAGGTAGATGGAAGATTCTGAGCTGCTCACTCAATGCTGAGCTCCTTCCCCAGGTAGCCACTGTCCATTTCTGCTGTCTTTTGCAATAGCGTCACCTGATCTTATCTCTGGAAAGTAAGAGGAACCCCCCCTCTGTATTTCCCAAGGGGGTGAGCAAGCCTGCCAGATCGGTGCCAGCAACAGGAAAGGCCTTCAGTCCAGTCCTGAGCCAAGATCCTGCGGCCTTCTGGAACCTGCCACCATCCCCACCCCAAATCATCTCTCATCTGAACAAAACATGTTCAGTTCCCTTAATCAGGTCACATCCAGCATCCCTGGCAGAGTGTTAAGGCCCTCGCTCTCACCTGGGACTAACACAGTCGACCATCAGAGCCCTGTGCAGGACCTAACATTTAGTCGGCTCCTCCCATTTCCATGGGCTCCTTTTTCGTATCTTTAAATGCTCACCTATATATCAATTAAAGGATGTCTACAAATTAGGAGCGATTACATCTTATAATAGATGGGGACCTGTAATCCCAGTGCTTTGGGAGACTAAGGTAGGAGGATGGCTTAAGTCCAGGAGGTCGAGGCTATAGTGATTGTGATCACGAGCCTCTGCACTCTAGCCTGGGTGACAGAGCAAGACCATGTCTCTTCGGGGGGAAAAAAAAAAAACAACATACAGGGAAAAGTAGTTTTATGCTCTTAAAAAGTAAAGTCAGCCGGGCGTGGTGGCTCACACCTGTAATCTCAACATTTTGGGAGGTCAAGGCGGGTGGATCACGAGGTCAAGAGATCGAGCCCATCCTGGCCAACGTGGTGAAACCCCGTCTCTACCAAAAATACAAAAACCAGTTGGGCGTGGTGGCGTATGCCTGCAGTCCCAGCTACTTGGGAGGCTGAGGCAGGAGAATTGCTTGAACCGGAGAGGCAGAGGCTGCAGTGAGTCAAGAACATGCCACTGCACTCCAGTCTGGCGAAAGAGCGAGACTCTGTCTCAAAAAAAAAAAAAAAAAAGTACCCGGCTGGGCATGGTGGTGCACGCCTGTAATCACAGCTACTTGGGAGGCTGGGGCAGGAGAATCACTTGAACCTAAGAGGAGGAGGTTACAGTGAGCCAAGATTGTGTCACTGCACTATAGCCTGGGCAACAGAGTGAGACTTCATCTCCAAAAAAACAAAAAACAAAAAGGCCAGGTGTGGTGGCTCACACCTGTAATCCCAGCACTTTGGGAGGCCGAGGCAGGCAGATCACCTGAAGTCAGGAGTTCGAGACCAGTCTGACCAACATGGAGAAACCCTGTCTCTACTAAAAACACAAAATTAGCCAGGTGTGGTGGCACATGCCTGTAATCCCAGCTACTCGGGAGGCTGAAGCAGAAGAATTCGTTTGAACTCAGGAGGCGGAGGTTGCAGTAAGTTGAGATTGCGCCATTGCACTCTAGCCTGGGCAACAAGAGCAAAACTCCAACTTTTTTTTTTTTTTTTTAAATACTTTAAGATCTAGGGTACATGTGCACAATGTGCAGGTTTGTTACATATGTATACATGTGCCATGTTAGTGTGCTGCACCCATTAACTCGTCATTTACATTAGGTATATCTCCTAATGCTATCCCTCCCCCCTCCTCCCTCCCCACAATAGGACCCGGTGTGTGATGTTCCCCTTCCTGTGTCCAAGTGAAAAACTCCATCTTAAAAAAAAAAAAGATAAAGCCATCACCTACTCAACACTACTACAGTTTTTTAGGTTTGTTTTTTGTTTTTTTTTTTTTGGTGGGAGGGGCTTGCTATGTTGTCCAGGCCAATCTCAAACTCCTGGCCTCAAGCAATCCTCCCACCTCAGCCTCCCAAAGAGCTAAGGTTACCTGAGCCACTGCACTTGGCCACTACAATTTTTTTTAAGGCAGTCCTGAGAAACCAGAGGCAGCCCTAAGTTTTCCCTCCCCATGTCCTGTCCCATCCTCACCCTACAGACACCCAAAATGACCTCAGGGCTCAAAAAAAGGCAGGGCGTGGTGGCTCACACCTGTAATCCCAGCACTTTGGGAGGCCAAGGTGGATAGATCACTTGAGACCAGGAGTTCAAGACCAGCTTGGCCAACATGGTAAAACCCCATCTCTACAAAAAAATACAAAAATGAGCTGGGCGTGGTGGCGTGGGCCTGTAATCCCAGCTACTTGGGAGGCTGAGGCACGAGAATCCTTGAACCCTGATGCAGAGGTTGCAGTGAGCTGAGACTGCGCCACTGCACTCCAGACTGGACAACAGAGCGAGACTCTGTTTCAAAAAAAAAAAAAGACAAGGCCCTGAGGAAGGAAACTGGCCAATGGACCTACATAAATAAAGTAAGAAGGAAGTTAAAATAAAATTCACCAAGCCACAAAGACATCAGTAAGAACAACAGAGATCAGAAAGTCTAATTCCAGGAGAAAACAGGAATATATCCTCATTCCTTCTGCAAGTCACCCTTGAGCAGGCCACTCCTCCTCCGCTTGAGCCTCAGTTTCCTGTTTGTGCCCAGTGTTGGGTTCAGCAGAACACAGGACACAGAAGAAGTCCTAAGTAGAATCCTAAGTTTGTCTGCTACCCAACTACCAAAAACAGTTACATTTCTAATCCTATAACCTGACAGATACAAACTGACAGTAAGACTGCAATTACATTTCAACCCACACTCAGTATATGTTAATATACTTTCCCAAGAAAACTTCAATAGCAGACCAGGCAACTCCTACCACCGACATCTGAGGCTCCCACCCTCTCCCCAGACTTCAGCATCAGGAAATGTTGCTTGTACAGTTGGAAAAGAGACAACAAAAAGACTCAACACCAAAAACTTGACCAAAAGTTTGGGGAAGGGAGGCAGGAGACAGATGACCCACATACCAACTACCGAGAAGGTCAGTTCATCAAACAAATGTGTTAACAAAAAACACCAAACATGGCCAGCATGGTGGCTCACACTTGTAATCTTAATACTTTGGGAGGCTGAGATGGGTGGACCATCTGAGATCAGGAGTTCGAGACCAGCCTGACCAACATGATAAAACCCCATCTCCACTAAAAATACAAAAATTAGCTAGGCATGGTGGTGGGCGCCTGTAATCCCAACTACTCGGGAGGCCGAGGCAGGAGAATCGCTTGAACCCAGGAGGCGGAGGTTGCAGTGAGCTGAGATCGCGCCATTGCACTCCAGCCTGGGCGACAGAGTGAGACTCCATCTCAAAAAAACCAAAAACACCAAACACACCAGCAAACTCTCCCTGGGTTAGAGTGGCTCTAAGAGAATCCTAGGAATGGAGTTGACTATAGAATCCTCTGAAAGAACCACCACTGAAGGGGGAGGGCATGAACCCTCGGCAAACCCAGGGACACTACATGAGACGACCGAAAATGAAGTTTAGGTGTTCCATCAATGATAAGCAAGTCCTGAGAACAGCACAGGTTTCATGACTGAACCAATTCAATCGATGCCTTCAAACCAAGAATTCAGTTCACCACTCTCCTACTTTCTCCAGCCACACTGAGCAACAGGGAAAAATGTTCCTCTGCGAATGTGAACGAAGGTGGCAGTAGCAGTTTTCAAAACTTGCTGGCAGAGTGAGTCTGTGCTAAACACACAAAAGAACTAAAAATCTGTTGTCACTACCACCAAAATCCACCAACTTGAAACCCCAGCAACAAGAAGACAGATGCTCCTCGATTTATGATGAGTTTATTAGAATGTAGCTGCCCTGGGAGTAGAAAATATCAAACACATTTAACACAGCCACTGGTCCCACTTTACAACGATTTGACTTACAATTTCTCAACTTTACCATGGTATGGAAGGGATCCGCGTTCAGGAGAAACTGTTACAAACCAAAGCAAGCTCCTCGACTTACAATGGGGTTACCTCTGATAAACCCAACATAAAGTTGAAATTTTTTTTTTTTTTTTTTTGAGACAGAGTCTCGCTCTGGGGCCCAGGCTGGAGTGCAGTGGCCGGATCTCAGCTCACTGCAAGCTCCGCCTCCCGGGTTTACGCCATTCTCCTGTCTCAGCCTCCCGAGTAGCTGGAACTACAGGCGCCCGCCACCGCGCCCGGCTATTTTTTTGTATTTTTTTAGTAGAGACGGGGTTTCACCATGTTAGCCAGGATGGTCTCGATCTTCTGACCTCGTGATCCGCCCGTCTCGGCCTCCCAAAGTGCTGGAATTACAGGCTTGAGCCACCGCGCCCGGCCAAAGTTGAAAATTTTTAAGTCAAACCATCGTAAATTGGAGGCCTACTTTACTGGCCTAAAATCTGCCCACCTCCATGGTCAGGGCAAGCAGTGGCCTCTAAGGTAAGGATGTGTTAAGTATAAATTCACAGCCACTGACTCAAAGGTTAACTGCACAAAATGGCTGTGACTGGAGAAAATGTTAAGTTGGTATTATTTGCAGAGTTAGGGCCATAGGGTTTTTCACATCCCTTCCAGATAATCTGATCAGACCTTTTTTATCCCCCCAAAGACAAGAGTCTCACTCTGCTGCACAGCCTGGAGTGCAATGGCATGATCTCCCCTCACTGCAGCTTCAACCTCCTGGGCTCAGGCAATCCTCCCATCTTAGCCTCACGAGTAGCAGGGCCTACAGATGCGTGCCACCACACCTGGCTAATTTTTTTTTTTTTTAAGAGATGGGGGATTGCTATGTTGCCCGGGCTGGTCTCGAACTCCTGGGCTCAAGGAATCAGCCTGCCTTAGGATCCCAAAGTGCTAGGATCACAGACGTGAGCTGCCGTGCCCAGCTTTGATCTGACTCTTAGACTTCCAAATTGTTAGCTTGCAGCGAGATTCTATTATAAAGAAAACCAAGCTCCTCAATCTGAGTGTTACATTATAAATGATAACTGAGATGTGAGGTGTTCAAGAATCACTGTGTAGTTGACATCTGGCGGGGGAGAAAGCTTTTTGGCTCTCAGGTAAATGGACAGGCAAAGGCTGGAATACCCCTGACTGCTTGTAGACACTTTCCACTTGTCCTCACAGCGTCCTGTTAGGTCAAAGATGCTGTCTCGGCCAACAGAAGAGAAAGCTGAGGCCAGGTGATCAGGTGACCCACCCGAGGCTGAAGAGTGGTAAATTGCATGTCGTCAGTGACAAAGCCAGGTCTGACCAACGCCAAGCTGGCTGGAGAGCAGTCAGTCTGGAAGGCAAGTCCAGGAGGATGAGATTTACCCTGGCACTCCCAGACGCCACTGCAAGTACCATCAAACCGCCTACTTCCAGCCCCAGCCCTGAGTCCACTCAGTGACAGGGACCCCTCTCAGTTCTCTAAGGAAGGTTCCCATGACAGATCTGCCTGGCCAACAGCTTCCTATCTCACAGATGCAAGTCAGGATGCTGGCTTCCGCAAGCCCTGGGCCAGGAAAGAGGCCGCCTCCTGGCTTGGGGCACAACCAACCCAGGCATTCAGTATCATCAAGAAGGCCCCAAGGCTGTGGAAAAATCAGAAATCAGAAAGGCTGAGGTGGGTCCCAGCCGCAGAATAATGAGCAAGGTGACTGGCAAATATCACCCACTGTAGGGGACTTTGCCTTCTTCTCAGGAACGTGGAGAGAGGGGAACAGGCTGGGGCACAAAGCTGAGGCATGCACCCCAGTGTGGCTCCAAAGGGTGCATGCAGACAGTGACAGTCTGCCATGAGCGTGGTGTCATCCCCCACAGAAGAGGTGGGGCAGCTAATGCTTGTTAACTCTGGCTCACCTGTTACAGTCCTAACAGTACTCACTGAACTCCAATGTGTGGAACACACGGGCACTGGGGTCAGCCATTTGCACTCGCCATCTCACTCCTAGCACAGCTTCCATGAGAGATAGCAAGCACCCCCTGACAGAAACGGGAAACCAGTGAAGTTCAACAAGGTCCTTTGCCAGGAAGTGGCCAGGCAGAGCTCACACCAGGCTGTCTGAGGCAAAGCCAGGGCTGTACTGGATGCCACTAGAGACAGGCTGCTCAGCAATAGGCACATGGTCATACTTGGCAAAAAGCAGGCGCCCCCTAGACTCAAAGTGGCCTCCTTGGCACAGGAGGAGCTGCTGTGCCACCATAATACAACAGTATTTTTAAAGTGTGTGCTCAAAGGCACCACCTTATTTAGGCTATGTTTCAAGGTTGAAACCAGAATATCTAACCAGCAAGGCAGGCCAGGCAGCGCCAGATCCTGAGACGGAACTGCAGGAAGAATAGCTGAGGGATTCTTCAACAAATCCTTCAAACAAGTGGAATTTCTCCCCAATCCTGTACCACGTGGCCACACCCCTCCCCACAGGCACAGCTACTATCTTTGAGGCCAAGCGGCAGGAAAGCCCTGAAGCCTCAACCACCCCACCCACCACTCCCCATCCCCCACCCCCTGCCCCAAAAACGCCCACTTTGACTTGCTGGGAGCCCCCCTTTAAAGTACTGCTCATCTCCTGCCAGCAAATCCTATCTCAGAAGCCAGCCTCCAGCATCCTCAGAAATTGCAGGTCTTCAGTCCTTGCATATAAGGAACCCTAAAATCAGGAATCAGGCAGAAAGGCAAGTTCCCTGACAAACTCACCTGTGAAACACGGGTGCCTCTGGAGGCTCAGGATAGACAAAGGGGGTACAGTGTACAGAGGAGCTGCAAGGGGCCCTGGCAACTGTGCAAACCAGTGCAAACGTGCAACATTCTGACTGAGGGCTCCTCTCTCCCACACCTAGAGGGTTTCCTGGATTCCCAATCACTTCCTGAGGCTACCTGAAGATATTCTATTAGGGTAAATTCCTTTGTCTTCTAAAAGACTAACCTACATTTCCATCAGACAAAAAGAGGTCACAAATATAGTCTGGAAAGCACAAGGTGGGGGAAGGGAAAGAGGCCCACGGTCCGACACTCTCTTGACAAAAAAGTCCCAGAACCTGTTTGAGGGGATGCTGGGGAACCCATGCTCGAGCGGGATCTGTCCCCAGTGGTACCTTTGTTTCTGACAGCACGGGTCTCACTACTTCCACCTCGCCGCAACCACCAACCACTTCAAGATCTGTCTTTTTTTATCTCAACCTTCTTAATACACTGCCTTCCTAATTCCATTCAAAAACATACCTTTGCACAGTTAGCACTTAAGTCCTGTTAACCTGAAAGACCCACAGTCTGAGGCCAGAATGTGGAAAGTCACCTCCCAAAGCAGCTCAGATAACTCAAAAGCATCCATTCTAACAAACGACCACACTTAGCAGGCAGCATAGTTCTGTCAGCCTCAAACTATAACACTGCCAACTCGTTCTTCTGGTTCTGCTGCACTTCCCAACCAGACAAGGGTTAGGAGGAAATCCCAGGGATGCACTATTACCCCAGGACAGCTGCTCGGGAAGACTTCACCCACTCACCTATTTCATAATCTTCCTAGTTTTCTACAACCAGCATAAATTAACTCAATTACAGGGGGGGAAAGGTCTAGAGAAAATAGCCCTGCCTGTTCCATTTGATGGCACAGAAACACCCCGAGTCCAAGCAGATAGTTCTTCAGACAAGCATCTGAGCTGCCCAGGCTTTGAAGTGTCAGTACGTGCTAATGATGGTCCTTAACAAAATTCGTGGTAAAGGCCATTACATTTTTGTCTCTGTTGGGAAATGACATAGCCAAGACTCTGCTGGTCATTCTTAATTTTCTTCCAAGAGAACAAACACCAAAAAAGCCGCCAACATTTCAAGAATGGCTTTACAACTTTCCCAGCCACATTCTTCAGAGGCATCCTTTAGTCATCTGCTGTCTTAAGACCCAAAGAGGTCCCAGCTGTGAGCCTCACTGCACCAGCCCTTGCCTTATCCCCTTCAAGAGGGTCCCCCTACTTGTTCTCTGACCCGAGTAGGAGAAAGGCCCTTTCGGGCTCACCAGGTCACAGTGTCCTTCTCTCCTTGATCCCGGTAAGTTTCCCCACGTTTATGAGATTAATTACGACTCCTGGCCCACTAATCTCACTATAAACTCCACTGAGCAGGGATTCCTAGCAGTGTCAGAGGCACAGTATGCACTCTGATATTTGTTGAATAAATCAATCTAGAAATTACTACTTGCAATGCCAGAAATTCAGAGAATAAATGATGCAAAACAAGTCAGAGGAGCTACTGAAGAGCTGAAAATTAGAGCATTTAAAATACGTTTCCTCATTAAAAACATACACACATGCAAAATACAGAGACACTAAAAAGTTTTCTAAAAAAAACCATTGCTGGGCCGGGCGCGGTGGCTCACGCCTGTAATCCCAGCACTTTGGGAGGCCGAGACGGGCGGATCACGAGGTCAGGAGATCGAGACCATCCTGGCTAACACGGTGAAACCCCGTCTCTACTAAAAAATACAAAAAAACTAGCCGGGCGAGGTGGCGGGCGCCTGTAGTCCCAGCTACTCGGGAGGCTGAGGCAGGAGAATGGCGTGAACCCGGGAGGCGGAGCTTGCAGTGAGCTGAGATCCGGCCACTGCACTCCAGCCTGGGTGACAGAGCGAGACTCCGTCTCAAAAAAAAAAAAAAAAACCATTGCTAATCCTAATGTGTAGACCTTTATTGACATTTTGGTACAAATCCTTCCAGGATTTTTTCCTACTGAAAGTAGCATTTATTTCTCCCTCACTATCAAAATATAAGATTATAGGATTTGCCAAATGATACTGCATTAATAGAGATGACTTGACATTTTAAAAAATGATGTCATCTGAGTGGAAACAACAAAGCATCCGCCAGGCGCGGTGGCTCACGTCTGTAATCCCATCACTTTGGGAGGCTGAGGTGGGTGGATTACGAGGTCAGGAGTTCGAGACCAGCCTGGCCAGCACGGTGAAATCCCATCTCTACTAAAAATACAAAAATTAGCAGGGCATGGTGGCGCACACCGGTAGTCCCAACTACTCAGGAGGCTTGAGGCAGGAGAATTGCTTGAACCCGAGAGGTGGAAGTTACAGTGAGCCGAGATCACGCCTCTCCAGACTGGGTGACAGAGTGAGACTCTGTCTCAAAATAAACAAATAAACAAAAAACACACTGCATCCAAATCACTAAATCACAAGTCTTCCCATTCTCTACAGCCCTTCCAAGATGAGAAGCAATCTTCATAAAAACCGGCTTCAGAATTTTAGGAGACAAATTAGAAATGAAAGATGAAGAAGAGGAGAGAGTAAGTGAAGACAGAGGATACAGAAAATCCCTTGCAAATTTCCCACACTCTATTAACTGTTTCCTCTAGAAAAGGGCCAACTTTTCTGAGTCCAAAGCTGAAGAAGAGAATGCAAAATAACAACTAACTCTGTGGTTCAGCTCCTTAAAATCCAGCTGGTAACGCTGCTCCACTAGAACAAAGCAGGGCTAGCATGGTGTCCCCATGTCACCAGATTATCCCCTACCTCCACGAACAGAGGTGCCCTGGAGCCTGGACAAGAAAATGGCCTTGTGTTTTAGAAGCGCCAGAGAAACGCTCAGTGGGATTCGCAAACTGCAGCATTTGTGGGCTCTAGAGCACCAAGTACGGGCTGCCTGGCTCGGCCGCTCTACTAAGAGGCCTTGAGCAAGCCGCCTGGCCTCCAGAAGCCCCAAATTCCTCACCTGTAAAGCGCAGATAATACTCCCCTACTCCCGAAGGGATTGTTATGAGCACTGAATATGTCTGTGCAGGGGAGCTTAGCACACAGTAGGCACTCAAACCCGAGGGTTAGTATGAGCTATCAGCCCTCCACAGCTTGTGGTCAGGTCTGACAAACTTCTGCTTAGCATATGTTAACAAACTGGTGCCAGCAAACATTATTTCATGTAATCTAGTTTAAAAGAAAACTTGTAAAGATTACCAGAAAACTAAGTAAGTCAACAGGACTACAGTCCGATACTGTAGTCCAACCCGCACAGAGGGCTGTCTGTCTCTCAGTTTCTGTGCTGCCACAGCCAGGAGGTGTCACTGTGTGAATGGGCACACAGAACCAGAGATGTTACCAGCACTATGTACTCCAAGAAAACTGAAAGAAGTAAACCGGTAGGAAGAGAGAAAATTAAAGGCACAAGTGACTCACTCGGACTTTGATCCAAAGAATCCAAAGCTCTTTAGATAAGGATGAACTATACACCCAAAGACGTGAAGTCAGACCTACAAAATTTTGCCCTGTGCAAAATTCTCAGGGCAAAAACACGCACCTAAGGGTTGTCAATCACTTCCTAAGGGAGGGGTCACCACTCATTTCTGGGTCTCAGTGTGCGCACACTCCAAGTGTCCGTCAGGCTCTCAGCCTGGGCCCTGCCCATAAGCCTTTCCTTGTTGAAGTGATCAATTCCGATTCTTGGCAATAATCCTTTTAAAAGGCCAGCTGCCGCTGTCTAGTCACTGATGCCGACCCACTCCAGGTGGGAAAAAAGAAATCAATGGAGCCACCGCCCAGATGGGGAGGCAAATTTAAAGTGTTGGGCCTTGAGAAAGGCCGGAGAACAGAGAGGGGGAAGGGTCCCGCGGCTCCCGGGGGTCAGGCAGGAAGGGCGCGAGCTGGGGGAGGGCCGGCCCTCCAGGCGTGGGCGCGCGGGGACTCTTATTCTGACACGGGATCGGCCGCCGCCGCCGCCGCCGCGGGGTTCAGCGTCGCTGCCCAGCCCGCCCCGGGACCCCCGCCCTTGAGCGGGACCCCCGCCCCGCGCGCCCACGTGCCGTCTTCCCGCCGCCTCCACCCGTCCCGACCGCTCCGAAGAGGCACCCCGCGGCCCAGCCCTTCCCCCGACCCCGCAGGAAGCGCAGGACGGAAGCGGGGCGACGCCGCGACTTTCCGGGACCCCCGCCCCGCCCGGCCCCCACGTGCCCGGGCCGCCTCGGGGCGAGGAACTTTCCAGGGCAGCGCAAGAAGACACTCCCAGAATACAAGGAGTAGAACTCGGCTCGCTCTCACTTTTCCACGCTCAAGCGGGGGTCCCTCACAGCCCCCCGAGGCCCCGACCCTGCGCCGCCCGCGCCGCTCCAGTCTCAGCCGCGCGTCCCCGGCCCCCGCCCCCCGCCAAGTTTGGTCCAGAACTTACCGGGCCGCGGGTCGGCCGGGCCCTAGGGCAGCGCGCAGGTTAGTGGGGCTGCGGGTCCGGGGTCGCCCGCGGGGCCGGGCGGCGGAGGGGCCGGGGGCGCCGGACCGCGCGCGCTCGTTCCGCCTGTGGGGCCGCCCGGGCCCGCGGCGCTCGCTCCGCCGGTCCGCCCGCCCGCCCGCGCCGCCGGCCAGATAATGCGCCCCTCGGCCGCACACATGGAGCCCGGCGCCGGCGTCACCGCCCGGGACATGCGCACCAGGTCAGCGCGCCCGGCCCGCGGCCCCCAAAACACCGGGGAGCTCTTAAAGGCGACGCCGCCCGCCCGCGCCCGGCTGGGCGGGGCCCGGCGACCGAGGGGCGGGGCCTGACGAGAAGGGAGGAGCTCGGAGGCGGGGCTCCGGGCGTAGAAGGCGGGCCCCCGAGTTAGGGGGCGGGGCCTGCCGGTACCGCCCCGGAAGCACCGCCCCTCTCCGGCGCGCTCCCACGCGACACCTCGCTGGGCGCGCTGGTTTCCCACGCGGGCTCCGGCTGGCTCCCTCCCCGCCGAGTACCAGCGCCTTCCGCAGGCCGAGGGGTCGTGGCCAACTCACCGGCGGCAGAGCCGGGCGGGCCGCACCCAAGGCTGACTCACGACGCGCTCACCGCTGACCTCGCGCCAGCTGAGCTGGGCGACCTCAAGCAACTCAGGGTTGCCTCTGAAACGCGGGTTAGAATGTCACTCCCGCGGGGTCGTCACGCGGAAGCTGTTTGGGAACTTCGGCCCCGGTGTCTATGGGGAGGGCGGGTGTGGGTCGGCTGAACGATCACTTCTCCAGCGCAGTGAACAGAGTTCTACAAAGAAAGCTCCAGACCCACGCACCTCAAGACACTCGGGGACGACTGCTCTCCCTCTCTAGTTACCTCCCAATCTGCCCTCGTGCCTCTGGGAGGTGAAACCCCCTCAAGAAAGCAAATCTGCACCCTTTCCTCTCCAGTGACGAGGAGGAAACACAGGAGACAGAATGAAAGCCTGAAAGAGAATGGACTTTGGAGATGTTAAACTACATAAAGCGGAATACAATTTCAATAGGGAAAATATCAAGTTCATGGAAAATCTACTACCACAAGAAGGCTCTCAGCCGGGCGCGGTGGCTCAAGCCTGTAATCCCAGCACTTTGGGAGGCTGAGACGGGCGGATCACGAGGTCAGGAGATCGAGACCATCCTGGCTAACACGGTGAAACCCCGTCTCTACTAAAAAAATACAAAAAACTAGCCGGGCGAGGTAGCGGGCGCCTGTAGTCCCAGCTACTCGGGAGGCTGAGGCAGGAGAATGGCAGGAACCCGGAAGGCGGAGCTTGCAGTGAGCTGAGATCCGGCCACTGCACTCCAGCCTGGGCGACAGAGCGAGACTCCGTCTCAAAAAAAAAAAAAAAAAAAAAAAAAAGAAGGCTCTCAATGCCAAAATCAGGTTTTGAGGAATCCCCAAAACCGCCTCTTTTCATAGTGTTTTAAAACAATTCCTGATGAGACACCTAGACCACTCCTGAAGAGTGGTGGTGACATGCTTTATCGCATACCCTAATACATCTATATGTACAACTGAAACAAAAGTTTCACCAAACATAAATTTACCACATGCAATGTACTGTTTTCTTTTTTTTTTTTTTTTTTTTAAGACGGAGTCTAGCTCTGTCGCCAGGCTGGAGTAGTGTAGTGGCACTATCTCGGCTCACTGCAACCTCCACCTCCCAGGTTCAAGGATTCTCCTGCCTCAGCCTCCCTAGTAGCGAGATTTACAGGCGCGTTCCATCACGCCCGGCAAATTTTTTTGTATTTTAGTAGAGACGGGGTTTCACCATGTTGGCCAGGATGGTCTCCATCTCCTGGCCTCGTGAGATCCGTCAGCATCGGCCTCCCAAAGTGCTGGGATTACAGGCGTGAGCCACTGCGCCCAGCCTGTACTATTATTTTCTTTCTTTTTTTGTTTTTTTTTTTGAGACGGAGTCTTGCTCTGTTGCCCAGGCTGGAGTGCAGTGGCTGGATCTCAGCTCACTGCAAGCTCTGCCTCCTGGGTTTATGCCATTCTCCTGCCTCAGCCTCCCGAGTAGCTGGGAGTACAGGCACCTGCCACCTCGCCCAGGGCTAGTTTTTTATATTTTTTAGTAGAGACGGGGTTTCACTGTGTTAGCCAGGATGGTCTCGATCTCCTGACCTCATGATCCACCTGTCTCGGCCTCCCAAAGTGCTGGGATTACAGGCTTGAGCCACCGCGCCTGGCCTGTACTGTTATTTTCTATTCTACTTCATTTGAAAAGAAAATCAATGTAATGCCCAACAATGACTGGGTCTCAACTGCAAACCTGAAAAACGCTTCATGTAGAACAAGTTTTATAAATTGTTTTCTAAAAAGAAAACAAAATTGTTTTTCTCCTGTATGTCCCCTTAAACAGAGAGTCAAAAAAGCTCCTTTCTAATCCTATGTTCAGTTCTACATACAATTGTCAACTTTTTGTAGTTGATTCCACCCTGCCACCTCCCACCCCCACACACACACACCGCCCTGCCCCCCAAAATCTTCCCACTACTTAATGCAACATCTGGCACAACCTCCCCTAGGCCAAAAGAGAATTTAACCTAAAAATGATACAAAATACAAACTGTTGACTCCCAATCACTTTCCCTGACCCAGTTATGTCACTAATTTGCTTTGCTTTGCTACAAAGAAATTCAAATGTTCAAATTCAGAAACCAAACAAACAAGTCTTATTCTCAAACAGGTGACTAGGTATAGGAATTCAGAGAGCTCCCTGATCCCAAGTGCAAGGATAGTTTAGGGCAAATATCCAGGTTTTTCACCCTAACATGGTGGCTGTATATTTTGGGAACTCCTTCATGCTACGATGATTAATCAGATGATATTAAAGCAATACAAGCAAACTATTACCTCACTGCCCCTCACCTGGGTCTTGATTAATGTCAATTTAATTAACTACAAACAGAGCAAAGTGTGGTCAGGTGGGAGACCTGAGACTTGAGACAGATATACAGATTCCAGAGTTTGAGCTGGCAAGCCCTGTGTGAGTCACCAAGGTGACAACCACCTTTTTTTTTTTTTTTTTTTTTTAAGAGAGAGGCATCAACTGCAACATATTAACGACACACCCCTGTGGACTGAGGGGTGCACTGGTGACAGGGCCTGCTCTAGAGGGCAGTACCAACTTCTCAGCCAGGGAAGTCAGATGGGGGGTATGAGGGGTGCAGGGTATGTAGGTGCGGTGAAATAGCTACAGGGCTACAGCGTTTATTTCTGTCATAGGAAGAGAGGGCCAGGCGGGTAGATGGCAAGTGACAGTGAATCCAGATCTGCTTGGGGTCCCATAGGCTCAGGTTGGGTGAATGCTGAGGCTGTTTGGATTAAAGACCTTTTAGCCTCAGTGCCCAGTGCTGGACTAAACAGCAAATAGTTCAGCCGGGTGATTATGAAATATGACGCAATTGCCTTCAGATGCCATACTAAAGCTGAAGAAACTAATTAAGAAACAACTAGGGCTAGAACCATGTTTTCTAAAAGTTTTCTCCTTGCTCTGAAAACAAGATAGTCAATACTTAGTGCTGGCAGGACACAGTGGCTCACATCTGTAATCCCAGAACTTTGGGAGGCCGAGGCATGTGGATCACCTGAGGTCAGGAGTTCGAGACCAGCCTAGTCAACACGGTGAAACCCTGTCTCTACTAAAAATACAAAAATTAGCCAGGCGTGGTGATGTGCGTCTGTAATCCCAGCTACTCAGGAGACTGAGGCAGGAGAATCACTGAACCCAAGAGGCAGAGGTTGCAGTGAGCCAAGATCGCGCTACTGCACTCCAGCCTGGGTGACAGAGCCAGACTCCGTCTCAAAAAAAAAAAAACCTTAGCGATAGCAGTTGTTAATAGTGTATTTCTTTTTTTTTTTTTTTTTTTTTTTTTTTTTTTCAATGAGACAGAGTCTCACTCTGTCACCAGGCTGGAGTGCAGTGGTGCGATCTTGGCTCACTGCAACCTCCAACTCCCAGGTTCAAGAAATTCTCCTGCCTCAGCCTCCCGAGTAGCTGGGACTACAGGCATGCGCCACCATGCCCAGCTAATTTTTTTGTATTTTTAGTAGAGATAGGGTTTCACCATGTTGGCCAGGATGGTCTCAATCTCCTGACCTTGTGATCCGCCTGCCTCAGCCTCCCAAAGTGCTGGGATTACAGGCGTGAGCTACCGCACCCGGCCCAATACTGCACTTTCAAAACACCTGTTATTTAGTTAAAATTTTCTTCCAGGCTGGGTACAGTGGCTCACACCTGTAATCCCAGCACTTTGCGAAGCCAAGGTGAGAGGATTGCTTAAAGCCAGGAGTTTGAAACCAGCTGGGTCAACATGGTGAGACCCCCATCTCCATAAAAAAAAAAAAAATTAATTGGCCGGGCGCGGTGGCTCAAGCCTGTAATCCCAGCACTTTGGGAGGCCGAGACGGGCGGATCACGAGGTCAGGAGATCGAGACCATCCTGGCTAACACGGTGAAACCCCGTCTCTACTAAAAAATACAAAAAAACTAGCCGGGCGAGGTGGCGGGCGCCTGTGGTCCCAGCTACTCGGAGGCTGAGGCAGGAGAATGGCGTAAACCCGGGAGGCGGAGCTTGCAGTGAGCTGGGATCCGGCCACTGCACTCCAGCCTGGGCTACAGAGCGAGACTCCGTCTCCAAAAAAAAAAAAAAAAGAAAAAATTAGCCCAGCATGGTGGCACATGCCTGTAGCCCCTGATACTCAGGAGGCTGGGGCAGAAGGATCACTCAAGTCCAGGAGTTTTAGCCTGCAGTGAGCCATGATTGTGCCACTGTACTCTAGCCTAGGTGACAGAGTGAGACCCTATCTCAAAACAACAAAAAAAAATTTCCAAATTCATTTTAAACATTATTGTCTTTCATAGACCAAACCCCACTAATAATAGCTAGGCCTCCTTCTACCTTAACTACAACAAAAATAGACTAATGATCTTTCAAGTGTACTCTTAAACTTCTAAACACCACCTGAGCCTGTCTCTATACAACCGAGGGACTGAGGAAAAGAAATTGGGGCCAAATTCCATGTTCACGTCTGCTTTTATGGCAGAAATTGGCCAAAGGCTCCAAACTAGTATGGAACTACCGAAAAAGAGTAGCATCACCTACTGAATGTTCAAGGTACTGTACTTTTTCTTTTTTTTTTTTTTTTGGTACTTTTTCAATCAGAAAATTTATTCGAAGTTCTTGGTGGAAACATACAAGATGACTTATGTGATAAATGCTGATCGACAACTGAGAGATCACTCCTCCCAAGGGTTTTGCAGCCCAAGACGCCAGAAGCTGACAGGCTGGTGCCACTGAAAGACACAAAATGATTTCAATGCAGAAAATGTATTCATAAGACTGAAGAATTAGCCAAGCACGGTGGCTCACACCTGTAATCTCAGCACTTTGGGAGGCCAAGGAGGGTGGATCACGAGGTCAGGAGATCGAGACCATCCTGGCTAACACTGTGAAACCCTGTCTCTACTAAAAATACAAAAAATTAGCTGTGCATGGTGGCATGCGCCTGTAATCCCAGCTACTCGGGAGGCTGAGGCAGGAGAATCGCTTAAACCCGGGAGGCAGAGGTTGCAGTGAGCCAAGAACATGCCACTGCACTCCAGCCTGTGCAACAGAGGGAGACTCCGTCTCAAAAAAAAAAAAAAAAAAAAAAACACGCCAAGTTTTTTTTCTTTTAATCACCTTTATGAAAAATGAGCACTGACTACTTTTTTTTTTTTTTGAGACAGAGTCTCACTCTGTTGCCCCAGGCTGGAGTGCAATGGCGTCATCTTGGCTCACTCCAACCTCCACCTCCTAGCGTCAAGCGATTCTTGTGCCGCAGCCTCTGGACTAGCTGACACGACAGGCGTGTGCTACCACACCAGCTAATTTTTGTATTTTTAGAAGAGACAGGGTTTCGCCATGTTGGCCAGGCTGGTCTTGAACTCCCAGCCTCAAGCAATCCTCTGCCTCCCAAAGTGCTGGGATTATAGGCAGGAGCCACCACACCCAGCCCTGCTTTTGTACTTTGCATTCTTAGTACTCTAAAGTTTAAAACTATAAGTTTAGGGACAATATAACAACAATCTCTAAGGCAGGATCATTTTAAAGTTTCTTATTTCACCCCAAATTCATGTTTACATGGTGAGATTACAATGAAATTGACTGGGAAAGGAAAGGAAAAGAAAAGATTAATTATTAAGTGATTTTGATTTCCTTAATACTTTGATACTCTTGATTCTTCAGGGAGGGACCAGAAAATAGCTATAGGGACTCTTACAGTGATGCTTTATGAAAAACACAATACTTCCAATGCATCACCACTGCTACAAGAGTCATCTTTGCATTCACAACATTCTCACACTAGATCAGGAGTCCGTGGGACATGGGTCAGCAGCCCCCATTGTCCCCATCACCATCGTTTATGCTGAAAAGCTCCCTGAAACACAGCTCTCTAGGGATGGTCCACTTTGTCAACTGTGTTTGTTTTGAATGTCGTCTCTAACCACAATTCGTTACGCTCAGTGTTTCTGCAGCACAGGGTTCAGGCTCCATCTGCAGTTAGGCTCTGTCCAGAGGGAGTCTCTGTGTGGCCCTGGCACTGTCCTGCTCCAGGGTTCTGAGCACAAATGCTCCCCTAAAGGGTTAAGCACAAACTGCTCAGAAGTGCTGTCGTGAACCGGAAGTGTATCTCCCACTCTGTCTTCATCTGCCATGTGTCACTAGTTGGCAAGGAATATCTCTTTTGTGTCTACATATGGTTTAAAAACATTCCCACCTAATTTGGATCAATTTTAAGGCTTGAATAATCAGGAAGTAAACTGTTTTCTATGAATTAAAGATTAAAAAAAAAAAATTCAGAAAAATACCAGGAAAAACAAAAAGGCTATATGACAGCCTTGAGTCTAGAGATCAGCCTATTCAAACCCCCCAAGCAGGGAAAGAGTATTGTTAGTCACATGATCAGTCTAATAAATATCCTTAGTTGGACATGCAGAAAAACGTATTTTTAAAACTTGGCATCTATTTCACACCCTACTCCCCATTTGTTAATTGGCAGATCTGCCAATTTAGGAAAACATTCCTCCCCAATGTTTTCCTAACAGGATGCATACACCCCAAACCCCCCATTTATAGTGAAATGCCCGTAATTTATTAAAAAAAAAAACACAGGTGGAATGCCTTTCTACTTTGTTTTCTCTTTCACAGCTTGATAATAACAACCATGCCCTCTTACATGCCCATGTAATCAGGTCTCTATCTAACCAATTCCTGTTTTGGGAAGACTAAGATATTTATTTCAAATTTAGGTCAAAAAGTTAACCTTGAATAGAGACAATTTGAGAAGTTAAAGATAAAGGCTAAAGTTTGAAAATGCAGTGAAAGTTTAGAAATTGGCTGGGCGAGGTGGCTCACACCTGTAATCTCAACACTTTGGGAGACCCAGGCGGGCGGAACACTTGAGCCCAGGAGTTCCAGACCAGCCTGGGCAACATGGCAAAACCCCATCCCTGCAAAAACGAATGCAAAATTTAGCAGGCTTGAGCTCGGGAGGTCGAGGCTGTAGTGAGCTGTGTCACTACCGCTGCTGCACTCCAGCGTGGGTGACCAAATGAGACCCTGTCCCAAAAAAAAAAAAAAAAAAAAGTAGGTTTTTGTTTGTTTTTTTGAGATGGAGCCTCACTCTGTCATCCAGGCTGGAATGCAGTGGCATGATCTCAGCTCACTGCAACCTCCACCTCCCAGGTTCAAGCAATTCTCATGCCTGAGCCTCTCAAGTAGCTGGGATTACAGGCATCAGGCATGCACCACCATGCCTGGCTAATTTTTGCTTTTTTTTTTTTTAAACAGAGTCTCACTCTGTTGCCCAGGCTGGAGGGCAGTGGCGTGATCTCAGCTCACTGCAACCCCTGATGCACAGGTTCAAGCAATTCTCCTGCCTCAGCCTCCCAAGTAGCTAGGATTACAGGCACCCGCCATCGCGCCCAGCTAATTTTTGTAGTTTTAGTAGAGACAGGGTTTCACCATCTTGGCCAGGCTGGTCTTAAACTCCTGACCTCGTTATCCACCTGCCTCGGCCTCCCAAAGTGCTGGGATTACAGGCGTGAGCCACCATGCCCGGCCTAATTTTTGTATTTTAGTAGAGACGGGGTTTCACCATGTTGGTGAACTCCTGACCTCAGGTCATCCGCCCACCTCGGCCTCCCACAATGTTGGGATTACAGGCGTGAGCCGCCACACCCAGCCGAAAGTTAGTTTAAATTGTTCTAGGCTGGGCAGTGTCTCATGCCTGTAATCCCAGCACTTAGGGAGGCCAAGGTGGGAGGAGTCCTTGAGCCCAGAAGTTCGAGACCAGCCTGGGCAGCACAGTGAGACACTGTCTCTAAGACAAAGTTAAAAAATAACATTAGCTGGCCGGGAGTGGTAGCTCACGCCTGTAATCCCAGCACTTTGGGAGGCCGAGGCTGGCAGATCACCTGAGGTCAGGAGTTGGAGACCAGTCTGGCCAATATGAAACCCCATCTCTACTAAAAATGCAAAAATTAGCTGGGCGTGGTAGCACATGCCTGTAATCCCAGCTACTCAGGAGGCTGAGGCAGGGGAATTGCTTGAACCCAGGAAGTGGAGGTTGCGGTGACCCAAGATCGCACTCCCACTCCAGCCTGGGCAGTTGCCCACTGCACTCCAACCTGGGCAACAAGAGAGAGACTTCATCTCAAATAAATAAATAAATAAATAAATAAATAAATAAATAAGGTAGGGTGTGGTGGGTCACGCCTGTAATCCCTGCAGTTTGGGAGGCATGAGGCAGGCAGATCACCTGAGGTTGGGAGTTCAAGACCAGACTGACCAACATGGAGAAACCCCATCTCTACTAAAAATACAAAATTAGCCAGGCATGGTGGTGGATGCCTGTAATCCCAGCTACTCAGGAGGCTGAGGCAGAAGAATCACTTGAACCTGGGAGGCAGAGGTTGTGGTGAGCCAAGATCGCGCCATTGCACTCCAGCCTGGGCAACAAGAGCAAAACTTTGCTTAACTAAATAAATAAATAAATAAAATTAGCCTGGCATGATAGCATGTGCCTGTAGTCCTAGTTATCTGGGTGCTGAGGCAAGGGGATGGCTTGGGCCTAAGAGTTCAAAGATGCAGTGATCATGCCAGTGTACTCCAGCCTGGGCAACAGAGCAAGACTCTGTCTCAAAAAAAACAAAAAACTGTTCTGAAGTATTAAGAATTCTAGACCGGCTTAAATGATAACAATTCTCAAAGGAAAAAGTCAGAAGCAGACCTGAAGTCTGTTTTCTTGAAGCTTCTTTGGAGGTTAATGTCTACATATACAGTATACCATTACAGAGTCTAGATGGCTGATTTCACTGGCCATCATTGCTTCCTGATTGAAAATGTTTACTGAAAGCTCAATTTAAGGCCCGGCGCAGAGGCTCACACCTGTAATCTCAACACTTTGGGAGGCTAACGCAGGCGGATCGCCTGAGGTCGGGAGTTCGAGACCAGCCTGACCAACATGCAGAAACCCCATCTCTACTAAAAATACAAAATTAGCCTCATTACACATTACTCATTCTCCTGCTGAGGCAGGAGAATCACTTGAACCCAGAAGGCGGAGGTTGCAGTGAGCTGAGATCGCGCCATTGCACTCCAGCCTGGGCAACAAGAGTGAAACTCCGTCTCCAAAAAAAAAAAAGTTCAATTTAAATACTATTTTGAGTTTAATCTTGGATCCTACTATAGCACATTTTAACTTTCTACCTTTGGAAGAAATTTTTGACTTTTCTTGCCAAAGTGATCAGTTCAAACTCTGACTTTTAGAACAGCATAACCTCCTCAGGTCAAGGGAACTCACTTGGCTGTTTTCACCTCCAGGTCCCTGCCTGTGCCCATGCTATGCCTCTTCTCAGAATGCCTAGTGACTTAAGAAACCTAACAGCCGGGGGCAGTGGCTCACACTTGTAATCCCACACTTTGGGAAGCTGAGGCGGATGGATTATGAGGTCAGGAATTCGAGACCAGCCTGGCCAACATGGTAAAACCTCGTCTCTACCAAAAATACAAAAATCAGCCCTGCATGGTGGCCTGTAATCCCAGCTACTCGGGAGGCTGACGCAGAAGAATGGCTTGAAGCCATGAGGCGGAGGTTGTAGTGAGCTGAGACCGCGCCACTGCACTCCAGCCTGGGTGACAGAGCGAGACTATCAAAAAAAAAAAAAAAAAAAAGAAGAAGAAGAAAGAAAGAAAAAAAGAAAGAAAGAAAAGAAAGAAAGAAACCTAACAAATAGGTTGCGCACAGTGGCTCATGCCTGAAATCCCAGCACTTTGAGAGGCCGAGGAAGGCGGATCGCCTGAGCTCAAGGTTTGAGCCTTTTTCCCAATTACCCCATCACATTTCCTGAGGCACTGCAAGTCCATATGGAGAGTACAGTAAGGTGAGGCTGTGGGGGTTAAAGCTACAATGAACTAAGGGATCTCACTGGGAAAAATCAACCACTCCAGGAACTTCCAGATCACTGGCCTTCAGACATGCCCAGCCTATTGGCCCAGTGTCAACTGGTTTGTTCTTGGGCAGTATTAACACCCACAGATTGTTGTCCAAAGTCAGGTGCCAACCTCAAGAGAAACAGTCACTCTAAATATGATTCTTTATTTATTTATTTTTTTTTTTTTTGAGACGGAGTCTCGCTCTGTCGCCCAGGCTGGAGTGCAGTGGCGCGATCTCGGCTCACCGCAAGCTCCGCCTCCCAGGTTCACGCCATTCTCCTGCCTCAGCCTCCCGAGTTGCTGGGGCTACAGGCGCCCGCCACCTCGCCCGGCTAGTTTTTTGTATTTTTTAGTAGAGACGGGGTTTCACCGGATTAGCCAGGATGGTCTCGATCTCCTGACCTCATGATCCGCCCGTCTCGGCCTCCCAAAGTGCTGGGATTACAGGCTTGAGCCACCGCGCCCGGCTATTTTTTTTTTTTTTCAGACAGTTTCGCTTTTGTTGCCCAGGCTGGAGTGCAGTGGCACGATCTCAGCTCACTACAACCTCCGCCTCCCGGGTTCAAGCGATTCTCCTGCCTCAACCTCCCTAGTAACTGGGATTACAGGCGCCCACCACCACGCCCAGCTAATTTTTTGTACTTTTAGTAGAGACAGGGTTTCACTATGTTGGCCGGGCTGGTCTCAAACTCCTGACCTCAGGTGATCCACCCACTTCAGCCTCCCAAACTGCTGGGTTTACAGGCATGAGCCACCGTGCCTGGCTCCTAAATATGATTCTTTAACAACTACCTTTACTAGGCATCTACAACAGTCTGGCCGTTTGCTGTATGCTTACAAACAAACCAGCCCACAAATGAGGATTTGAGTTTAATTTTGAGGAAACTGAGGCTCAGAAAGAGTAGGCCATTTGAAGTTAGGCTATTTTTCTAAGGTCACATGCCAGCAAGTGGTAGGATCAGGATCAAGCCCAAAGTTTTTTGGCTATAAAGTTTCTATGGCATAGGTCCTCCCACAGTACTTTTATAAAGCAAAAAGCTGTAAGTAACTACAAACCATTCTTCCAAAGCACACTCTTCCTGAAGGACCTATCTACTGTCAGCTTCTTTAAGTTCCATACACATCTCCAGGCAGCTCTTGGTGCAGAAGAGTTCCCGAGGGGAACACTGTGATAATATAACAAGAAACCATCTTTTTCGCCACCCTGCCAGATAAACCTCTGAGTCTGTGGGTGTATTAGTTGAGACCCCAAAACTGGCAAGTACAGGTCCACTGGTGGCTCCCAGCTCTGACAAAACGGCTTACTAAGGAAAAAGGGGGAACTTGAACCTGTTTTCTTTCTTTTTTTTTTTTGAGACAGAATCTCGCTCTGTCGCTCAGGCTGGAGTGCAGTGGCATGATCTCAGCTCACTGCAAACTCCGCCTCCTGGGTTCAAGTGATTCTCCTGCCTCAGCCTCCAGAGTACCTGGCATTACAGGCGTGTACCACCACACCCAGGTAGTTTTTACATTTTTAGTAGAGACGGGGTTTTGCCATGTTGGCCAGGCAGGTCTCAAACTCCTGGGCTCAAATGATCCGCCTGCCTCGGCCTCCCAAAGTGCTAGAATTACAGGTGTGAGCCACCACGCCTGGCCTTGAACATATTTTCTGTGCTCAACTTGGAGCCCAAGAACTCTGCCTGTAAGAAGGGAGAACAGGAAGTCAGGAGGGAGCAAGCATCCACTTCCCAAGGGCAGCAGAGCCCAGAGGTGGGAGCCTGGTCACATGCACAGTTGCATTACTTTTCCACGCCCACTTCCGGCATGGGCCTGCCTCTCCACCTCCGGAGTCAGAACTTGGGTGGAAGGAAAAAAAAGACAACCAGAAACTCTCCTTCTAACAGCCTCCCTCTTGCCCTCAAGGCTGTGCCCAAAATGAATATCCCGCCTTGCTCTCCAATCCCACCTCTCGCAGATACACTTAGTTAAGAAAAGCACCTGTCAAATCTAAGACTTCCAGCCTTGCCCAACATAAAAAAGTGTAAACAGCATCTTCCCAGTCCCAGTGTAAGAGGAAAGCCTAGGCTGGGAGCAGTGGCTCACGCCTGTAATCCCAGTACTTTGGGAGACCGAGGCAGGTGAATTTCCTTAGCTTAGGAGTTCGAGACCAGCCTGGGCAACATGATGAAACCCCATCTCTACTAAAATACAAAAAATTAGCTAAGCATGGCAGTGTGCCGCCTGTAATACCAGCTACTCGGGAGGCTGAGACAGGAGAATCTCTTGAACCTGGGAGGCAGAGGTTTTAGCGGGCCAAGATCGCACCACTGCACTCCAGCCTGGACGACAGAGCGAGACTCCACCTCAAAAAAAAAAAAAGAAGAGGAAAGCCTAAGCAGAGGGAAATCCATGCACCAAGAGTCTACTCCATCCTGGCTAACATGGTGAAACCCCGTCTCTACTAAAAATACAAAAAACTAGCCGGGCGTGGTGGCGGGCGCCTGTAGTCCCAGCTACTCGGAGGCTGAGGCAGGAGAATGGCGTAAACCCGGGAGGCGGAGCTTGCAGTGAGCCGAGATCGGGCCACTGCACTCCAGCCTGGGTGACACAGCGAGACTCCGTCTCAAAAAAAAAAAAAAAAAAAAAAAGAGTCTACCAATACACAACAAAGCAGTCATCTACTGGAAATCTCATTATTCCTAAATCACCACCAACACCCAGGCAGCCCCAGCTTATCTGAATGTTTTTAAGATTTCAACAAGGGAAGAGCTTTCAGAGCGGTTTATCACTTTGTGTAATATGCATTGCCATGAAGAAATGCCCCAGGATTCCAAAAACACACCACCACTGACTTCAAGAAAGGCAAACTCAGCCAGGCATGGTGGCTCCCGCCTGTAATCCCAGCACTTTGGGAGGCCAAGGCGGGAGGATTGCTGGAGCTCAGGAGTTCCAGACCACCCTGGGCAACATGGTGAAACACCCATCTCTACTAAAATACAAAAAATTAGCCAGCCGTGGTGGCAGTTGCCTGTAACCCCAGCTACTAGGGAGGCTGAAGTAGGAGAATCACTTGAACCCAGGAGGTGGAGGTTGCAGTGAGCCGAGATCGAGCCACTGCATTCCAGCCTGGGCGACAGAGGAAGACTCTGTCTAAAAAAAAAAAAAAAAGAAAGAAAGAAAGAAAGACAAACCTGAAAATACCCCCTACCATGACCATTCTAGTTTCTCTCGTTTCTCCAAGATTACAATCACAGTGGTCATGAATCAACTATCGCCAACAATCAAGTAGGAAAATGCCATAATTTCTGTCTCCTTTTAGAGACAGGAAACAGGAGCCCAGTGAGGAAATTAAAGACGTAGTGAGGTTTCACTTCTACACCTCCAAGAAACTCCACCTGAAGCTCCCAATGAGGGTAGCTGCAGCACTTAGGGATATTCTCATGAAACCTCACAATATTCTTTCATTCATTTGCTTGTTTATTTGTCTGCAACTAAGATGTATGCTCCTGGAAGGCCAACTGTGTCAGTCCTGCTTACTGCCAGACCCCCCTCACCAAGCATGAAAACGTTTTATCTTAGGCATGAAAATGTTGCTCCTGAATTATTTGTTGGCATAGGAAGTTATATGGGCCAAAAGATTCAACACTTTCTAATTTTTAATGTAATGTAAATTGCACTAGAAAACAAACACACACCATACCTTATGGCCACACAAGTAAAGCTCTTATTTGAGTGTTCACTTGTCCCTTATAAGTCAAAAAAAAAATTTTTTTTTTTTTTGACACAGAATCTTACTCTGTCACTCAGGCTGGAGTGCAGTGGCCTGATCTCAGCTCACTGCAACCTCTGTCTCTCAGGTTCAAGCCATTCTTGTGCCTCAGCCTCCCGAGTAGCTGGGATTACAGGCCTGCGCCACCACGCCCAGCTAATTTTTGGATTTTTAGTAGACAGGCTTTCGCCATTTTGGCCAGGCTGGTCTCAAACTCCTGACCTCAAGTGATCCCCTGCCTCAGCCTCCCAAAGTGCTAGGGTTACAGGTGTGAGCCACTGCGCCTGGCCCCTTATAAGCCAATTTAAAAGAATAAACTTGGCCAGGCGCAGTGGCTCACGCCTATAACCCCAGCACTTTGGGAGGCTGAGGCAGGTGGATCACCTGAGGTCAGGAGTTCAAGACCAGCCTGGCCAACATGGTGAAACCCTGTCTCTACTAAAAACACAAAAATTAGCTGAGCACAGTGGTGCACGCTTGTAATCCCAGCTACTGGGGAGGCTGAGGCAGGAGAATGGCTTAAACCCAGGAGGTAGAGGTTGCAGTGAGCCAAGATCGTGCCACTGCACTCCAGCCTGGATGACAGAGCAAGATTCTGTCTCAATAAAAATAAAAAAATAAATAAAATAAAAAAAACTTAGCCAGGAGCAGTGGCTCATGCCTGTAATCCCAGCACTTTGGGAGGCTGAGGCAGGTGGATCACGAGGTCAGGAGTTCGAGACCAGCCTGGCCAAGATGGTGAAACCCCGTCTCTACTAAAAATACAAAAATTAGCCAGGCATGGTGGTGGGTGCCTGTAATGCCAGCTACTTGGGTGGCTGAGACAGAGAACTGCTTGAAGCCAGGAGGCAGAGATTGCAGTGAGCCAAGATCGCACCACTGCACTCAAGCCTGTGTGACAGAGTGAGACTCCGTCTGAAAAAAAAAAACACAATAAACTTGGGCTGGGCACTGTGGCTCACACCTATAATCCCAACACTTTGGGAGGCCAAAGTGAGAGAATCACTCAAACTCAGGAGTTCAAGACCAGCCTGGGAAACATAGCAAGACCCGGTCTCTACAAAAAATACAAAATTAGCCGGGCATGGTGGTGCGTGCCTGTGGTCCCAGCTACTCAAGAGGCTGAGGTGGGAGGATCACTTGAGCCCGGAAGTCAAGGCTACAGTGAGCTGTGATTGCACCACTGCACTCCAGCCTGGGTGACAGAGCACAAGACTCTGTCTCAAAAAAAAAAAAAAGAAAAAGAAAGAAAAGGAAAAACTCTTATTCAAAAGACACAACAGCATAAACAAAGGCAGTCAAGTTGCAGAGAGGATGAAGTCAAACTTAATACTAGAAATCAAAAATAACACCATCCATTCATTTGGATGGAATCACTTGACACGGTAGTTATTTCCCAATTCCAAAAGAGGTCAGTTTCTTTCTTATCATCAAGATCCCACAGGGATTTAATGCCCCCAGTGCTGTCTCCAACAGGAAGGAAACCCTGACTTCCCTAGCTATTTCAGTTCCATAAATCAACAGTTTTTACCGTCCAGAGTTAGAAGCTGGGCAGTGTTTGGACCCACATGCCTTTTAGACCTGCCCACCAACAGACGACCACATTACATTACATCTAATAAATGTACCTAGATCAATATCATTTCTAACTATCCAAGGTTTTTTATTGCTGTAAGGATCCTTCAAGTAAAAAAAATAAGTTTAAAAAACTTCCTGTTAGATAGAGACGTGGTGGTGGCGCCACCATCCACCAGAGTGAAGTCTGTGGCACATAAGAGACATAGCATAATTTTGAAGGGGAGAGTGATCCCTTTGAAGTTGTTTACCTTAGTTCTTATATTTTAAATATTATAAATTTTGCTCCTTTCCCATGTAATGGAATAACTGTCCTTAAAAGAATTGAAAGAAATTTAAGATTGATGGATATTTATTTGCTTCAATACCAAAGTCAGTGTATGTCTGTACATGTGTGTATGAAAGAGAGAAAGAAAGAAGGAGAGAAGGAGGAAGAGAGAGAGTTTATTTCCAGGAAGAAAACAAACAAACAAAAAAAACCCAAAACCCTTTCTTCAAACGTAGGAGCAGCCCACCAGGGGCCTAGCTCAGATTTTCACCCATTATTTCCTCCTGGGTTTTAGCCGTCAGGGGCAGAATGCCATCTGTTCCCATACTAGTAAGTGAAGAAGGCTGGGCCTAATTTACCAGCCATGATTCTACGGCTTTCACTAATTGTTAAGAAAAAATCCTCTAAAAAAAAAATTTTTTTTTAATGTCCTGTCCACTCCCCTCTATTCCACTGCCCCCCGACCCCTGCCCCAGCCTCTAAGCTGAGTTAGCATCTCCACAGCCCTCTGGGCCTTGGGAGCTTGAGGTGAATTCTGATCTCCTTGTGGGCACTAAGCCACACACTGGCCCTCTCAAAGTACTATTATTGTGTGGCGTCAAATGCCTTTGTACATCACTTTCCCAGTCTTTTGTCCCCAAATCTGATCTATTACAATGAAAGAACGGCTCTTCTTTCAAGGTTCTAAAGTGTAAGAACAGATCACTCACCAGGTAACTGCTGGACTCACTCACTCAAGCAGTCTCATCATATGCATATGATCCCTTAGGCATACATAGTTCATCTATTTTTTTCTTCCCACAATTCTTCAAGTTCATTATAATCTTCTATCTTGCCTGTGGTCTAATTAGAGTAATACATCTCCCTACTTGCCCTTAATTCACAAATTACCCCATTTTACAGGGGGAGACGCCAAGGCCAAGAGAAACACAAACGCCCTGCCACACAGCAAATCCATCTCACATCTGGTATCAGAACACAGAAAACTCTTGCTAAGAGACTCAGTGGGGGAGTGGGTTTTCCAAGAGACATACCAAGTTTCTTTCTCTTCGGGCATTTTTAGCCTTGGCAGAATATCAAGCGCTTTCTGGTCTGGGAGTCCAGGCCAGGACCCTAATCTCATGAGCACAACAAGCAGCCTTTACTGCACACCAACCATGTGCCGGGAGCTGTGCTGTCCACCTCCAGTTTATTACCTCAGATTCATTCATTCATCCATCTAGGAAGCACCTCCCATCATCAGTAAGCACCTTGACACACATTCACAGCAATGTGTTCCCTCAAATATTTAATAACATGCCAATTTTGTGCCATCACTTGTCCAAGGTCACATAACTAAGAAGGGCAGCACCAGAATCTGAACTGGGTCCTTCTGACTTCAAAGTTGTCCATTTCCTTTTTAACATCCCATCTGCTGGTCCTATAGGTTTTATTAAAAATAATAGGTCAGTCGCAGTGGCTCACGCCTATAATCCCAACACCTTGGGAGGCTGAGGCGGGTGGATCACTTGAGCTCAGGAGTTCGAGACCAGCCTGGGCAACATGGTGAGACCCCCGTCTCTACCAAAAATACAAAAATACAGCCGGGCGTGGTGGCATGCGCCTGTGGTCCCAGCTACTTCAGAGGCTGAGGTAGGAGGATCACGTGAGCCAGTGGGGCAGAGGTTGCAGTAAGCCGAGATCGCGCCACTGCACTCCAACCTGAGTAACAAAATGAGACCCTGTCTCAAAAACATAAAATAAAATAGTAAATACGTGCAGGCACTTCCCTACCCTCAGGCACTTCTCTACCCTCATCTCAGTCCCAAGCTCCCCACCATCTTTCCCTTCCCCTGAGGGCAGTGCCTACAGCTGACCAGGAAGAGGCAGGAGAAGAGCAACCAAGTCTGCAGCAGCCTCCTGCCTGGACTTGACTTAGCCCAGCAGCAGAGGGCCCAGGAAAGTCTCCAAGCACTTCTCCCCAGAAGAAAATAGCTCGAGTTGAAACTTGTGTCCACATGGTCCACCGACAGATTTAGAACTCAAATTATAGCCTCGGCAGGAGTCTTCACAAAGGACTCAAATTAAGCAAGACCCAGATGGAAACGAACAGGAGAGAGACTGCCCTCAGTCAAACTGTAAAGTGAACTGCAGTTCCAGTGGAGTCAGAGGGAAGAACTTGTTGAAATGCTAAAGCAAACACTAGTGCAGCCCATACTTCAGAACTCCACTTCAGTCAAACGCTCCCCACGTTTTTAGCTTGAGACTTGTGCGTGGACACGAAGTGGTTACAAGTTACTCAGGTTTCAAACCGAGTTCATTCCTGTCCTTTGGACCATCTCTCAATGCCAGCATTCATCTACTTGGGCTCCACAGAGCTCTGCGTTTGGCAAAGCAGATAAAATTAGCTACTGAACTTGGAATCCAGGGTGGGCCATTAAAAAAAGTACATGAGATGTGTAAATGCCACGTAAAAAGTTCCTTTTGGGCCAGGCCAAAATCACCTAAAACTTACAGAAATCCTGTCCCTTGCCTCCCTTCCCCTGTTTCTGGATCTAAGGTGACCCATTTCCTGCTTCTTGCTCTGTCTTTCAAACCAAAGTGGCCTATGAACTAGGGATCCTATTTGATCGAGGGTTGAATCAGGGGATCTCGGGAGAGAAAATGCAACAGGAAGAGATAAAGGAGAGTTTTCTTCTCCTTTCTATTTTGATTTTTTTCAGCGGGGGGAGGGAAAGTTAAGTTATAGTATGCAGAGGGAGGACTGAGGGATGGGACAGGAAGTGGGTCACTCCCACAGCTTGACAGTGTGATAATGGGGATACAATGTTTCTCCCTTGTCCCATTTGTCGTCACAAAGGCGTGACAACACTGTGATGGCCCCACGACTGGAAAATTGAGTAACTAAGGTGGTCATCTAGTAGCAGCTCCTGCTCCCCCAAATCTAGCAGATCTTAGAGGCACATGAGGAAATCATGCTTTTTGCCTCTCTGTCCCCGACTTTCCCCTCCAGCCACAAAATCCTCCAGGCCCCTGGAAACCAAAATAAAAGTCCAGAGAATACCCCTAGAGTGGCAACAAAGACTGAAGAAGGGGTACATTTCCGCTCTCTTCCTCCACAGTTGGGGGAAGTGGGTGCCACAGACAGAAAGAGGAGAAGCTTCATATGAGTGCTCCAAGGATAAATAAAGAGTTTCTCCCTTAGAAAATCAGGAGGAGCCGGGCGCGGTGGCTCAAGCCTGTAATCCCAGCACTTTGGGAGGCCGAGACGGGCGGATCACGAGGTCAGGAGATCGAGACTATCCTGGCTAACACGGTGAAACCCCATCTCTACTAAAAAATACAAAAAACTAGCCGGGCGAAGTGGCGGGCACCTGTGGTCCCAGCTACTCGGGAGGCTGAGGCAGGAGAATGGCGTGAACCCGGGAGGCGGAGCTTGCAGTGAGCTGAGATCCGGCCACTGCACTCCAGCCTGGGCGACAGAGCCAGACTCAGTCTCAAAAAAAAAAAAAAAAAAAAAAAAAGAAAATTAGGAGGAAAGCCTCTAGTAAGAGGGAATACTCTCAGGCAAGTGGGAGGGAACCCCATGGAATTCAGACAGACCCCTCAGAGAAGTGAAGAGATCCAGTGTCTCCCATCAGGAGAAGGGATATCTTGAAAAAGGGGAGACACACTTCAGAGATGTGAGGAGTCTACAGGAGTGGGATATTTCAAGTTAAGGGGAGATACTGGGGACCCCTCAGAAAATTGCAGTATACATAGAGTATAGAAGAAATAGAAAAGTAGGATACTGGTAAAGTAGGGGTATACCTCAGATAACTAATGATCCGGTCAGATGGGCATTTCAAAGAAGTGGGGGACCCCCTCAGGAAAGTGAAGGCACTCATCAAAAAGTAGGGGGGCCAGGCGCGGTGGCTCACACCTGTAACCCCAACACTTTGGGAGGCCAAGGTGGGTGGATCGATCACCTGAGGTCAGGAGTTCGAGACCAGCCTGGCCAACATGATGAAATCCCCTCCCCACAAAAATACAAAAATTAGCCGGGCGTGGTGGTGGGTACCTATCGTCCCAGCTACTAGGGAGGCTGAGGCAGGAGAGTCGCTTGAACCCAGGAGGCAGAGGTTGCAGTAAGCCCAGGTCGTACCACTGCACTGCAGCCTAGGCGACAGAGTGAGATTTTCTGTCTCAAAAAAAATAAAATAAAGGGGGACAAGTCAGAAAAGCAGGACCACAGCTCAGAGAAGCAGGGGTGGGGAGCTTCCTACAGAGAGGTAGGGCTTCCTCCAAGAAGCTGGAATGTCTTCTTAAAAGAGGGGTCCCCCAGGGAAGAAGGGATTCCCCAGGAATCCACAAAAGGTGGGGGATCCCTCAGAGAAAGTATAGCCTAATAGAAGCAGGGGTCTCCTTAGAGGAGTGAGGATAGGGTCTTAGAGAGGCCAGGGCCCCTCAGAGAAAGGGGGGGACCCTCAGAGAGGCAGAGGGTCGCTCAGATGGGGATTCCCCTCAAAGAGGCAGGGGTCCCTCAGAGAAAGGGACTCCCCTCAGAGGCAGGGGTCCTCAGATAGGAGGGGGCCCCTCAAAGGGGTGGGTTCCTGAGAAAAGTAGAGGGACCCTCAGAGAAGAAGGGAGTCCCCTCAGATAAGCGGGAATCCTCAAAGAGTTGGGGATCCCCAAAGAAGGGAGTTAGTTCCTCTCAAAGGCAGGATTCCTTAGAGAGGTGGGGGTTCCCTCCGGCAGGGGTCCTCAGAGAGGCGGGGGGGGCCCCTGATAAGGGGGAATCCCTTAGAGAAGCAGGGTCGCCTAGAGAGACAGGGCTCCCCTCGGAGAGACGGGGGTTCCCTAGAGATGAGGTCCCCTAGAGAGGCGGTGATCCTCTAGAGAGGCGGGGGTCCCCTAGAGACACGGGGTCCCCTAGAGAGGCGGGGATCCTCTAGAGAGGCGGGGAGCCTCTAGAGAGGCAAGGAGCCTCTAGAGAGGCAGGATTCCCCTAGAGAAGCGGGGTCCCCTGCCTGAAGAGATGGGGGTCCCCAAGAGAGGCGAGGGTCCCCTAAAGAGACGGGGTCTCCTAGAGAGGCGGGGGGCCCCAGAGCAGGAGGCTCCCCTGAGAGGGAGGTCCTGTGGAGAAGGGAGTCCGCTCGGCGAAGGTAGTGCGGGAGAAGCGGAAGCCCCAGAGAGCCCGGGGCACCGGAAGCCGGGGACCAGCCAGCGGCGCCTGCCCCTTACTCACCGAAGTTGCTCGGCGCCCTCGCCGACGGCGGCCGGGACACGGGACGGCCTCGGGCGGCGCAGTCCGGTCAGGTCCTGTGGCGTCCCGCGGAGGCGACTCCCTCAGGTGGCGCCCGCGGCGGCTGCGGCGGCGGCGGCAGCGGCGACAGGACAGACGACCGACCGACCGACTGCGCGGGCGGCGCGGGGCGCGCTCGGGCGGCGGGGGTGCGCGTGCGCGCGCCGGGGCGCTGACCCCGGGCGGGAGGAGCCGCCGCGCCGCGCTCAGAGCCGCCGCTCGGTCTCGCGGCTCAGACTCACACTGAAATTGCCCGCTTCACAGCCCGGCTTCCCCGGTTGCTAGGCAGATTTCGCCTCGCATACTTCCGGGTTGAGGCGCGTCTCTCCGAGTGAAGGCGCCACAAGCCAATGAGGTCCAGACAGGACTCTCAGGACCCGCACCCCATAGAAGGTGTGGCCAGCCTCATGACAGACAGCGCATGACGACCAATGAGCGCGCGGGCCGGCTGGTTCTCGGGATCGCGCCGCCGGCCGGGGCGGGTCCGAAGAGGCGGGACGGAATGACTGACAGGCATCCTGCCAATGGTAGATGGGAGCGGGCCGCAGAGCCACTGAAGGCCATGCAAGGGCGGGACTTAAACTTCGGGGCGGGAACCCCGCGAGGGGCGGGGCCTAGGGGGACGCGTTAATTCGTGGCCGGCTCGCTGGGACCCCGGAGGGCGGATCGCCTGGGCCACCCGGCGGCCGGCAACTGGCTGGGCAGGGGGTTCCCCGCAGTGCTCTGCAGGGGCGCCCCACCCATAATGCACCGGAGGCGGCCTGGGCCTGGCGGGCGTGGGGCGGCTACGCAGGGCTGCGGGCGGCGCCTCTGAGGAGCCCGGGCGCGTCGTGGCCTGGCAATGTTTCTAAGGGGCTCCGGTGGCCCCGCGCTCTTTCTGCCTCGTCTTGTGCTTCGACCCTCTCTATTCTGGAGAATCTTGGAGATTCTGAGAAGACTCTGCTTCGGGATTCTTTTCCCTGGCCCCCGTTCTGAGGAGGATCTTCGGGAATCTGCCCCGACCCCTCTTCTGAGAGAGTTTGGGGGGTTCCTTGCCCTGCCCGCTTTTCTGAGGACAATTGCCGGGATCACGATTATGTTGTAGATTCGGGCCCCTAGCTCTGTTCCCTAAGAAAACATGGGAGTTCGGGATCCCTTAGGAGCATTTGGGGAATCCAGGGTCCACCGCCTTTTCCGAGGAGTATTTAGGGCACATCCACTCCTTTTCTAAGTACTCTTGGGGGCCGCTCTCCCTGTTCCTCCTTTATCTGAGGAAAGTGGGGACTGGGCGCCCCCCTCCACCTTCGTTTCTGAAGATAACTTGGGGATTTTCTGCCTCCCCTGTCCTCTCACTCCACGAGGAATTTGAGACTTCAAGCACCCCGCCTCTCTCCAGAGAAGGATTGCAGCAGATGGGCGCCCCTCACCCCTTTACTAAGGAAATAAGGCCGGGCCCGGTGGCTCACGCCTGGAATCCCAGCACTTTGGAAGGTCAAGGCTGGAGGATCGATTGAGCCCAGGAGTTTCAGACCAGCCTGGGCAACGTGGCAAAACCCCGTCTCTACAAAAATTAAAATCCAAATTAAAAAATTAGCAGGGGTGGTGGCGCACACCTGTAGTCCCAGCTACTCCGGAGGCTGAGGTGGGAGGATCGCTTGAGCCAGGAGGTCGAGGCTGGGCGACAGAGCGAGACCCTGTCTCAAAAAAAAGAAAAAGGAAAGAAAGTTACCGGGCACGGTGGCTGACGCTTGTATCTCAGCACTTTGAGAAGCCAAGGTGGGCAGATCACCTGAGGTCATGAGTTCGAGACCAGCCTGGCTAAGATGGTGAAACCCTGTCTCTACTAAAAATACAAAAATTAGCCGAGCGTGGTAGTGGGCGCCTGTAGTCACAGCTATTCGGGAGGCTGAGGTAGGAGAATCCCTTGAACCTGGGAGACAGAGATTGCAGTGAGCCAAGATCCGCCACTGCACTCCAGCGTGGATGACAGTGAGACTCCGTCTCAAAAAGAAAGAAAGAAAGAAAAAGAAAAGAAATGCCAGGGAGCTGTGCTCCATGTGCTTTTCTAAGCAGAATCTGAGTGTGGAAAGAAAGGTTCCCCTTTTCCCGAAACTTCGACTTTCTGACGCCTCCGCCCTAGGACATTGCAGGGAGTCAGACCTTTTTAGAAAAGCAACCCAGGCTGGGCACGGTGGCTCACGCCTGTAATCCCAGCACTTTGGGAGGCTGAGTCAGGCGGATCACGAGGCCAAGAGATCGAGACCATCCTGGCTAACACAGTGAAACCCCATATCTACTAAAACTACAAAAAATTAGCCAGGTGTGGTGGCGGGCGCCGGTAGTCCCAGCTCCTGGGGAGGCTGAGATAGGAGAATGGCCTGAACTCGGGAGGCGGAGCTTGCAGTGAGCCGAGATCGCGCCACTGCACTCCAGCCTGGGTGACAGAGCCAGACTCCCTTTCAAAAACAAAAAGAAAGAAAAGCAACCCATTTTGCCCCCTTTTCCGTTTTTGTTTTTTGTTTTTGTTTTTTTGGTTTTTTTTCTTTGACACAGAGTCTCACTCTGTTGTGCAGTGGCACTATCTTGCAGTCTCCACCTCCCGGGTTCAAGCCATTCTCCTGCCTCAGCCTCCGGAGTAGCTGGGATTACAGGCGCCCGCCACCACACCCAGCTAATTTTTGCATTTTTAGTAGAGATGGGGTTTCACCATGTTGGCCATGCTGGTCTCAAACTCCTGACCTCAAGTGATCCACCCGCCTTGGCCTCTCAAAGTGCTGAGATTACAGGTGTGAGCCACCGCACCCAGCCTCCCGTCTTTTTGAGGAGAATTTTTTCCATGCAGTTCTCCACTCTTTCCCAAGGAACAGATTTGTGGCCCTTCCCAAATCTGGCCCGTTTGCCTCTTCAGCCCTGCAGTTTCCTTCTCTGCTAGGTAAGATTCTTCTAATAAGCGTTCCTGCTTCACAATCACCCCCAGATAAAATCAGTCAACCCAAACTCTTTTTTTTTTTTTTTTTTTTTTTTTTTTTTTTTTTGAGACGGAGTCTCGCTCTCTCGCCCAGGCTGGAGTGCAGTGGCCGGATCTCAGCTCACTGCAAGCTCCTCCTCCCGGGTTCACGCCATTCTCCGGCCTCAGCCTCCCGAGTAGCTGGGACTACAGGCGCCCGCCACCTCGCCCGGCTAGTTTTTTGTATTTCTTAATAGAGACGGGGTTTCACCGTGTTAGCCAGGATGGTCTCGATCTCCTGACCTCGTGATCCGCCCGTCTCGGCCTCCCAAAGTGCTGGGATTACAGGCTTGAGCCACCGCGCCCGGCCCCCAAACTCTTGAAGAATCACCTCAGCCTGGGAAGTCAAGGCTGCAGTGAGCCATGATGGCACCACTGCACTCCAGCCTAGGTGACAAAGAGACCCTGTCTTTAAAAAAAAAAAAAGTCACCTTAAACTCTGAGAAGCAAGAGTGTCGTATTTTTTTCCTTTTTGTTTGTTTGTTTTTTGAGACAGGATTTTGCCCAGGCTGCAGTATAGTGGCAAGATCATGATGGAACCTCCATTCCTTGGGCTTAGGTGATCCTCCTGACTCAGCCCTTGAGTACCTGGTACCACGAGTGCATGCCACAAGACCGAAGTTTTGTTTTGTTTTGTTTTGTTTTTGTGAGATGGAGTCTTGCTGTGTCCTCCAGACTGGAGTGCAATGGGGTGATCTTGGCTCACTGCAACCTCCGCCTCCCAGGTTCAAGTGATTCTCCTGCCTCAGCCTCCTGAGTAGCTGGGATTACAGGCACGCGCCACCACGTCTGGGTAATTTTTGTATTTTCAGTAGAGATGGGTTTCCGCCATGTTGGCCAGGCTGGTCTCAAACTCCTGACCTCGTGATCTGCCCGCCTCAGCCTCCTAAAGTGCTGGAATTACAGGTGTGAGCCACGGCACCTGGCAACCTAAGTTTTTGCATTTTTAAAACATTTTAAAACAGAAGGTCTCCTTCTGTTGCCCGGGCTGGTCTCAAACTCCTGACCTCAAGCAATTCTCCTGCCTTGTCCTCCCAATGTGGCAGAATTACCTTCCAATGTGCTAGAATTACAGATGTGAGTCACCGTGCCCAGCCCCAACAGTGTTTGCACCTCTGCTGAAGCATGAAGCATGTACTGTGGCCTACCAGGGGTCAGGGCCTTCACTTCTGTCTTCCCCCACTTGATTCTGAACTTCTTGCCTCATTTCCCCTCCAAAGAACCCAGCTTTGTCCTTAGTAGGCAATCCCATTGAATGAAAGGATTGAAGAAGGCTGTAATGAATGAGAAAGACCTGCAGCACTGATGATTCAATATGGCAAACTTTTTTTTTAAGAGACAGGGTCTTGGCCGGGCGCGGTGGCTCACGCCTGTAATCCCTGCACTTTGGGAGGCCGAGGTGGGCGGATCACGAGGTCAGGAGATCGAGACCATCCTGGCTAACACGGTGAAACCCCGTCTCTACTAAAATACAAAAAATTAGCCGGGCGCGGTGGCGGGCGCCTGTAGTCCCAGCTACTCGGGAGGCTGAGGCAGGAGAATGGCGCGAACCTGGGAGACGGAGCTTGCAGTGAGCCGAGATGGTGCCACTGCACTCCAGCCTGGGCGACAGAGTGAAGACTCCGCCTCAAAAAAAAAAAAAAAAAAAAAAAAAAAGAGACAGGGTCTTGCTGTGTTGCCCAGGTTGGACTCAAACTCCTGAGCTCAAGCAATCCTCCTGCCTCAGCCTCCCAAGTAGCTGGTACTGTGGTCGAAGGCTACTGTGACTGGCATGTCAAACTTTTATTGACCTTATTTTGTACACATAAGTGTCCAAGGTGCAAAGATGTCTGAATTATACGCTGGAACTTGTGAGTAAAAATAAATGCAATAAGCCGGGCACGGTGGCTCAAGCCTGTAATCCCAGCACTTTGGGAGGCTGAGACGGGCGGATCACAAGGTCAGGAGATCGAGACCATCCTGGCTAACACGGTGAAACCCCGTCTCTACTAAAAAATACAAAAAACTAGCCGGGCGAGGTGGCGGGCGCCTGTAGTCCCAGCTACTCGGGAGGCTGAGGCAGGAGAATGGCGTAAACCCGGGGGGCGGAGCTTGCAGTGAGCTGAGATCCGGCCACTGCACTCCAGCCTGGGCGACAGAGCCAGACTCAGTCTCAAAAAAAAAAATAAATAAATAAATGCAATAAAGGGAAATAGGCTTGTTATACCAAGCAGAATGTTATACCGAAGAGGTACCAAGAAACTGTTGTAGGAATGCAGAGGAGGAAGTGATTAAATGAGATAATGGATGTGAAAGTGCTTTGTAAACCATGAAACAGTATACCCAGTAGAAAAGATGATTATTATTGTTACAAGTGCGCTGATGTTCCTGGAAGAAAAGTAAAGAATAAATTCAGTCACAATGATGGGAGGTTGGCAGGGAGCCCTGTGGGGCCTGACTCCCTGAGCAAGCTCAACCTGTCCCCAAGTGGCAAGGCTGATAGAGTCCTTGGCTAGGGAAAGAAGCCATTGTAAACATGAAGACAAGCTGTTCCCAGAACACCTCCTGTGCACCTCTGTCATAGTACTTACCACATCCTGCAAGTATCTGAGGCAGTCCAGGTGGACAATAAACACTTGGACTTTGATGGTTGGCCCAGCTGGGGTCGAACCCATACCTGCCATTCCCTACAGAGGCCAGTTACTTTCTTCACCACATAAGAAATCAGGGCTAGGCCGGGCCCAGTGGCTCACGCCTGTAATCCCAGCACTTTGGGAGGCTGAGGCGGGCGGATCATGAGGTCAGGAGATCGAGACCATCCTGGCTAACATGGTGAAACCCCGTCTACCAAAAACACAAAAAATTAGCTGGGCATTGTGGCAGGTGCCTGTAGTCCCAGCTACTCGGCAGAATGGAGTGAACCCGGGAGGCGGAGGTTGCAGTGAGTCGAGATCGCACCGCTGCACTCCAGTCTGGGCGACAGAGCGAGACTCCATCTCAAAAAAAAAAAAACAACAACAAAACAAAACAGAAATCAGGGCTCATACCTGCAGTTGTACCACTTTGGGAGGCCAGGGTGGAAGAATTGAGCACAGGAATTTGAGACTCACCTGGGCAACATATCAAGACCCCTTCTCTACAAAAAAAAAAAAAATTAGCCGCCAGGCACGGTGGTTCACACCTGTAATCCTGACACTTTGGAGGCAGAGGTGGGTGGATCACCTGAGGTCAGATCGAGACCAGCCTGACCAACAAGGTGAAACCCCCGTCTCTACTAAAAATACAAAAATTAGCCAGGGATGGCTATAATCCCAGCTACTCGGGAGGAGGCAGGCAGTATCACCTAAGGTTGGGAATTCGAGATCAGGCTGACTAACATGGAGAAACCCCATCTCTGCTAAAAATACAAAATTAGCTGAGTGTGGTGGCATATGCCTGTAATCCCAGCTACTCGGGAGGTTGAGAATCCCAACTACCCTGGAGGTTTTAGTGAGCCGAGATCGTGCCATTGCACTCCAGCATGGGCAACAAGAGTGAAACTCCATCTCAAAAAAAAAAAAAAAAAGATCCAGCCATAAAATACAAGTGGGATGGCCGGCCGTGGTGTTTCACGTCTGTAGTCCCAGCACTTTGGGAAGCTGAGGCGGGCGGATCACGAGGTCAGTAAATCGAGACCATCCTGGTTAACACGGTGAAACCCCGTCTCTACTAAAAATACAAAAAATTTAGCCAGGAGTCCTGGCACGTGCCTGTAGTCCCAGCTACTCGGGAGGCTGAGGCAGGAGAATGGCTTGAACCTGGGAGGCGGAGCTTGCAGTGAGCCGAGACCACGCCCCTGCACTCCAGCCTGGGTGACAGAGAGAGACTCCGTCTCAAAAAAAAAAAAAAAAAAAAAAGCCGGGCGCGGTGGCTCACGCCTGTAATCCTAGCACTTTGGGAGGCCGAGGCGGGCGGATCACGAGGTCAGGAGATGAAGACCACAGTGAAACCCCGTCTCTACTAAAAATACAAAAAATTAGCCGGGCGTAGTGGCGGGCGTCTGTAGCCCCAGCTACTTGAGAGGCTGAGCCAGCAGAATGGCGCAAACCCGGGAGGTGGAGCTTGCAGTGAGCCGAGATCCGGCCACTACACTCCAGCCTGGGCGACAGAGCGAGATTCCATCTCAAAAAAACAAACAAGTGGGATGTGGATGAGTTACAGTTGCCCTCTGTGTTGCTCAGTTTCTCATGTATAAAATGAAAAGGCTGGACAATGAGCTGCTCTTTGATCCCGGTTCAATTCAACAGCTATAAAGAAGTCATGTGCAGAGCACTGAGGGATTACTTAAATGAATAAGGTTAAATTCCTGCTCTCAGAAAGAATCCCAGAGACTGGAATGAAACTGAAATGTTCTGTGTTTTACAGTGTACCAGGCACTGTGGACATTTTGAGCTCACAATTCTCAGTGCAATCCTTAGAGACCGATGTTCTGATTTTTTCGTTTGTTTTGCTTTGTTTTTTGGTTTTTTGGGAAACAGAGTCTCACTCTGTTGCCCAGGCTGGAATGCAGTGTCATGTCTCAGCTCACTGCATTCTCTGTCTCCCAGGTTCAGGCGATTCTCGTGCCTCAGCCTCTCAAGCAGCTGATACTACAGGCACATGCCACCACACCCGGCTAATTTTTTTTTTTTTTTTTTTTTTGAGACGGAGTCTTGCTCTGTCGCCCAGGCTGGAGTGCAATGCACTGCAAGCTCCGCCTCCCGGGTTCAAGTGATTCTTCTGCCTCAGCCTCCTGAGTAGCTGGGACTACAGGCGCCCGCCACCTCACCCGGCAAATTTTTTTTGTATTTTTTAGTAGAGATGGGGTTTTACCATGTTAGCCAGGATGGTCTCAATCTCCTGACCTCGTGATCCGCCTGCCTCGGTCTCCCAAAGTGCTGGGATTATAGGCGTGAGCCACCATCCCCGGCCTTTTTTGTTTTTTTGAGATGCAGTCTTCACTTTATCACCCAGGCTGGAGTGCAATGGTGCGATCTCGGCTCACTGCAGCCTCTGCCTCCCAGGTTAAAGCGATTCTTGTGCCTCAGCCTCCCTAGTAGCTGGGATTACAGGCATGAGCCACCACACCCGGCTAATTTTTGTATTTTTAGTAGAGACGGGGTTTCACAATGTTGGCCAAGCTAGTCTTGAACTCGTGACCTTGTGATCCGCCTGCCTTGGCCTCCCAAAGTGCTGGAATTACAGACATGGGCCACCATGCCCATATCAACATATTAAGTTTTAGGTTCTTTTTTTTTTTTTTTTGAGACGGAGTCTCGCTCTGCCACCCAGGCTGGAGTGCAGTGGCCGGATCTCAGCTCACTGCAAGCTCCGCCTCCCGGGTTCACGCCATTCTCCTGCTTCAGTCTCCCGAGTAGTTGGGACTACAGGCGCCCGCCACCGCGCCTGGCTAGTTTTTTGTATTTTTTAGTAGAGACGGGGTTTCACCGTGTTAGCCAGGATGGTCTCGATCTCCTGACCTCGTGATCCGCCCGTCTCGGCCTCCCAAAGTGCTGGGATTACAGGCTTGAGCCACCGCGCCCGGCCAAGTTTTAGGTTCTTAATATGGTTCCGCTTTGCACAAGGACTCAACAGGGCATAGGCCTCTTCCCCCTTCATGTCACCATTCCTGCACATGGGCCCAATTTTAGATTCAGACAATGCAAGTTTAGGATTCGGCTGTAAGTGGCTGGGCACGGTGGCTCATGCCTGTAATCCCAGCACTTTGAGAGGCCGAGGTGGATGGATCACCTGAGGTCAGGAGTTCAAGACCAGCCTGGACAACATGATGAAACCCCGTCTCTACTAAAAATACACATATTAGCTGGGCATGGTGGTGGGCACCTATAATCTCAGCTACTTGGGAGGTTGAGGCAGGAGACTCACTGGAACCCGGGACAAGGAGGTTGCAGTGAGCCGAAATCATGCCATTGCACTCCAGCCTGGGCTACAAGAGCAAAACTCCATCTCAAAAACAACCAACCAGGCCAGGCGCGGTGGCTCAAGCCTGTAATCCCAGCACTTTGGGAGGCCGAGAGGGGTGGATCACGAGGTCAGGAGATCGAGACCATCCTGGCTAACACGGTGAAACCCCGTCTCTACTAAGAAATACAAAACACTAGCCGGGCGAGGTGGCGGGCGCCTGTAGTCCCAGCTACTGGGGAGGCTGAGGCCAGAGAATGGTGTGAACCCGGGAGGCGGAGCTTGCAGTGAGCTGAGATCCGGCCACTGCACTCCAGCCTGGGCTACAGAGCGAGACTCCATCTCAAAAAAAAAAAAAAAAAAAAAAAAAAACAACCAACCAACAACAACAAAAAAAAAAAAAAAAAGAAAGAAAGAAAAAAGAGGCCGGGCGCAGTGGCTCACGCCTGTAATCCCAGCACTTTGGGAGGCCGAGACGGGCGGATCACGAGGTCAGGAGATCGAGACCATCCTGGCTAACACGGTGAAACCCCATCTCTACTAAAAAATACAAAAAACTAGCCGGGCGAGGTGGCGGGCGCCTATAGTCCCAGCTACTCGGGAGGCTGAAGCAAGAGAATGGCGTGAACCTGGGAGGCGGAGCTTGCAGTAAGCCGAGACCCGGCCACTGCACTCCAGCCTGGGTGACAGAGCGAGACTCCGTCTCAAAAAAAAAAAAAAAGAAAGAAAAAAGAAAGAGACCCCATGTAACAGAATCACCAAGATGTGCCTTCCTTTCCTTGGTGGTAGCCACAATTGCATCTCTGCACCAAGGCGTTTCCCTTCCTGGCTCTGGGAAATCATGTGGGCAAACTGGCTAAGTGACATTCACATCCAAATAGGGAAATGGGAATGGAGCCAGGCCACTCCACAAGCGACAAGGGAGGCGGGGCCTCAGTGGTAGCTAGAAAAGCGAGGGTTCCCTGGTGCTAGCCTGTGAGACCTCCTGTGGATGCTGTACCCTTGGACAAAGGAAGTAGTGCCCACTGGCAATGAGAAATGACGGCTAATTAATACCAATGGGAAGGGTGATAACCAGAAGAGCTAAAGCACTCTAGTGTCAATGACAGTGGCGGTTCGGGTGCACACAGCAAGGTGCCCTCCATCATTGTCCCCTAAGATTATTCATTCGGGGCAGGGTGCAGTGGTTCACACCTGTAATCCTAGCACTTTTAAATTGCTTGAGCCCGGGAGTTCGAGACCAGCCTGGGCAACATGGTGAGACTTTGTCTCCACAAAAAATAAAAAATTTAGCTGGGCTAGGTGGTGCATGCCTATAGTCTCAGCTACTCAGGAGGCTGAGGCAGGAAGATCACTTGAGTCCAGGAATTTGAGGCTGCAGTGAGCTATGATAGTGCCACTACACTCCAGCCTGGGCCAGAGTGAGACCCTGTCTCTCCATACCCCAAAAAAGAAAACATAATTACTTATTTGGATTTGCCAAAGCACTTTCAGGTTCACATATGTGAACTGTTAATCCATTACAACCTGCATCCTTTGGGAAGCCCATCTGGTTCTTCCAGGGAAAAAGTGTTGAAAAAGTCAGTGTCTAGGCAGGACAATGGTGGCTCACGCCTGTAATCCCAGCACTTTGGGAGGCCGAGGTGGGCGGATCATGAGCTCAGGAGATCAAGACCATCCTGGCTAACACCGTGAAACCCCGTCTCCACTAAAAATACAAAAAATTAGCTGGGCGTGGTGGCAGGCGCCTGTAGTCCCAGCTGCTTGGGAGGCTGAGGCAGGAGAATGGTGTGAACCCGGGAGGTGGAGCTTGCAGTGAGCTGAGATCGCGCCACTGCACTCCAGCCTGGGTGACAAGAACAAAACTCCATCTTTTTTTTTTTTTTTTTTGAGGCGGAGTCTCGCTCTGTCGCCCAGGCTGGAGTGCAGTGGCCGGATCTCAGCTCACTGCAAGCTCTGCCTCCTGGGTTCACGCCATTCTCCTGCCTCAGCCTCCCGAGTAGCTGGGACTACAGGCGCCACCACCACGCCCGGCTAATTTTTTTGTATTTTTAGTAGAGACCGGGTTTCATTGTGTTAGCCAGGATGGTCTCGATCTCCTGACCTCGTGATCCGCCCGTCTTGGCCTCCCAAAGTGCTGGGATTACAGGCTTGAGCCACCGCGCCCGGCCAAAACTCCATCTTAAAAAAAAAAAATCTTATTTTATATACTTCTCTCAGTATAATTTTTTCATGACATTTCAGCGTGTTGATAATATGTTACGTGTGCATCTATTTCAGTTCCTTACAGTACTTTGAGACAAATCTTTTGATAACAGTTAAAGAACTGTTAAGAATGAAATACTGGCTGGGTGCAGTGGCTCACGCCTGTAATCCCAGCAGTTTGGGAGGCCGAGGTAGGCGGATCACCTGAGGTTGGGAATTCGAGACTCTCCTGACCAATATGGAGAAACCGTGTCTCTACTAAAAATACAAAATTAGCCGGGCATGGTGGCACATGTCTGTAATCCCAGCTACTTGGGAGGCTGAGGCAGGAGAATCACTTGAGCCTAGGAGATAGAGGTTGCAGTAAGCCAAGATTGCACCATTGCACTCCAGCATGGGCAACGAGAGTGAAACTCCATCTCAAAAAAAAAGACAATAATAATAATAAAATATTATTCATTAAAAGGATCTGTGAAATCATTTACACTTATTACATGCAAATACATTTGTCATTTTATTTTATTTTATTTCATTTATTTATTTATTTATTTATTTTGAGACGGAGTTTCTCTCTTTGTTACCCAGGCTGGAGTGCAGTGGCACGATCTCAGCTCACTGCAACGTCTGCCTCCCAGGTTCAAGTGATTCTCCTGTCTCAGCCTCCCGAGTAGCTGGGATTACAGGTGCCCACCACCACACCTGGCTAATTGTTGTATTTTTAGTAGAGACAGGTTTCACTATGTTGGCCAGGCTGGTCTCAAACTTGTGACCTCAGGTGATCCACCTACCTCGGCCTCCCAAAGTGCTGGGATTACAGGTATGGGCTGCCACGCCCGGCCCCATTTGTTATTTTATTTGGCAAAGTCATTCACTTTGATAATCAACAAACATTTATTAGGTGCCTTTGGTTTAACTAACATTACTTTCATTTAATACTCAGAAATGTAAAGATGTAATTTTTTTTTTTTTTTTTTTGAGACGGAGTGTCAGTCTGTCGTCCAGGCTGGAGTGCAGTGGCATGATCTCAGCTCACTGCAAGCTCCACCTCCCAGGTTCAAGCCATTCTCCTGCCTCAGCCTCCCGAGTAGCTGGGACTATAGGCGCCTGCCACCACACCTGGCTAAATTTTTTTTTTGTATTTTTAGTACAGACAGGGTTTCACCATGTTAGCCAGGATGGTCTCGATCTCCTGATCTCATGAACCGCCCGCCTCGGCCTCTCAAAATGCTAGGATTACAGGCATGAGCCACCACGTCTGGCCAAGATGTAATAATTTTTAATACTTAAAAAAAAAAAAAAAAGTCAATGTCGGGCAGATGTGGTGGCTCACACCAGTAATCCCTCCACTTTGGGAGGCCAAAGCGGGTAGATCACCTGAGGTCAGGATTTTGAGACCAGCCCCTGGCCAACACAGCAAAACCCTGTCTCTACTAAAAATATAAACATTAGACAGGTGCGGTGGCAGGTGACTGTAATCTCAGCTATTCAGGAGGTTGAGGCAGGAGAATCATTTGAACCGGGGAGGTGGAGGTTGCAGTGAGCCAAGATTGTGCATTACACTCCAGCCTGGGCGATAGAGTGAGGCTCTGTCTCAAAAAAAAAAAAGAAAAAAGAAAGAAAAAATATGTATATTCCCAGAGAGAAACAGACATAGCCAAACCAACAGGTTGACCTAAATACTCCTGCTGCTTCACCAGAGAAAGTCAGGTAGCACCTGAATTATACAGGGGTGGGGAGCAGAGTATAGCTTTATTAGTGTTGGTTGGCTAGAAAATCTGGAAATAAGTCCAGATGGAGCTCAGGAACTCTTTCAGCCAGGCCTTTTTAGGTCTCTAGGTCAAAAATCTAATAGCAAATCTTCCCGTAATTAAGTGGGATTAGACTCTTTTCTGAGGCAAAAGGTATTAGGTAGACACTAGACGCCTAAAGTATAGAAGACTTCTAAGTCAAAACAGTGACTTCCCTAACCAGGAAGGAATGGATTTCTGAACTGGAGGGAGTTCATTTTGGACACCTGTGGCCACTTTGCATAAAGAAGGGAGGAGCCCAACCCAGTGTTAGATGGGAAAAAGATGCCTTATGCTATCCAGGGAGAAGAATTATCTTGAGATTCTGTAGGATCTGAGCTCTTTTGCATTCCAGACACACAGTTGCATCTGAGTGTAACTGAGCCTAAAATACAGGTCAGGGCTTTCATCCAGATGCATTTCAAACCTTTCTCTTGGCTTTTTTCCCCCTCTTTTTGCCTTTTCTTCCTTTCTTTCTGATTTTAGAGACAGGGTCTTGCTCTGCTGCCCAGGCTGGAGTGCAGTGGCACGATCACAGCTCACTGCAGCCTCAATCTCCCCAGCTCAAGCAATCCTCCCACCTCATCCTCCCGAATACCTGGGACTGCAGGTGCAGGCCACCATGCCCAGCTAATTTTTAAGTTTTTTGGTAGAGATGGGAGTCTTACGTTGGCCAGGCTGCTCTTGAACTCCTGGGCCCAAGCGATCCTCCCACCTCAGCTTCCCAAAATGCTGGCATTACAGGCGTGAGCCACGACAGCCGGCCAACTTTGTTATTACTTTTTTTTTTTTTTTTTTTTTTTTTGAGACGGAGTCTCACTCTGTCGCCCAGGCTGGAGTGCAGTAGCCAGATCTCAGCTCACTGCAAGCTCCGCCTCCTGGGTTTATGCCGTTCTCCTGCCTCAGCCTCCCGAGTAGCTGGGACTACAAGCGCCCGCCACCTCGTCCAGCTAGTTTTTTGTACTTTTTAGTAGAGATGGGGTTTCACCGGGTTAGCCAGGATGGTGTCGATCTCCTGACCTTGTGATCCGCCCGTCTCGGCCTCCCAAAGTGCTGGGATTACAGGCTTGAGCCACCGCGCCCGGCCGTTATTACTATTTTTTAAAGAGATGAATTCTCATTATGTTGCTAGGCTTGCTTCGAACTCCTGGGCTTAAGCGAGCCTCCCATATCAGTCTCCCAAGTCACTGGGACTACAGGTGTGTGACTATACCCAGCTGAGCCCTTTTTAAGATTCAGGTCTCAGACCAGACCAAGAGTGGTGGCCTGTAATCCCAGCACTTTGGGAGGCTGAGGTGGGCAGATCACGAGGTCAGGAGTTCAAGATCACCCTGGCCAACATAGTGAAACCCTGTCTCTACTAAAAATACAAAAATTAGCTGGGCATGGCGGTGGGCACCTGTAGTCCCAGCTACTTGGGAGGCTGAGGCAGGAGAATCGCTTGAACCTGGGAAGCAGAGGTTGCAGTGAGCCGAGATTGCGCCACTGCACTCCAGCCTGCATGACACAGCGAGACTCTGTCTCAAAAAAAAAAAAAAAAAAAAAAAAAAAATTCCAGGTCTCAGTGCCAGGCACGTTTGTGGCACACGCTTATATTCCTAACTACTTGGGAGGCTGAGACAGAAGGATCACCTGAGCCCAGGAGTTTTGAGACTGCAGTGAGCCATGATTATGCCACTGCACTCCAGCCTGGGTGACAGAGCAAGACCTTGTGTCTCAAAAGAAAGGGGGTGGCCAGGCGCGGTGGCTCACGCCTGTAATTCCAGCACTTTGGGAGACCAAGGCAGATGGATTACGAGGTCAGGAGTTTGAGACCAGCCTCACCAACATGGTGAAACCCCTGTCTCTACTAAAAACACAAAAATTAGCCGGGCGTGGTGGCGCATGCCTGTAATCCCAGCTACTCGGGCAGCTGAGGCAGGAGAATGTCTTGAACCTGGGAGACGGAGGTTGCAGTGAGCCGAGATCACACCACTGCACTCTAGCCTGGGCAAAAAGACCGAGACTCCATTTCAAAGAAAAAAAAAAGGAGGCGGGGTGGGGGTCGGGCCTCAGCTTGTGGACAGGCATTATGGTCACAGGAGCTACTCTTGTCTTTCCTGAGGTAGGACTGAGCACAGTGGCCCAGTCAGCTGGTAGGAGGGAGTGGCTGATCACTCGGGCCTGGGAGGAGTCAAGAGTTTATTCTGACCGGAAGAGGAAATGACTGTATTGCAAAGTGCAGTGAGCTTTGAGGTTTTTTTTACCTCACTGGTAAAATTATTTGTTCGAACTTCATCAGCTTCCTTTATTCAAGGATGTCATTGAGCATCTAGGGTGGCCATATTTAGCAAGTGAAAATATAGGATGCCCCATGAGATTTGGATTTTAGATCAATCATGAATTAATACCCTTTTAGTATAAGTATATCCCAAAGTATCTTCCACGTGCCAGGAGTCAGTCAGGGTTTGGATAATCCACTTAATACACAGCCTAGTACCTTCCAAGGAACTGGTCAAACATGAAGGTCAGAGTCTTTTGTGGCTTTTGTGACTTAGGAGACACAAACAGGCTTCAAAATCCACTTCAGAATCCACTTACAGGTTAGGCACAGTAGCTCATGCCTGTAACCCCACAACAATTTGGGAGGCTGAGGCAGGAGGATCACTTGAGGCCAGGAGTTTGAGACCAACCTGGGCAACAAAGCAAGACTCCATCTGTACAAAAAATAATTTAAAAATTGGCTGGACGTGGTGGCTCACCCCTATAATCCCAGCCCTTTGGGAGGCTAAGGCGGGTGGATCATTTGAGGCCAGGAGTTCAAGACCAACCTGGCCAACATGGCAAAACTCCATTTGTACTAAAAATATTAATACAAAAATTAGCCAGGTGTGGTGGCATGTGTCTGCAGTCCCAAATACTCTGGAGGCTGAGGCAGGAGAATCACTTGAATCTGGGATGGGGAGTTGCAATGAGCAGAAATCGCACCACTACACTTCAGCCTGGGTAACGGAGTGAGACTCTGTCTCAAAATAAATAAATAAATTAATAATAAATTAAAAACTGGCCAAATGTGGTGGTGTTCATTTGCAGTCCTAACTACTCTAGAGGCTGAGACAGGAGGATCCCTTGGGCCCAGGAAGCCAAGGCTGCAGTAGGCTATGATTGCACCACTAAACTCCAGCCTGGGTGACAGAGCAAAATCCTTTCTCTAAGAAAAAGAATAAAAATGTTGCTGGGCACAGTGACTCATGCCTGTAATCCCAGCCTTTTGAGAGGCTGAGGTGGGAGGATTGCTTGAGCCCAAGAGTTTGAGACCTGCCTGGGCAGCATAATGAGACCTTATTGCTACCAAAAAAAAAAAAAAAACACCTAATTTGACCCCAAATTGTGACCCGCGTGGGTGCCCCCAATTCTAGTTGGATGCCCATGTTGTATTGGTCAAAATGCCATTGCCGGACAGGCACAGTGGCTCACGCCTGTAAGCCCAGCGTTTTGGGAGGCCAAGGCAGGAGGATCACTTGAAGTCAGGAGTTCGAGGCCAGCCTGGCCAACATGGTGAAATCCTGTCTCTACCAAAAATGCAAAAATTAGCTGGGTATGGTGCTGGACGCCTGTAGTCCTAGCTACTTGGGAGTCTGAGGCAGGAGAATCACTTCAGCCCAGGAGGCGGAGGTTGTAGTGAGCCAAGATCACACCACTGCACTCCAGCCTGGGCAACAGCGCAACAGTGCGAGACCCCATTTCCAAAAATAATAATGATAATAATAATAATAATAATGCCATTGCCATATCCTGCATCACAGATTATACAGCAAATGTCACCTGGGAAAATGAAACTAGATGCTTGGTTTCTTTGGCGGCCAGACACCAGTTCTAATCCTTTACACAGGAGTTAAGAGAAAGTGGCCAGTCGCGGTGGCTCATGCCTGTAATCCCAGCACTTTGGGAGGCCAAGGCAGGCGGATCACGAGGTCAGGAGATCGAGACCATCCTGGCTAACACAGTGAAACCCCATCTCTACTAAAAATACAAAAAATTAGCCGGGTGTGGTGGCACCTGTAGTCCCAGCTACTCGGGAGGCTGGGGCAGGAGAATGGCGTGAACCCGGGAGGCGGAGCTTGCAGTGAGCCAAGATTGCGCCACTGCACTCCAGTCTGGGCGACAGAGCGAGATTCTGTCTCAAAAAAAAAAAAAAAAAGGCCGGGCGCGGTGGCTCAAGCCTGTAATCCCAGCACTTTGGGAGGCTGAGGCGGGTGGATCACGAAGTCAGGAGATCGAGACCATCCTGGCTAACATGGTGAAACCCCGTCTCTACTAAAAATACAAAAAACTAGCCGGGCGAGGTGGCGGGCGCCTGTAGTCCCAGCTACTCAGAGGCTGAGGCAGGAGAATGGCGTAAACTCGGGAGGCGGAGCTTGCAGTGAGCCGAGATCGCGCCACTGCACTCCAGCCTGGGTGACACAGCGAGACTCCGTCTCAAAAAAAAAAGAAAAAGAAAAAGAAAAAGTGTCCTTTTCTGAGGTTAGGGATCGGGGCATGTTCAGCACTCGCTGGCCCCAGTGGCCTTGAGTACTGAGGTAAGTTTCTTGAAAAAGTTTCTAGCAAGAGATGCTGTGGCCTTGGGCTACAGTTCCTGTCACAGGACTGAGTGTATACAGTCACGGGATCTGTCTATATGCAAAGCCCACCCTGGTCTCCTACCCAGCAGACAATGCACGTGGGTGTCCCCACAGCCAGACCAGGCCTGGGTGTGGCCAGCTGACATTCCAGGACACACCCAGGGAAGGAGTGTGTCACAAAGAATGCCCGGAAAAAGAATCCCCTTGTCTTCAGCGAGGAACAGTGGCTCAGGGCTGGAATCCCAGCACTTTGGGAGGCTGAGGCAGGAGGATTGCTTGAAGCCAGGAGCTCAGGACCAGCGTGGGTAACATAGTGAGACCCTGTCTCTACAAAAAAATTAAAATAAGACTGGGCGCGGTGGCTCACACCTGTAATCTCAGTACTTTGGGAGGCTGAGACGGGCAGATCATGAGATCAAGAGTTCTAGACCATCCTGGCCAACATGGTGAAACTCCGTCTTTTAGTATTTTTAGTAGTAAAAATACAAAAAAAATTAGCCGGGTGTGGCGGTGCGTGCCTGTAGTCCCGTGCACTCCTGTAGTCCCAGCTACTTGGGAGGCTGAGTCAGGAGAATCACTTGAACCGGGGAGGCAGAGGTTGCAGTGAGCCGAGATTGCACCGCTGCCCTCCAGCCTGGGTGACAGAGTGAGACTCCATCTCAAAACAAACAAATAAACAACAACAACAAAAATAAATAAATTAATTAAAAAATTAGCCGGGAGTAATGGCACCCGCCTATGGTCCCAGCTATTTGGGAGGCTCAGGAGGGAGGATTGCTTGGGCCTGGGAGTCTGAGGCTCCAGTTCAAGGCTACCTCATGCCACTGCACTTCAGCCTGGGAAATAGAGTAAGACCCTGTCTCCACACACACAAAATAATATTTTATTTTATTACTTATTTATTTATTCATTTATTTTGAGACAGAGTCTTACCCTGTCACTCAGGCTGGAGTGCAGTGGCACAATCTTGGCTCACTACAACCTCCACCTTCCAGGTTCAAGAGATCCTTGTGTCTCAGCCTCCTGAGTACCTGGTACTACAGGTGCCCGCCACCACACTTGATGATTTTTGCATTTTTAGAAGAGATGGGGTTTTGCCATGTTGACCAGGCTGGTCTCGAACTCCTAACCTCAAGTGATCCACCTGCCTCGGCCTCCCACAGTGCTGGGATTACAGATGTGAGCCACTGTACCCGGCCCCCAATTTTTTTTCAATTTGAATTTAGATTGGAGTGGCCAGAGAGGAGGGGACCAGGCCTAATTGCACCTGGCAAATTTTTAAATTTCATGTAGAGACAGGGTCCCATCATGTTGCCAGGCTGGTCTGAAACTCCTGGGCTCAAGTGATCATCCTGCCTTGGCCTCCCAAAGTGGTGAGATTTACAGGTATGAGCTACTGATGTCGGCCAAAAAATTTTTTTTTTGTTTTTGACAGAGTTTCACTCTTGTTGCCCAGGCTGGAGTGCAATGGCGTGATCTTGGCTCACCACAACCTTCACCTCCCGGGTTCAAGCAATTCTCCTGCCTCAGCCTTCCGAGTAGCTGGAATTACAGGCACCCACCATCATGCCTGGCTAATTTTTTGTATTTTTAGTAGAGACGGGCTTTCACCATGTTGGCCAGGCTGGTCTCGAACTCCTGACCCCATGTGATCCAACCCGCCTCAGCCTCCGAAAGGGCTGGGATTACAGGCATGAGCCACCGCGCCTGCCACCCCCTTTTTTTTTTTTTTTTTTAAGACAGAATTTCTTTCTGTTGCCCAGGCTGGAGTGCAGGGGCATGATCCTAGCTCACTGCAACCTCTGCCTCCCAGATTCAAGCTATTTTCATGCCTCAGCCTCCCGAGTAGCTGGGATTACAGGTGCCTGCCATCACGGCCAGCTAATTTTTGTATTTTTAGTAGAGACGGGAGTTTCACCATGCTGGCCAGGCTGGTCTGGAACTCCTGACCTCAAGTGATCCACCCACCTTGGCCTCCCAAAGTACTGGGATTACAGGCATGAGCCACCGCACCTGACCAAATAATTTTTGTTTTTGTTTTTGTTTTTGAGACGGAGTCTGGCTCTGTCACCCAGGCTGGAGTGCAGTGGCCGGATCTCAGCTCACTGCAAGCTCCGCCTCCTGGGTTTACACCATTCTCCTGCCTCAGCCTCCCAAGTAGCTGGGACTACAGGCACCCGCCACCTCGCCCAGCTAGTTTTTTGTATTCTTTAGTAGAGACGGTATTTCACCATGTTAGCCAGGATGATCTCGATCTCCTGACCTCGTGATCTGCCCGTCTCGGCCTCCCAAAGTGCTGGGATTACAGGCTTGAGCCACCGTGCCTGGCCTTTTTTTTTTTTTTTTTTTTTTTTGAGACAGATTCTCACTCTGTTGCCTAGGCTGGAGTGCAGTGGTACAATCTTGGCTCGCTGCAACCTCTGCCTCCCAGGTTTAAGTGATTCTCCAGTCTCAGTCTCCCAGGTAGCTGGGACTGCAGGCACAAACCACCAATGCCCGGCTAATTTTTGTATTTTTTGTAGAGATGGTGTTTCACCATGTTGTCCAGGCTGGTCTGGAACTCCTGACCTCGGGTGATCCGCCCGCCTCGGCCTCGCAAATTGCTGGGATTATAGGTGTGAGCCACCGTGCTCAGTTAATTTTTGTATTTTTAGTAGAGACGAAGTTTCACCATGTTGGCTATGCTGGTCTCAAACTCCTGACTTCAGGTGATCCTCCTGCCTTGGCCTCCCAAAGTGCTGGGATTACAGACTCCTGAAGTGCTGGGAGTTTTTGCCACACCCGGCAACAAATTTTTTTTTTTTTTTTTTTTTTTTTTTTTGAGACGGAGTCTCCCTCTGTCGCCAGGCTGAAGTGCAATGGCGTGATCTCAGCTCACTGCAACCTCCACCTCCCCGGTGCAAGCAATTCTCCTGCCTCAGCCTCCCGAGTAGCTGGGACTACAGGTGAGCGCCACCACGCCCAGCTAAATTTTGTATTTTTAGTAGAGATGGGGTTTCACCATGTTGGCCAGGATGGTCTCGATCTCTTGACCTCATGATCCACCCACCTCGGCCTCCCAAAGTGCTGGGATTACGGGCAACACGTTTTTTTTTAATAAAAATGATCCTCTTGTCATATCGATTTTGGGTATAAGGAGAACTAGTTGCCAAAAAAAAAATCCTGTGAGTGGAGGAGCTGAGTGGGACCCAGGGGTCACTTCCTTTGGTGTGTACCAGAGGATGCTCCGGACAACAACCTGGAGTGATTCGGTCACTTTTCCTGGGAAGTGGATGGCTCGGGAAGCAGCATGGTGGCCGGTGGCCGAAGTATTAGGGGCATTTGGATCCAGGACCTGGCTCCGAGACATTTGCTCGGGTTCCTAAGGGTTAGGCCTGAGTCAAGCTAGGGCCTGGGCCGGTATCCGGAGTGCCCTGGACCCCTGGGCACAAGCTGTTGCGTTACACATTATACAAGAGAGTCAGGGACTGACCCTGGCCGGCAGGCACTGTCATCAGCTGACCCATCTGCTGTGTATTCTGCCCTGGATATACCACCGTCACCCACGAGTGCAGTTCTGGGCATGTGAGTCTCAGTCCAGTGGGGGCAGAGGGATGATGGCTCTGCTCTGGGGCCTCAGAGATTTGATTCCTCCCCTGAACACAGGGGCCCAGGCACTTTCTGAGCCCTCAGTGTCCTCCCGGATGTGCTTCCAGATGTCAGTTGAGTGCAAGGTGGTGGTGGACTGGCCCTCCATAAGTGCGACAGGCAGCCTGGCAGCCCCAATACCCTCCCAGTGTCCTTTGAGGAGTGGCCAGACAGGAGGGGACCAGGGCCAGAGCCTGCAGTCCCCACCCGAGTCACTCAACTGTGCCAGTAGGGGACACAATTCCCCAGACGCCTGGGTCTTGGTGGCCACATCGCCAAAGCTGGAATGTTGTCCAGCTCTGATTAGCTGGCCCAAGGGCGGGGGGGGCTCCTTTTTTTTTTGAGATGGAGTTTTGCTCTTGTTGCCCAGGCTGGTGTGCAATGGTGTGACCTTGGCTCACTGCAACCTCCACCTCCCAGGTTCAAGCAATTCTCCTGCCCCAGCCTCCTGAGTAGCTGGGATTACAGGCGCCCACTACCACGCGTGGCTAATTTTTTGTATTTTTAGTAGACATGGGGTTTCTTTTATTTTCTTTTATTTATTTTTATTTTTAATTGGCAAATACTTTTTTTTTTTTTTTTTTTGAGATGGAGTCTCACTCTGTTGTCCAGGCTGGAGTGCAGTGGCGCGATCTCGGCTCACTGCAAGTTCTGCCTCCCGGGTTCACACCATTCTCCTGCCTCAGCCTCCTGAGTAGCTGGGACTACAGGCGCCCGCCACCACGCTCGGCTATTTTTTTTGTATTTTTAGCAGAGACGGGGTTTCACTGTGTTAGCCAGAATGGTCTTGATCTCCTGACCTCGTGATCCGCCCGCCTTGGCCTTCCAAAGTGCTAGGATTACAGGTGTGAGCCACCGTGCCCGGTCATCATGGGGTTTCACCATGTTGGACAGGCTGGTCTCAAACTCCTGACATGAGGTGATCCACTCGCCTCAGCCTCCCAAAGTGCTGGAATTACAGTCGTGAACCATTGCTCCCAGCCCTCCTTTTGGTCTTGTCACAGTGTCCCCCACCTCCTCCCCTGTGGTTGTCCCCCACCTACTGTGGGATGCTCCCTTCTCACAGATGGTCAACACTCCCTGCCTTCTGAGACCCGTCATCGGGGAACTATGTCCACCCTCTGAGGGCGTCAGACATTGTCTGATGTGGTCTTTGCTGTGTTCCCAGCGTTCAGCACACAGTAGGTGCTTAATACATGTTTGGCAAGTAAAGGAGGGAATGGTGTCACTCTGACACCCGGAGAACCCTGGCCATTGTATTCTCCAACTTGCCAGTTACAGGAGTGGTGTGAAGGTCACCCCTCATCCCTGGAGATGAGCACAAAGCCTGGCCAGACTGGGGTCTGGCGATATCCAGCCCAACCGTCCTAGCCTGATTGGAGGTTCCCACCCGCCCCACCTGGTGGGGACACTGCCTGGGCAGCCCTTCCAGGTTCTGGGCTGCCATGCCCCCTGGTGGCCAAGGCGGGAGTGGGCCAGGGGCCGCCAGTAGCAACTGGGGACACATGCAGATGAAGACAGAGTGGGAGATACACTTCCGGTTCACAACAGCACTTCTGAGCAGTTTGTGCTTAACCCTTTAGGGGAGCATTTGTGCTCAGAACCCTGGAGCAGGACAGTGCCAGGGCCACACAGAGACTCCCTCTGGACAGAGCCTAACTGCAGATGGAGCCTGAACCCTGCGCTGCAGAAACACTGAATGTAAGGAACTGTGGTTAGAGACGACATTCACAACAAACACACACTGACAAAGTGGACCATCGCTTACTGGGCACGTGGCTCACACCTGTAATCACAGCACTTTGGGAGGCTGAGGCAGGCAGATCACCTGAGGTCAGGAGTTCCAGAGCAGCCTGGCCAACATGGTGAAACCCCATCTCCACTAAAAGTACAAAATAATTAGCCGGGCATGGTGGTGTGCGCCCCTGTAATCCCAGCTACTTGGGAGGCTGAGGCAGGAGAATCGCTTGAACCTGGGAAGTGGAGGTTGCAGTGAGCCAAGATCTCACCATTGCACTCCAGCCTGGACGACCAGCGAAACTCCATCTCAAAAAAAAAAAAAAAAAAAAAAAGAGTACTAAGAAAATAAAATTCATGTGGAAATTAACCTTTTCCTTTCCTTTCCCAGCCCATTTCATTGTAATCTCACCATGTGAGCATAAATTTGGGATGAAATAAGAAACTTCAACTTATTTATTTATTTATTTATTTATTTATTTATTTAATTTATTTATTTTGAGGTGGAGTTTCTCTCTTGTTGCCCAGGTTAGAGTGCAATGGTGAGATCTCGGCTCAGGCTCTGTTGCCCAGGCTGGAGTGCAGTGGCGTGATCTCAGCTCACTGCAACCTCCGCCTCCCAGGTTCAAGTGATTCTCCTGCCTCAGCCTTCTGAGTAGCTGGGATTACAATCATGCCACCAAACCTGGATGATTTTTGTGTTTTTATTTAATTTTAATTTTTATTTTTGAGACAGTCCTGCTCTGTTGCCCAGGATGAAGTGCAGTGGTGTGATCTTGGCTCACTGCAGCCTCTACCTCACGGGTTCCAGTAATTCTCCTGCCTTAGCCCCCCGAGTTGCTGGGATTGCAGGCTCCTGTCACCACGCCTGGCTAATTTTTTTTTTTTTTTTTTTTTGAGACGGAGTCTCGCTCTGTTGCCCAGGCTGGAGTGCAGTGGCACGATCTCGGCTCACTGCAAGCTCCGCCTCCGGGGATCAAGAGATTTTCCTGCCTCAGCCTCCCAAGTAGCTGGGACTACAGGTGCCTGCCACCATGCCCGGCTATTTTTTTTGTATTTTTAGTAGAGACGGAGTTTCACCGTGTTAACCAGGATGGTATCGATCTTCTGACCTCGTAATCCGCCCACCTCGGCCTCCCAAAGTGCTGGGATTACAGGCGTTAGCCACCGCGCCTGGCTAATTTTTGTATTTTTAGTAGAGATGGAGTTTTACCATGTTGGCCATGCTGGTCTCGAACTCCTGACCTCAAGTGGTCTGCCCACCTTGAATCCCAAAGTGCTGGGATTACAGGCATGAGCTACCGTGCCCCTCCTCTTTCAATATTCATATGTTGAAATGTGATTGTATATATATATGTGTGTGTATATATATATATATATTTTTTTTTTTTTGAGACGGAGTCTCGCTGTTGTCACCCGGGCTGGAATGCAACAGCACAATCTCAGCTCAGGAGTGAGCCACAGCACCAGCGCCTGTGATTTTTTTTTTTTTTTTTTTTTGAGGTGGAGTCTTGCACTGTTGCCTGGGCTGGAGTGCAGTGGCACAATCTTGGCTCACTGCAACCTCCACCTTCCAGGTTCAAGTGATTCTCCTGTCTCAGCCTCCCAAGTAGCTGGGATTACAGGTGCACACTACCATGCCTGGCTAATTGTTTGTATTTTTAGTAGAGACGGTGTTTCACTATGGTGGCCAGGCTGGTCTCGAATGCCTGACCTCATGATCCACCCGCCTCGGCCTCCCAAAGTGCTGGGATTACATGCGTGAGTCATTGCGCACGGCCTTTTTTTTTTTTTTTTTTTAGTCGGAGTCTCGCTCTGTCACCCAGGCTGGAGTGCAGTGGTGCGATCTCAGCTCACTGCAAGCTCTGCCTCCCAGGTTCAAGTGAGTGATTTTCCTGCCTCAGCCTCCTGAGTAGCTGGGACTACAGGCACCCACCACCAGGGCTGGGTAATTTTTTGTATTTTTAGTAGAGATGGGGTTTCACCGTGTTAGCCAGGATGGTCTCGATCTCCTGACATCATGATCTGCCCGCCTTGGGCTCCCAAAGTGCTGGGATTACAGGAGTGAACCACCGTGCCCCGTCCTCTGTTTTTTATTTATTTATTTTTGAGACGGGGTCTTGATCTGTTGCTCAGGCTGGAGTGCCGTGGTGCGATCATGGCTCACTGCAGCCTTGAACTCCTGGGCTCAAGCAATCCTCCACCTCAACTTCCCCAGTAGGTGGGACTACAGGTGCGCACCACCATGCCCGGCTAATTTTTATTTTTATTTATTTTTATTTTTTTTTTTTTTGAGATGGAGTCTTGCTCTGTCGCCCAGGCTGGAGTGCAGTGGCCAGATCTCAGCTCACTGCAAGCTCCGCCTCCCGGGTTTACGCCATTCTCCTGCCTCAGCCTCCTGAGTAGCTGGGACTACAGGCGCCCGCCACCTCGCCCGGCTAGTTTTTTGTATTTTTTTGGTAGAGACGGGGTTTCACCGTGTTAGCCAGGCTGGTCTCGATCTCCTGACCTCGTGATCCGTCCGTCTCGGCCTCCCAAAGTGCTGGGATTACAGGCTTGAGCCACCGCGCCCGGCCTCTAATTTTTAAATATTTTTTGTACAGACAGGGTTTCGCCATGTTGCCCAGGCTGGTCTTGAACCCCTGAGCTCAAGTGATTTTCCTGTCTTGGCCTCCCAAAGTTTTGGGATTACAGTCCTGAGCCACTGCACTCAGCCTGTGATTGTATTTTAGAGGTGGGGCCTCTGGGAGATGATTATGTCATGAGGATGGAGCTAGAGAGCTCCTTCATCCCTTCCTCCTACCAACGAGGACGCAGCGAGAGGACAGGAAGCAAACCAGGAAGCAGGCCCTCGCCAGACCCCGAATCTGCTGGCACCTTGATTTTGAATTTCCCAGCCTCCATATCAGTAAGAAGTAAATATTTGTTGTTTGTAAACCCCTCAGTCTATGGTAATTTGTTAAAGCAGCTGGAATAGGAAGAGACAGGATGTGAGGTGGCCGCTGGGAGGATTTCTGCCTGCATATATTTCCTCAGGTGCTGGGTTCTAGAAGCTGTGTTCAAAAGAAAGTTGTCCATTTTCTTTTTCTTTTTATTATTATTTTTAGAGACCGGGTCCCACTCTGTTGCTCAGACTGGATTGCAGAGATGCAATCGTGGCTCACTGACGCCTCAACCTCCCAGGCTCAAGCAATCCTTCCACCTCAGACTCCTGAGTAGCTGGGACTATAGGCTGGCAATTTTTTTTTTTTTTTTTTTTTTTTTTGAGACAAAGTCTTGCTCTGTCGCCCAGGCTGCAGTGCAGTGGCACTGCAGAGCAGTGGCGCCATCTTGGCTCACTGCCACCTCTGCCTCCTGGGTTCACTGTCTTCTGCCTCAGCCTCCAGAGTAGCTGGGATTAGAGGCGCATGGCACCACACCTAGCTAATTTTTATATTTTTAGTAGAGACTGCGTTTCGCCATGTTGGCCATGCTGGTCTTGTATTCCTGACCTCAGGTGATCCACCTGCCTCGGCCTCCCAACATGCTAGGATTACAGACATGAGCCACTGCGTCTGGCTGATTTTTTGTTTTTTTGAGACGGAGTCTTGCTCAGTCACCCAGGCTGGAGTGCAGTGGCACGATCTCGGCTCACTGCAAGCTCCGCCTCCTGGGTTCACGCCATTCTCCTGCCTCAGCCTCCCGAGTAGCTGGGACTACAGGCACCCGCCCCTACGCCCGGCTAGTTTTTTTGTATTTTTAGTAGAGACAGGGTTTCACCGTGTTAGCCAGGATGGTCTCGATCTCCTGACCTTGTGATCCGCCCGTCTCGGCCTCCCAACGTGCTGGGATTACAGGCATGAGTCACCGCGCCTGGCCGCATCTGGCTGATTTTAAATTTTTTTTTTTTTTTTTGAGACGGAGTCTCGCTCTGTCGCCCAGGCTGGAGTGCAGTGGCGCAATCTTGGCTCACTGCAAGCTCCGCCTCCTGAGTTCACGCCATTCTCCTGCCTCAGCCTCCCAAGGAGGTGGGACTACAGGTGCCCACCACCACGCCCGGCTAATTTTTTGTGTTTTTAGTAGAGACAGGGTTTCATTGTGTTAGCCAGGATCTTGATCTCCTGACCTCGTGATCTGCCCGCTTCGGCCTCCCAAAGTGCTGGGATTACAGGCGTGAGCCACCACGCCTGGCCTTAAATTTTTTATAGAGACAAGGTCTTGCTACATTGCCCAGGTTGGTCTCGAATTCCTAACCTCAAGCAATACACCTGCCTCAGCCTCCCAAAGTACTGGGATTACAGGCAGATGTTTTATTTTTTTTATAGAGACGGGGTCTTGCTATGTTACTCAGGCTAGTCTCGAACTTTTGGAGCTGAGTCATCATCCCATCGCAGCCTCCTAAGGAGCTGGGACTACAGGTATGCTCCACCACACCTGGCTCCTGTCATTTGTTTTTTGTTATGTTTTGTTTAGAGACAGGGTCTCACTCTGTCACCCTGGCTGGAGTGCAGTGGCATGATCATAGCTTGCTGCAGCCTCAACCTCCTGGGCTCAAGCGATCCTCCTGCCTCAGCCGCCCTCCTGCCTCATCCTCTAAGTGGATGAGAGATGAGATGGATGAGGACATGGCTTATGGGAAAAGGAAGGTCACTCACTTCCTGAGTCAGGGTCCCATGGATACTGCACAGGGCATAGCCTACTTGGAAATGACTCAACAGGAGGAGCTGTGTGACCCTGGTCTGCCGGGAGCCCAGGCCAAGGTGACTGCCTGGGTGTAGGCTCTGTGTGAAACATTGGTCAACCCAGGATAGGCCTGCTGTCCACATGCAGGTTCACATCTCCCAGCTGGGGGTTGCATACCTGCTGGAAAGGTGGCTGGTCCCATGGCAGGCTCCTCATGCTGTGCTCTGGTCCAGCTCAGGTTCAAGATGCAAATCCCATGCAGGGACTGGTGAGGTGTGAGGTGGGCCAGATAGGCCCCTGACTGTCTGTCTGGAGGAGATGATGTCCTAGCTGATGACGAAGAATAAGCAGTCTACCTTGAGTGAAAAGGCGGCCTGGTGCTGAACTGGTGGGGATGGGGCAGAGGGGATGGGGTGCTGTGATCACCGTGTTGGGACTCAAACACTCGCACAGGGCCAGTGTGGTGTCTCAAGCCCGAAATCCCAGCACTTTGGGAGTCCAAGGTGGGAGGATTGCTTGAGCTCAGGAGTTGGAGACCAGCCTGGCCAACAATGTGAAACCCCATCTCTATTAAAAAAACGCAAAAAAATTAGCTGGGCATGGAGGCAGGTGCCTGTAATCCCAGCTACTCGGGAGGCTGAGGCAGGAGAATCTCTTGAATCTGGGAGGCAGAGGTTGCAGTGAGCTGAGATCACGCCACTGCACTCCAGCCCGGGCAACAGTGTGAGACTCCATCTCCAAAAAAAAAAAAAAAAAAATTAACTGGGTGTGGTGGCACGTACCTATAGTCCCAGCTACTCAGGAGGATGAGGCAGGAGGGTCGCTTGGGCCAGGGTGTTTGAGACTGCAGTAGTGAGGCTCAAGTGATTGCACCACTGCACTCCCGCCCGGGCAACAGAGTGAGACTCTGTCTACAACAGCACATAGCAAAACAAAATACAAAAACGTCGTACATCCATCAGAGCCCCTTGGGGCTAGAGGCTAAGATGGCTTGTGTATCTCTCATGGGGAACTAACCTGAGAGTGACATGAGGGGCCGGGCACGGTGGCTCAAGCCTGTAATCCCAGCACTTTGGGAGGCCGAGTCGGGGGGATCACAAGGTCATGAGATTGAGACCATCCTGGCTAACCCGGTGAAACCCCGTCTCTACTAAGAAATACAAAAAACTAGCCGGGCGAGGTGGCGGGCGCCTGTAGTCCCAGCTACTCGGGAGGCTGAGGCAGGAGAATGGTGTAAACCCGGGAGGCGGAGCTTGCAGTGAGCTGAAATCCGGCCACTGCACTCCAGCCTGGGCGACAGAGTGAGACTCCGCCACCAAAAAAAAAAACTCCAGCCTGGGCGACAGAGTGAGACTCCGCCACCAAAAAAAAAAAAAAAAAGAGAGTGACATGAGGGCCTTCACACTGTGTGTGTGTGCTGAGCAGCCTCTTCTGTCCACAGTAAAGACACAGGGAAAGCCCAGGTGAATTGAAAACACGTGCTCCAGACAAAACTCACAGAGCAGCACTATTCACAGTCGCCACAAGGGGGAAGCAACCTGAATGTCCATAAAACGATGGATAAGGCTGGGCACCGTGGTTCACGCTTGTAATCCCAGCACTTTGGGAGGCCAAGGCGGGCAGATCGCTTGAGTCCAGGAGTTCAAGACCAGCCTGGGCAACAAGGTGAAACCCCATGTCTAAAATAATACAGAAAAATTAGACTGGCCTGATGGTGCGTGCCTGTCATTCTAGCTACTTGAGGGGTTGAGGTGGGAGGATCCCTTGAGCCTGGGAAGTGGAGGTTGCAGTGAGCTGAGATCATACCACTGCACTGGGCTATACAGCGAGATCCTGTCTCAAGAAAAGAAAAAAAAAAAAAAAAAAAAGGCCAGGCGTGGTGGCTTACGCCTGTAATCCCAGCACTTTGGGAGGCCGAGGCAGGTGGATCACAAGGTCAGGAGTTTGAGACCAGCCTGGCCAATATGGTGAAACCTCGTCTCTACTAAAAATACAAAAATTGTCTGGGCATGGTGGCGGGCGCCTGTAGTCCCAGCGATTCAGGAGACTGAGGCAGGAGAATCGCTTGAACCCAGGAAGCGGAGGTTGCAGTGAGCCGAGATCAAGCCGCTGCACTCCAGCCTGGGTGACGGAGCAAGGCTCCGTCTCAAAAAAAAAAAAAAAAAAAAAAAAAAGAAAGATTAAAAAAAAACAGAGTTTGGTCCATCCACATAATGGGATATTATTCAGTCATAAAAGGAATGAAGAAATGATCCATGCTACAGTGCAGAGGAACCTCAAAAACATGATGCTGAGTGACAGACCCCAGACTACAAGAGGTCACAGGGTATGATATTTCATTGATAAAAAATGTCCAGAACAGGCAAATCCACAGACAGGAAGCAGATTAGTGGTTGCCAGGGGCTTGGGGAGGGAGGAGGAATGAGGAGAGACTGCTGATGGGGATGAATCTCCTTTTGGGAAAATGAAAATGTTCTGGAACCAGATAGAGATGATGATTGTGCAACACCGTGAATGTACTGACTACTACTGAGCAGTCCACTTTACATACAGTAATATTGTATATACATATAAAATAGAGGAAGACTGTCTCTACTATATCCTGCCGGGTTCAAGCAATCCTCCCGTCTCAGCCTCCTGAATAGCTGGGACTACAGGAACACACTACCATGCCTGGCTAATTTTTTTTTTTTTGGGGGGGGGGATAAAGAGTCTCACTCTGTCGCCCAGGCTGGAGTACAGTGGTGTGATCTTGGTTCATTGTTAACTTCTGCCTCCAGGTTTAAGCAATTCTCTTGCTTCAGCCTCCCGAGTAGCTGGGATTATAGATGTACACCACCACACTGGCTGATTTTTATCTTTTGTATTTTTATTTATTGTTTCTTTGAGAGAGAGTCTCACTCTGTCACCCAGGCTGGAGCGCAGTATTGGGATCTTGGGTCACTGAAACCTCCACCCCCTGGTGCAAGCAATTCTCCTGCCTCAGCCTCCCAAGTAGCCGGGACTACAAGTGCACACCACCATACCCAGCTAGCTTTTGTACTTTTTAGTAGACAGGGTTTCACTATGTTGGCCAGGCTGGTCTCAACTCTTGGCCTTAAGTGATCCGCCCACCTCGGCCTCCCAAAATGCTTGGATTACTGGCTTGAGCCACTGCACCTGGTTGCCTGGCTAATTTTAACATGTTATTTTGTAGAGACTGGGTCTCTCTATATAGCCCAGGCTGTTCTTGAACTCCCGGGCTCAAGGCATTCTCCTGCCTTGTGCCGTAAGCCAGCACAACCTGCAAAAACAGTTAAATGTTAAGTTAATGTCACCTCAAAACAAAAAAATCTGGGCAAATAACTCCTCTACTCCCAGGAGCACGGAGGCTGCTCCCCTCTAAGAACGCAGGGACCAGCTGGGCGCAGTGGCTCAGGCCTGGAATCCCAGCACTTTGGGAGGCTGAGGTGGGTGGATCACAAGGTCAAGAGTTCGAGACCAGCCTGGCTCACACAGTGAAACCCTGTCTCTACTAAAAATACAAAAAATTAGCTGGGCTTGGTGGCGGGCGCCTGTAATCCCAGTTACTTGGGAGGCTGAGGTAGGAGAATTGCTTGAACCTGGGAGGTGGAGGTTGCAGTGAGCAGAGATTGCACCACTGCACTCCAGCCTGGGCGAAAGTGCAAGACTCCGTCTCAAAAATAAAATAAAATAAAATAAAAATAAAAATAAAAAAACACAGGGACCAGGACACCTGGGTGCGTGGGGAAGTCTGCCCCTGGGAGGGCTGGGAGGATTCAAGGAGCAGGCTGCTGAAGGCCTCATATGCTGATGGAGCATGTGGTTCCTTCCTTTCTTTTTTTTTTTTTTTTTTTGAGACAGAGTCTCACTCTGTCGCCCAGGCTGGAGTGCAGTGGCCGCATCTCAGCTCACTGCAAGCTCCGCCTCCCGGGTCTACGCCATTGCCATTCTCCTGCCTCAGCCTCCCGAGTAGCTGGGACTACAGGCGCCCGCCACCTCACCCGGCTAGTTTTTTGTATTTTTAGTAGAGACGGGGTTTCACCGTATTAGCCAGGCTGGTCTCGATCTCCTGACCTTGTGATCCGCCCGTCTCGGCCTCCCAAAGTGCTGGGATTAGAGGCTTGAGCCACCGGGTTCCTTCCTTTCTAGGAAAGGCCAGGCTGGAGGAAAATGATCAGTGGAGGGGATGGGGACTCAGGCTTCCATCACGTCATCTGGCTCAGGATTTGGGGACTGCATCCTCATGCTGAAGACCCTGCCACAGAGGGGGCCCCTGTGGGCATGGCAGGGAGGGTGGCAGCCATCTTCGGGATGGCTCACAAAGGGGACAGAGGAAACAACAAAGACACAGCACATGGCTCCTGTAAGTCATTTTACTTTGAATATATAGGAAACGAAATCCACAAACAGGAAGCTATGTTCTATGGTTACGTCTTTTAAACAATGTTCTGTATTTACAAATTGTCTTTTTTTCCCTAAGTAAAAGCACCAGCTGAAAAGTTATAGGCTGCTAAAACCATTACGATATTACAAACCCATTAAAATACATTATGCCAAACGTACTTATTAAAAACCTTAACAGAATAGACAACTGACAACGCAACCAACAAATTGAGCCACCATGCCGGTTGGGTGGCAGTTCCAATTCCCCTGCCTGCTTCTGATAAACGGGGCTGGGAGTGCTTCTCCCGGGGAGAGGACCCTCGCCCACCGGCAGGCAACTATAGGGACAGAGCTGGGGAAAGACAGCTGTCTGAAGGACACACGGCAGCCTCGCTTCCTGCTGTAGGTGGCTTCCTCGTCAGACCTCACAACCCACAGGCCACAGGACAAGGGCAGAGGCATACAGGAGGGTCTGGCCAGCTTTCAGCTGTTCATCTGTCAACAGAATGCCTTTCGGCGACCTCCTTGTCCTCATCCACTGAAGGGTCTGGAGTTTTTATTTCTTCCTAGACACTTAGCTATAGCAGACTGTGTGATGTGTCCTCAGGGACTCGTTTTATTTATTTATTTATTTTGACACAAAGTCTCACCATCACCCAGGCGGGAGTGCAGTGGCGTGAACATGCTCACTGCAGCCTCAATCTCCTGGGCTCAAGTGATCCTCCTGCCTCAGCCTCCCAGTTAGCTGGGACTGCAGGCATGCGCCCCCGTGTCTGGCCTCTATTCTTGCAATTGAATGAGACACTATGAGGCGCTGAGTGACTCACAAGAAGGTCCTTGTCAAAAGCTTTGTGTCATCAGAAGATGCGGCCGTGGAAGGAGGTTCAAAGCTTGCACACACGCACGCACACACACACACACGCACATGATTTGGCTTCCATAAAGCTCGAGTAGAATATTAAATATCGAGTACTGAGTTTTTAATTGTAAACTTAAGATCTCATCCTTAACTTTACATATACATAGATAACGGGGTGGTCATGAAAAGCACTTTAACATCAGGACAGATGTTAAGTTCTGAGGTTCTGTTTTCAACTGCTCTACATACAAAATGCCCTACAAGCAAAGAAAGGCTTAAATAAATAGATGGGGATGAACATGATGCACGCCGTGGTGACATGAGTGTGGTGTGCAGGGGTCAGACAGTGCGGGACCCAGGTGGGCAGGAGCACATTGTGGAGACACAAGTGGTGGCATCTCAGTGATGTAGGGGAGGATCTGAGGGGCTCCTTCAAGGTGGAGCTAGCAGAGGCCATGGCTCAGGAGGAAGACGGGACAGGGACAGCTTGTGGGTCAGTGCCACACGCTCTCCTATTGGCCTCACGGGTCTGGGGGCAGCCCCGGGTAGCACAGGACAGGGCCAGGCTCTCCCCCTGGAGACCCAGAGATGGTGGTGGTCCTCTTAGGACAAACCCTCACCAGCCCTGCCCTCTGACCAGCCTGTCACTGGTGCTGATGTCAGGTACTGGCCAGTGAGGAAGGGGGTTATTGACAGCCCTGCCTGTGGCTAAGGCACACCTAGCCTGGGAGCCCTGAGCAGCTGACCTGAGCAATCCAGCATCCCTTCAGTCACAGACGCCGAAGCTCCCAGAGGCAGCTCCACCAAGCAAGGGTGACAAGACCTGAAACCACCACCTACCCTGCCGAGCAGGACCCCCACCCCCTGCAGCAGGGAGAGGCTCCTGGGCCCCAGAAGCTGGAGGGGATGGTGTCCTGAGTCCTGACACCTGCTGCTGATATCTTGACCCCTGACCCCCCAACTCACAATGCCACACTGTGACCACTGGGGCACCTCCTGATTATCAAGAAAAGTGGATACAACCAAATGCTGCTGTCTGGGCCCAGCAGAGACTCCCTGGGGCCTCGCTAGGGTGGGGGTTTCACACTATGCCCCAGAGACCCAGCAGGGAAAGCAAGGCGGCAGGGTGGGGGACCAAGAGGCTGAGCCTACAGACGTCCTTTGCAGGGAAGGCCACAGATCTGCCAGGAAGAAGGTCCCTGGGCTCCAGATCTGGGGGGTGGGGGGCCCATGCCATGCACTCTAAGCTAGCTGAGGAGGTGATCTTAAATTTGGGAGAGAAACCCACTCCCCCACTTCCTGCCCCTCAGTAGCCACAAGATGGGGGAAGGTGGCTGGTGCAACAGGAGCCTCAGCTCCCAGCTCCAGCTCCACAGATCTTCACCGCACACCCGTGTGCACGCACATGCACACCCGTGTTTACAATCACCTGCACCCCTACAGCGGGATGGCGAGTCCGGTCAAGGTGCAGACGTTTGGAAGCTGAGTTCCTGGGTCCCTGAGGGTTCCTGACCAGAGGCCCCGGCTGCTGCAGGGACCAACGCTGGAGAGAAAGCTGGGAAAAGTGCTGGGATCTGTGCTTCGTCCCACACGTGGGCCATTACTTCTTTCCTCCAAATTCAGGCCAGAAACGGGTGTCTGGGCTCTGGAAATTGCCTTGAGCAGAGGAAACACTCTACTCCTGCTCGGCATCAAGGCCTGGGCGATGGAGAGTCAGGCATGGTGCCCCTGGGGCACCGCCTGCCCTGGCACACAGGATTAGGACCTGCTGGAGGCCTGTACCCTACTCTGGGTCGACGTGACCCAGTTGCAGAGGCACGACTGGCACTGAGGTCCACTCTGAAGGATGGCTCTGGAGAGACAGCGCCTGTGTGCCACCTGTGAGCCTCTGCAGTGGGGGTCCTGGTGCGAGATGGGAACGGCTGCCACCCCTCCTGGGAGGGCAGGGACTGGCCGCGCACATTCCCAGAACTTGGAAGCTCTAGAGACAGTCAGGAAGGAAGCACGCCTCAGGGGCAGGCTTGAGTGCCGTCTGGGTGGAAGCCGGAGACGCGCAGGCCCTGTGGAGCTGGATGGCCCCATCAAGGCCTCACAGGAGGCTGGCCAGGCTGGTGTTGGGTCCATTCTGAGCTTGGAACTGCACAGGGGGTGGACCGTCTGTCCACTGTGAGAAAGAGAGGACATGAGAGTCAGGCACCGTGGGCTGTTCCCAGGGAAGAGGAGGTGGGAATGTTGCCCTCCTTGGGCTGCTCACCCAACCAGGACTCTGTTCTCCACACCCCAGTCCAATGGGCCCCGAGGAGGCACCTGTGTCCCTTGCTAGGGTGGGGGTGCCCGTGGCCATCTCCCCCATCAGAGGGCACTTCCGAGGCTGAGTTAGGGTTTGTTGGACAAAGAGAAATACAGCCAAGGTGCCCCCTTCCTCTTACAGGTGGGGAGCCCGCTGGTCCCCGATCCCATCCTCTCACACCCACACCCGTACCGTGATGAGGTTGTGTTCGGGGAGGCTGCAGGCCTCAATGTGGTCCTGGAGCAGCTGCTGCGAGAAGTTCTGGTGCATCTGGGCAGCTTCATGGGCGTCCATGGCGTTCCCACAGGCTTTATTCAGGTCTGAGAGTGGGACATGAACATGGGGACCCACCTTGCCCTGTCGCTGCCCAGGCCCTCCCACTTGGTGCAGATGGAGCCCCAAGGTCAAGTCCCAGCTGAACCGGTGGATCTCTGGGAGCCTGGCACGTCACTGGCCCTGAGCCCTGTCTTGGGATCACAAAGCCCATGTGCCAGCTGCTCTCACAGGGCAGAATAGGGCTGGTTGGGCAGTGAAAGCCCAATGCCAGGCTTCTCGCCAGCACTCCAGGGAGCCTATGGCTAGCCCTCAGGCAAACAGACGTCTGACGCCCATCCTGAGGCAGCAGCCCCAGGCAGCCCACTGCACACGGAGCACCCCGTCTCCTGTCACCTCCCCAGGGCCCTGGGGGAGTCTCTGGACCTCAGTTTCGTAATCTGGAAATGGGGGAGCTGCAGTAACAGCACTGATACTCGCTGAGTGCCCGCACTGCTCCCAGAGCAAGCTGGCCAGCCCTGCCCAATAGGCATGGCTGCTGTCTGCCTTTCTGGGAAGAAGCGAGGCTCACAGCCCAAGTCTACCAGATACCAAGTCTCACCCTCTGGGTCCTGTAGAGACTGAACCAGACCCCGAGTCAAGTGGATGCCACAAATGCACCCACTGCCCTCAACCAGGGTCTCCTGAGGAGCACCCCCTACCCATGCTAGAACTGGGGCTGTGGCCCACGGAGGCCTAGTCCGAGCTAAGGCTGAGCAGGACGTGCCCAGCAGCCTTAGATCTCTCGGGAGGGCCAGGCTGGGGCTGGGGAAGAGGGGTGGCCATTGCACTCACCTCGCAGCAGTGCTGACGACCACAGCTGTACCGACATGTCCGGGATCTTGCTGGCGAGCTGCATGGCAGGTACCACCATGTTGTTACTCTCCTGTCAACCAAGAGCAGCAAGAGGGAGTGAGGAGCCTGGACCCCACTTGCCAAACCCAGCCCAGGCTGGGGTGGGGATAACCTACTGAACCCAGCCCAGGCTGTGACCTCCTTCTGCATCTGGTGAACTTCTATGCTTACCTCAGAGCCCATCTCAAATGGCCCTCTCTGAAGTATCACTGAAAAACAAACTGCCCTCACTTCTGGCTCTGCAGGTACCTACTCACAGGGGCATGGCCAATGGACAACTCTGGGGGCTTCTACCTTTTCAAGCGGAGAAAAAGCACTGATGGCAGTTAGCCCTGGACCCACAATGGGGGCTGATCAGAAATGAAGATTTGTTTAGGGTTCCGGGTTCCAGGTTCTGAGAGGGGCAGCAGCCCCTCCGGTTTGTCTTCCACAACTGAGTTGCCTCTCGTGGGAGGCCCCGGCAGACACGTAGGGGCTTTGGGGGCACCAGCATGCAGGAATCCTCCAATCCTGAATCCCCGCTTGGTTGACTGCACAGGGCCACCCCAGTTGCAGCCGTAGCGTCCTCAGGATGTGGCAGGAAGAGCTCAGTAAGAGCCATCAGGGCCCATAAATGCCCATCCCTGTCACTATGGCAAGGGCCTGGAGCCACTGGACAGGAGCCTGTGCTACACAGGCTACATGGCGACCAGCAGTGCTGGGCTGACCCTGTCTGGGCCGAGGACTCAAAGCCCTGTCAGCCTGGATGTGGGGTTCAGGTAAGGCCTGGAGAATTCCCTAGATGATAGCTCCTGGCAGCCCAGGGAGCCCTTGGGAAGTCAAGATGGACACATCCCCAAAACCGACTCCTGAGAACTGGCTTTGATGCCACCAAATACTTCTCCAGAGTGCAGAGATGCTCCTCCTGAGACACAAAGCCCAACAACTCTATGCTGCCCGGTAGCCGCACCTTGAAAGTGGGCTCCAGGTGGGTCTTGGAGCTTTTTAAAATTCACCAAGCCGGCCGGGCGCGGTGGCTCAAGCCTGTAATCCCAGCACTTTGGGAGGCCGAGACGGGCGGATCACGAGGTCAGGAGATCGAGACCATCCTGGCTGACACGGTGAAACCCCATCTCTACTAAAAAAATACAAAAAACTAGCCGGGCGAGGTGGCGGGCGCCTGTAGTCCCAGCTACTCGGGAGGCTGAGGCAGGAGAATGGCGTGAACCCGGGAGGCGGAGCTTGCAGTGAGCCGAGATCTGGCCACTGCACTCCAGCCTGGGCGGCAGAGCGAGACTCCGTCTCAAAAAAAAAAAAAAAAATAAATAAATAATAAAAAAAATAAAATAAAATAAAATTCACCAAGCCCTTCTGACACCTCACAGCAAGAAAAACTGCTCTCTTCCGCTAGGCCTGGCTTATTGTGAGCCGGGCTGGCCTCTGTGCAGAAAGCCAAGGGCCTCTGTCTGAAAGCAGCCTGGGGAAGGAGACTCCTTCAGCGCTCCTGGGTAGGTTCTCCCAATGCCAGCTTAGGGTACCCCACAGAATCTGGTTTTGAAGACTTGAGTGATCCTGGGGGGTGTCCCACTCGTGTGGACACTCTAGCCTCATCCTAAGCTCTTCTGGGCCCCTGGGCCCTCACCTGAGCCCATCTGACATACCCCAAGGCCACCTGCACTGTCCAATGGGGACATACAGCCCTTACTGTGCTCAGAGGCTGAGGGCAGGGTGGCAGCACATTCTAGAAGGAGCCAGCTACAGGTTTTGACGGGGTGGTGGCATCCCCAGTACTGAGGCCAAGGCCCACCAGGGCCTGAGCTGTAGGGCCCATTTGTTGGCCTCTGCAAAGGCTTACCACACAGTTGTGTGTGTGTGTTGCGGTGGGCAGGGGCAGGCACCAGGTTTGTTAACAGCATCCACGCTGAGGGAGCCCTCAGACCCCGTGAAACTTTACAAGCCAAGACACACATCCTGCATTATCTATCCTGTGGAAATGGCTACAGTGAGAATGGTTAAACTACAGAGTAGATGGTGCTTCAAAACACTCACTGCCATTAAGGGAAAAAAAAAAAAAAAAAAAGCTTCCAATACAGTGGTGTGGAGAAAGGCAAATATAAAATTACCTAGTGGCTCACGTCTGTAATCCCAGCACTTTGGAAGGCCGAGGTGGGCAGATCACCTGAGGTCAGGAGTTTGAGACAAGCCTGGCCAACGTGGTGAAACCCCATCTCTACTAAAAATACAAAAATTAGCCAGGTGTGATGGCGTGTGACTATAATCCCAGCTACTTGGGAGGCTGAGGCAGGAGAATCCATGGAACCTGGGAGGTAGAGGTTGCAGTGAGCCAAGATTATACCACTACACTCTAGCCTGGGCAACACAGCAAGACTCCATCTCAAAAAAAAAAAAAAAAAATTACCAAACAGGCTGACAAGCAAAACCTCCAGGTGGGAGGGGTGGGCAGCGGGAAGGGATGGATGACAGAGACATGCTATTTTTTTGTTTTACTTCTCAACCTTTTAATTATGAACATGTCATATTTTATAATCTAGAAAAATAACTTTTTTTTTTTTGAGACAGGATCCCACTGTGTTGTCCAGGCTGGAGTACAGTAACATGATCACAGCTCACTGCAGCCTCAACCTCCTGGACTCAAGTGATCCTCCCACCTCAGCCTCCCAATTAGCTGGGACCACAGGCATGAGTTCCCACACTGGCTAATTTTTTTGTATGGTTTTTGTAGAGATGGGATCTCACTATGTTGGTCAGGCTGATATTGAATTCCTGAGTTCAAATGATCCTTCCACCTCTGCCTCCCAAAGTGTTGGGATTACAGGCCGCTCAAGTCACTGTGCCTGGCTGGAAAATATCTTATTATTATTTTTTTAAGAGATACCATCTCTAGGGCCAGGCACAGTGGGTCATGCTGTAATCTGGCATTTTGGGAGGCTTAAGTGGGTGGATCACTTGAGCTCAGGAGTTCAAGACCAGTCTGGGTAACATGGAGACCTGGTCTCTACCAAAATGGCTGAGTGTGGTGGCACACACCTGTGGCCCCAGCTACTTGGGAGGCTGAGGTGGGAGGATCATTTGACCCTGCAAGGGGCGAAGGTTGCCATAAGCTGAGCTGAGACCGTGCCACTGCACTCCAACTTGGGTGACAGAGTGAGACTTGGCCTCAAAAAAAAGAGGGTCTAGCTAGGTTACCCAGGCTGGTGGTCTTGAACTCCTGGGATCAAGGGATTCTCCCCCATCCGCCTCCCAAAGTGATCCAAGCAATGAGCCACTGTGCCTGGCCAAAATTTTTTTTTTTTGAGATGGAGTCTTGCTCTCATCTAGGCTGGATGGAGTACAATGACACGACCTCAGCTCATTGCAACCTCTCCACCTCCTGAGTTCAAGCAATTCTCCTGTCTCAGCCTCTGGAATAGCTGAGAGTACAGATGTGCACCACCGGGCTTGGCTAATTTTTGTATTTTTAGTAGAAATGGGGTTTCACCATGTTGGCCAAGCTGGTATTGAATTCTTGACCTCAGGTGATCTACCTGTCCCGGTCTCCCAAAGTGCTGGGATTACAGGCATGAGCCACCATGCCTGGCACAAAAATACCTTTTTTTTTTTTTCTGAGACAGAGTCTCACTCTGCTGCCCAGGCTGGAGTGCAGTGGCATGATCTTGGTTCAATGCAACCTCTCTCTCCTGGGTTCAAGTGATTCTCATGCCTCAGCCTCCCGAGTAGCTTGGATTACAGGCTCCTACCACCATGCCCCACTAATTTTTGTATTTTTAGTAAGAGACGGGGTTTCACTACGTTGGCTAGGCTGGTCTTGAAACTCCTGACCTCAGGTGATCTGCCCGCCTTGGCCTCCCAAAATGCTGGAATTACAGGTGTGAGCCACTGTGCCTGCCCAAAATATCTTCTTAAAACAAACAAACAAACAAACAAACAAACAGGCTGGGCGTGGTGGCTAACGCCTGTAATCCCAGCACTTTGGGAGGCCAAGGCAGGTGGATCACAAGGTCAGGAGTTCGAGACCATCCTGGCTAACACAGTGAAATCCCGTCTCTCTACTAAAAATATAAAAACATTAGCCGGGCGTGGTGGCAGGTGCCTGTAGTCCCAGCTACTCGGGAGGCTGAGGCAGGAGAATGGCGTGAACCCGGGAGGTGGGGCTTGCCGTTAGCCAGGATTGCACCACTGCACTCCAGCCTGGGCAACAGAGAGAGACTCCGTCTGAGAAAAAAAAAACTTCAAGACCTCGTGAGATCAGGAAGGTGAGAGCAGGCAAGGAATTGACAAGAAGGACTGAGGTGGCCAGTCCCACCAGAGACCAACTGACCTTGGGTGGGGACCAACTCCAAGGGCCACTTGTACCCTGAGAGGACACTATGCATGCTGGGCAAGAATGAAATGTTTGGGAGTCTGACTGAGAGGAGGCACCTCTCTGCCCCTTGGGTGTCAACACATAGGATGGGGTGCCTGCGTCATCCCCACTAGCTCAGGGCAGCTCCTTTGGTTCTGGCTTCAGCTCCCCGAGCCCAGGGGCTCTGCCTGCCTGATGTCTGAGGCCACACCCATCAGGCCTCCTGCCTGCCCCCACACCCTCTGTGGGTGCCCAGCTCCCCTGGCCCTGCCTGCCCAGGCTGTGGGAGTCAGGGTGTCCACCTAGAAGTGCTCTTCGAGGGGCATAGGATGAACAGTGCCATGCCACCCCTAGGCTGCTGGCCAGCTCCTGTCCCTCAGCCAAGCCCCACAGGCACCCAAGCGAGCGGCCCAGGCCAGGGCACTCACCCTGTGGTTTCCCAGCACATAGAAGATGTGGCCCAGGAGCACAAGGGAGCAGGCTGTGAGCCGGTTCAGGTCCTCGGCATTGGACATCTTCAGAGTTTCCCGCAGAAATCGCCTGACAAGGAGAATGAGGACGCTGACGCCTGCAGGACTGGGCCTGGGCTAACCTGAGCACGGCCCACATGCTGCCCCCTGCCCCACACTCACTTGGCCTCGTTGTAGCGTCCCTGGAAGAAGGAGAAGAGCCCACGCACGTAGAAGGCAGCCGCTCGGAGGCAGTGTGAGCTGGAGGGAGAGTGCAGGGTCATGTGGGGTGGGGATTTTGAGAAAGGTGGTTTACAAAACACCGGTGGGCAGCTGGAGGGGATTTCTGAGAGACCCCTGCTGCAGACTATCTGCGAGGAGGGGTGTGGGGTGTCAGGGTGCAAGGGGCAGTTGGGGGCCCCATCCCAAGAGCATGGGGAGCCTAGGCCATGCGTGGAGTGGTGCCCGGAGTGGCTCACCTGACAGGGAAGCTGTGGTCTGGGTTGATCCTCTCCAGTAGACTGTAGAGCTGAGGAGGGGAGGAGGCGGAGAAGAGCCAGTCAGCATCATTCTGCATCTTCACAGGAGAAAGGTCCCCAAGACACACTGCAGTGCATGGGGATTTCTCTACACCCCCATAGGGACTATGGCCCCCAGGTCGAGCCTGGTGACTGACCAGCAAGAGCGGCCTCTGGTGAGGAGGGCCAGGGGCAAGACTCTCATGCCCTCAGCCAGCCCTGCCTGTGCCACCCTGTCCTGTGGTAGATGACAGGGGCCTGGGCGTCCAGAAAGCCTTTGTATGGTCAGAGTGGCGCTGAAGGGCTGGCCTGGCAGTGCGTAGATTGGCAGGCTGGGGCCCGTGAGCCCTGTGGGCTGCTGGGGGTGAGTGGGTGGGATTTCTCTGGAGGTGCAGGGACCCCAGGAGGCTTGGATGGGGGCGTGACCTGATAATTTAGATGCCCTCTGGCTGCAGAGGCACAGGGGAGCCAAACTCCTCCTCAACAATGCGAGCCCACATCTGGCATCAGACGACCCAGCCAGGGCTGGGCTTTTTCTTTTGAGACAGGTTCTTGCTCTGTCGCCCAGGCTGGAGTGCAGTGGCCCGATCATAGCTCACTGCAGCCTCAATCTCCCTAGCTCAAGCAATCCTCCTGCCTCAGCCTCCCGAGTAGTTGGGACCACAGGCCGGCAACCCCACACCAGGTTTTTAAAAAACTTTTTGTAGAAATAGGGGTCTCCCTATGTTGCCCAAGATGGTCTTGAACTCCTGACCTCAAGTGATCCTCCTGCCTTGGCTTCCCAAAGTGTTGGGATTACAGGCGTGAGCCACAGCACCTGGCCTGAGACACTTTGGAGCTAGACCCCCAGCGGTGAAAGAGACACTAGAACTGAGGGATATCCTAGGGCTGAGGGGGATCCCAGGGCTGAGTGGGATCCTGGGGCTGAGTGGGAATCCCAGGGCTGAGGAGGGAATCCCGGGGCTGACAGAGGATCCCAGGGCTGAAGAGGGAATCCCGGGGCTGGTAGAGGATCCCAGGGCTGAGGAGGGAATCCTGGGGCTGATAGAGGATCCCAGGACTGATGGAAGATCTTAGGGCTGAGGAGGGGATCCCGGGACTGAGGAGGGGATCCCAGGGCTGAGGAGGGAATCCTGGGGCTGACAGAGGATCCCAGGGCTGAGGAGGGAATCCTGGGGCTGACAGAGGATCCCAGGACTGATGGAAGATCTTAGGGCTGAGGAGGGGATCCCGGGACTGAGGAGGGGATCCCAGGGCTGAGGAGGGAATCCCGGGGCTGACAGAGGATCCCAGGGCTGAGGAGGGAATCCTGGGGCTGATAGAGGATCCCAGGACTGATGGAAGATCTTAGGGCTGAGGAGGGGATCCCGGGGCTGAGGAGGGGATCCTGGGGCTGAGGAGGGGATCCTGGGGCTGAGGAGGGGATCCCGGGGCTGAGGAGGGGATCCTGGGGCTGAGGGGATCCTGGGGTTGAGGAGGGGATCCCGGGGTTGAGGAGGGGATCCCAGGGCTGAGTGGGGATCCCGGGGTTACAGGTGCCCGCCACCATGCCCGGCTAATTTTTTTGTATTTTTAGTAGAGACGGGTTTCACCGTGTTAGCCAGGATGGTCTCGATCTCCTGACCTTGTGATCCGCCCGCCTCAGCCTCCCAAAGTGCTGGGATTACAGGCGTGAGCCACTGCGCCTGGCCTAGCTATGGGAATGTTTTTGTCTCAGACCTGGCCTCTCCCGGCCATAGCCCGATTCACCTCTGGGATGCCCTGTGTGCCTCTGTGTCGGGTGCTGCCCATCCCTCAAAAGGTGAACACCCTGGGGTCTGCTGAGATGTGCTGGTGCCCAGGACAACCCCCTGGTTCCCCAAAAAGAAGAGAACAGAGAGAAAGGATACCGAACATGAAGCATGTCACCTACTACCTCTTGGTGTCTATTTCCTTCCCGTATATACACACTCGCCAGGTTGGTGACAATGAAGGCCCACAGCTCCTGGTGGTTGGTGAGCTGGAATGGGAAGTGGGGACATTAGGGAGCTGGGTCGGGCGCTGTGATCCATGTGGCAGTGTGAGAGCTACCCACAATCTCCACGGAGACTACTTTGGAAAAGACTTGTTTTTTTCATTTCAAACACACTTCCCTTGCCTCCTAAACTCAAGGGTAACACAGCTATTAATTCTTCTCATTATAAAATCATCGTCTGTGTCACGGGGCAGTTAGAGAACACAGAAGAGGAAAACCAGCCACCCTGATCCCACCCTCAGAACATGTTGGGTTTTGGCCCATTTTCTGCTGTCTGTCAGGACTAAGACCTGGTGGACCCTTCCTCCAGGCCACAGCCAGCAACTTGGGGGACCCAGGTGTCCACTGCTATCAAGGCACATGCTGGTCCTGGGCAGGGGTCACTCTTCATGGGGGGAAGTGGGGAGGAGGGGAGCTGTTGTCCCAGAGGGGGCCAGCACAGGCCCCGCTCCAGAGGTAGGTGACGCTGTCAGAGGCCAGAAATGCTGCTGATGACAGGTGGTAGATGGGTCACGGTCCCTGGCTCTTCTTGGGAAAGGAGATCGTCAAGAGAGGGACCAATCTATGTGGCTCAAGCCCTGCCTAGACCCTGGTTCCTAGTGGGGCTGGGCAAGAGGTGGAGTGAGCCAGGGAAGCACAGACCCCACCTGCACAGATGCCCTCCTGGCACACACCCAGGAGGCCCAGAGGATCTTCTGAATCAAGCACAGATGCTCTGAGACTCAGCAAGGTGGGGGATGTTTGTTGAGGGCCCACAGGAGGCATGTGTGTTTGGGGTTAGTGGGGCTGGGGTTGCATCCTGGCTCCATCACTCCTGGGTGGGCCATGAAAAAGAGGCTCTCTTTTGGCCCCGGGGTGAGGACTCCTTAGGGTATGTGGCCTTGGGAACTCTGACGTGGAACCAAACCAGCAACAGCAACCGCTTGTGGGGAGTGAGACGGAGACGGAGATGGCAGGATGGCAGGGCCACAAGGAGGGTCCTGGCCCTGCTGTAGTCAGAGTGAGCCAGAGTCCGGAGAGTGAGGCAAAGAGGTGGAGGAGTGGGTGCCAAGTCGGCCCTTCCCTCCCAAGCATGCTGTCTGCACGTCGGGGCTCCTGTGTACCTCTGAGGCCAGTGGCGGGGGTGGCAGCACCCACAGGCCTGTGGGGTGCCAAGGAGGGGAACTCTGTCCAACAGTCAGGGTGCACGCAGGACTCCCCGGTGACCTTGCCCGAGTGGCAGACAGAGCAGCCCCTGCTCCCTGACACCTCTCCTCAGGGCCCTTCCTAGAACCATCGGGAAAAAAGCGTCCACAGCCTCCATTTCCTGTGAGGAGATTGAGGCTGAGGTGGGGACATGATGGTCCAGTACTGGGCTGGGGCGCTCCGTGAGGATGTGGCACTAGCCTTCTTCCCCATCTGTGGCCAGAAGCCTGGGGAGCTGCTTCATCCTCCCCAGCCCAGCAGGACCAGGAGTCCTCCTCTGCCCAAAAAGCACCTGTGAGATGGCCCAGCTCCACCACTCCCCATGGGAGCCCTGAACCCAGGGTGGCTCTAAGTCGTCAGCTGACACTTGAGCCAATCCAGCCTTAGGGGTGGCTGCCACAAAAGCTCCCACTCAGGCCTGGAAGTGGTGTCCACGGACACGTCGCACCTCTTGCTCACGTCTGCCCTGGGGTCAGCTCAGGAAGACCCTGGCCCCATAGTTGTCCCTTATCCAGATAAACAGTGCGTCACTGCCAAGGCTGGCATGGGCTGACTACTGTGCATCGCCTCTGGGGCTGCGACTTTGCATAGCTGACCTAGTGCGACTGCTGTCCTCATCACAGACCACACCCGACTCCTTACTCAGAAGTGTGGCCCGCCCCGAGCAGCAAGGAGGGCCGGCACCTTACCCGCAGGGCTGTGGTGAACTGTGCTTCCGCGTTGTCCATGCAGTTGACGGAGACACAATACAGGCCCTGGAAGAAGACGTGTTGTCATCAGGGCCGGCCCCTGGGGAGGGGGCTCAGATCAGAGACACATGCAGTGCAAACGGGGCCTACACGGCTGCCCTGGAGGAGTATGATAATGGCTCACTGCCGAGCCAGCTGCGATGCAGGTAATATGCTCACTGTCCCCACCTTTCAGACCCAAGCCAGTGTGGGGTGGGACAAGATGCTCACTGGAAACATTCTGGATCCTGCCTGAGGAGGTTATATGATTACCTATGGCAACATTCTGGATTCTGATTAGGGTGCTGTCAGGGGGTTCTTCACTGGGAATGTTCTGGATCTGGTTAGGTACTTACTTACTGGGAACATTCTGGATTCTCCTAGGGTGCTGTCAAGGAGTTACTCACCAGCAGTGTGTGCAGCTGTGCTGCGTGGTTGGAGAAGAGCCGGGGGGACTGCTGGCACAGCTGGCAGACCTGGGAGATCTGCCGGGAGAGAGTGTACCGCCATCACAGGACTGCAACCTGGGACCTGGCGTCTGAGCAGCAATGGAGAGACCCCATAGCTGGTGGGTGAGCCCATGTCCCCTCTGCCCAAACTGGGGTACAAAGCCCCAGCAGACATGTCCACCATGGGGGTAAAGGGCAGCCCGGATCCCATTGTGGACAGGGACCCTTGTCTGTTACTCGCCTCTTCCACCCTGTCCAACAGGTGTCTGGGCCGTAAAGGACCTCCAGCCTACTGAAGGCCCCCATGCCCTCTCAGGAGGGTGGGCACTGGGGGTAGAGAGTGTTCCTAACGGCAGGGTGGGGTATAAGAATCACTGTCAAGGGACCCCCAAATCCCCAGAGACCATGTGTGCGATCCCCTCAGTGTGCAAGCTTTTGGGCCATGGTCTGTTGTTTTTTTGTTTTTGTTTTTGTTTTGAGATGGAGTCTCACTCTGTTGCCCAGGTTGGAGTGCAGTGGTGCGATCTCGGCTCACTGCAAACTCCGCCTGCCAGGTTCAAGCGATTTTCCTGCCTCAGCCTCTCAAGTAACTGGGATTACAGGTGCTTGCCACCACAACTGGCTAAGTTTTGTATTTTCAGTAGAGACGGGGTTTTGCCATGTTGGCCAGGCTGGACTCAAACTCCTGGCCTCAAGTGATCCACCCGCCTCAGCCTCCCAAAGCGCTGGGATGACAGGCGTGAGCCACTGTGCCCAGCCTCCACTGGTTTTTGTATGAGATTCTCTTATCAGTGGTGCCCACGTGGGGCTGTAAAACGCTGACTGACAGCAAGACAGCAGGATGGGCTGGCCTGCCAGTACCGCACTTGGCGAATTCAGTCTCTTGTCTGACACTGCTGAGACCCAACAAACTCCTGGGCCTTCCCACCCCTCCTGCGTCCAGCCTTACCTCCTGCAGCGCCGTGGCCTTGTGACCCGTGACGAGGCGGCACATGATGATGTGCTCCAGCAGGATCACTTGGAAGGATGACAGGATGGGGCTGCAGTCCAGCACTATGGGCGAGAGTCAGGGGTGAGCATGCAGGGGAGGCCAGAGGAGGCGCCTCCCCTACCTCATTCCTGTCTCCAGTCACACTGGCCAGGCACCCACCCCGTCATCTCCCCTAGTCCCCACTGCGCCCTCCGAGTGAGGGAGTGTGTCTTGCTGTCCAGGTGAAGAGACGGAGCTGGAGCCAGAGGTTGGTTCCCACAGGGCTCCAAGAGGGGTCGGCTCTGACCCTCACCCTCACCCTACGTGCTCAAGAGCTTGTGGACATGGCAGGTTCTAGAAATGTGGAAATGTGGAAACCACCCTGGATCATGAGACCATGCAGCGGAGCCTCAGGCAGTGGGGTAGGGGGACCTGGGCCAGGCCCCACCTCCTGACAGCCCCAAGCAGCCATCCTCACATGGGAAAAAGAGAAGCACAGGCCTCTCAGGCTTTGAGCTGCCTTGGCTCTGATGCCTTCGCCCCCAGCAGCACTCACGAGGGAGCAAACAGACAGACTAATGGGCACACTGCACCAGCCAGGGACATCTGCTCTGGGTTTGTGCTAGTCAAAGGTCCCTAGATAGATTAGACAGTTGAACATCTGGAAAGAACTCATGACCTCCAAAGGACATGCTGGTGGTCAGTGAGGGCTGAGTTCTGATCCTGGCGTCATCCTGAGTGTCCCCATCAAAACACTGATAATAATTGGGAAAGGCAGCCACCACCTGTTTCAACTGAGCACCATTGGGCACAACGGCCCTGACCAGTCAGGGAGGTACCCCTGACCCCAGTCCTGTCTGCTCTGCTCCGACGTGGGTCACCAGCATTTACCAACTAGGGGTGACGAGACCCCCTAGGTAGGGCGGCTGGGTGCTGCGGTCACCCGGTCACTGTGCCCCAGAACAGCCAGTGACTGGCCAGGCTGTCCGCCAGGGGGCGCTGTGGCCACGTGGCCAGTCGAGCGCCTGACTTACTCTTGAGCTTCTCCAGCTGCATGAGGGCCTTGTCCGTGTACTTCTGCGCCTTCTCCAGGTAGCCGGCCTGCATGGAGTGCATCACAGTCACCTGTCAACAAGACCAGACAGCAGGGGTTACCAGGGCCCTCTCCCTCTCCCCGCCCCCGCCCCCAGCCCTGGCTCGGGCCCTGGTGGGGACGCACCAGGTAGACAAGCACACACATGTGCTCCTTGGGCAGCCAGTGGAAGAGGTCAGCGGGGTTGCTGGGCAGGATCTCATCATCGTGCAGCGTGGAGATGGTCTGGATGCACTGCTGCAGCTGCTTCAGACACGGCTTCACGCTCTTCACCTGTGCAGCACCCACACCCGAGCACCCACCTGAGCCTGGCCTCTCAGGAAGCCGGGCCCAGCCCAGCCACCCCTGCCCCTTCCTTCAGGGAGCACCTGCCTTCCCCTTCTGCCAGGGCCACCTCCTGCAAGATGGACCCGCCCCTGCCGCACTCCCATGAATCAGCCAGGCTTTCAGGGCACGGGGCACGGCCAGGCGGGCAGCTGTGGGACTGAGGCTTGTCCACTGCCCAGTGTTGGGTCCAACACCAAGGCCCAGGAGAGGCCTGTCCAGACCCTGCTGGAGCTGCACTTGGTCTTCCTGCAGCCAGACCTGAGACAGCAAGGGGAGGCTGTGCTCCGCGGGGGTGGGAGGTGGCTTCCTGGCCCAGGAGTCGGGCAAGCGCTGTGGTCCATCTCGCCCTGAGGCCCCGAGGGATGTCTCTGCGGCCCTAGCACCCCGAGGGAAGCGCGGCTGCAGTCTGCTCTGTGTCCCTATGCGCCGAGTGCAGTGCTTCACCCAATGGGCAACGATGGGTATGGACGGAGGAACTGGACAACCCCCTTACCAAGCCCTGTGGAGAGACTCGCCTGTGGCCCACCATGATAGGTGGGTCTGAGGGGCACAGGGCAGCCCCCAGCCCCTGAAGGGCCGAGACGGTCACACAAGCACAGACAAGGAGCTCAAACACAGCCGTTTCCCACCCACGGCGGGGTCATGGAGTCCAGTCTCGGACACAGCTGGGCACATCAGTCCCTACTCAATCCCACAGCAGAGGGGCCAGACACCAGTTGGGCATCTGCTGTGTGCAGGCACCGCCCCAGCACCTCTGTGGTTTATTCTCATGATTCCCTGAACCGTCATTGCAATCTCTGAGCATCCACACACTGAGCGAGTGTATACAATGTCACACATAGTACTCCCAAAGGGAGGCAGGGTGGCCAGGACAGACCCTGCTCCCAGGCACCAGCACACCAGGCAGGCACGATGGTGCCAGCACTCGCAGCAGAGCAGGACAGAAGTGTGTGTGTCTGGGGCTGGAAAGACAGCCCTGCTGTGTGGCAAGGTAAGGCAATGACACAGGTGACCTCACAGCCCAAGACCCATTGGCCTGGGTGCCACCCACACCCACTGGTCACAACCAGCAGCCCGCCCAAGAGGCGCCACACACCTGCCCGGCATCCAAATAGTGAGTGACCTGGAGCACCAGGAAGAAGACACGCAGCGACTCCTTCTGGATGGGGTTCCCCTGCCAGTTCTCCACGATCTGCCCACAGAGGGTCAGCAGCGGGTGCACCTCCTGCAGCTTGCGCTCCATCAGCAGCAGCTGGGGAGGGAGAGGCACAGGTGTAGGGTACAGGGCTTGCAGGGGCCCTCCTGGGACTGGGAGCACAGGCTCACCTGCCCACCTGCCTTGGGACTACTGCCTCCAACCCAGAGGGCAAGGCCAGCCTGAAACCCCGGCCCAGGCAGCTCCTAACCAGGCTCCTGCCTCAGCATGAATCCCATAGGCAGGAGCCTGAGTTTCCCTCCTGAACCCAGCAGGGCCTGGGCCTCACACTCCAGGCTGCTCACTATGCCTAAGGGTCTGGGCGTGTGAGGGGCCATGCCATGGAGAGCGGACGGGGTCTGAGCAGGGAGTCCTGCCTCACCTCCACGACACCGGCTGCATCCAGCCATGCCCAGCCTCAACTTACCATCCCCTTGCTGAGGAGGAACAGCGCCCTGCAAAACAAGAGGCAGGGGTCAGGTCCCAGAAGGCCCAGGAGCCTCCTGAGATGACTGTGACTACCCCAAGGCTCACAGGACCTAATATGCCACCTCGGGGGACAGTTCAGTGGACAACAGTAAATAGTCCCCGTACAAGACTGCTCTGTTTTATCCTATTGTGCCTGTGTTTATTTTTATTTATTTTTATTTTTTTCTTAGAGTCTCGTTCTGTTGCCCAGGCTGGAGTGCAGTGGTGCGATCTCAATTCACTGCAACCTCTGCTTTCCGGGTTCAAGCGATTCTCCTGCCTCAGCCTCCTGAGCAGCTGGGACCACAGGAGCCTGGCACCATGCCTGGTTAATTTTTGTGTTTTTAGTAAAGATGGGGTTTCACCACGTTGGCCAGGCTGGTCTCGAACTCCTGACCTCAAGTGATCCCCCTGCCTCGGCCTCCCAAAGTGCTGGGATTACAGGTGTGAGCCACCGCGCCCAGCCTGTATTTATTTTTCTTTTTTTTTGAGACGGAGTCTCGCTCTGTCACCCAGGCTGGAGTGCAGTGGCCAGATCTCAGCTCACTGCAAGCTCCGCCTCCCGGGTTCCCGCCATTCTCCTGCCTCAGCCTCCCGAGTAGCTGGGACTACAGGCGCCCGCCACCTTGCCCGGCTAGTTTTTTGTATTTTTTAGTAGAGACGGGGTTTCACCGTGTTAGCCAGGATGGTCTCGATCTCCTGACCTCGTGATCTGCCCGTCTCGGCCTCCCAAAGTGCTGGGATTACAGGCGTGAGCCACCACGCCCGGCCTTATTTTTCTTACATGGCTTAGACACACTCATGTGAAAAGCCCAGAAGGGGGCTGGGTGCAATGGCTCACGCCTGTAATCCCAACACTTTGGGAGGCCAAGGTGGGCGGATCACTTGAGGTCAGCAATTCGAGATCAGCCTAGGCAACATGGTGAGACCCTATCTCTACAAAAAATATGCGGCGGTGGACACACAGTGTGAGGGCCAGCGGGCAAGTTTGGGTGCCTGAACTTCAGGCTCAAACCTGCGCCTCATGGTGACCAATTTTTTTTTTTTTTTTTGAGACGGAGTCTCGCTCTGTCACCAGGCTGGAGTACGGTGGCACGATCTTGGCTCACTGCAACCTCTGCCTCCCAGGTTCAAGCGATTCTCCTGCCTCAGCCTCCTGAGTACCTGGGATTACAGGCACTCGCCACCACGCCCAGCTAATTTTTGTATTTTTAGTAGAAATGGGGTTTCACCATGTTGACCAGGATGGTCTCAATCTCTTGACCTCATGATCCTCCCACCTCAGCCTCTCAAAGTGCTGGGATTACAGGCGTGAGCCACCAAGCCTGGCCCCAACTTTTGTATTTTTTGTGGAGATGGAGTTTCATTGTGTTCCTCAGGTTGGTCTTGAACTCCCGGGATCAAGTGATCCTCCCACCTTGGCCTCCCAAAGTGCTGGGAATATACTGTGAGCCACTGTGCTTGGCCTGAAATGCCATTTCTGTTCTTTGTCCTGGACCAAGGTGGCCAAGCCCCTTCTGTGTTAAGAGAGCGGGAGGGAAGGAGGGGAGTGGGTGCCTACCGTGTGTACTCAGATCCCACTACCCGGGCGTACTCGGCCCCCACACCCAGGAGGTCACAGGCCGACACCAGGTCCTTCTCAAGCGTGTGCAGTTGCTAAAACGGAGAGAGAGAGCAGTGACCTTTGCTGCCAAACCCATCAGTTTTACGGTACCTGGCCTTTGTGCTTTGTTAACCAACAACCAAACCTCCCCATGTCAATGAAACTGCCTGTGTCAGTTGTGAGCTAAATTAACCAAATTATCTCATCAACGCTAATTGCTTTGGGTACAGAGCTCCAGTTGGCCTGTGGTATATATGTCATCTAACTGAATGGTGCCTGCAGTAGACACCGTCTAAACTTAATGGAGCATAGAACCAGCAGTCAAGGCTCATGGCGCAGCCCCCAAGGCTGTGAGAGCACCTAGGGCTGTTCTGAGTGCTTCGTGGGTGCCTGTGGGGTCTGTCTTTAGTGGGGTGTCCCCAGTGTGTTTCAGGAACAACAAGGAGGGACTCCCTCAGAGGCAAGTGTCAAAGCCTGAACAGGCTGAAAGGGAGGCACATGCCTGGCTTGACCCTACAAGGCGACACCTGCGGGGCCATGGTGGAGAGCTCGGCCCTTGGGTGTGCGTGCACATAGCGCCTGTCAACTCTGTGGCCTGGGGGTGGTGACTCACAGCTTGGCCTGCTCCTTTGTCTGCTAATGTGCACAAGTGTGCGTGGGGAGATGGAAGGAGACTGTGTGTGCATTCAGCTTCTCATCAGGCCTGGGGGAGGAGGGCCTTGGGAACTCCTGGCTGCTGGGTGAGCTCTTCCCTGTGGGTACTTTTCTCAGCCAGACCCTCCTGGAGTGAGGGACTCAGCTGGAGGAACTCCCAACCCAGGGTCAACACACTGCGTGCCTAGGTGGGTGTCATGGGAGGTGGCTAAGTGGTGGCCCAGAGGGCAGGCTAGGTCATGGAAGAGAGAGGCTGGGGGCCAGGCACCCGCCTGAGGGTCCCCAGTGCAGAAGTGTAGGTGGAGCCCAGGACAGGAGTGGTGCCCCACACGGTGGAGCCTGCTGGTCTCTCCACTGTAGCTGGGAAGGCCGAATTCAGAGTCCCCCAACAACCGAGCACTGTGGAGCTCAGAGACCAGGGCACCACCTGTATCTGGGGTGCCGAAGGGAGCATGAGGAGGAATTGTGTGGATCCCAGGATGAGGGTGTACCCCAGCAGCCCCCAAAAGTGAGGGGTCCATGTGGGAAACAATGCTTGACGTGGACATTTGTGGCCTGATAGGCAGCTCCCTGGAGTCTCAGCCTAGCTCCTAAAAAAACCCCACAGTGGGTCTCTGGCAGGAAACGTTCCTGGGATTTCAATGAGCGCAGGCCAAAGATGAGATGAGAATGGCTGGGAGGGAGAGAAACCCAAAGACACCCAACAAGCAGCAGGCCCCGTCAGTGTCAGCTCCGGGGAAGCCCCGCACTCCCACCACTCACCCCCGGGCGTTGTTGAGAGCCAGGCTCAAGCCGGGGATGCTGTCAAGGATGGAGGCTGGAGGGGGCTTGTGAGCAGGTTAAGTAAATGTTCCTATGTCCCCACCCACTCCGTGTGCCAGCCCGAGGGGGTCTGCGCATCGTGGACCCTGCTGTTCTTTGCACATGGGGCAGGTGTGCCCCAGGGTCATGGTCCCTCCCAGGCACCCTTGTGCCTGGGCCACAGTACTCACAGCGAGCTGGAAGAGCAGGCGGCAGTGCCAATACGGGGTCTGCTGTGAGATCTGTATCGCCTTCCGCAGCAGCGGCTTTGCTGCATCGACGGAATTCTGAAAGGAAATAGTTACGTTTGGGAACGTAAGAAGGCGGCAATCAAGCTGGATTCCTTAGCAGCAGCTGTGGTGCCAGAAGGCAGTTCCTGTTCATGCTTACCAAAGGATTTTTTTGGGTTGCCAATTTACTTTATTAAAAGCAAAAAAAGATATTTTATTGGACTCACTGGCTGGGAAGTTTCTGCATCACTCTTAAAATAACTTCTCATTCAACTGGACTGAAAGTACTTTCAGTTCAAAATTCTAAACTGTCAAATCAGATGCCAGTTCCCATCTTTTATGTTCTCAGACCAGAGAGAGGCATCGGGGTGTGAAGTACACACATTCCCTGCCGCCAAAGCCACCTTACTCGTCAACCTTCTGAGGTGGGAGGAAGGGAAATTTCAGCTATAATTGAAATTAGGAACCAGATGAAGAAGGGAAACTGTACAGACTTGTCAGGTGAGGAATAGGCTGATCTCTCCAACAGTAGTATATAGAAAAGGAAGCTGCCGGCACTCCTTAGCAGGTGGCTACCCACCAAAGCCCTGGGGCTTGGGCATAAGAGGTAGGAAAGTAATCTGATTGTTAAAAGCCACCGGGCTGGGCACGGTGGTTCCTGTGTATAATTTTGGCACTTTGGGAAGTCGAGGCAGGATTGCTTGAGGCCAGGAGCTTGAGCCCAGCCTGGGCAAGACCATCTCTACAACAAATAAAAAAATTAGCCAGGCATGGGTGGTGCACGCCTATAGTCCCAGCTACTTGGGAGGCTGAGGTGGGAGGATCACTTGAGCTCAGGAGTTCAAGGCTGCAATGAGCTGTGATTGTGTCATGCACTCCAGCCTCAAAATAAAAAAGCTGGAGGGATTCCAACTCCCGGAGCCCCAATTTACCAATGTGCTGTCATGTCTTAGCAACAGGGAGAGACACTTTGCTTTCAGAAACCTTAATATGTTCTTACCTCTTGACAGTACAATTCAGACAACAGACTTGCTGCTTCAAATTTAACATCTTCGAACTGTGGGATCTAGTGACGTCCAGTTAAGGAAGTAGGACACTGCAAAAAAGGTCAGTTTGAAAGGGCCACAGCTTGGGGCTCCTACCTTGCCGAGGTCTGCCGGGCGCGCACATCCCTGCCTGCCCTGAAATTCCAAGTTTTCCTGTTCCCCCAGTGAACCTTGAGCTTGCTGTAGGGCAGGGCTTGGAGCTGGATGCGAGGTATGAAGAGAAGCACAAAGAGGAGCACAGCGCCCAGGGGCAGCAAAGGGCCAGATGGGGGATGTTCCAGGTGCTCTGTGGGCAGAGCCTCAACTCGCAGGGCATGTTGGGAGGTGGGATTCAAGCTTTGATACATTCTTTTTATTTAAGTGGAGAATTCCTTAAAAGGAACCATACCAACACGGAAAGGATACTTGCTGTGATATCAACCACTGAAAGAGAAAGAAAAGAAAGATTAATTCTCAGGCAAACACCTGGCACCTGGTTACTGGCTTTGGGGTTTCCACAGGTTGTCCTGAGAACAGAGGCTGCCAGGTATCCAGGTAACAAGAAGGTGGCCTGCTTGGCCTGAGAGGGTGGGCTTACTCCCCTCCAATCCAGCCAGGGGAATGGAAGCTATAGAGCCCCAGAGGGTGCCTGGGGAGGAGGGGACATGCCCTTCTGACATCAGAGGAGGGGCTGGCACTTGGAGTCAGACCCCACAGGCCCTTGGGTGGGAGCTGCTTCAGAAAGGAACAGAGCTCAGAGGTGACCTGGCCCCATCAAGGACCCCTCATGTCACACGGAAGTAGGGCTGGCAGTCAGAGGTCAGGCAGAGAGGAAGGATATTCAGCAAAGCATAACATGAGAAGTCAGTTTCAACTGGAGAATGGGTCTTGGGGGGCAAGGTCAGTCCTTCTGAGCAAGAGGCATTTGAAAGATGCTTGGCTGTGAGCAAAGTCAGCCTCTCAGAGGGGAGGGAGGGGGGCTCCAGGAAGGACCGACACAGGCACAACTATGGGATAGCACTGAAGACACACACCAGGAATGCAGTTCAGACAACAGGCTCCAACTCAGGGACCGCTGTGCCCTAAACTTCCATGTTCCAACAGGTTCCCGGGCTAGTCCAGGCCACTGACCACAGCCCATCAGATCACCCAGGCTCCCAAGCACAAGAGCCTAACGCTGTGCCCAGTGACCCACATGTGCCACACACATTCAGAGCAACCTGCGCCTGACAAGAGCCTTGGTGGTTGCTGGAAGGTGGATCTGGAGCAGAGCAGAAGACCCTAACTCATCACGCTCTGTGGGAGGACCACACGGGGCAGGGCAGCATGTGTGGCAAAGTATGGGAAGTGAGGGGCCAGTTCTCTAGGCAAAGGGGGAGCAGGAGGTGCTCCAGGCACTGAAGAGCACATGAAAAAGGCACAGAGGGCCAGGAAGGTCAGGCTGAAGCCCGAAGGTCTCTGCCACTCATGTGGCAACAGCGGCCACTCCTGGCTGAGGGTCAGAATGCCCTGGTGTCACCCCTGGAGGCTGACTCAGTCAGGGCTGGGAAATGAAAGCACCTGACCAGATGGGCATTTCAGACCATCCTGTATGCAGCAGAAAATTCACGAAGGGAGTGTGGAGGAGCCAGTGAGGCCCGGAGATCCACGGCTGGGGGCAGCCTTGGGGCTGGAGATCTCTAGGGCAAGGATGAATAGCAGCTGGGAATGTCACAGGTGCTGGGAAAGCACAGAGCTGCATCGAGAGCAGCTACTGCCAAGACACAGGGGGGCCAGGAGGACAGCTGTGGGAGAGAGCCCAAGCCCCGGGCTCCTGACACACACGCACCCACACGCAGGAGCTCAGATTACAGGCCCTCTGCCAGCCCAAGCGTCTGCTTCCTGTGGTCCCCTCTTGTGGCAGGGATAGGAGGGGCTCAGGGTCCTCAGAGTGGTGGGGCCAGCACCTGCCATCAAAAGTGCGGCCCCAGAGGCGAGGCGCCTCAGCCAGAGGCTGTGTGGGGGGACAGTGGGAATGTGTGTGATGTGAGAGAGGAGCAGAAGTTGGGGGCTTTTTTTCCACAGAAGCTGCTGAGAAGCCGGGTCCAACACGAGAAGCTCTGGAAGGCCACCAACTGGAAGGGATGGCCAATCACATATGAGAGAGGGGGCCGTGACAAAGGAGCTGTACTAGAGCCGGGCTGAGGTCTCCCCGAACCCTGAGATTTGGTGGTTCTGTGGTTCGGGCACCATGGGGCTAGCAAAGGGAAGCTCTTCAGACACAGTCCAGGGAGGACAGAGAGCACTGCCACGCATAAACAGCAGCCCCAGCCTGGCTGAGTAAGGTGCAAACCTGGCATCTGCAGCTGAGCCTGGCACCTGTGACAAAGCTGGCCTCATTTCTGTGTGTCACTGCATCCCAGCAGAGGTAAGCAAGATGACCAGTCAACAGGTGAATTCCCTCACCTCCCTTCGGGCGGAGAAGCTTTCCTTTCCAGTCTGTGGCCATGGGATGCTCTCCCCAGAGCTGACGACAGCCCACACAGGCACGTCCGTGGCGGGTAGACTTCAAGAGGATATGTCCAGTCACTTCATGCCTCAGAACACTGCACCCTCTTCTACAAAACTTTGGCCTATGTCACCGAGCTCAGGCCTGTGTGGGTCCAACAATGTCTCCTTATAGCAACAGCTTTTCTTTTTTTTTTTTTTGACATAGTCTCACTGTGTTGTCCAGGTTGGAGTGCAGCAGCATGATCATAGTTCACTGCAGCCTTGACCTCCTGGGCTCAAGTGATCCTCCCACCTCAGCCTCCTGAGTAGCTGGGACTACTGGTGCACACCACCATATCTGGCTAATATTTTAAATTTTTTGTAGAGATGGGGTCTGGCTATGCTGCCCAGGCTGGCCTCGATTTCCTAGGCTTGAGTGATTCTCCTATCTTGGCCTTGAAAGGTGCTGGGATTACAGGCGTTGGACACCACGCTTGGCCAGCAACAGCTTTGTGTCCCTTCCCCGTTTGGGGCCATTATATGGCTAACCTCAATCTATTCAGCACACAGTTGGACTGGACCTCATTTCTCCTGACCCCATGGACATCTCTTCTTCTTTTTTTTTTTTTTTGAGATGGAGTTTTGCTCTTGTTGCCCATGCTGGAGTGCAATGGGATGCTCGGCTCACCGCAACCTCTGCTTCCCAGGTTCAAGTGATTCTCCTGCCTCAGCCTCCCGAGTAGCTGGGATTACAGGCATGTGCCACCATGCCCGGCTAATTTTTGTATTTTCAGTAGAGACGGGGTTTCTCTATGTTGGTCAGGCTGGTCTCAAACTCCCGACCTCAGGTGATCCACTTGCCTTGGCCTCCCAAAGTGCTGGGATTACAGGCGTGAGCCACCGTGGCTGGCCGAGACATCTCTTCTTTGCAAGCCAGATATGCCTGCTGCTAACGGGCTCGCCTCTCTGCCAGCTCCGTCCGTCCATGCGAGGGCTAGACAGAGAGGATCCCATTTCCCCGGAGGAAGGTGAGGCTCTCAGTGAACCCTGGTGAACTGGGAAGTAACATGCCCAAAGGCTCCAAACACAAGCCTTCTCTTGTGGAAGGCCTTGTCCACTAGCGTCAGTGGGTGTCAGGAGCGCTGACTGGGAGCCAGAGGACTGGGTTCAAGGTGTGGGTCCACTGTGAGTTAGCAATGCTCTAAGGCACTTGGGAAATTACATCCCAGGGTTTTTAACATCCGTTTCCCAGGTATCTTTATTGCCCACTTTAAATACATACAGAGGACATTAGATAAAGCCCCTCTTTTTGTGACCAGCCTGGGCAACATAGCAAGATCCTGCCTCTTTAAAAAAAAAAAAAAGGCCGGGCGCGGTGGCTCAAGCCTGTAATCCCAGCACTTTGGGAGGCCGAGGCGGGCGGATCACGAGGTCAGGAGATCGAGACCATCCTGGTTGAGACGGTGAAACCCCGTCTCTACTAAAAAATACAAAAAAAACTAGCCGGGCGAGGTGGCGGGCGCCTGTAGTCCCAGCTACTGGGGAGGCTGAGGCAGGAGAATTGCGTGAACCCGGGAGGCGGAGCCTGCAGTGAGCTGAGATCCGGCCACTGCACTCCAGCCTGGGCGGCAGAGCGAGACTCTGTCTCAAAAAAAAAAAAAAAAAAAAAAAAAAAAATCAGCCAGGCTTGGTGATGCATGCTGTAGTGCCAGTTACTTGGGAGGCTGAGGTGGGAGGATCACTTGAGCCCAGGAGTTTGGGGCTACAGTGAGCTATGATCGCACTGCTACACTCCAGCCTGGGCAACAAGGAAAGAACCTGACTCTTAGGAAAAAAAGTCCCATGATGATTGACCTTAAAGTTGTGGCTGCAATGCCTGCAGCAGGCTGACATCCAGTAGGTGCTCGGGAAACATGCTGAACGAACAATGGCTTTATCCACTTGGATAATGACTAGAGTTCATTAGAGGAAAGTGAGGGCTTCTGTATAAGTGCAAATGGCCATAGAACGGTATGCCTTTCAGACACAAAGCCCTAAATGGCATGGGATTTCTCCCTGTCTTTAAATGCCACTACTTCTTCATTGCGACATTGGTGACACCTGGATCTCTCTGCATGAGGATACACATTCCTGAGGGGCAGGACGGGCCTGGTGTCAGGGTGAACCAGTCACTTCCCCAGGGCCATTAATCTGACACCTACTAAATGACTTCACTTTTGTATCTTTGTTAGACTTTTTTTTTTTTTTGCAGAGACAGGGAAGGTCTTGCTATGATGCACAGGCTGGTCTTGAACTTCCGGGTTCAAGTGATCCTCCCATCTCCCATCTCAGCTTTCCAAAGCACTGGGATTACAGTTGTGAGCCACCTCAACCAGCCCTCTGTATGACTTTTAGCATATATTTGGAAATCGGAAAAATATATCCAACTCACAAATTAAGGATGTAGAATGCCTTACCCAAGTTTGCTACCTCATCTACGTGATTTTTTTTCTTTTTTTGAGACAGAGCCTTGCTCTGTTGCCCACGCTGGAGTGCAGCGAGACAATTTCGGCTCACTGCAAGCTTCATCTCCCAGGTTCACGCCATTCTCCTGCCTCAGCCTCCCGAGTAGCTGGGACTACAGGCGCCCGCCACCTCGCCCGGCTAATGTTTTGTATTTTTTAGTAGAAATGGGGTTTCACCGTGTTAGCCAGGATGGTCTCGATCTCCTGACCTCGTGATCCACTGGCCTTGGCCTTGGCCTTCCAAAGTGCTGGAATTACAGGCGTGAGCCACCGCGACTGGCCTCTAATTTTTTTTTTTTTTTTTTTTTGAGACAGACTTTCGCTCTTATTGCCCAGGCTGAAGTGCAATGGCGCAATCTTGGCTCACGGCAACCTCCGGCTCCCGGTTTCAGCGATTCTCCTGCCTCAGCCTCCCGAGTAGCTGAGATTACAGGGCACGCGCCACCATGCCCGGCTAATTTTGTATTTTTGGTAGAGACGGGGTTTCTCTATGTTGGTCAGGCTGGTCTCGAACTCCTGACCTCTGGTGATGCACCCGCCTTGGTTTCCCAAAGTGCTGGGATCACAGGCATGAGCCACGGCGCCTGGCAGGCCCAACTAATTTTTTAACTTTTTTGTAGAGATGGGGGTCTTGCTATCTCTACAAAATCTAAATGAGATTTAGAAATCTAAATGAGTTTGAGACCAGCATGGTCTCAGGAGATACTACCGCCTCAGCCTCCCAAAGTGCTGGGATTACAGGCATGAGCTACTACGCCTGGCCTGTTGTTTTGTTTTTATAAGAGACAGGGCTGGCTGGGAGCAGTGGCTCACGCCTTAATCCCAGCACTTCGGGAGGCCAAGACAGGTGGACTGCTTGAGCTCAGGAGTTTGAGACCAACCTAGGCAACATGGCAAAACCCCATATCTACAAAATATGCAAAAATTAGCTGGGCATGGTGGTGTGTGCCTGTCACATCAGCTACTCCGGAGGCTGAGGCAAAAGAACCACATAAGCCCAGGAAGCAGAGGTTGCAGGGAGCTGACATCATGCCACTGCACTCCAGCCTGGGTGACAGAGTGAGACTTTATCTCAAAAAATAAAAAAAAATAAAAATTAAAAAATTAAAAAGACAGGGTTTTTGTCACCCAGGCTGGAATGCAGTGGTGCAATCATGGGTCACTGTAACCTTGAACTCCTAGGCTCAAGCGCTCCTCCTGCTTCAGCCTCCCAAGTAGCTGGGACTATAGGCATGTGTGGCTAATTTTTTTTTTTTTTTTTGGTAGAGACAGGGTCTTGCTATGCTGCCCAGGCTGGTCTCAAACTCCTGGGATCAAGTGATCCTCCCGCCTTCGCCTCCCGAAGTGCTGGGATAAGAGGCATGAGCCACCACGCCTGGCCCAAATTCAGTTGTTTTTTTTTTTAACTACCCTGTTGCTTGCAACTCCTCTGGGATGGAAGCACAGCATTTAGCAGCTTCCCTGGCCTCTTGCTGCTGTGTGACTGTGCCTAAGCACATTTTCCTGCAGTGGCTGGGTGTCACCACAGGTGAGTCTGAGGTGGGCCTTACCCTGTTAATTTGTTGAGGATCCAGGGAGACCTTGCTCTGTGAAGCACCAATGCAGGGCCTGGCATGTAGAAGGTGCCAATGATACTACAGTATCTGGCAATCACTAAGTAGAAGAACTGGGGTGGGAGAGGAAGGGACCAGCTGGTAGAGCCATGAGGTGACGGTTCCTAAACAGATTTCACATCCTGAAGTCAGAGGTGACTCAGAATGAGAGGGAAGGAAATAGAAACAAAAACAGGAGGAAACACAGATCACTTCATGAAACTGCTTAACGGCCAGCTCTGTACAAGTCTCTGCTCCCTGCAGATGGGATATGGAATTTAGCAGGACATAGTTGTGATCCTGAAGAATGAAAGAACTGCTCACGCTGGGCCTGATGAGGACAGGCTCAGACTGAGCCCTACTGGGTCTTAAAACAAAAGGAAGCATTTAATCACTTGCTGAGAAGGTGAACCATAGATGCTCAGGCTAAACCTGGATGCAGAATTAAGTATCTGACCAGCACAGTCTGGAGCTGCTTTCTAAGTCAGATGAGCAAAATCACCATTAAAAAGCAGCCCTGGTCCAACCACAGATAAAGCATGCATGGCATTGACACAGAGAAAGCATGCATGGCACACGCAGTCCGAAAACACCACTGTTCAAAGAATGACTGCCTGGATTACAGAAAATAGTAAGTTCTTCCAGAGAGGCGGCATTTAGTCCTGGGTGGCTTTCAAATCAGGAAAACCTAAGAATGATGATGCACTTCCCAGGCCAACGGATAAAGGGGACTGAGATCAAAAGTAAGAAAGTTAAGGGGGAAATGGATATGCAGGTACATTCTCTTGATTCAACAGCAGAAGTCCAAATGATCAAGAGGGATCTGTCTGCTTAAAAGACAGGCAGGAAAATAAGACAAAAGCCGTAGGACCTGGAAGAGAGGAGAAGACTGAAAACTCACAGGGATGGGTGTACAGTAAGAGAGAGATTAAGAGGAAAGCAAAATACAGAAGAACACAACCCGGCAGAATCTATGCAAATGGCATTGCAAAAATCTTTTTTTTTTTTTTTGAGACAGGGTCTCTGTCTGTCACCCAGACTGGATTGCAGTGGCAGGAACACGGCTCACTGATGCCTCAACCTTCTGGGCTCAAGTCATCCTCACGCCTCAGCTTCCCAAGTAGCTAGGACTACAGGTGTGAGCCACCACGGGCCCACTAATTTTCAAATTTTTTGTAGAGGCAGGGTAGTGCCCAGGATGGTCACTGTGAATTCTCTAGCCAAGAAATTTCTAAATAAAGGGACAACGCTTAGAGTCATCAACCATTTACTTAGGGGAGTCCCAGAGTAGCCAAAACACACCACATCTCTGCCAAAACCATACTCAGAGAAGGAAGGCTTTCAGGCAAAGTGTCCTGCCATGCACTGTAACAGCTCCAGGATGTGCTGAGCAGACCCAGGGAACAAGGTGGCCGGCAGGTGTTCTGAGGCCCCACAGAGGCAAGAGTCACTGAGACACCAACTACTGTGACCCCCAAAACGCTGCTGAGGAGTTCCAGACTAGCGTGGCCAACATAGTGAAAACCCATCTCTAATAAAAGCAGAAAAAATTAGCCTGGCATGGTGGTGGGCACCTGTAATCCCAGTTGTTTTGGAGGCTGAGGCAGGAGAATAGCCTGAACCTGAGAGGCAGAGGTTTTAATGAGCTGAGACTGCACCACTGCACTCCAGCCTGGGCAACAGAGTGAGAGTCCACCTGGAAAAAAAAAAAAAAAAATGGCTGGGCACAGTGGCTCACGCCTGTAATTCCAACACTTTGGGAGGCTGAGGCGGGCAGATCACGAGGTCAGGAGATGGAGACCATCCTGACTAACACGGTGAAACCCCATCTCTACTAAAAACACAAAAAATTAGCTGGGCGCGGTAGCGGGTGCCTGTAGTCCCAGTTACTAGAGAGGCTGAGGCAGAACGGTGTGAACCCGGGAGGCGGAGCTTGCAATGAGCTGAGATAGCACCACTGCAGTACAGCCTGGGCCAAAGAGCAAGACTCCGTCTCAAAAAAAAAAGTTGCTGGGGAGGCTGTGTGTGGTGGCTCACACCTGTAATTCCAGCACTTCAGGAGGCCGAGGCAGGTGATTGCTTGAGGCCCAGAGTTTAAGACTAGCCTGGGCAACATATTGAGACCCTAGCTCTATAGAAAATATAAAAATAAATACAATTAAATTTTTAAAAAGCTGCTGAGGAAAGGAAGACACACCCTCTTTGACTCTGATGGGGATTTTTTCTTAAAGTTTTGAGACAGGGTCTCGGTCTGCTGTCCAGGGTGGAATGCAGTGGCACGATCACAGCTCACTGTAGCCTCAACTTCCTGGGATCAAGTAATCGTCTTGCCTTAGCGTCCTCAGTAGCTGGGACCACAGTCATGTGCCACCAGGCCTGGATAATTTGTGCGCGTGTGTGTGTGTATGTGTATATATATGTGTATATATATATATATATTTGGTAGAGATAGGGTTTTGCTATGTTGCCCAGGCTGATCTTGAACTCCTGGGCTTAAGCAATCTGCCCACTTTGGCCTCACAAAGTCCTGGGATTGCAGGTGTGAGCCACCACACTCGGCCTGATGGGGACAATTAATGGATGATTCTTTCAAAGTTAGTTGACTTGATGAAACAGACGAGTAAGTATATTATATATCTTTCTAGATGACTTAAAATGCAGTTGAGGGCCAGGCGTGGTGACACACACCTATAGTCCCAGCTACTCAGGAGGCTGAGGTGGGAGGATCATTTGAACTCACAGGGCGGAGGTTACAAAGATTTGAGATCGTGCCATTGCACTCCAGCCTGGGCAACAGAGTGAGACTCTGTCTCAAAAAAAAAAAAAAAAAAAAAAAAAAAAAATGCAGTTGAGGAGACCATTAGAAATTGACAGAAGCAGATACAAGAAAAATAACCTTAAATAAAAATGCGATGACCAAGGAGGCTGGGGTCTCTGAGAGAAAGCAAAAGACGGTGAAAACAATAGGAAAGCTGGATGTAGCACTGAGTTCGGTGGCCAATGATAGGTTTTTTTTTTTTTTTGGGGGGGACAGAGTCTTGCTCTGTTGCCAGGCTGGAGTGCAGTGGCGCGATCTCAGCTCACTGCAACCCCCACCTCCCGGGTTCAAGGAATTCCCCTGCCTCAGCCTCCCAAGTGGCTGGGATTACAGGCGTGCACCATCACACCTGGCTAATTTTTTGTATTTTAGTAGAGACGGGGTTTCTCCATGTTGGCCAGGATGGTTTTGATCTCCTGACCTTGTGATCTGCCCGCCTCAGCCTCCCAAAGTGCTGGGATTACAGGTGTGAGCCACCGCACCCGACCCAGTAATAGGTTTTACCTAAGCACTTATGTTAGAGAAAATTACTTCAGTAAAGAAGAGCAGAGAGACGCCGGGTGTGGTGGCACGCCTGTAATCCCAGCACTTTGGGAGGCCAAGGCGGGTGGATCCCTTCAGGTCACTTTGAGACCAGCCTGGCCAACGTGGTGAAACCCTGTCTCTACCAAAAATACAAAAATTAGCTGGGCATGGTGGCACATGCCTGTAATCCCAGCTACTCAGGAGGCTGAGGCACAAGAATCACCTGAACCTGGGAGGTGGAGGTTACAGTGAGCTGAGGCTGCACCAACTGCACTCTAGCCTGGGTGACAGAGCGAGAGTCTGTCTCAAAAAAATAAAAATAAGGCTGGGCGCAGTGGCTCAAGCCTGTAATCCCAGCACTTTGGGAGGCTGAGGCGGGCAGATCACCTGAGGTCAGGATTTCGAGACCAGCCTGAGCAACATGATGAAACCTCATCTCTACTAAAAATACAAAATTAGCCGGGCGTGGTGGCACATGCCTGTAATCCTAGCTACTCAGGAGGCTGTGGTAGGAGAATCGTTTGAACCCAGGAGGTAGAGTTTGCAGTGAGCTGAAATCACGCCACTGTACTCCAGCCTGGGTAATAGGAGCGAAACACATTCTCAAAAAAATAAAAAATAAAACAGGCTGGGCGTGGTGGCTCACGCCTGTAATCCCAGCACTTTGGGAGGCCAAGGCAGGTGGATCACCTGACATTAGGAGTTCGAGGCCAGCCTGACCAACATGGTGAAACCCCATCTTCACTAAAAGTACAAAAATTAGCTGGGCGTGGTGGTGGGCGCCTGTAATCCCCGTTGCTCGGAAGGCTGAGGCAGGAGACTCGTTTGAACCCAGGAGGCGGAGGTTGCAGTGAGCCAAGACTGCGCCATTGCACTCCAGATCCTGGGTGACAGAGCAAGACTCCATCTCAAAAAATAAATAAATAAAATAAAATAAAAGTAACAATAAAAATAAAAAGAACAGCAGAAAGAATGAGCAAGGAGAAAAGTCACAAAATACTGCAAAATACTGTTACACTGGGTTGTCTCTCAGAGAAGATACTGGAATCTCTTCAGCCATTTGCTTTTCAGAACTAGAAACCAGCAAACCACTTCTTTTTTTTTTGATGTGGAGTCTCGCTCTGTTGCCCAGGCTGGAGTGCAGTGGCACAATCTCGGCTCACTGCAAGCTCTGCCTCCCGGGTTCACGCCATTCTCCTGCCTCAGCCTCCCTAGCAGCTGGGACTACAGGTGCCCACCACCACACCCGGCTAATTTTTTGCATTTTTAGTAGAGATGGGGTTTCACCATGTTAGCCAGGATGGTCTCGATCTCCTGACCTCATGATATGCCTGCCTCAGCCTCCCAAAGTGCTGGGATTACAGGCGTGAGCCACCGCGCCCGGCCCAGCAAACCACTTCGAAGCAGATAACATATCATGATTCTTTATTAAGTAGCTCAGGGGAAGGAAAGAATAAAAGTTGATAGCTCCCTGATTGGGAAAAAATGAGCAATTAATAAAGAATGAAGATGAAAGAAAGCACAATTAAGTTGTAACACAAAAAGAATTCGCAAATGTTGGTGGAAGGAAAACCGTATAGAAAACATCACTTTAACTAAAAGCTGGAAAAATTCTCAGTTTGGATGCAACTGACAAAAAGAACGGGATTCCCAGGCATAAAGTTGGTGTGAGCTACAGAGGGCACCATGTGGCTCAGCGGAAGACCCTTCAAGATTCAAAGTTCCATTAAACAGAGCAAAGGCACTTCACAAGAAGGGTTTAAATTATGGGTCCAAAACCCAAGTGGTAAAGCGAGCAATTTGCAGCATGACTGCTTCTCCTAGACAGGGCTGAGTGGGCGAAATACAACGGTACACACAGTGACTATTAGCCACTGCCAGAAACAGGCTGAACAGCCCTGGGAGACAAGGTAAGGCAGGCGGTGGGAGTTGTTCATGGAGAGAAAGGAGAGTTTCGGAACCAAACATCCACTGGAGATGCTGGGCCACCAGACCCCTCCCAGTCAATAAAGCCTGGTGTCTCATTTGATCTCAGCCTCATCATGACCCTGGAGAGACCCTGATACCATCTGCCAGTCCCTGACAGCTTGGGCACTCCTTGAAATCAACCTGATCCCCTGAGTGGTTCTCCAGGCTCCCTGCCCCACCCATTCAGGCCTCTGCTCAAATGTCACTCCCACAAATAGAGACTCTCTCACCACCTCTGCCAAAAATAGCTCCACGTCAACTCCATCCCTTCTCCCTGGTCCACTTCTCATGGTTCTTCCATCACTGCCTAACCTCTTACCATATGCTTATCATTTGTCTTCCTCACGAAAACCCAGGCTTACATGGGCAGAAACTATTACAGCCATTGCTGATCCCCCAGCACCAAAAATAGGGCTTGGCAGCCTGCATGAGCTGAACAAAATCTGTTGAATGAATCAAAGAAAAAAAAACTTCACCAAAACAATAATGATCTTGGCATGTAACCTGGTTATCACTGAGCTGGAGTTTGGGCTCAGTTTTATCAATAACTTGTTGTGCAGCCTTGGGCAAATCACTTTATCTCTCTGGGCGTATAATGCCTCCTTTCTGAAACAAGGCAGTTGATCAAGTGAGGACTAAAGTCACCTTCCAGGCTGGGCACAATGGCTCAAGCCTGCGGTTCCAGCACTTTGGGAGGCTGAAGCAGGTGGATGGCTTGAGCTCAGGAGTTCAAGACCTTGTCTTTACAAAAAACACAAAAATTAGCTGGCTGTGGTGGTGGGTACCTGTGGTCCCAGCTACTCAGGAGGCTGAGATGGGAGGACTGCTTGAGCCCAGGAGGTCAAGGCTGCAGTGAGCCGAGATCATGCCAGTGCACCCCAGCCTGGGTGATGGAGCGAGACCCTGTCTCAAAATAAACAAACAAACAAACCTGGCCAGATGTGGCGGCTTACACCTATAATCCTAGCACTTTGGGAGGACAAGATGGGCGGATCACTTGAGGTCAGGAGTTCGAAACCAGCCTGACTAAATGGTGAAACCCCATCTCTACTAAAAATACAAAAATTAGTGAGATGAGGTGGCATATGCCTGTAATCCCAGCTACTTGGGAGGCTGAGGCAGCAGAATCGCTTGAACCCATGAGACAGAAGTTGTAGTGAGCCAAGACTGCGCCACTACACTCCAGCCTGGTGACAGAGCGGGACACCGTCTCAAAAAAAAAAAAAAAAAAAAGAAAAAAATCATCTAGGGCTGGGCGCGATCGCTCATGTCTGCAATCTTAGCACTTTGGGAGGCCAAGGCAAGTGGATCACAAGGTCAGGAGTTCAAGACCAGCCTGGCCAATATTGTGAAACCCTATCTCTACCAAAAATACAAAAATTAGCCAGGCGTGGTGGCGCACACCTGTAGTCCCAGCTACTTGGGAGGCTGAGGCAGAAGAGTCACTCGAACCCAGGAGGCAGAGGTTGCAGTGGGCCGAGGTCGCGCCACTGCACTTCAGCCTGGGTGACAGAGCAAGACTCCGTCTCAAAAAAAAAAAAAAAAAAAAAAAAAAAAATTAGTTGGGTGTGGTGGCAGGAGCCTGTAATCTCAGCTACTCTGGAACCTGAAGCAGGAGAATCACCTGAACCCGGGAGACGGAGGTTGCAGTGAGCTGAGATCCTGCCATTGAGCTACAGCCTGGGCAACAAGAGCGAAATTCCCTCTCAAAATAAACAAATAAATAAAATAAAGTCTCCTTCCAACTTTTCAGTCTGCGAAACAAAGATTTGATCTGTTCCTCAAGGCAACTTGTTACTAGCTGAGGGTGAGTCCCAGTTACTCTGGAGGCTGAGGCGGGAGAATGGCGTGACTTCGGGAGGCGGAGGTTGCAGTGAGCCGAGATCGTGCCACTGCACTCCAGCCTGAGCGACAGAGCGAGACTCCGTCTCAAAAAAAAAAAAAAAAAAAAAAAAGGGCCACTCTCCCGCATTCTTTGAGGCACCAAGATGACACAAGTCAGGTTGGGTCAGGGGAGGGACTCACTCGGAAGAGGATGGACTAGTAGATGGTAGACCCAGTGGATACAGAAAAAGTAGGAGCTGCGAAATCCCCTAATACTGAAACTGAAAAGCGGGTCCTGGAATCCAGAACCCCTGTTTCTCCTCCTCATAGACCTCAAATGACCAACTCCAGACTCTGGGTCTCAGCTTCCCTCGTATGACACCAGGCATTATTGATGGGTGCACGAGACCCTCCAGAAACCACGAGTCCCAAACTTCCACGTCCAAGGAGGAGGATGCCCTTCCAGGTTCCTGAGAGACCAGACTTCCGATTCCCGGGGGAATGCCAGGGGTCTCGCCTCCGCCAACCCCTACCCCAAGTCACTTTAGGTGGAAGCGTTTGGGGCTTGATGCTCCCGAAGCTGAACCAGGAGGAGCTAGTAGCTTCAGGACCCTGTGATGTCCCCATCGCCACCAACAGGTAGGATCCTCCTGAAAACCAGACGATTTGCGGATCCTGTTGCTCCCAAGAACAAGCAACTTTTAGACTAAAGTGACGGGGCTCCTGGAGCCCTGTCATCAGAGACGGGAAGTAAGGCGTGGGGGGCGAGGCCTTCGTGTCCCCTGAGAGGCTGGTGGCTTTAGGGTCCGGCAGAGGCGGGCGGGGGTCCTGTGGCTTTGACGGAGGTCGCGCCCCCAGGTCGCCGAGGAGCGGCCCCCGCCCGTCGCGGTCGCGACCCGTCAGCCCAGGTCTTGCAAGGAGCCCGCGACTCCTCCCTCGCGGCCCGGCCCGCGCTCACCGCCTTCTCCAGGTGGCTGCGCGCCTGCTCGCTGTTCTTGGTGTGGTGATAGAGAACGGAGCCCAGTTGCAGGTGTGTACGGGCCTCGATGCGCTGGGGCGGCTTGAAGGGGAACACGGCCTGCAAGCAGTGCACGCACAGGCGGATTTTGGGCGGACTGGAAGTGCGGAAGTGCTCAGCGAAGCCCAGAAGCGCCAGGTACCAAGAGTCGGCCGCCTCGGCCTGCGCAGCCTGCGCCGCCGCCGCCTGCGCCGCCGCCGCCGCCTGAGCCGCCATTTTGGCCTCCACAACAACAAGCCGCCGCCACAGGGAGGCGGAAGCAGGCGCGCGAGGCGGGGTCGGGCTCTCTCGCGGCTTCCGCGAGATCTGCCGCCCAAAGCATCCTGGAACATGTAGTTTGTATTTGGGATGACCGCCGCTCCGGGAAGGTGTAAAAAGGGCGACGCCGTCTGGTTATCATGACTGGGACTTAGGCATCGCCGATAGGATGAGGCTTTCGTTTCTGGAGGTAAAAAACCCAGTCGTCCACGCAGGAATAGGGAGAGTCTGACCGAGGCGGACTACATCTCCCATCAGGCGATGCACACTATAACAAGGCCCCTTAAGTGGTGCCGGAGCATTGTGGGATTGGATGAGTCTCAAGATGGACAACCGGGATGTTGCAGGTAACAGCCCCCGCCTCCCCTCAGGCGCCTGCCTGGGTCCCTGGGGCTAGGTGTCTCCCCTTACTCCTCGGGTCCGTCTTATTGCGACCCGTGGATCCCTCGCTTCAGCCCGGGGCAGCCCAAAGCTTCGGCTTCTGCACCTCTTGGTTTCTCGAGACCCCAGACCCAGGTTGCTGGCCGCCCCCGCCTGGTTTGCTGAGGACGCACGGATCTCCGTAGAGGCCGCCACCCGGCTCAGCCCTGCCTCCCGTTTCCAAAACAACCGCCTTCAGGGCTGCTCCAACCTCCGTTCCCCAATACAGCGCAACCTTGGGCTGTCCCTGCACCCCACTTCTCGTGGCAGCTGCCCTCTGGTTTGTGTCCCGCTTTCTGAAAAAGCTGCTTTTCCGAAGTGCTTTGAGGCTCCCTTGACACACTTTCCCGCGTCTTTTGACCCTCACTTTGCTGCAAACCTTGGCTTTTCTACTTTCCCAGAATAGAATGCATTTATCCATCAGCAAATACTTAGGGCGTGCTCACTGTGTGCCAGGCACTGTGCTAGGCGCTACGCCTGCAGCGGTGACCGAAGCAGGGCCCTACTTTTCTGGAGGTTGCTTTCTACTGGGGAGTCAGTGCATTAATAAGAAAATATTTACAAAGACTTACGTATGATGTGAGGTGGAGAGTGGAGGCTCCTGATACAGGGTAGTCAGGAAAGACCTTTTGTTTCTTTCTTTTTTTTTTTTTTGAGACAGGGTCTCACTTTGTTGCCCAGGCTGTAGCGCAGTAGCACAATCACGGCTCACTGTGGCTCCCTGGGTTCAGGTGATCCTCCCACCTCAGCCTCCCAAGTAGCTGGGACCACAGGTGCGTGCCACCACACACAGCGAATTTGTGTATTTTTTTTGTGTTGCCACGTTTCCCATGCAGGTCTGGAACTCCTAGGCTCAAGCGATCCTCCCACCTCAGCCTCTTAAAGTGCTGGGATTACGTCAAGGTGTGAGCCACCACACCTGGCCCAAGGAAGGGCGCTTTTAAGTAGAAGACATTTCAGTTGAGACAGTGAATGCCAGCTCTGGGAATCCCTGGAGGGTGGAGCTTTCCACACAGAGGGGGGCCAGTAAATGCAGAGGCCCTGGTAGGATGGGCTTGTCCTTTTGAAGAATGTCAAGGATGAAGCAGAAGGGAGGGGAACCATCTGGCAGGGCCTTGAAAATGGCCTTTTAGAATTCTTTTTTTCTGAAGCGGAGTTTCGCTCTGTCTCGCAGGCTGAAGTGCAGTGGCACGATGTCGGCTCTCTGCAACTTCTACCTGCCGGGTACAAGCCATTCTCCTGCCTCAGCCTCCTGAGTAGCTGGGATTACAGGTGCCCGCCACCGCACCTGGCCAATTTTTTTTTCTTTTTTTTTGTATTTTTAGTAGAGACGGGGTTTCACCCTGTTGGCTAGGCTGGTCTCGAACTCCTGACTTCAAGTGATTTGCCTGCTTCAGCCTCCCAAAGTGCTGGAATTACAGATGTGAATCACCATGCCCAGCTCAGACTTCTAAAATTTGGATTTTATTCTGAGTCCCATGGGGAACCTCTGAGGTGTCTTCCCTGTCTCAATGCTATCACCCTCGTCTGAAGACGTCATTGTCTGTTGCTTGGAGCCAGTGAGCCTCCCTGGTCTTGTTGCCTATGGATTCTCTGGCCGAAATGATTACCTAGTAGCCAGGATGAAAATAAAAAGACCCTGTGGATATTGGCTAGGTGTGGTGATCCACACCTAAAATCTCAGCGCTTTGGGAGGCTTAAATGGGAGGCTCCCTTGAGGACAGGAGTTCAAGACTAGCCTGGGCAACATAGCAAAAACCTGTCTCTACAAAAACTAAAATAAATAGCTAGGCCTGGTGGAGTGTGCCTGTAGTCCTAGGTACTCAGGTGCTGAGGTGGGAGAATCTCTAGAGCCCAGGAGTTTGAGGATACAGTGAGCTGTGATCATGCAACTGCCCTCTGGCCTGGGCAACTCAGTGAGACCCCGTCTCAAAAAACAAACAAACAAAAAAGGCGGCCGGGTGCTGTGGCTCATGCCTGTAATCCCAGCACTTTGGGAGGCCGAGGTGGGTGGATCACTTGAGGTCAGAAGTTTGAGACCAGCCTGGCCAACACGGTGAAATCCCATCTTTACTAAAAATACAAAAAAATTAGACAAGCGTGGTGGCAGATGCCTGTAATCCCAGCTACTCGGGAGGCTGAGGCAGGAGATTCGCTGGAACTTGAGAGGTGGAGGTTGCAGTGAGCCGAGATCGTGCCATGGCACTCTAGCCTGGGGGAAAAGAGCAAGAGTTCATCTCAAAAAAAAAAGAAGGCTGGGTTCGGTGGCTCACGCCTGTAATCCCAGATCTTTGAGAGACTTAAATGGGAGGCTCCCTTGAGGACAGGAGTTCGAGACAAGCCTGGACAACATGGAGAAACCCTAACTCTACTGAAAATATAAAGATTTGCCAGGCGTGGTGGTGAGTACCTGTAATCCCAGCTACTCAGGAGGCTGAGGCAGGAGAATCACTTGAACCTGGGAGGTGGAGGTTGCAGTGAGCCGCGATGGGGCCACTGCACTCCATATTGGCTGACAGAGTAAGACTCTACCTCAAAAAAAAAAAAAGCCACTGGGGCACAGTGGCTCATGCCTGTAAATCCCATCACTTTGGGAGGCCAAGGTGGAAAGAATGTTTGAGACCAGCCTGGGCACTATAGGAAGACCTCATCTCTATGAAAAAATTTAAAAATTAGCCAAGTGAGGTGGTGCATGCCTGTAATCCCAGCTATTCAGGAGACTGAGGTGGGAGGATTGCTTGAGCCAGGGAGGCGGAGGCTGCAGTGAGCCGAGATCACACCACTGCACTCCAGCCTGGGAAACAGAGCCGGACTCTGTTTCAAAAAAAAGACCCAATGAATCTTGTCATTCTTCATCTTAGTGCTTCTCCATCACTCCCCAAAGCCCTTATAATAAAGCACAGGGCCAGGCGCATGCCTGTAATCCCAACACTTTGGGAGGCCGAGGTGGGCAGATCACGAGTTCAGGAGATCGAGACCATCCTGGCTAACACGATGAAACCCCATCTCTACTAAAAAACAAACAAACAAACAAACAAACAAAAAATTAGCCAGACATGGTGGCGGGCGCCTGTAGTCCCAGCTACTCGGGAGGCTGAGTCAGGAGAATGGCGTGAACCCGGGAGGCAGAGCTTGCAGTGAGCAGAGATCGCGCAACTGCACTCCAGCCTGGGCGACAGAGCGAGACTCCATCTCAAAAAAATAAAAAATAAAAAAATAAAGTCACCGATGCTCTGACATGCCCTGCCTCTCTCTGTCCTTGGAGCAGGCTCCTCTAAACATGCTGCTCCTTGGATGTACCAGCCTTCTTCCTGCCCTGAGCTTTCGCATATGCTCCTTGTGCCCAGATATCTCCCTTTTGGCTTTTCATGATGCTGGCTTCTTATTTGTTTTTTCTGGTTTAAATACCTCTTCCTCTAGTGTTTATTTTCTGGGTGCCCTACCTGCATATGTACTCTCCTGTTACTATTTTTCACCATTTTTTGGTTTCCAGCAGAGCTCTTACAATATTGTGCAGTTACTTTTTTTTTTTTTTTTTTTGAGACGGAGTCTTGCTCTGTTGCCAGGCTAGAGTGCAGTGGCACCATCTCAGCTCACTGCAACCTTTGCCTCCCTGGTTCAAGCAATTCTCCTGCCTCGGCCTACCTAGTAGCTGGGGTTATGGGCACAGGTCACCATGCCCAGCTAATTTTTGTATTTTTAGTGGAGACAGGGTTTCACCATGTTGGCCAGGCTGTTCTCGATCTCCTGACCTCAGGTGATCCACCTGCCCTTGCCTCCCAAAGTGCTGGGATTACAGGCATGAGCCTCCACGCTGGCCCGAAAGTTACTCTTTTGTTTTGGGTCTATTGTCTTCCCAGCCCGAAGCAAGTCCCACGTGGGCAGAGACCTGCGCTCTCTCTCTGTTACGTGTTTGCTGAATCAATGAACCAATAAATGTATAAATTAATCTGAACATCAGTTGCTCTCTGGCCTGTCACAGCTTCTTGGGGTGTTTATGGAGTGAAGGTGATTTCTGACGTACTCCTTTTCCCTTCCCAGGAAAGGCTAACCGGTGGTTTGGGGTTGCTCCCCCTAAATCTGGAAAAATGAACATGAACATCCTTCACCAGGAAGAACTCATCGCTCAGAAGAAACGGGAAATTGAAGCCAAAATGGAACAGAAAGCCAAGCAGAATCAGGTGGCCACCCCTCAGCCCCCACATCCTGGCGAGTAAGTGCCTCCTGGGGCCTGGATGGGGCCTGAATGGGAGTCTTTGAGGGTCACCATCACAGGGTTTGGCTTGTGAGGGCAGTCAGCATGTGCTTGCACCCAGCCATAGCCTGATGATCCAAGGAATGACCCAGATGCCCTTGGGAGGCTCACTGTGGCAAGAGAGAAATGAGGAATACGTGGGAGCCCAGAGGACAGCCTGCCAGCTCATCCACTCAGCAGTTACTTACTGTCAGCCAGCTGTGGTGTGGTGCAGAGGGCAGGGGTATAACAGTGTAAAGATCTCTGCGTTGAGTCCAGATGTGCTGCCTCACACCTGTAATCCTAGCCTTGGGGAGGCTGAGGCAGAGGATCACTAGAGGCCAGGAGTTTGAGACCATATTTGCCAACATAGTGAAACCCCGCCTCTACTAAAAAATACAAAAAATTAGCTGGGCATTGTGGTACTTGCCTGTGGTCCCAGCTGCTCAGGAGGCTGAGGCACGAGAATCTCTGAGATCTGGGAGGCAGAAGTTACAGTGAGTTGAGATCGTGCCACTGCACACTACCCTGGGCCACAGAGTGAGACTGTCTCAAAAAAAAACAAAACAAAAAAAAACAAAACTCTGCCCTTATGGAGTCACAAACTACTAGCAAAGGGATGTGGGTGCCACCCCAGAGCTCCTGGAAGATAACACAAGGCAGTGTGTTCCCAGGCCCCGTGGCCACAGTAAGGCCACAGAGAAGCTTTGCATCCTGAAAGCCCAGGTGGAGCCGGCCACTGAGGAAGCAGAGAAAGGCCTGCCCAGCAGAGAGCAGAAAGGGGAGACAGCCCATATGTGGAGGGCCAGCCTGAGCTGCTGTACCAAAGGGGCTGTCCCTTAGTGGATGGGAGGTGGATGGTAGCTCAGCAAGGGTTTCCTCTTGCCTGTCCTGAGAAACACTGATGGCACCAAGGGTTTTGATCAAGGGTTGGTGTTATGATGAGGATGACCAGATCCAAGATTTTTTGGCTGGAGGTTGATAATCTGAGATGCAGGCCCCTTCCTCTGTGGTCTGGAATATAGTGTGTGTCAACCTTCCCCAAGGCCTTGTCCCAGTTCTAACCTTTCCTTTTCTTTTTTTTTTTTTTCTTCGAGACGGGGTTTTGTTCTGTCACCCAGACCGGAGTGCAGTGGTGGGATCATGGCTCACTGAAGCCTTGAACTTTTGGGCTTTAGCAGTTCTCCTGCCTCAGCCTCCCAAGTAGCTGGGACCACAGGCACATGCCACCATGCCTGGCTAATTTTTTCTATTTTTTGTAGAGATGAGGTATTGTTATGTTGCCCAGGTTGGTCCCGATCTCTTAGACTCAAGTGATCCTCCCACCTTGGCCTCCCAAAGGGATTACAGGTGTGAGCCACTGCACCCAGCAGCTCTTGCCTTTTCTTTTTTCTTTTCTTTTTGTTGCCCAGGCTGGAGTGCAGTGGCGCAATCTCAGCTCACCACAACCTCTGCCTCCCAGGTTCAAGCGATTCTCCTGCCTCAGCCTCCCAGGTAACTGGGATTACAGGCATGCGCCGCCATGCCTGGCTAATTTAGTATTTTTAGTAGAGACTGGGTTTCTCTATGTTGGTCAGGCTGGTCTCAAACTCCCGACCTCAGGTGATCCACCCATCTTGGCCTCCCAAAGTGCTGGGATTACAGGTGTGAGCCACTGCGCCTGGCCAAGAACCAGCATTTTTATCTCCCAGTATTTGTTACCAGTGGTTTTCAGGTAGGAGCCTTTCACTGTACTCTACAGCCTGAATGTGATTTCTTGTCTTTCCTTGTCCCCACCTCTTCCTGGTCCCTCCTGAGTGAAGTTCTCTGAGGGGTGCCCAGAATGTCCTGGTTGTTTAGTGTCAACATTGAACCTCCTCTTTCATATAAAATTACTTCTACTCCTTTTTTTAAACTTTAAAGGTAATTCACGTACATGGTAGGAAATCCAGGAAGTAGAGGAGAGGTAAACAAAAAACCAAAGTCACTCGTAACTCTGCAACCCAGAGATAAGCGCTGGTTGAGTGTTGAGGTGTTTTTCTATTTAATTTAATTTATTTATTTTTGAGATGAGTCTTGCTCTGTCACAAAGACTGGAGTGTCGTGGCACCATCTCAGCTCACTACAACCTCCACCTGTTGGGTTCAAGTGATTCTCCTGCTCAACCTCTGGAGTAGCTGGGATTACCAGTGTGTGCCACCATGCCCGGCTATTTTTTTGTTTGTTTGTTTGTTTTGAGACAGAGTCTCACTTAGCTGCCCAGGCTTGAGTGCAGTGCTGTGATCTCGGCTCACTGTGACCTCCGCCTCTTGGGCTCAAGCGATTCTTCTGCTTAGCCTCCCAAGCAGCTGGGATTACAGGAACCCACCATCATGCCCGGCTATTTTTTGTATTTAAGTAGAGATGGGGTTTCACCATGTTGGCCCAGGCTGGTCTTGAACTCCTGGCCTCAGGTTGATCCTCCCACCTCGGACTCACAGAGTGCTAGGATTACAGGCATAAGCCACTGAACCTGGCCATTTTTTTGTATTTTAATAGAGGCAGGGTTTCACCATGTTGACCAGGCTGGTCTTAAACTGCTGGCCTCAGGTGATCTACGCGCCTCTGCCTCCCAAAGTGCTGGGATTACAACCATGAGCCACCGCGCTGGGCCTGTTTTATTTCAGAGGCAGGATCTCACTCTGTCACCGAGGCTGCAGTGCGGTAGCACCATCATAGCTCACTGCAGCCTTGAATTCCCGGACTCAAGCTATCCTCCCACCTCAGCCCCTTGAGTAACTGGGACTACAGATGTCCACTGCCATGCCCAGCTAATTTTTAAATTTTGTGGAGAGATGGGGTCTCACTATGTTGCCCAGGCTGGTTTCAAACTTCTGGGTTCAAGTGATCCTCCTACCTTGGCCTCCCAAAGCATTAGGATTACAGGTGTGAGCCGCTGCTCCTGGCCCGATATGTTTGTCTAACAATTTTTTTTTTTGAGACAGAGTCTCGCTGGCCGGGCGCGGTGGCTCAAGCCTGTAATCCCAGCACTTTGGGAGGCCGAGACGGGCGGATCACGAGGTCAGGAGATCGAAACCATCCTGGCTAACACAATGAAACCCCGTCTCTATTAAGAAATACAAAAAACTAGCCGGGCGAGGTGGCGGGCGCCTGTAGTCCCAGCTACTCGGGAGGCTGAGGCCGGAGAATGGCGTGAACCCGGGAGGCGGAGCTTGCAGTGAGCTGAGATCCGGCCACTGCACTCCAGCCTGGGCGACAGAGTGAGACTCCGTCTCAAAAAAAAAAAAAGAGACAGAGTCTTGCTCTGTCGCCCAGGCTGGAGTGCAGTGGCCGCATCTCAGCTCACTGCAAGCTCCGCCTCCCGGGTTCCCGCCATTCTCCCGCCTCAGCCTCCCGAGTAGCTGGGACCACAGGCGCCGCCACCTCGCCCGGCTCATTTTTTGTGTTTTTTTTTTTTTTTAGTAGAGACGGGGTTTCGCCGTATTAGCCAGGATGGTCTCGATCTCCTGACCTTGTGATCCACCCGTCTCGGCCTCCCAAAGTGCTGGGATTACAGGCTTCAGCCACCGCTCCTGGCCACAATTTTTTTTTTATTATTTGAGATGAAGTCTAACTCTGTCGTCCAGGCTGGAGTGCAGTGGCACGATCTTGGCCCACTGCAACATTCGCTTCCTGGGTTCAAGCGATTCTCCTGTCTCAGCTTCCCAAGTGACTGACTGGGATTACAGGTGCCCGCTACCATGCCCGGCTAATTTTTTGTATTTTTAGTAGAGACGGGTTTTCGTCATGTTGACCAGGCTGGTCTTGAACTCCTGACCTCAGGTGATCTGCTTGCCTTGGCCTCCCGAAGTGCTGGGATTACAGGTGTGAGGTACCGCACCCGGCCTTTCTAACAATTTTTAATTCAAATGTATTTCGATGTAAGTAGAACCACACTGTAGATATAGTTTTATATCCTGCCCTTTTGTTTTTCCTTTAACATTGTATATGATTGCTTGTCTAAAATTTCAACTTTTCAGGGCTGCCCCATCTTCCTTGTGGATGGCCTGTCATTTATTTAACCAGTGCCCCTTGTTGATTTATTTAGGTTATTTTAGTTCTAATGAACTAAACATTATTCCTTTTTTGTTTTTAAAGGAAAAAGGCTAGCCCTGTGGACTCCATGAGCTTTTAGCACCATTGGTACATCCAAAGTCATGTGGATTTAAAAAGCAGCGTATGTGAGGAATTTGAGATTGGAGCAGGATGGTGTGCTATAGTAGGAAATGGAAGAAGTAGAGTGTGTGCTGTGATCACAGCCTTATTTCCTCTGACTTCTAATTTAGAGAGCAAAATGAAGATATATACCAGTGTTAATGGTGGCAGTTGCAAAGTAGGTAGACTTTGTTGGATTTTCCCATTCCTTTCTATGTTTCAGTTTTTCCTTTCTTTTTAGTTTTTTTGAAATGGTCTTACTCTGTCACCCAGGCTGGAGTGCAGTGGCATGATTGCAGCCCACTTCAGCCTTGACCTCCTGGGCTCTGGTGATCCTCTGGAGTGCTGGGACTATAGGCATACACCACCACACCCAGCTAATTTTTTGTATTGTTTGTAGAGATGGGGTTTTCTCCATATTGCCCAGACTTATTTCAGTTTTCCTTTTTTTTTTTTTTTGAGACGGAGTCTCGCTCTGTCACCCAGGCTGGAGTGCAGTGGCCGGATCTCAGCTCACTGCAAGCTCCGCCTCCCGGGTTGACACCATTCTCCTGCCTCAGCCTCCCGAGTAGCTGGGACTATAGGCGCCCGCCACCTCACCCGGCTAGTTTTTTGTATTTTTTAGTAGAGACGGGGTTTCACCGTGTTAGCCAGGATGGTCTCGATCTCCTGACCTCGTGATCCGCCCGTCTTGGCCTCCCAAAGTGCTGGGATTACAGGCGTGAGCTACCGCGCCCGGCCTTATTTCAGTTTTTCTACATTTCCATTTTTTCCATAATGAGCCTCTCTTTTTTTTTTTTTTTTTTTTTTTAAGAAACACGATCTCACTCTGTTGCCCAGGCTGAAGTGCAGTGGCATGATCATATGTCATGGCAGCCTCAAAGTCCTGGGCTCAAATGATTCTCCTGCCTCAGTCTCCTGAGTAGCTGGGATTACAGGGATGAGCCACTGTGCTTAGCCAAAGCCTGTGTTTCTTTACCCATGTGGGCCTGCAGCTCAGAGCTGGGGTCTGCAAGCATTTCTTCGGGCATCACACATTTCTAAGAAAACAGCCAAAACAATCTTGCTAGAAGAATCACAGGGCATTTTATATTTTATCTTCACCCTCTCCCTCTCCCTCTTTTTTTTTTTTTTTTTTGCAAGGTATACGTTTTACTTTTTTGTTTTTTTGAGACAGAGTCTGGCTTTGTCGCCCCAGCTGGAGTGCAGTGGCCAGATCTCAGCTCACTGCAAGCTCTGCCTCCCGGGTTCACGCCATTCTCCTGCCTCAGCCTCCCGAGTAGCTGGGACTACAGGCGCCGCCACCTCGCCCGGCTAGTTTTTTGTATTTTTAGTAGAGACAAGGTTTCACCGTGTTAGCCAGGATGGTCTCGATCTCCTGACCTCGTGATCCGCCCGTCTCGGCCTCCCAAAGTGCTGGGATTACAGGCTTGAGCCACGGCGCCCGGCCACGTTTTACTTTTTAAAGAATCTGTTTTTAACAAGTTTAACACAAAGGCAAACCCAGGGGCCTAAATATATTTAAATCAAATGTATTTAATTTGATTAAATATTAATCAAAGCTGGGGACAGCTGATACACTGTTGTCAGAGCTGCCCTTCATGCCTGTCAAAAAATGGCATTGGCCAGGAACAGTGTCACATGCCTTTAGTCCTAGCGACTTGGGAGGCTGAGGTGGGACCATTGCTGGAGGCCAGGAGTTCAAGACCAGCCTGGGCAACATAGCGAGATCTTACCTCTACCAAAAAAAAAATTTAAAAAATTAGCCAGCATGGTGGCACAAGCTTGTAGTCCCTGTTATCACACCATTACACTCTGCACTTTAGCCAGGGCAACGGAGGAAGGCCTTGTCTCTTAAAAATAAATAGGTCGGGCGCAGTGGCTCACACTTGGAATCCCAACACTTTGGGAGGATGAGGTGGGAGGATCGCTTGAGGTTAGAAGTTTGAGACCAGCCTGGCCAACATAACGAAACCCCATCTCTACTAAAAATACAAAAATTAGCCAGGTGGGGTGGCACATGCTTGTAATCCCAGCTGCTTGGGAGGCTGAGGCATGACAATCTCTTGAGCCTGGGTGGAGGAGGTTGCAGTGAGCCAAGATTGCGCCACTGCATTCCAGCCTGAGAGAGAGAGAGAGAGAGAGAGAGAGAGAGAGAGAGAGAGAGAGAGACACAGAGACAGAGACACAGAGACAGAGACAGACAGACACGTGTAGGCCCTGCCTTAGAGAACTCTAAGGTCTAGCAGGAGGGCAGATGTGAGTCAGTAACAACCCAGATAATTAACTAGCAAGGGAGGACAGGTGCTGTGCGGAGAGAGCAGGAACCATCTTGTTGGAGGGCCATTTGAACCTGGAGGGTTAATATTCAGGCAGAGATAATACATGGAGTATTGCTCTTATCAGAACAAGATTGTTCCCAGCTTACCATACCGAAGCCTGCTGTGCACACTTCGCAGTAGTCTCCTGAAATCTCTGGGGGCCAGTTTGGGGTCCCTGTAGGTGAGAGTGCTGGGGTGTGTTAGGGACCGTGATGGGCGAGGTGATGGCCTCATCCTCATCCTCATCCTCGTCCTCTGGTGCCCTCACTGCTTCTCTAGCCAGCTCACCCTCTCTGTCCTTTGTCTTGGTTTTAGAATCACAAATGCACACAACTCTTCCTGCGTTTCCAACAAGTTTGCCAACGATGGTAGCTTCTTGCAGCAGTTTCTGAAGTTGCAGAAGGCACAGACCAGCACAGGTGAGTGTAGGCCTCCCCTTTCCTGGTGCTGTCCTTGCATCTCCCCCTGGGGTTGCCGGGCATGTGGGAAGTGACGGGTCCCACCTCAGACTCCTTCTGCTCACCCATAATCATAGATTGCCCTCGTTCCACGCATACGTGCACCAAAGGCATAAATAAATAAATAATACATAAATTTTTTTTTTTTTTTTTTTGAGACGGAGTCTTGCTCTGTCGCCCAGGCTGGAGTGCAGTGGCACCATCTCAGCTCATTGCAAGCTCCGCCTCCCGGTTTCACGCCATTCTCCTGCCTCAGCCTCCTGAGTAGCTGGAACTACAGGCGCCCGCCACCATGCCCAGCTAATTAAATATTTTTAGTAGAGACAGGCTTTCACCGTGTTAGCCAGGATAGTCTCCATCTCCTGACCTCGTTATCCACCCACCTCAGCCTCCCAGAGTGCTGGGATTACAGGCGTGAGCCACCCCGCCCGGCCAATAATTTTTGTTTTTTTGAGACAGGGCCTCACTCTTGCTCAGGTTAGAATGCAGTAGTGCAATCATAGTGCACTGCAGCCTCAACCTCTGGGGCTCAAGCAAACCTTCTGCCTCAGCCTCCCTGCGGCTGGGGCTACAGGGGCATGCCACCACACCTGGCTAATTTTTGTATTTTTTGTAGAGTTGGGATTTCGCCATGTTGGTCACTCTGGTCTTGGACTCCTAAGCTCAAGCAGTCCACCTGCCTCAGCCTCCCAAAGTGTTGAGATTACAGGCTGGAGCTGTTGTACCCGGACCAAGTAATAAATACATAAATTAATACCAAAAGGGGCAGGCTGGGTGCAGTGGCTCACGCCTGTAATCCCAGCACTTTGGGAGGTGAGACGGGTGGATCACCTGAGGACAGGAGTTCGAGACCAGCCTGGCCAACCTGGTGAAACCTTGTCTCCACAAAAATTAGCCGGGCGTGGTGGCAGGCGCCTGTAATCCCAGCTACTCAGGAGGCTGAGGCAGGAGAATCGCTTGAACCCAGGAGTTGGAGGTTGCGGTGAGCCGAGATGGCGCCATTGTGCTCCAGCCTGGGGGACAAGAGCGATACTTTGTCTCAAAAAAAAAAAAAAAAAATTACCAAGGTGGCAAATATAGACCCTGCCCTCAGTGTGCTTACCCTGTAGGAGGAGAGACAGATAAGTCAGATTTCAGTCGGGGGCAGGTGGAGCCATGATGAAGCCCTCCCCACACTTGCGGGACCACTTTGGGAGTTGGAGGCATCCCTAAGCTGGGTCAGCTTGAACCCACCAGCAGGAGTGAGCAGGTCTTCTGCAGACGGGGTTTGCAGGGACACTGGGCTGACCTGAGACACCTGAGCTACATCAGAGAACAGCAGATTCTGGGGACTGCTACTGCTGAGGTGCCGGGTGGGCAGGCAGCTGGGGGCACCCAACAGTGACCACCGGGGCACTGGTGTTCATTGGGTAACACCCTGTGTGCCAGGGAATGTGGACTTAGTGCCTGCCATGTCCCTTGCTCCGTACAAGCAGACGACGCCTGTGCTCTCAATCCTCTGAAGGGACACCTCTTTCTACCTCTGTTTCCCTTCGGTAGACATCTGATAACACATGTCGTGTTTTCTTCTCTCAGAATTCATAGATGTCGGCTGGGTGCGGTGGCTCATGCCTGTAATCCTAGCACTTTGGGAGGCTGCAGGGGACAGGATTGCTTGAGCTTGGGAATTCAAGACCAGCCTGGGCAACATGGCTAAATCTGTCTACAAAAAAAATACAATTAGCCAGGCATGGCGGTGCATGCTTTTAGCCCCAAGTACTTGGGAGGCTGAGATGGGTGGATCGCTTTTGGGCCTGTGAGGTGGAGGTAGCAGTGAGTGGAGATCGCATCTCTGTACTCTAGCCTGAGCAACAGAGCAAGACTCTGTCTCAAAAAAAGAAAAAAAAAAAAGAATTCATAGATGTAACATTTTGCTTTTGATACTCCTGATCTTTTTTAATAATGAAAAATACTCACTGGGCACAGTGGCTCACACCTGTAATTCTAGCACTTTGGAAGGCCGAGGCAAGTGCATCTCCTGAAGTCAGGAGTTCGAGACCAGCCTGGCCAATGTGGTAAAACCCTGTGTCTACTAAAAATACAAAAATTAGCCGGGCATGGTGGCACACCCCTGTAATCCCAGCTGCTTGGGAGGCTGAGACGGGAGAATCGCATGAACCTGGGAGGCGGAGATTGCCATGAGCCGAGTTCGCGCCACTGCACTTCAGCCTGGGCAACAGAGCAAGGCTCAGTTTCAAAAAGGGAAAAAGAAGAATACCAGAGGTTGAAGTCCTCCCATCCCCCTTTCTTACAGGAAATAACTGTCGAGAAATTGTGTGTCTGACAACTGCTGTTGTCCTCTCACTCAAGCAGTATGTGCCATAGTTTCAGATGTTTGACCGTTTACCCAGATGACGACATAGTGTGCATTTTGTTCTAAGCTTTTTTCTCTTACTTGACATGATTTTTTTTTAGGTCTAGATGGTACATCTAAATCTTACTGGGTTCTGTAAGCAGCTGGTTGCCTCCATTTCCACACTTTCCATTTAGGAAGCTAAGGCTTAAAAAGATGAAGCCGGCTGGGCGTGGTGGCTCAAGCCTATAATCCCAGCACTTTGGGAGGCCGAGACGAGTGGATCACGAGGTCAGGAGATCAAGACCATCCTGGCTAACACGGTGAAACCCCGTCTCTACTAAAAAATACAAAAAAATAGCTGGGCGAGGTGGTGGGCACCTGTAGTCCCAGCTACTAAGGAGGCTGAGGCAGGAGAATGGTGTGAACCCAGGAGGCGGAGCTTGCAGTGAGCTGAGATCCAGCCACTGCACTCCAGCCTGGGTGACAGAGCGAGACTCCGTCTCAAACAAAACAAAACAAAACAAAAAAAAACCAGATGAAGCCCCTGCCAGGCTTGGTGGCTCATGTCTGTAATCCCTTTGGGAGGCTGGGGTGGGAGGATAGCTTGAATCCAAGAGTGTGAGACCAGCCTGGACAACCTAGCAAGAACCCATCTCTGCAAAAAAATAAAAATAAAATTAGCCAGTCATGATGGTGAGCACCTGTAGCCCCAGCTACTCTGGAGGCTGAGCTGGGAGGATTGCTTGAGCCCAGGAGTTCAGGAGGTTGAGGCTGCAGTGAACCATGATTGCACCACTGCACTTCAGCCTGGATGACAGAGCGAGACCCTGTCACTAAAAAAAAGATGAGGCCCACAAGTGCAGAGCCAGCCTCTATCTAATGGTCTGGGAGCCCTAGTCCTGTTCTCAGGGTGGTGAGCTGGCCAGTTTCATGATGCTGCTCCCCCCCAGACTCAGGGCTCTTCCTGAAGCTGTCACACACCAGCCCTGCCCCATCCCCTGCTTTGCTGTGGGTGCTTCTGCACTGTAGGTCCTCTGGGCAGCAAGGTATGGGCTAGAATGGCTGGTCTTCAGGTCTGCACCTGGACCCCTTGTCAGTGCCCCAGGGGATTCCCAGCCTTCCCCAGCGGTAGCAATGCCTGTGCAAAGAATGGGACCCCTGTCTCTAGGTTGGTTGCCTACAGGTGTGCAGTGTAACAGGCCAGGTGGGTAAATCGTCACCCACGGAGCTTCTGCCCATGTCTCTTGATTTTGGGATTTACTGACCAGAGCCCATTGTTACTGGTGAAACAGCTGGTCCTCGACCTTTGTCAGGTTTCCTAGGGAACAGCTAAGAAATGTTAACCCGAGGCCAAATTCATCCTAGAATTAGGAAGGCTGGTTTGAGTCCCTTCCCCATCAGGTCTCAGGGTGAGAACACCCAGTAGTCTGGCCCCGGTCAGTTAGCCTGGCCACAGACCTCCAAGGGAATGGTTGTAAACTAGGATTTGGGGACTCGGGAGAGGTACCCAGCACCCTGAGTGCGCATATCCTTCCTTCTATACCAGATGCCCCGCCCAGTGCTCCCAGCGCCCCTCCCAGCACACCCACCCCCAGTGCCGGGAAGAGGTCCCTGCTCATCAGCAGGCGGACAGGCCTGGGGCTGACTAGCCTGCCAGGCCCCATGAAGAGCTACTCCCACGCCAAGCAGCTGCCCGTGGCACACCGCCCAAGTGTCTTCCAGTCCCCCGATGAGGACGAGGAGGAGGACTATGAGCAGTGGCTGGAGATCAAAGGTAAGTTGTGGGAGCTGCTGCTCCCCCACCACCAGTGCCCGTGCTCTAGCAGGTGGGATCTGTGGTGGGCAGGGCAAGTGCTGCCAGGGGCGTGGGTGCTTTGGGCTGAGTTGCAGCCACCAGGTCTCTGAGCTGAGCCTTGGGCCCTCTGGGGTGAGGAGAGCAAAGGAGGGTGAGGGGCAGGGCTGGGGTGTTGCTGGGCATCAGCGCGTGGGCTTCATCTTGGGAGCAGCGGGATCCATCTTCCACTCACACAGCGGCTCACCCAGCCAGGGCAGGGGCGCACGCCCTTCTCGCATTTGCTCCAAAAGGGCATCCTCATATCCCTTCTTGGAGGAGCTTCTAAGGCTCTTCAGCTGAGCCCTGGAGGCCCCGAAGCACTGCCCCAACCATGGGTTACTGTCCCCTGCGTTTAGGCCAGAGGTATGAGCCGCAGGTTGGAGGGTGTTCTCTCCTATTCCTAGGAAAGGACGGTCACTGGTCATGGGTGAGCTTGTCCAGATCCCCCACCGTAGAAGGGCAAAGGGGGTGGCTGTGGTGACAGCATTGCTAGCAAGTCTAGCCCTGTCCACATTCAGAATGAGGCCCCGTGACACCTGAACTGCGTGGAGGGCTGGCTGGTGAGGTCACGTCACCCTAACAGCACAGACTGAAGCGACCGTGGAGTTGTGCCATGACAGCTTTGAGACCCCTTGCTTCTGGCTGTGTGTCCGAGCGGATCAGAGGCCAGCCTGGCCCCTGGGCCATTAGTCAGAATGGAGCTGGTGTGTGTCCTTTCCTTAGAGAGGTTCCCCTGCAGCTCCAAGGGTACCCTGTTGGGAACTGCTGCATTACAAGGGGTATCGAGTGTCTCGAGGCCCTTGAATTGAAGCTCATTATGGCCCACTGTCTGCGTGGCCTCAGAAACCCACCTGTTCCTGTAAACAGCGACCAGGTCAGGATTGTTGCTGGGCCTGTGGCAGGAGGGCGACCTAGGGTGAAAGATGGTCATGGAATGCCCTTGGGACCTCACAGCGCCGCTTGCTGGGCCACACACTCCCCACCTCTCCCCGATTCCCAGTAGCCCAAGCAACAAGGGGAATAAGATTAGCCACAGATCTGGCATGTTACCCAGTTGCCAGGTACTTGCTGGCAGTGAGAAATTCCTCCTGTGCGTCTCCTACAAGGGCTGCGATCTGTGTAGTAGCTGACAAACTCAGCCTCAGAAACAGGCCAGGGAAAAAATGCAAAAGCACGTTCCACATGGCTCAGTGGGGAGGCTAATCCATATATAAAAATATATCTTTATAGCTCTGTTCACTGAAAAGGCCCCGAGATAATGATTAAGCCCGTGGCATTGAGCATCCCTAGCGCCCAGATGCTGGTCTGGAGACGCAGTTTCTCATGGAAACCGACTTCTTGGAGAAATGGCTGGCTCTGGGTCTGGGCAGGAAGTGTATGAGATGATCTTGGAGCGCCCTGTCCCGGCAGATGGCAAGGAGGCCATCAGAGACTCCTGGGGCCATGTCCAGAGCCCTCAGGAGCCAGCTTGAAGAGGCTCCACCGGCTGCAGAGCTTCTATGACACTAATTGCCATGGATCGAAACCCACCCAGTGTGTTTAAATCAGAGCTCATAATGGTATTTTTAAAAAAAGAATGTGTCATCTTTGAAGGATGAAAGGGAACCGATGTGTTATGCTGAAAACTGGTAAAGAAAGAAAAGAATTAAGCGTTTCCCCCCCCACAACCAGGGGAAGCTGGATATATTTTCTGCTAGCTTCCAGCCTGGAGCTCACCACAGCCTCACACACTTCTCTCCCACCCAGTGTGTCTCACCAAGACAGTGAGACCAACTCCCCCCTCATCATGGTGTTTTGTGCCTGGACTCGGGACGCCCGACAGCCTCCTGCATCTCACACTCTTCTCCCCCCACCCCTCTGTCGTTGTGGTCCGTAGAGAGAGTGTGCCTATTGACTGTGGGGTGTGTGAGTTGAACCCCAGTACTGACAGCCTCCTTAAAGTTTCACCCCCAGAGGGAGCCGAGACTCGGAAAGTGATAGAGAAATTGGCCCGCTTTGTGGCAGAAGGAGGCCCCGAGTTAGAAAAAGTAGCTATGGAGGACTACAAGGATAACCCAGCATTTGCGTGAGTATCTCCGGGGAAGGGAAGGCCGTGCTATTGAATGAATTTGCTGCACAGTCGCACGTGCGGGGCTGGTTGCTTGCTAGCGTGGGCCGGATGCTGTTCCAAGCGTTTTCTGATTCTCACTAGAAGTGACGAGTGGCTCCCATGTGGCACGGAGACTTGCTTTTGGGTCCCTGCTCGCCAGCCTGCCTTTTTTTGTGCGATAGAAGCTACAGGGATATGCCTGTCACAGATACTCATTTTTCCCTCTCTTCTGCAAACTTCCTCCTCTCCAGATTTTTGCACGATAAGAATAGCAGGGAATTCCTCTACTACAGGAAGAAGGTGGCTGAGATAAGAAAGGAAGCACAGAAGTCGCAGGCAGCCTCTCAGAAAGGTAGGTGGACAGAGTGGGCGGGAGGTTCTGGGGAGGCCTGTGGACATACCGTGCCCCAGTGTGGAATCGGGGTTCCTGGAGGCGCTGGAGTGGCACTGTGTGGCACTGGTGGTTGAGGTCAGTATTCTCCCAGGCATCTGGGGTCACTCTGGGAATGGGTCTGACACCACCTTCCCTCTCAGTGCTCCAAGGACCTGGTGAAGCCTGAGTGTCAAGCCACATGTGTGGGGTACACGGGTGCTCTTGGCGATCGAGGTCACTCCTGGGAGATCAGTTCAGGGCAGTACCCTGGGTAGAGGGGGCTTTTGCTTGTTGGTTCTTTGTTACGTTAACAAGTGTTAATGAGCCCCAGCTTCCTCCTGGGCACTGAGGACAGGGCAAGGCAAGTGTAGTGTACGGCTGAGGACCTGGGGGACAGACACTGTCAGCTGGTGCAATTCGGATGGGATGAATTTCAGGGGAAGGGGAAATACGAGCTGGTGAGCTGGTCTTCGACTGCGATGACATAAAATCCCAGCCAAGTGTTGGTGGGTGGGCGGGATTGATGTTCAGGCCAAGCGCGGGCTGCAGAGGTTTGTTCCTTGTGTTCCCTGTGGCCCTGTGCCCTGAGCCTCTCCCAAGGAAAGGAGGCCCAACAGCACCCCCCAGCCATGTGACCTGGGATGCTCCCATCTCCCCTCCTACCCCACCCAGACCTGCTGTCACGTTTGGATCGTTTGTCCCGGCTTGTGTCCCAGGCCCTCTTGACCTCCCTTGTTGGACAGGGTAGGGGGGTAGGGGGCGGGGGCTGGAGGTTTGTTATGAACTCTGGCGTCTGGTCCCAGTGCAGTAATCTGATTCCCATTTGCCTGTTTCTCTTTGCATCATTCCTAAAACAAACCCCACTTGTTGCCCTTGGGGTTCTTAGCAGAAATTAGGCTGTTGGGTGTGGTGAGTTGAGCCCAGTACTGACAGCCTGCTTAAAGTTTCACCCCCAGAGGACGAAGAGGTCAAGAATCTTGCAGAAAAGTTGGCCAGGTTCATAGCGGACGGGGGTCCCGAGGTGGAAACCATTGCCCTCCAGAACAACCGTGAGAACCAGGCATTCAGGTAAGGGGGGCCCTGCCAGGGAGGTGACCGTCACCTTGGCCACAGCCCCCCTGCAGGGGAGGACACTGGATCGGCAGAGTCCAGCCACTTGCTGGGGTCCCACTGTGAGATGCTGGCAGGTCTAAGAGTCTCTGACCCCAGAGCCCGGCTCTGCCTCCCTGCAGGCATGTCCCACACGCACACCAGCACCCTGGGTGGTCTCTGAGGCAGGTGCACGGGGCCTTTGGGGCCTTTGTGTCTTTTAGGTGCCTCATGGAGAAAGTCTCTAGCACTTGCCCAGTTGTCTTTGGGACACATGGCAGCCCTTGACCGGGGGCAGGTCAGGCTCTCAAGTGGAAATTCACAGTAGTGTTTAGTTTATGTTGTGTACGTTCTCAGGGTCTCCCCTTTATGACGAGGGAAGTGGCAGAGAATGGAGAACTTTAGGATCTATGGAGGGGGAACACCCAGCCTGTATGTGAGTTCCACAGAAGGGTGGGTGCATGACAAGCAGCCTAGCCTCCCTGCCATCCCCCACCATGCGGTCGCACCCTAGCCCCAGTGACTAGGTCTGTGTTCACTGGCTCATCAATTCATTGGGTGGGTTTGGGACTTGCTCTGTGCCCGGGGAGGCAAGTGGGTGCCTGGGGGATGTGGGGGTAACGTGCCCATGAGGTTACACAAGCCCCGACTCAGTCATTGAGGAGGTGTGACAGCACATGACAAAGTCCTGGAGCAGCAGCTCTCTGGGCTGGTTGATCCAGCAGACTTCATCGCAGATGGGGCAACTGTGCTTTTTGTGGTCACTGACCAAGGTCATGGAGGGTGGGCAGACATGGCCAGGCCAGGTCCAGGCAGACGAGGGCAGTGGGCCACCCTTGGGAGGTGGGACTGAGGGAACGTGGGGGCTGGGAACAGGGAGGGTCAAGGCTCAGCTGACCTAGTGGATGGGGACAGGGAGAGGGGCTGGTACCTCTGTGTACCCAGTCTGGTACCTCTGTGTCCGGGAGCCTGTGTTGGGGTCGTGGATTGTTTGGGCCTGGAATTCAGGAGAGGGATCTGCCTGGGACTGGAGCGCCCCCCAGGTGTCCTGAATCTGGGACTTGCCCTGGGAACCATTGAGTTGTTGGCCACACCTCAGGGTTAGGTCACTAGTCTCCTCCAAGTCATTGTGTCTTTCCTTCATTTGCCTGATTAAGGCTATATAAATAGGAAACCTAGTTTGCTGTCATTGTAGGTAGACACTGACTGTGAAACCTTTTCAAAGGGAGAAGCAGGCAAGGATTTGGAATTCTGTCCAAGGCCCAGAGCCTGGTGGCTCTGCCCGGTCAGAGGGGTCCAGGGACCAGTCGCTGCAGCCTAGCCTCTCCCTAGATGTCAGAACTGAGAGATACTATTGGTGCAGTTGGCCCCGGCCATCCTGTGTGTCCTTTCTGTTCTGGGGTATTGCTGACAGGTGCCCAGCTTGTCAGGTGTGGCTGTGGGGGAGGCCAGGCTGGTTGAGGTCGCCTGGGGTGGGTACCCTGGGCAGCCAAAGGAGTTGAGGCTGAAGGGAACTCATCCCCACACTCACTGCAGATAAAAGCCAGACCAGGAAAGAACTGGATGGGTCAGGGGGGACGACCAGGTATTCAGGCCCCTGCAGGGCATGCAGATTTGCGCCTGTGTTTAATCTCCATGCAGGGTCAGATATGAGGCAGCCCCAAAGCACAGAAATGCTGGTTGGACCCACGTGGTTGGCAGACCTCCCCTCACCCCCAAATCTAACAGCCACCTCATGTGGCCACTCCTGGCCCTTCCCTGTCACGCCTGTGGGCCAGGCACACCCCAGCCACTTTGGGAAACAATTCTTAACCAACTGCATGGCTATAAAGAAGCTGGAGGCCTGGTGTGGTGGCTCACGCCTATAATCCCAGCACTTTGGGAGGCCGAGGCAGGTGGATCACCTGATGTCAGGAGTTTGAGAACAGCCTGGCCAACATGGCGAAACCCCGTCTCTACTAAAAATATAAAAATGTATTGGGCATGGTGGCATGCACCTATAATCCCAGCTACTTGGGAGGCTGAGGCAGGAAAATCGCTTGAACCCAGGAGGCAGAGGCAGCCGAGATCGTGCCATAGCACTCCAGCCTGGGTGACAGAGCAAGACCCATCTCAAAAAATAAAAAATGAGGCCGGGCGTGGTGGTTCACACATGTAATCCCAGCACGTTGGGAGGCTGAGGCAGGTGGATCACCTGAGGTCGAGAGTTCAAGACCAGCCTCACCAACGTGGAAAAACCCCATCTCTACTAAAAATACAAGATTAGCCAGGTGTGGTGGCACATGCCTGTAATCCCAGCTACTCAGGAGGCTGAGGCAGGAGAATGGCTTGAACCCGGGAGGTGGAGGTTGCGGTGAGCCAAGATCGCGCCACAACACTCCAGCCTGGGCAACAAGAGCAAGACTCCGTCTTGAAAAACAGACAAACAAATAAAAATGAAAAGCTGGAAACTCCCATCCCTTGGAGTAGTCATTCTCCCATTTCTGAGATACATCCTGGAAATCATGTCAATAGAGCATCAGCTATAATAAAGTCAGTAGGCTGGGCGTGGTGGCTCACTCCTGTAATCCCAGCACTTTGGGGGGCTGAGGCAGGCAGATCATGAGGTCAGGAGATCAAGACCATCCTGGCTAACATATGGTGAAACCCCGTCTCTACTAAAAAATACAAAAAAAAAAAAAAAAAAAAGCCGGGCGTGGGTGGTGGGCACCTGTAGTCCCAGCTAGTCGGGAGGTTGAGGCAGGAGAATGGTCTGAATCCGGGAGGCAGAGCTTGCAGTGAGCCGAGATCACGCCACTGCACACCAGCCTGGGCAACAGCGAGACTCCATCTCAAAAAAAAAAAAAAAGGAAAAGTCAGTGACACAGTGTCCAGCCTCTGTGGGCTAAATCATCAGCGCATCTCCCCAGTGGAGTATGCCGCCTTCAGAAGGCACCCATGTGAGCCGGCAGCCCAGCGTGAGGAAACTGAGGCAAGGCTAGTCAGTGAACATGCTTCCACCGTTCTAACAGGAAAGGCTTATGTCATCAGCTTCAGGCAGAAATTTTTTTTAAAACTGGGATATGTAAAATAGAATCACGGCTCTATTAAGGTAAATCTTTGTTGAAACTGACAGGAAACACCTTAACAGTGGTTATCACTGGGCTCAGGGTGGGATTAGTTCCACCAGAGGGGAGCCTTGGTGGTGCACTCAGCCCTGTTCTAGATGGGGTTGTGGGGGCTCCACTTTCTCCCCCTCATGGGGGTCCACCATTGGGTGCCATTGTAACCTCCTCCCCAAAATGGGCAGACCCTCCAGGGGACTGTAATGCATCCTTGGGCCATCCTGGAGGACATTCAGGGTGAAGCACCAGCTGAGGCCAGGAAGATGCCCCCACATCCCCATGCCCGCTTAGCCTTGGCAAGTGAGCCTCCCCAGCTTGGCCTCAAATCTGTGTCTGAACTCACCCGGCTGTCAAGTGTCTTTTCCAAATCTGACCAACTGTTCCCTTCCCTCCTGAACAGTTGTGGCTTTTACCTCTTAATTTGTACAAATGTCCCTCACTGAGTCACACTTGTACCATGACCCAGGATCACAGAGAAGATGCTGCCGTCTCCTGTCCTTCTGTCCCACCCTCCTGAGGTACCGGATGTTAGCAGGGCCGTAGACACACAGGCTCATGTAGAAATTGTCTAAGGGGTCTCTTGCTGCTCGTTCACTATTTATTTATCTTAATTTTTTTTTTTTTTTTTTTTTTTGAGACGGAGTCTCGCTCTGTCGCCCAGGCTAGAGTGCAGTGGCCGGATCTCAGCTCACTGCAAGCTCCGCCTCCCGGGTTCACGCCATTCTCCTGCCTCAGCCTCCCGAGTAGCTGGGACTACAGGCGCCTGCCACCTCGCCCGGCTAGTTTTTTTTTTGTATTTTTTAGTAGAGACGGGGTTTCACCGTGTTAGCCAGGATGGTCTCGATCTCCTGACCTCGTGATCCGCCCGTCTCGGCCTCCCAAAGTGCTGGGATTACAGGCTTGAGCCACCGCGCCCGGCCTATTTATCTTATTTTTTTGAGATGGAGTCTCACTCTGTTGTCCAGGCTGGAGTGCAGTGACCCAATCTTGGCTCACTGCAACCTCCGCCTCCCAGGTTCGAGCAATTCTCCTGCCTCAGCCTCCCGAGCAGTTGGGACTACAGGCGCGTGCCACCAGGCCCAGCTGATTTTTGTATTTGTAGTACAGATGGGGTTTCACCATGTTGGCCAGGCTGGTCACGAACTCCTGACCTCAGATGATCTGCCCACCTCGGCTTCCCAAAGAGTTGGGATTACAGACGTGAGCCGCTGCACCTGGTCTCTTTCTTACACAAAAGGACTTCACAGCATGCTTGACCCTTTAGTTCACGTTAGTAGCATGCCTTGGTGCAATGACCATCCCTCCAGATTCACAAGTGCAGGTCCAGCCCCATGTTGTTCAGCACTGTAACATGCGTTCAAGGCTGTACACGTGTTCGGTTCTCTCCCAGTGTTCTGCCATGTGGAGCTTGGCCACGACTCTTCCTTTTAGCATAGACCTCAAAGACAGTCCTGTGGCTGGGCGCGGTGGCTCAAGCCTGTAATCCCAGCACTTTGGGAGGCCAAGGCGGACAGATCATGAGGTCAGGAGATCGAGACCATCCTGGCTAACGCGGTGAAATCCCGTCTCTACTAAAAATACAAAAAATTAGCTGGACATGGTGGCAGGCGCCTGTAGTCCCAGCTACTTGGGAGGCTGAGGCAGGAGAATGGCGTGAACCCAGGTGGCAGAGCTTGCAGTGAGCCGAGATCACGCCACTGCACTCCAGCCTGGGCGACGGAGCGACACTCTGTCTCAAAAAAGAAAAAAAAAAAGACAGTCCTGTGGACTGGGGACGTGTACAGTCTGAGAGGCGCCAGTAGGTGTGGAACCCAGCTGTGAACCAGTGCCACCTGCTCTGTTCCTCAGGCTGGGTAGGGACTGAGACCTGTGCTCCTGGCCTTGCTGGAAGCCACATTGCCCTGAGGCTGCCTGCCCCCATAGGAAGTGGAAATCAGCTACTTGTTCTGTTCTGATGTTCAATGTCTTAGAGATGCATTTGAGAAGCCATTGGGATCAAGACAAGTTCCTCTGCCCTGTCTCATGTCTGGTGTCTCCCCACAATCTGAGATTTCTTGGTGTGAATGTCTCGCCTTTCCCAGGCCCTGGGGAAGGGTGTGAGGGTCCCTGCCCTTTCCCTTTGTAGCAGGGTAAAAAATGACAGTGTGATGGGTGCCTGATAAATACAGGGTGAGGATTGGAGTGACCCACAGTCAAAGGAAGGGCATCAGGCCACCAGAACCAGCAGCCACTGCCAGGAGGCCTGGCAGGGCAGGAGGTTGTGGTGGAGACCGTGATCATGACATGACCCTGGCCAACGTGGGCACACAAGGCCAGAACTGCTCCTGCCCAGAATCAGGGACAGGGCCTCGGGCCTAGCTGACAATGCACCCCCCAACTCTCCTTTGCAGCTTTCTGTACGAGCCCAACAGCCAAGGGTACAAGTACTACCGACAGAAGCTGGAGGAGTTCCGGAAAGCCAAGGCCAGCTCCACAGGCAGCCTCACAGCACCCGACCCCGGCCTGAAGCGCAAGTCCCCGCCTGAAGCCCTGTCAGGGTCCTTACCCCCAGCCACCACCTGCCCCGCCTCATCCACGCCTGTGCCCACCGTCATCCCTGCTCCAGCTGCCCCTGGGAAGCCAGCCTCCGCAGCTACCGTGAAGAGGAAGCGGAAGAGCCGGTGGGGGCCTGAAGAGGATAAAGTAGAGCTCCCACCTGCTGAGCTGGTGCAGAGGGACGTGGACGCCTCTCCCTCACCTCTGTCAGGTGGGCAGACCCCCTCCCCCTCCCTCTGTTGGAAGCCTCTGGTTTCTTCACTGAGCATAATGTCTTCAAGGTTCATCCACGTTGTAGATTGTGTCAGAATTTCATTCCTTCTTTGGCCACATCTTCCACTGTGTGTACATACCACATTTGGCTTATCCACTCCTCTGTGAATGAACTCTTAGGTTGTTCACACCACTTGGCTATTGTGAATAATACTGCTGTGAATCCATTTTCAGTTCTCTTATCGGTATACCTAGGTGTGGAATTGCTGGGCCTATTGCACTTCTGCCTTTTTTTTTTCTTTTTTCTTTTTTTTTTTTTTTTTTTTGAGATGGAGTCTTGCTCTGTTGCCCAGGCTGGAGTGCAGTGGCACAATCTCGGCTCACTGCAAGCTCCATCTCTGGGGTTCACGCCATTCTCCTGCCTCAGCCTCCCGAGTAGCTGGGACTACAGGTGCCTGCCACCACGCCCACCTAATTTTTGTATTTTTTAGTAGAGACGGGGTTTCACCATGTTAGCCAGGATGGTCTCGATCTCCTGACCTTGTGATCCGCCTGCCTCGGCCTCCCAAAGTGCTGGGATTACAGGTGTGAGCCACTGCTCCCGGCCCACCTTCCGGATTCAAGCGATTCTCCTACTTCAGCCCCTAGAGTAGCTGGGACTACAGGCGCACACCGTTATGCTCAGCTAATTTTTGTATCTTTTCTTTAGTAGAGGCAGGATTTCACCATGTCGACCAGGCTGGTCTTGAACGCCTGACCTGAAGTGAGCCACCAGGCCCGGCTTTGCCAAGTTATTATAGAAACAAGATCTCAGTATGTTACCCAGGCTGGTCTTGAACTCCTGGACTCAAGCCATCTTCCTGCCTCAGCCTCTCAGAGTCCTGAGTTTCCAGGCGTGAGCCACTGCACCCAGCCTCCTTTGCCCATGTTAAAGTTGGGTTGTTTGTGTTGTTGAGTTGTACGAGTTTTTTTATAGATTCTGGATATTAACCCCTCATTGGCTATGTGATTTACAAATACTTTCTCTCATTTTATGGGTTGTCTTTTCACTTTAGTAATTAGTGTCTTTTGATGCATACAATTTAAAACTTTTCTTTCTTTTTTTTAATGTGGCCAGAAAGATCATTGGTTTTTTTGTTTGTTTGTTTGTTTTTTGAACTGAAGGCAGACCTTCCGGGGGCAGCAGTGCCAGGGAGGGGGCAAGTGGTTGTGTAGTTTCCCAGTGCCTGCTGTAATCCAGCCCTCTCTAGAAATGGAATTTTAATGAAGTCAAATTTATCTATTTTTTCTTCTGTAGTTTATGTTCTTGGTATCATTTTTAAGGAACCATTGCCAAATCCGTGCATGAAAATTTGCCCCTGTGTTTCCTACCGAGAGTTTCGTACCTTTAGCTCTTAAATTTAGGTCTTTAGCCTATTGGGTTTTTTTTTGTTTTTTGTTTTGTTTTGTTTTGTTTTGTTTGAGACAGGGTCTCACTCTGTCACCCAGGCTGGAGTTTAATGGCTACTCACTGCAGCCTCGACCTCCCCAAGCTCAAGTGATCTTCCCATCTCAGCCTCCCAAGTAGGTGGGACTATAAATGCATATCAGCACACCTGGCTAATTTTTGTAGTTTTTGTAGAGATGGAATTTCACCATGTTGCCCAGGCTGGTCTTGAACTCGTGAGTTCAAGCAGTCCTCCTGCCTTGGCCTCCCAAAGTGTTGGAATTATAGGCATGAGCCACTGCACCCAGGGTCTTTGGTCCATTTTGAGTTAATTTTTCCAATTTCATTCTTTTCTTTTGAGACAGGGTCTCTGTCACACAGGCTGGAGTGCAGTGGCATGATCACAGCTTACTGCAGCCTTGACCTCCCGGGCTCAATTGATTCTCCTGCCACAGTCTCCCAAGTAGCTGGGACTACAGACATGCTCTTCCATGCCTGGCTAATTTTTGCGTTTTTTGTGTTGATACAGGGTTCCACTAAGTTGCCCAGGCTGGTCTCAAACTCCTTGCCTCAAACAATCTTGCCACGTTGGCCTCCCAAAGTGCTGGGATTACAGGCGTGAGCTACTGCACGTGGTCTGTTTGGATTCTTTAGGGTTTTCTATATTTAAGTTTGTGTTATCTGCAAACAGAAATAGTCTTACAGGTTCTTTTCCAACTTGGATACTTCTTATTTCTTTTTCTGTCTAATTTCTCTGGCTAGGACTTCTAGTACTGTATTGAATGGAAATGGTCGAAGTGTGCATCCTTGTCTTGTTCCTGATCTTAGGGGGAAAGCTTTCAGCCTTTTACAAGTCTGTGAAATGTATGATGTGTGGGTGTATGATGTTAGCTGTGTGTTTTTTATATATGGACTTTATTGTGTTGAGGAACTTCACTTCTTTTTGGTCTTTTTTTTTTTTTTGAAACAGAGTCTTTCTGTGATGCCCAGGCTGGAGTGATGTGATCTCAGCTCACTGCAACCTCTGCCTCCTGTGTTCAAGCAATTCTCCTGCCTCAGCCTCCCTAGTACCTGGGACTACAGGCGCCCGCCACCACGACTAGCCAATTTTTGTGTTTTTGGTACAGACAGGGTTTCACTATATTGGCCAGGCTGATCTCGAACTCCTGACCTCAGGTGATCTGCCTGCCTTGGCCTCCCAAAGTGCTGGGATTATGGTGTGAGCCACCAGACCTGGCTGGAAGTTCAGTTCTGTTCCTAGTTTATTGAGTGTTTTTATCATGAAAATGTTTTAGTTTTTGTCAGATGCTTTTTCTACATCAATTAAAATAGGCCGGTCACAGTGGCTCACGCCTGTGATCCCAGCACTTTGGGAGACTGAGGTGGGCAGATCACTTGAGACCAGGAGTTCAAGACCAGCCTGGCCAACACGGTGAAACCCCATCTCTCCCAAAAGAAAAAAAAAAAAAAATTGGCCGAGTGTGGTGGCACACGCCTGTAATCCCAGTTACTTGGGAGGCTGAGGCAGGAGAATCTCTTGAACCTGGGAGGCAGAGGTTGCAGTGAGCCAAGATTGCACAACTGCACTCCAGCCTGGGTGACAGAGTGAGACTGAATCTCCAAAAAAAAGTAAATAAATACATAAAATCATCATATGGTTACTTTCCTTCATTCTGTTAATTTGGCGTATTACATGGATTGATTTTCAAATGTTGAGCCATCCTTGCATTATGGGGATAAATCCCACTTGGTCATGGTGTATAATCCTTTCATATGCTGCTGAATTTGGTTTCCTAGTATTTTATTGAGGATTTCTGCATCTATTTTCATGGGAATATTCAATTGTATTTTTTCTTTCTTTTTTGAGATGGAATTTTGCTCTTTGTTGCCCAGGCTGGAGTGCAGTAGCGAGATCTCAGCTCACTGCAGCCTCCACCTCCTGGGTTCAAGCGATTCTCCTGTCTCAGCCTCCTGAGTAGCTGGAATTACAGGCGCCCACCACCACACCCGGCTAATTTTTGTAATTTTTGTAGAGACAGGGTTTCACCATGCTGACCAGGCTGGTCTCAAACTCCACGCTGGCCTGCCAAAGTGCTGGGATTACAGGCGTGAGCCACCACGCCCGGTCTATTTTTCTTTCTTTGTAGTATCTTTGTCTGCCTCGGGTATCAGGCTAATCCTAGCCCCATAGAGTAAGTTTGGAAATGTTCTCTCTTTTGTTTTTTTGGAAGAGTTTGAGGAGAACTGGTATTATTTCTTCTTTTTTTTTTTGAAACAGGAGTCTTACTCTGTCACCCTGGCTGGAGTGCAGTGGTGCAATGTCAGCTCCCTGCAGCCTCCATCTCCTAGGTTCAATCAGTTCTCCTGCCTCAGCCTCCCGAGTAGCTGGGATTACAGGCACCTGCCAATATGCCAGGCTAATTTTTGTATTATTAGTAGAGATGGGGTTTTGCCATGTTGGTCAGGCTGGTCTTGAACGCTTGACCTCAAGTGATCCGCCCACCTCAGCCTCCCAAAGTGCTGGGATTACAGGCATGAACCACTGCACCAGGCTTATTTCTTCTTTTAAATGTTTGCTTTACTAGTGAAGCTATCTGATTCTTGGCCTTTTTTTGTTGGAAGGTTTTTTCAAATCCTGATTTGATCTCCTTACTTGTCTATTCAGATTTTCTGTTTCTTCTTGTGTTTGATGGTTTGTGTTTCTAGAAATTTGTTCACTTCATCTAAGTTATCTAATTTGTTGGGGCACAATTTATTGTATTTTCTTATGGTCCTTTTAACTTATGTCTTATTTTTAGTCATTAGTTACAGCCCCTCCTTCATTTCTGGTTTTAGTAATTGAGTCTTCTCTCATTTTTTTCGTAGTTTAACTAAAAGGTTTGTCACTTGTTGATCTTCTTCTTTTTTTTTTTTTGAGACGGAGTCCTGCTTTGTCGCCTAGGCTGGAGTGCAGTGGTGGTGCGATCTCGGCTTACTGCAAGCTCCACCTCCCGGGTTCACGCCATTCTTCTGCCTCAGCCTCCTGAGTAGCTGGGACTACAGGCGCCCGCCACTGCACCCGGCTATTTTTTTTGTATTTTTAGTAGAGACAGGGTTATCACTGTGTTAGTCAGGATGGTCTCGATCTGACCTCGTGATCCGCCAGTCTCAGCCTCCCAAAGTGCTGGGATTACAGGCGTGAGCCACCACGCCCGGCCCTTGTTGATCTTTTCAAAGAACCAACTTTTGGTTTCATAGATTTTTTTCCATTGTATTTTTAGTCCTCATTTTCTTATCTCCACTCTAAACTTTACTATTTTCTTCTTTCTGTTAGCTTTGGATTTAGTTTGATCTTTTTCTAGCTCACTAAGCTGTACACTTAGGTTATTGGTTTTAGATCTTCTTGGCTCACTGCAACCTCCACTTCGTGGGTTCAAGCGATTCTCCTGCCCCAGCCTCCTGAGTAGCTGGGATTACAGGTGGGCGCCCCCACGCCCGGCTAATTTTTGTATTTTTAGTAGAGACAGGGTTTCACCATGTTGGTCAGGGTAGTCTTGAGCTCCTGACCTTGTGATCTGCCCGCCTCAGCCTCCTAAAGTGCTGGGATTACAGGCATGAGCCACCAGGCCCGGCCTTTTTCTTTCTTTAAAAAAAAAAATAAATGATTGTGATATATATTAACTGATAGATTAACTTTGTCAGTAACCTATAATAAACTTCTCTTCAAATACTACTTTCATAAATACAGTTTCCTTAAAAATAAAAATAACAAAACTATGTATAGCAAAGAGTTTTTTTGTTTTTTGTTTTTTGCCTTTGAGACAGAGTCTTGCTATTTTGTCCAGGCTGGAGTGCAGTGGCACAATCTGGGCTTACTACAACCTCTGCCTTCAAGCGATTTTCCTGCCTCAGCCTCCAGGTAGCTAGGATTATAGGTGTCCACCACCATGCCTGGCTAATTTTTATATTTTTAGTGGAGATGGGGTTTCACCATGTGCCAGGCTGGTCTTGCACTCCTGACCTCAAATGATCCTCTTGCTTCTGCCTCCCAAAGTGCTGGGATTACAGGTATGAGCCACCATGCTCAACTTAGCAAGAATGTACATTGATTATCTAAACATTAAAAATAATAACGCAAGCACATCCAGTTCTCCTTGTATAGATTTATGTACCATAACCAGTTTCTGCTCCTTCCCTCTCTCCTTGCCCACAAGAACTTTTAGCCCTTCTCCATCACTTAGGAGTCACAGGAAACTGAAGGGTAATTTCCTAGGGGTCTCCAACAAATCTCAGTGTGCTACCATCTCTTCCATTCTTCTCATGTGATGGCAGGTCACATCTGCCAGTCTACCACCTTCTTAAAATTCTAGAAGAGAAGCAGAGCAGAAGTTCATGCTACTCTTAGATCTCCAGATATAAAGTTCCTATCACCCACACCCACCAAGAGCAGAGGTTGGGGGTCGAGTACATGGCCCTTATATTTTTCCTAACTCCTCTCAGTTCCTTGTATTCTTCTTGACTTGAAGGATTTTTTCATATGAAGAGTTGAATAGGGTGAGGTATGGGGGAAGGGGCACGGAGCTTCCATGCCCTCCCTGGGCATGCCCGCTCCAGGAACCTCCATGAGTTCCACTGTCTAGAACCTCCTTTTTTTTTTTTTTTTTTTTGAGGCAGAGTCTCCCTCTGTTTCCCAGGCTGGAGTACTGTGGCACTATTTCGGCTCATTGCAACCTCTACCTCCCGGGTTCAAGTGATTCTCCTGCCTCAGTCTCCCGAGTAACTGGGACTACAGGCGCCCACCACCACGCCCAGCTAATTTTTGTAGTTTTAGTGGAAAACGAGGTTTCACCAAGTTGGTCAGGCTGTTCTTGAACTCCTGACCTCAGATGATCCGCCTGCCTCAGCCTCCCAAAGTGCTAGGATTATAGGCATGAGCCACCATGCCCAGCCCACGCCCAGATAATTTTTGTATTTTTAGTGGAGACAGGATTTCACAATGCTAGCTAGGCTGGTCTCAAAGTCCTGACCTCAAGTAATCTTCCCGCCTCGGCCTCCCAAAGTGCTGGGATTACAGGTGTGAGCCACCACACCCGGCCCTGTATGACAACATTTTGGTCAGTGCTGGACTGCGTTTATGACAGTGGTCATTTTAAAAATTGTTATAATTGGCCGGGCGCGGTGGCTCAAGCCTGTAATCCCAGCACTTTGGGAGGCCGAGACGGGCGGATCACAAGGTCAGGAGATCGAGACCATCCTGGCTAACACGGTGAAACCCCGTCTCTACTAAAAAATACAAAAAAAAAACCTAGCCGGGCGAGGTGGCGGGCGTCTGTAGTCCCAGCTACTCGGGAGGCTGAGGCAGGAGAATGGCGTGAACCCGGGAGGCGGAGCTTGCAGTGAGCTGAGATCCGGCCACTGCACTCCAGTCTGGGCGACAAAGCGAGACTCTGTCTCAACAAAAAAAAAAAAAAAAAAAAAATTGTTATAATCATAAGATTATAGTACAGTATTTTTACTGTACCTTTTTTATATTTAGATACATAAATACTTACTGTGTTACTTTACAGGTTTGTAGCTTGGGAGCAACGGGCTATACAGTTGTCCCTTGAACAACATGGGGGTTGGGACCCCAAGCCCTGTGCGGTTGAAAATCTGAATATAGGCCGGGTACGGTGGCTCATGCCTGTAATCCCAGCACTTTGGGAGGCCGAGGCAGGTGGATCAAAAGGTTAGGAGTCCAGTACCAGCCTTACCAACATGGCGAAACCCTGTCTTTACTAAAAATACAAAAATTAGGCTGGGCGCGGTGGCTCACGCCTGTAATCCCAGCACTTTGGGAGGCTGAGGCGGGCAGATCATGAGGTCAGGAGGTGGAGACCATCCTGGCTAACACGGTGAAACTCCGTCACTACTAAAAATACAAAAAGAAATTAGCCGGGCTTGGTGGTGGGCGCCTGTCGTCCCAGCTACTCAGGAGGCTGAGGCAGGAGAATGGTATGAACCCGGGAGGCGGAGCTTGCAGTGAGCCGAGATCGCACCACTGCACTCCAGCCTGGGTGACAGAGCGAGACTCTGTCTCAAAAAAAAAAAAAAAAACAACCAAAACAAAACAAAATAGCCGGGCTTGGTGGCACACGCCTGTAATCCCAGCTACTCAGGAGGCTGAGGCAGGAGAATCACTTGAACCCGGGAGGTGGAGGTTGCAGTGAGCCGAGATTGCGCCTTTGCACTCCAGCCTAGGTAACAGAGCGAGACTCCATCTCAAAAAAAAAAAAAAGAAAAAAGAAAATCTGAATATAAACTTGTTAATTTTGAGGCAGAGTCTCACTCTGTTTCCCAGGCTGGAGTGCAGTGGTATAATCACAGCTCACTGCAGCCTCAACCTCTTGAGCTCAAGCTTATTCTTTCACTTTAGCCTCCCAAGTAGCTGAGACTATAGGCCCGTACCAGCATGCCTGGCTAATTCTTTAATTTTTTATAGAGACAGGGTTTCACCACATTGCCCAGGTTTGTTTCAAAACTCCTGGGCTCAAGTGATCTGCCCACCTCAGCCTCTGCATGTAACTTTTTTTTTTTTTTTTTTTTTTGAGACAGAGTCTCGGTCTGTCGCCCAGGCTGGAGTGCAGTGGCGCAATCTCGGCTCACTGCAAGCTCCGCCTCCCGGGTTCACGCCATTCTCCTGCCTCAGCCTCCTGAGTAGCTGGGACTACAGGCGCCCGCCACCGCGCCCGGCTAATTTTTTCTATTTTTAGTAGAGACGGGGTTTCACCATGGTCTCTATCTCCTGACCTTGTGATCCACCCGCCTCGGCCTCCCAAAGTGCTGGGATTACAGGCGTGAGCCACCGCGCCCGGCAGCATGTAACTTTTGACTCCTCAAAAACTTAACTACTAATAGCCTACTGTTGACCAGAAGCCTTGTTGGTAACATAAACAGTTAACATGCTTTTTATATGTTATATGTATTATGTACTGTATTCTTATAATAAAGTAAGCTAGAAGAAAGAAAATATTACTAAGAAAATCATAGGAAAAAATTAGCCAGGCTGGGTGGTGTGCACCTATAGCTCTAGATACTCAGGAGGCTGAGGCAGGAGGAACACTTGAGTCCAGGAATTTAAATCTGCATTGAGTTACGATAGTGCCATTGCACTCCAGCCTGGATGACAGAGGGTCCAAACAGAGCATCCAGACAGACCCTGCCTCTTTATTTATTTGTTTATTTATTTTTGAGACAGAGTTTCACTCTATTGCCCAGGCTGTAGTGCAATGGCATGATCTCGGCTCACTGTAACCTCCACTTCCCGAGACCCTGACTCTTTTAAAAAAAGAAAAGAAGGAAGGAAGAGAAAATATATTGACTTTATGAAGTGGACATGGATAACCACAAAAGTCATCTTCGTCAACGTCACGTTGAACAGCTAAGGAGGAGGAAGAGTAGGGGTTGGTCTTGCTGCCTCAGAGGTGGAAGAGGTAGAAGGAGAGACAGGCAGTCTGTGTGACTTTATGGGAATATCTCATGATTTCTGCCTGACTTTCTTTTTCATTTCCCTAAAAATGTTTATATACAGTATTGTTCCTTCTTCTACCATTTACACTTAGTTTCAGTGCCCATGTCTTGGGTCTGTGTCATCAAAGAACTCAAAAACAGTCTCAAATAATGAGAATCCTCCTACCAGATTGTCATTCTGGTACTGCTGCTGCTTCTCTGGCTTCTTCCTCATCATCTGGCACTCGTTCAGAAGCACTCCTTTCCATCAGCTGTCTTCTGTTAATTTCTTCAGTGTGGTATATGTTAGCTTTTCTATTTTTAATTAATTATTTTTTGATTTGCTCTGTTGCCCAGGCTGGAGTGCAGTGGCGCGATCTCAGCTCACTGCAGCCTCTGCCCCTCTGTTTCAAACGATTCTCATGCCTCAGCCTCCTGAGTAGCTGGGATTACAGGCGTGCACCATCATGCCTGGTTAAGTTGTGTTTTTTGTAAAGATGGGGTTTCACCATGTTGCCCAGGCTGATCTCGAACTCCTGACTTCAAGTGATCCTCCCACCTCAGCTTCCCAACGTGCTAGGATTACAGGTGTGAGCCACCTCGCCTCGCCTATGTTTTGAGACCAGTATCACTCTGTCACCCTGGCTGGAGTGAAGTGGGACGATCTCGGCTCACTGCAGCCTCTGCGCTCCCATCTCAGTCTCCCAAGCAGCTTGGATTACAAGTGTGTGCCATCATACAGGGTTTCACCGTGTTTCCCAGGCTGGTCTCTTACTCCTGACCTCAAATGATCCACCTGCCTCAGCCTTCCAAAGTGCTGAGATTACAGGTGTGAGCCACTTCGCCCGGCCTATTTTTGTTTTTTTTGTTTTTGGCTTTTTTTTTTTTTTTGGAGATGGAGTCTCGCACTGTCGCCCAGACATGTGCCACCACAGCCAGCTAGTTTTGTATTTTTAGTGGACATGCGGTTTCGCCATGTTAGCCAGGCTGCTCTCGAACTCCTGACCTCAGGTGATCCACCTGCCTTGGGCTTCCGAAGTGCTGGGATTATAGGCGTGACCCACCGTGTCCGGCCAGACCTACTTTTTAAAATTTTTATTTTTAATTTTTTATAGAGACAGTCTTGCTATGTTGCCCAGGCTGGACTCAAACTCCTGGGTTCAAGTGATCTCCCCGCCTCAGCCTCCCAAGCGTTTGGGACCACAGACATGAGCCACCCACTTCCAGATTGTTAGTTCTTAAATTTCTCCAAGATCTATCTCTTGAAATCTCTCACCATCTACCCTTTTTTGCTGTCTCTACAATCTCTTTCGTGATTTCCTTCATGGGCTCTATTATAAATCCCATGAAGTCATGCACATCTGAAGACCGTTTTCTCCAGCAGGAATTTATTGTTTCAGGCTTGATGGCCTTTTCAGTGGTGTAACCCTTCCAGACTTTCATAATGTTCGCTCTGCTGAAGTTCTCTTCTGCAGCTTTGATAATCCTTTTCCATAGAGTACGTGTGTAATGAGCCTTGAGGGTTTTTACGACCCCCCAATCTAGAGGCTGAAGTAGAGACCTTGTTTGGAGGCAGTAGACCACTTTGATGCCTTCAGTGTTAAACTCATGAAGTTCTGGGTGGCCAGGGGTATTGTCCAATATCAAAATAACTTTAACAAGCAGTCACTAGTGGCCGGGCGCAGTGGCTCAAGCCTGTAATCCCAGCACTTTGGGAGGCCGAGACCGGCGGATCATGAGGTCAGGAGATCGAGACCATCCTGGCGAACACGGTGAAACCCCCTCTCTACTAAAAAATACAAAAAACGAGCCGGGCGAGGTGGCGGGCGCCTGTAGTCCCAGCTACTCGGGAGGCTGAGGCAGGAGAATGGCGTAAACCCGGGAGGCGGAGTTTGCAGTGAGCTGAGATCCGGCCACTGCACTCCAGCCTGGGCGACAGAGCGAGACTCCGTCTCAAAAACAAAAAACAAAAAAAAAACAAGCAGTCACTAGCAAGGTACTTCCTGATTTCAGGGGCAAACCAATCTAGAAAAATAATTTTTGTTGTCCAGGCCTTTTTACCTCCTGCCTTGGCCTCTCAAAGTGTTGGATTATAGGTGTGAGCCACCATGGCTGTCCTGCCCTGGCTTTCTTGTGTAACCAGAAGACTGGCAGCTGGTGTTTATCTTTTCCCTTCAAGGCTCAGGGGTTAGCAGCTTCATAGGTAAGGGCAGCCCTGATCATAAACCCAACTGCAATTGCACAAAACAGTAGCATTATCCTGCCTTAAGTTCTGGTGCTTGGCCAGGCATGGTGGTTCATGCCTGTAATCCCAGCACTTTGGGAGGCCGAGGCGGGCAGATCGCTTGAGGCCGGAATTGAGATCAGCCTGGGCAACATGAGAAAACCCCATCTCTACAGAAAAACACAAAAATTAGCTAGGTGTGTGGCAGTGTGCACTTGTAGTCGCAACTATTCGGAAGGCTGAGGTGAGAGGTTTGCTTGAGCCTGGAAGATTGAAGCTGCAGTGAGCCATGTTCACGCCATTGCACTCCAACCTGGACAACAAATTCCGATGTTTGCTCCTCTTCCTTACTAATAAATGTCTTTTTTGGCTCCCCTACTCCCCCACCCCAAATAGGGCACTTATGTCTGCATTAAAGAACGTGTTTGAGGCTGGGCACAGTGGCTCATGCCTGTGATCCTAGCACTTTGGGAGGCCAATGTAGGTAGATAACTTGAGGTCAGGAGTTTGAAACCAGCCTGGCCAACATGGTGAAACTTCATCTCTACTAAAAATACAAAAAATTAGCTGTGCTTAGTGGCAGGCTCCTGTAATCCCAGATACTCGGGAGGCTGAGGCAGGAGAATCACTTGAACCCAGAAGGCAGAGGTTGCAGTGAGCCAGGATCACTCCACTGCACTCCAGCCTGGGTGAGACTACCTCTCAAAGAAAAACCTGTTTGAGCATATACATATCTTTCCTTCTCAATGATTTTCTTAATGGCATCTGGGAACTCATCTGCCACCTCTAGGTGGGCAGAAGCTGTTGCTCATGTTATCTTGACATCTTTTTAAAGCCAAACCTCTTTCTAAACTTATCAAACCATCCTTTGCTGCCATTACATTCTCCAGCTTTCAATCCTTCGCCTTCCTTTTGTTCTGAATTGTCACATAGTGACTTTACTTTCTTCTTTTCTTTTTTTTTTTTTTTTTGAGACAGAGTCTTGCTCTGTCACCCAGGCTGGAGTGCAGTGGCGCGATCTCCGCTCACTGCAAGCTCTGACCCCCCGGGTTCACGCCATTCTCCTGCTTCAGCCTCCCGAGTAGCTGGGACTACAGGCGCCCGCCACCTTGCCCGGCTAGTTTTTTTGTATTTTTCAGTAGAGACGGGGTTTCACCATGTTAGCCAGGATGGTCTCGATCTCCTGGCCTCGTGATCCGCCCGCCTCGGCCTCCCAAAGTGCTGGGATTACAGGCTTGAGCCACCGTGCCCGGCCTACTTTTTTCTTTTTTTTTTTTTTTTTTTTTTTTTTTTTTGAGGCGGAGTCTCGCTCTGTCGCCCAGGCTGGAGTGCAGTGGTGCGATCTCGGCTCACTGCAAGCTCCGCCTCCCGGGTTCCAGCCATTCTCCTGCCTCAGCCTCCTGAGTAGCTGGGACTACAGGCGCTGCCACCACGCCCGGCTAATTTTTTTGTATTTTTAGTGGAGACGGGGTTTCATTGTGTTAGCCAGGATGGTCTCGATCTCCTGACCTCGTGATCCGCCCGTCTTGGCCTCCCAAAGTGCTGGGATTACAGGCTTGAGCCACCGTGCCCGGCCTACTTTTTTCTTAAATCGTATGACACACCCTGTAGGTGTGTCATTCTGTAGGTGTGTCATTCTGATATCAGTCCTATACACATAAAAACTGCATTTTCAAAATGAGATAAAAAGTTACTTCACAGAAAGTACAAAGCTGACATAGCTACAACAACAGCTTCACCAATTTCCTTTTCTGTTTTTTTGTTTTTTGTTTTGTTTTGTTTTGTTTTTTACAGTGGTCCTTATGCTGGATTCATTTATCTTGAAATGGTGGGCAACTGCAGTTGTAGACCTCAATCTATGGCACATATCAAATAATTCAACTGTTTCTGGTAATGTTTTGAGTTTTCTCTGCTTCTTGGGAGCACTTCCGCCATCACTAGTGGCACTTTTTTGGAGATGGAGTCTTGCTCTGTCACCCAGGCTGGAGTGCAATGGCATACTCTAGGCTCACTGCAACCTCCTCCCGGGTTCAAGCAATTCTCCCTCAGCCTCCCAAGAAGCTGGGACTACAGGTGCTTGACTAGTGGCACTTTTTATGGGACCCATGATGTTATTCAAGGTTTACTATATTGCACTAAACCCAAAAAATACTTGAGAACCCTGAGAGATGTCTGTACTGCAATATGCAATTTACTAAAAGGACAAACAGCTCACGCAGAGATGATTAGCATCACATGGTGTTTTAAGCAGATATTCTCAACACTTGAGCTCATTACAATAGCAACAGGAGATTACAAAATGATTACAGTAGTACAGTGTGCACTACAGCTAATGTTATGCAGTTAAGATTTAATCTGCTGGGTGCGGTGGCTTACGCCTGTAATCCCAGCACTTTGGGAGGCCGAGGTGGGCAGATCATAAGGTTGGAGTTCGAGACCAGCCTGGCCAATATGGTGAAACCCCACCTCTACTAAAAATACAAAAGTGCCGGGCGCGGTGGCTCAAGCCTGTAATCCCAGCACTTTGGGAGGCCGAGACAGGCGGATCACGAGGTCAGGAGATCGAGACCATCCTGGGTAACACAGTGAAACCCCGTCTCTACTAAAAATACAAAAACTGGCCGGGCGCGGTGGCTCAAGCCTGTAATCCCAGCACTTTGGGAGGCCGAGACGGGCGGATCACGAGGTCAGGAGATCGAGACCATCCTGGCTAACACGGTGAAACCCTGTCTCTACTAAAAAATACAAAAAACTAGCCGGGCGCGGTGGCGGGCGCCTGTAGTCCCAGCTACTCCGGAGGCTGAGGCAGGAGAATGGCGTGAACCCGGGAGGCGGAGCTTGCAGTGAGCTGAGATCCGGCCACTGCACTCCAGCCTGGGCGGCAGAGCGAGACTCCGTCTCAAAAAAAAAAAAAAAAAAATACAAAAACTTAGCCGGGCGAGGTGGCAGGCGCCTGTAGTCCCAGCTACTCGGGAGGCTGAGGCAGGAGAATGGCGTGAACCCGGGAGGCGGAGCTTGCAGTGAGCTGAGATCCGGCCACTGCACTCCAGCCTGGGTGACAGAGCGAGACTCCGTCTCAAAAAAAAAAAAAAAAAAATACAAAAGTTGGCTGGGCATGGTGGCTCACGCCTGTAATCCCAGTACTTTGGGAGGCTGAGGCAGGCAGATCACGAGGTCAGGAGTTCGAGACCAGCCTGGCCAGTATCGTGAAAACCTGTCTCTACTAAAAATACAAAAATCAGCTGGGTGTGGTGGCGTGCGCCTATAGTCCCAGCTACTTGACAGGCTGAGGCAGGAGAATCTCTTGAACCCAGGAGGTGGAGGTTGCAGTGAGCCGAGATCGTACCACTGCACTCCAGCCTGGATGACAGAGTGAGACTCCGTCTCAAAAAAAAAAAAAACTAGCTGGGCATGGTGGCAGGCACCTGTAGTCCCAGCTACTTGGTAGGCTGAGGCAGGAGAATTGCTTGAACCTGGGAGGTGGAGGTTGCAGTGAGCTGAGATTGTGCCACTACACTCCAGCCTGGGCGACAAAGCAAGACTCCGTCTCAGAAAAAAAAAAAAAAAAAAAAAGATTTAAACTGCTACTTTACGTTTGTTTACATTTCTCTGGACTGCAAAACACACTACGTACAGTCTGTGTGCATAAGTTTTGATAAAGTTTAACTTTCTGCAATGTGTATATGTTTTATGGTACTAAGTGATAAAACAGACTAGCATCTACATATATCTTATACATTCATGAAACACCTAACTTTTTCTTGATTTTTTTTCAGTATTTCTAGGCTATGTGGTTCATCTGACTTTTTTCAAATTGTTGCAAATCTCCAAAAATTTCTTCAATATATTCATTGAAAAAAATCAGCATATTAAGTGGACCTGTGTAGTTCAAACCCATATAATTCAAGGTCAACTGTAATATCTAGTGTAGGTGTGCAGTAGGCGGTAGCATCTAGGTTTGTGGATGTACAATCTATGATGCTCACACATTGGCAACAGCACCTAATTGCATTTCCAGAATGGTCCCCTTCATGAAGTGATTCCTGACTGAATTTGTGTTTTTGGGTCTGAAGTGAGCTTTTTTTTTTTTTTTTTTTTTTTTTTGAGACGGAGTCTCGCTGTGTCTCCCAGGCTGGAGTGCAGTGGCCTGATCTTCGGCTCACTGCAAGCTCCGCCTCCCGGGTTCACGCCATTCTCCCGCCTCAGCCTCCCAAGTAGCTGAGACTACAGGCGCCCGCCACCACGCCCGGCTAGTTTTTTGTATTTTTAGTAGAGACGGGGTTTCACCATGTTAGCCAGGATAGTCTCGATCTCCTGACCTCGTGATCCACCCGCCTCGGCCTCCCAAAGTGCTGGGATTACAGGCTTGAGCCACCGCGCCCGGCCTTTTTTTTTTTTTTTAATACATAGAGATGGTCTTGCTATATTGCCTAGGCTGGTCTCAAACTCCTGGGTTCAAGCCATCCTCCCACCTCAGTCTCCAAAAGTGCTGGGATTACAGGCATGAGTCACCATTCCCAGCTAGTACTTGGATTCTTTCTTGTCATAGAAAGTTCAGGAGGCCAGATATGGTGGCTCACGCCTGTAATCCCAGGACTTTGGGAGGCCGAAGCAGGCGGATCACCTGAGGTCAGGAGTTCGAGACTAGCCTGACTAATGTTGTGAAACTCCGTCTCTACTAAAAATACAAAAATTAGCTGGGTATGGTGCCACATGCCTGTAGTCCCAGCTACTCGGGAGGCTGAGGCAGGAGAAATGCTTGATCCTGGGAGGCGGAGGTTGCAGTGAACCAAGATCACGCCACTGCACTCTAGCCTGGGCAACAGAGCAAGACTCCATCTCGGGGGGAAAAAGAAAAGTTCAAGAGATGGATAATGGTAAGCACAATAATTTCCACAGTTTTGCACAATCACCTTTTCACCTCTCCCTTCTTAGCAGCAATTTCGTAATTTCAGGGAGGGCCAGCGTATGGCCTGGTCTCTCATTTTCTTACCAAACCTACAAGGATTGGGGGGTGGTCTCTTGTCATTGCATTTTGCAGATTACAGTGACTGACAGCCACTATCTCATGTCGTATGGTGCCCCACTGTGCAGCTGTGCAGCCTGCACTGTGAGCAGAAACACCCCCTCACTCCAGCTTCACCAGCGCTCGACACACAGGTGCATGGAGGAGTCTGACGTGCCCTGTTGTGTGGCACCATCACCTGTGTTTGCAAGATGAGGACAGGACCCCAAGAGGGAAGGCAGCCTTCCCAGGTCAGGTGGCCAGCCTCTTGGACCTGCTTGTCCAACTCAGGGATGGTTGCTTGCTCAGTGCCTCCCTGGCCCCAAGGGCCTCAGAGATTCTAGGTCAAGGAGAAAAGCTACTGAATGAAGATTCTTATGCTTACCAGGGCTATAGCCAGCAACTCCAGCCAGGGTGGAGGGTACCTAGGATTGGTTTGTCACTCAAGTGCCAAACCCTAGTGCTTAGATCCAGGTGCTTCAATGCGCACACACCCCAGCTCTGAGACACCCAGCGGGTGAAGAAGCTGCCCTGTGGCCTAGCTAGACAGAACAGGCTCCAAAGTCTGAGGCCCAGGTTCAAGTCCCACTGATCCATGTCCTCAGGGAGTGTGGTAGACCTCACCCACCCACTCAAGTGGTGGAGTGGACCTGGGGGAAAGGGACTTCGGGCCTGCTCTAAGGCACTCAACCAGATGCTCAGACTTCAGCTCCTGCATTTCCCCCACAGGGCTCCCCCACGTCCCTCAGTGCCTCGTAAACCGAGGAAGGACTAAGAGTGCAAATGTGGGCTATTCTTAGTGACAAAGCCCGAGTGTTGATGAGCTGGAAGGACCCAAGTCTTTTCCCTTCCCAGAGGACCTGCTACACCCCTCTGTTCACCTTCTCCCCCCGGAAGCACCGTACCGCCCGAGGGATGGTGGTTTCTGTCGCCCGGATGGGGCCGTTGCAGCATCTTTCTATCAGTGTTACTGGCGCCTGCCAGGTTCCACAGCTAATGCCAAATTAAATGTCAGCTGCTCTGAGGATGGTTGGCTGCCTCCCCTGAAGGAGCTAAGGGAGTCGCACAGCTGAGTCTTACGCCAGACTCTGAATCTGTGCGCGCTTACACCTGGTGTCTGTTAGCAACGGGGCTGCCTTCTGAGAGCTGGCTTGTGAGTGCGTCCATGCATGCTGCCCACACTCCGTCTCAGCTCTCTTGTCTCCAGCTCTGCAGATTCCTGCCCTGTCACTCATTAGCTGTGTGAGTCCCCGAACCTCTGATTCCTGGTGTCCACATCTGTAATGCGGTGATGCGTAGAGCCTGGCTGGAGAGGTCACAAGGACATAAGATGCGGGGGTGCACATAGCAGCGCACAGCACGGCCCCAAGGCTCTCACGTACCGTGTGGCACTGATAGTCGTGATGTGAGGGCCCTGTGTGCCTGGAGTGTCCTGAAGGCGTGAGACTCACAGCACACTCCAGTGTGAGAGCGAGATCGGGGTACACCTGTCAGACACTGACTGCCCTGTGTCTTTGGTTTCCAGTTCAGGACCTCAAGGGGCTTGGCTATGAGAAGGGGAAGCCTGTGGGTCTAGTGGGTGTCACAGAGCTGTCGGATGCCCAGAAGAAGCAGCTGAAGGAGCAGCAGGAGGTAAGACTGACTGTGGGGACAAGGGGACAGGCATGGTCGGTCCCCAAAGAGTGTCATCCTCTACCCTCAGGTGCAGTGGTCACAGGGGTTCATGTGCTTGCCAAGCTCCTGCGTTTAGGTGGAACCCATAGCCAGTGGGGAGGCTGCCAGGCAGGCACGTCCCCCTGCCCCAGTAGGTGGCATGCCACCCCCACTGCATTTGAATGGCCTCTCAGGCTGCCTGGGAGACTGTTGACCCTTGGGGCAGCCCCAGTGGTCTGTGATCCCTGGCCTCAGCTTTGTGACTGCTTCTTGCTGCGCTCCAGGACTGGTCCCTATGGGATAGTCTCCCTTGATGTTCTCTGTCCACAGTCCTCTTGTGTCTAGCGCAAGACTGTCCTGGTCAGCACAGGGCACCCTGAGGGACTTGAGGCCGCCCGGTTGGCATTGGCAGTGTCGACGTTGGCTCTCCTGAGGAGCTGCAGGCACCTGCCTGTCAGTGCCTGGGGTCAGCTCACTCTGACCCCTTCTCCAGGCCCACAGCCCCGTCACATCACCCTTGACTCTTCCAGGGGTCAGGGCCCTGGGTCACCCTCATTCAGTGGCCAAGAGGTCCTCCGTGCTCCACACCGGGATTTAGAGAACCCAGGGCGGTACTCAGTACTTGCCTGAATCCTCGCTCCAGCCCTGCCCAGGGGGTCCAGATGAGCCAGGTTCCGGTGGGGGCACGCCCTGCACTGGAGGTGGGGAGCAGGGGCGGGGCTCCGGCAGGCCACTGCACAGTGCCCTGGCTCACTGGTGAGTGTGCCCTGCAGATGCAGCAGATGTACGACATGATCATGCAGCACAAGCGGGCCATGCAGGACATGCAGCTGCTGTGGGAAAAGGCAGTGCAGCAGCACCAGCACGGCTACGACAGCGATGAGGAGGTGGACAGCGAGCTGGGCACCTGGGAGCACCAGCTGCGGCGCATGGAGATGGACAAGACCAGGGGTGCGTGGCGCAGCGGGGTGGGCTGGGCTGGATGTGGCCCCCCTCACCTGCCCTGGAAGGTTACCTGGAGGTGTCCCACGTGGTCTTGAGCTGCCGTCCTGGTTCAGCCCCCAGCCTGCCCCCTGTGGCTATGAGGCCTGGAGTGAGAGGCTCAGTCTTTCTGGGTCCTAGTTTTCTCGGTGGTGAAAGGAGCGATCCTGTCATCATTAGGGTGGAGAGCCGCACAGGATTCACTGAATGCTGGGCTGCCTGGCCGAGGCTCGGGCTGGGGTCATGGCCCAGCCGCCTCCTTCCCCGGCTCCCACTGAGTCTCATACCTTTGCCTGGAAGCCACCAGGCCCACTCCCCTCCTTCCTGCTTCTCCCTCTTCTCACCTTTCTGCTTCTCTGAGCAGAATGGGCCGAGCAACTGACAAAGATGGGCCGGGGCAAGCACTTCATCGGAGACTTCCTGCCTCCAGACGAGCTGGAGAAGTTTATGGAGACCTTCAAGGCCCTGAAGGTGAGCCAGGAGGGGCCCCCGGCTCCAGCCTCTGCTACGTGCGAGTCCCTCCTATAGCCGCTTCACCCTGCAGGCGCCCAAAGTAGCCTAGCTACCCTCGATCACAGCGGGAGCCAGGCTCTCTCGCTGCGGGAGGCATCTGTTAATGACAGGCGCCGTCTGTGTAGGGAATTAGCAAACAGCAGCTCAGCTGCCGCCTCAGAAACATTTCCTGTGGCTGTGGGGTAAATTCTGCTTCCAGTGGAGCCAATTAAGTGCAGTTTACAGGCAAAGTGTTTCTCCGGCAAAAGTCCCCACGGACTGGCCTCTTCAGAACCAGAGCTTAACATTCTGCCTCTGCTGCTGTTGGGCTCCTGATGGGAGAGGGCTGACACGGCACGTCCCCCATTATCTTTTTGAGGTTTTTTATAAAACTGTTCAGGGCCTGATAGCCTCATCAGCGAGGTGGTAACCTCGCTGTCCATCTTTTATTAGGACCTTGTACAACAAATTGCTCTCAGGACATGAACACAGGGCTTCTCTTTGCCAATGAACCATTGCTTTATCTTAGGTGGATAAGGCCTGTGTAAATCTTTCTCTTGCCCTTTTGACTTGGCCACCAGGGAGCTTGGTGCACAGTGTGGCACTAAGGCCCAGGGGACCCTGAGAAGCAGGAGGAGCTTGGTCTGTTATCAACAAGTCTGATCTGGTGAGAGGGAGGCAGATGGGCCACTGGTCCCAGCACTGATTGAAACCAAAGGCAGAAGGTTGGATTTGGGGGCCACCACAGCCCCAGCCCTGTTAGGTGACAGCTGCCTCTTCACCTTGTAGGAGGGCCGCGAGCCTGACTACTCGGAGTACAAGGAGTTCAAGCTGACTGTGGAGAACATTGGCTACCAGATGCTGATGAAGATGGGCTGGAAAGAGGGCGAGGGGCTGGGTTCGGAAGGCCAGGGCATCAAGAACCCGGTGAACAAGTGAGTGTGGCCCTGTTGGAGGGCGTGGCCATGAACTCGGGGTCCATGGCTCCCCCACCACCTCCCCATTCCCACCCCTTTATGTCATCACTTTTCCCTTGTGGCAAAATGATCACAGCACCCCACTGCACACCCCTTGTCAGACACAAACCTGCAGTGCAGTAGGCTGTATGGGCCGGGTCCTCCCCAGTCCCAGGGCCTCCTTCTGTTCCCTCTTGGGTATCTCCAGGCCAGGTGGGGTGGGTGTGAGTACAGATGGGTCAGGCCCTGTCTGCCTTGTGAAGGGCCTCGTTTGAATTCCCCATGAGTGCGAAACCAGTCCCAGAGATGGGCAGGAGCTCTCCCAGGTGTGACCCTGGCCCCGAGTGCCCCCTTCGAGGCTGTTCTTGAGTAACCATCCTAATATCCCAAGAGCTACGACAGCCTCCACTGTGGGCTCCTCCTTCCTGTGTTGGACACTGGGGCCTGGGCCCCCTGCCGGGTCTCCCCCTCCTTCACCATTCAGGTTCAGGCTTCTCTCTGTGCAGATACGTCCCAGCCCAGCCCTGTGCCCCGGGAGGCTGCCGAGAGCCCAGCTGTGCTCGGCCCCCCTGCCCAGAGTTCCGGCCCCAGGCCCCTTCTAACTGACACTGGCCCAGCCCCCTGCTCACATCATCTCCTCCCTGTAGGGGCACCACCACAGTGGACGGTGCCGGCTTCGGCATTGACCGCCCGGCCGAGCTTTCCAAGGAGGACGATGAGTACGAGGCCTTCCGCAAGAGGATGATGCTGGCCTACCGCTTCCGGCCCAACCCCCTGGTGCGCATGCCTGGCCGGGCTGCCTTTGCTCAGTTGACAGGAGAGGGTGGTGGTAGGAACAGAAGGTTCCCTTCCTTCCCCAGTCCAGCCAGGCCGGGTCTCACCAGCAAGCCCCCTACCAACCCCTGCATTCAAGCCCCCACCTATCCCCCAAGCCTGCCCTGCCACCTCAAGGGTGCGAGCTCAGCTGCCCCCGGAAGGTTCCGGACAGGAGGAATTGCTTTTTTTTTTTTTTTTTTTTGAGACGGAGTCTGGCTCTGTCGCCCAGGCTGGAGTGCAGTGGCCAGATCTCAGCTCAATGCAAGCTCCGCCTCCCGGGTTTACGCCATTCTCCTGCCTCAGCCTCCCGAGTAACTGGGACTACAGGCGCCCGCCACCTCGCCTGGCTAATTTTTTGTATTTTTTAGTAGAGAGGGGGTTTCACCGTGTTAGCCAGGATGGTCTCGATCTCCTGACCTCGTGATCCGCCCGTCTCGGCCTCCCAAAGTGCTGGGATTACAGGCTTGAGCCACCGCGCCCGGCTGGAATTGCTGTCTTTAGCGCTAATCCCCTCCTCCTGTTTTGCCTTCTGCAGAACAACCCTAGACGGCCTTACTACTGAGTGTTCTGGAAATACGTACTTTCTGAATGACCAACCGTCCCTGGACTGTGGAATGTTCCGGCCTGCATTTCTGCCCACCCCTCCCGTTGTCACGAGTGCCGTGCCGTGTAATAAAGTCCCAGTGCTCATCCACTGCAGATGCCTGGTCCTGTTGCAGGAAGCACCTCCTGTTAGCAGCGGGACAAGGCTGGGCACAGAGTACAAGATGCTGTCTCGGGGCTTTCCTTCTTGGCCTGTGGAGTCTCCATCCCTGCTCAGCTTGGGTTGCACTGGAAGGGAGGAAGGAAGAAAGCTGTTCTCAGCATAATAAAGTTGGAAGGCCAGGTGCGGTGTCACACGCCTGTAATCCCAGCACTTTGGGAGGCCAAGGCGGGCGGATCACCGGAGGTCAGGAGTTCGAGACCCGCCTGGTCAACATGGTGAAACCCTGTCTCTACTAAAAATACAAAATTAGCTGGGCATGGTGGTGCACACCTGTAGTCTCAGCTACTCGGGAAGCTGAGGCAGGAGAATTGCTTGAACCTGGGAGGCAGTTGCAGTGAGCCGAGATTGCACCACTGCACTCCAGCCTGGGCGAGAGAGCAAGACTGTAATAATAATAATAATAATAAAGCTGGAGACCTGGCCACTCCTGGGCTAAAGGAATGTCAGGAACTTCCCAGCCTAGCACTGTGCTGCAAGGGGAGGTTGGGGAGGGGTCTCCAGGCAGGGCCCCCCCTTCCCTCAGACCTGCAGGGGCAGGTGGCTTCTGGGCACATCTGTGTGCTCTCCTGGCAGATGGTGCTGGCAGGGCCCAGCACACAGGTGATGGCTGTGGCCCTTCAGGTCCCACCAGTGTTGTAGGCACACGAGTCCGTGGGGCTTGTGTCATTAGAGGACAGCCATGTGGATGGATGTGCCATGCCAACATGTCAGACAGCTCCTGAAAGGAAGGGCCTCAGAGCCAGAGTTTTGGAGGCAGGAGGGTAGTCCCCTGGGCCACCGTGTGTGCCAAGACCCCCACATCTGCCCCAGGGCCAGAGCCCCACATTTGTGCCTGAGTCACCCTGGGATCTTGTTAAGCTGCAGGTGCTGAGTCAGCTGGTTGGGCAGGGCCCTGAGAATCTGCATTTCCATCTGCCTCCCCCCCATCTCCCCACACACACCCAGTGGGTGCTGCCCAGCCCCTGCAGGCACCAGGGGCTCCCTATTCACATGCTTGGTGTGGAGTCGGGCTCCTGGGCCAGCCTGTGTTCACACAGCCATTCAGCAAACACTGGGTTTTTGCTGTGTTTGTGTGGGGACCAGGTGGACAAGATCTGCCCCAGTCAGCCAGGCTGCTGGGGACGAGGTCTGAGGCTGCTACTGAGAGGAACCAGGGAGCTGTGGTGGGGCGGCCTGCAGAGTGTCTCAGTGGGGTCTGAGACCAGGGAGGTGCCAGGGGCAGTGGCAGAACCAAGGCTGGGGTGACATGCCACCCTTTGTCCCCTCCTGACGCTGTGGCTGAGGCAGAGCAAGGAGTAACATTGGTGGGCTTGGCCTGGGTGCCCATACATGGGGCCTGCCCAGAAGGCAGTGGGCCAGGACCCTGAGCACAGCAGGGTAGCTCTCTGCAGCCAGTGGTTCAGGAGACGGGGAATCCTGGGGCTTGGTCCCAGGCATTCAGCTGTCCAAGTCACTTCTCAGTTCTCAGCGACATGGAGGCTCACCAGGCTCAGAACATGGACTTTACCCCCTGGCAGGGGATGAGGCCTCCAAATGCTATGTGCGTGTGCAGGTGCATCCTGTACACGGGACAAGGCCAGGCCCCTAGGCTGAGCCAGGCACAGACACCCTGGCCCTGTGTGGAGAAGATGGGGTGGGGGTGGCAGGCAGGGCTGCCTGGAGGAGGGGATGCTGGGACACGCTTACAAGAAGGCTCATTTTGCAGACAAAGCAGGCCTGGGGGGTGTTGACTGTGCTAAAGTTGGGGAAAGTCCAGGGGAACCTGAACTTCACCCATGGGCAGTGGGCACCTGGGGAAGGAGGCTGAGTCAGACTTGTGGCCAGAAGACTCTCTTGTTGCCCAGTTGAGAAAGACCTGTGACCCAGTTGGCATCACGCTAAGGGGCTGCATGCAGAAGGAGCCTGAGGTAGGGGTAGGGGTTAGAATTTGTGCCAGCTGCAGACTGGGCTCCCGTGGGGCAGGTGTCAGGTGGGCATGGTTCACCTTGCTGTCTGCAGCATCCACAAGTACTCCACATGGGCCAGAGGGTGGTTGGAGGGGTGACGAAGACAGATGGTCTCCTCCTTATTCTCCCTGACAACACTGCGGCCCCCTCCCAGCTGTTCAAAACCTCCCACAGCCTCTCACAGCTGTCTCGCTTCTCATCACACCCCAGCAGAACCGACCTCCTTTCCGCTGCTCATTTCCAAGCCTAAGCCATTTTCCTCCCTGCCAGGAACACCCTTCCCAAACTCTTCACCAAACTGGCTCCATCTCGATATTCTAACTTCAGCCCCCACCCCCTAGAACCCCTTCCTTCTACCCTCTCCCCCACATGAAGAACCCTCAACCCGGGACTAGCCTGCAAAAGGACAGCCCTGGAGTCAAAGCCTCACACTAAAAGACCCCTCGCGGTGGCTCACGCCTATAATTGCAGCTCTTTGGGAGGCTGAGGTGGGAGGATCTCTTGAGCACAGGAGTTTGAAACCAGCCTAGGCAACAAAGCGAGACCCCTGTCTTTACAAAAAATAATTAGCTGCACGTGGTGGTGCATACCTGTAGTCCCAGCTACTTGGGAAGCTGAGGTGGGAGGACCACTTGAGGCTGGGAGTTCAAGGCAGGCCACTGCACTCCAGTCTGGGCGACAGAGTGAGACCTCCTCTCAAAAAAAAAAAAAAACTTCACACCTGCCTGGAAACACGTTTACATTTGTGGTGGCCACTGTGTGAAAACTCAAATCTAAGCCCACTGAAAGGCATTTTGCGCCCAAGAGCTGGATGTTGCTCTATCAGCGCGCACAGGCAATGCCCACTTGATGTTTGGGTGGGGAATGCAGGGGTTTAGAAGGGCAGAGTCCAGGAGAACGAATTTCCTTAGAACGAAGTTGTGGGGCAGGGGAAAGAGCGGGCATGCCAGGACCTCCAGGGCGTACCCCTTGGCCTAAGAGCAGAAACATCCCGAGGTGTTGTGTCCCAGCCTTTGACAGAGAGGGAAACTGAGGCTGAGCAGCGGGACGGGTGTCGATGGTGAGGGGCGAAGGGGCGGGGCAGCTGCCAGGGGGAGGACCGGGGAGGGGCCTTGGAGGCTCCCTGGGAACACGCAGGGCGGGTCACGGCCGCCTGCCCAGGGCGCAGCGGGGGGCGACCTTTGTGCGGGGCGGGTCCCTGGCAGCCCCGGCCGGGACGCGCCGCCAACGAGGAGCCGAGCGCCCTGGAGAACGCCCGGGGCTGAGCCGGGGTCCAGCCGCCGCCGCTATGGACATCCCGCCGCTGGCCGGCAAGATCGCGGCGCTGTCGCTGAGCGCCCTCCCGGTGTCCTACGCGCTCAACCACGTCTCGGCGCTCTCGCAGTGCGTGCGGGGAGGGGCTGGGGCGGCCTTAGGGGACAGTGGGGGCGGGCAGGGGCTGGGAGGACCGGAGGTGGGCTGGAGGGAGGATGCGCGGTCCGCGGACCTGGCTCCTGCGAGCCCTGCGCCCCAGCTCAGCTCCGACCCGGCAGGATTGGGCCTGGGCCAGAAGAACGCCCCCGTCTAACCGGAAGTCCCCTTTCCGCCGTGCTGGAGGCTGGGGTGTGGCCGCTCCTGGGATGTTTGGGGCCTGGGGAGAAGGAATGATGAGGAGAGTTCCCACAAGCCAGAGCTTTCGAGGGTTTCTGGGGTTTTCCCAGGGATGGGCCCTGCGCAGGCTCCAAAGTCGCCAAGGGTAAAAGTATTGTCCCAGATAAGGCCCCGGGTACCTGGCTCCTGTTGACACACACACACACACACACACACCCTGCTCCATTGCCTGTCTCAGGCCTGTGACTTTCCCCTTGTTCAGGACTGGCTAACCCTGTGCCTAGACTCAGTTTCCCCTACTGGTTCCTGTTCCTGGTCCCTGTCTCCTAACCCTAGATCCTAGCCCTGTGGGTCCAGCCACCGGATAGCGGGCATCTGCAAGCCCCTCGCACTTCTAAACCCAGCTCAACCCAAGCCATGGGGTGGAGAGAGTCTTAACCATGGGCCTGCTCCCTGGGTGGGAATACCCATCTCCATCTCCTGGGATCCTGGGTAAGCCTCAGTTCCCTGATTAGTGTCATGGGCACAATCCTAGATCTCATCTCATAGTTACGGTTCAGGATTACAAACTGTGTACAAAGATTTGTCCTGGTCTCATCTGAGTACTATAATGTCATCGTTAGATGGGGTCAGGATGGAGATCTTGGGTTCTGAGGGGATCGTGAGAAAACAGGGGCCTGGAGAGTGATGGACAGAGTCTTGCTGTGTGACCCTGGACAACTGGACAGTAATCCCATCCTCTCTAGGCCTGGATTTGCCCACCTGGGTTGAGCACTGCCCAGAGACCTGGCTTCTGTTATCTATGCAACTGGTCGACCTGTCTTATCAGGTTGAGGGGGCAGATCAGGGCAGGGGTAAGGTGGAGTTAATAGAGGCATTTGGACTTTAGCTGGGAGGAGCTGGGAGTGTCAGACAGTGAAGTCTACAGAACTGAGCACTCGAGACCCTGTGGCTTGGGAGCTGGGCCTGGCCACAGAGGGACTTGACGTTGCCGAATGACTGAACAGACTGAGTTAAACACATAACAAATGATGGGATAAATGGTAAAGTCAGAAGCGGCAGACCAGGCGTGGTGGCTCACGCCTGTAATCCTAGCATTTTGGGAGGCCGAGATGGGCAAATCACCTGACGTCAGGAGTTCGAGACCAGCCTGGCCAACATGGTAAAACCCTGTCTCTACTAAAAATATAAAAATTAGCAGGGCGTGGTAGTGGACACCAGTAATCCCAGCTACTTGGGAGGCTGAGGCAGGAGAATCGCTTGAACCCAGGAGGCAGAGGTTGCAGTGAGCTGAGATCACACCACTTCACTCCAGCCTGCGTGTCAGAGCTCCATCTCAAAAAAAAAAAAAAAGAAAGAAAGAAAAGAAGGGGCTGATGAATGTCCCCTCTGTAGCTGGCTCAAGTTAAACAGTGATCCTTTCTGGGGAGTCAGGGAGGGCTTCATGGAGGAAGAACAATGTGGATGCGCCGTGAAGGATGAGTAGGAGTTTGCCAAGTGGAAAAGGCTTCTGGAAGCAGTTTCCAGAAGGAAGAAACAGCCTGGGCAAGGGCCTGGCACAGGATGAGAGCAGTTTCAGGGAACAGCATTGATGGATGAACAGACACTTTAGCCTCTTCCCCTGGGGCTTCCAGGAGTCTGCCTCTTCCCCTACCAGGGAGAGTGGGGCAATGCCTCAGCACTGGGCCTGGCGTCCCTGACTTGGTCTCCCTCTCCACAGCCCCCTGTGGGTGGCATTGATGAGCGCCCTAATCCTGGGTCTGCTCTTCGTGGCAGTCTACAGCTTGTCCCATGGCGAAATCTCCTATGACCCACTCTATGCTGGTGAGTCAGTGGGAAGCTGTGGGGAAGAAGACTGTCCAGGCAAGGGCCTCCACCCTCAGACTTAGGGGCCATCGAAGGTCCTCATCCATCAGACTGGGGGCCCTTTAAGAGCTCCCATCAGACTGGAGACCTCAAAGAGATCTGAACACTCCCATTAAACTGGGGAACTTCAAAGAGCCTCCCCCTTGAGACCTGGGGCTCCTGAGAATAGGGACTGCGTCTCCCCCATCAGATTGGAAGCTCCTGAAAAAGAGTGTACTGCCTCATCACTTTGAGATCTCCTGAGGGCGGGGACTCCCAAAGGCAGGCACTGGGCCTCCCAATCAAACCAGGGACTTCTGAGGGCCAGGCTGGGTCTCCTCCATCAGACATGCAGAATGAGGCGGGACAGTGGTCATGCAACCTTTGGGGTTGGGACAGGGACTGGGCCTGGAGTCCTTGCCTGAAATAATCTCATCCCTGACCTTAACTTCAAGCCCTGCCCACACTGAGCCCTAGCCCCACCCGTGTGTGTCCCCTCCCACACCTGACCCAGCCGCCTACTCACTGCAGTCTTTGCCGTCTTCGCCTTCACCTCGGTTGTGGACCTCATCATCGCTCTTCAGGAAGACGGCTATGTGGTGGGCTTCATGGATTTCTACACCAAGGAGGTACTTGGGGGACAGCCAGGGATCCCCCTGCCCCACTGCCCGTCTGAGCCTCCCTCCTGCCCCCACAGGGAGAGCCATACCTGCGCACAGCACACGGAGTCTTCATTTGCTACTGGGATGGCACCGTTCACTACCTCCTCTACCTGGCCATGGCCGGCGCCATCTGCAGAAGGTGCAGGAGCCAGGGAGAGGGTGACCCCTGACCCTGGGAGAGAAGTTTCATCCTCAGATGGGGCCCCAGGGCAGGGTGGAGCCAGAAGTGTCTGTAGGAGAAATCAGGATGCTCCTCTAGGACTCCAGCCAGGGGTGGCCGGGAGAAGGTTCCAGGAAACGTTTCAGGTGTAGATGGTGGCGTGGCATTGCTTATATCCACCCTGTGTCTGGGCGGTCACTTCTTTTCTTGGACAGAGGGTCTCACTGTTCATTCCCCTGTTCAACTCCCTGTTGTCCCTTCCATCCTGGGCAAAACTGAAAGGCACCCAGAGCTGGGAAGCCCATGGTGGTCTCTGGGCCCTGGCTGGGGCTCTGAGATTATGGAGTGACTACCTGCTGGTCATCCCTCCATCCCCTGCCCAGGAAGAGATACCGGAACTTTGGACTGTACTGGCTGGGTTCCTTCGCCATGAGCATCCTGGTGTTCCTTACAGGAAACATTCTTGGTAAGGACAAGGCTTCGGGAAATCTGGTCTCTCTTGGGCTAGGTCCCTGCCCTGCATCTAGAAGCAACCCCATTGGATCCTCCACCCCTTCCCTGATGTCTGCAGAGGCCCCACCTCCCTCTTTGCGTGTCCGCAGCCTCAGTCAGCAGCCCACCCCTTTCTGGTCCCCATTTCCTCTTGAAAGGTGGGGGAACCCAAACTCTGCTTCCTCCCCAGGCAATGGTTCCCAGCACCGGGGGTTTGACCCAGAATGCTCTTGACACAGGAAGGGAATTTTAGGATGAATCCTGGGGACAGGGTGAAAGCTTCAGGAGTAGGGCTTGGGAGGTAGAGCAGTGAAGGCAATCCGGGAGGCTGGCATGGCAAAACCTCAGCAGAGGGAACACCCAAGGTGTATTCATAGAAAGCAGAGAACCCACTGGAAGGTAGGATCCATATTCAGAAGGTAAATTGAGGCAGGCTAGGCTGAGGAGCATGGACATCATCCTGTGGGCACTAGGGAGCCATGGAGGGTGGTGGAGCTTGAATGAGGATGGTATTTCTTTTTTTTTTTTTTTTTTTTTGAGACGGAGTCTTGCTCAGTCACCCAGGCTGGAGTGCAGTGGCGCGATCTCGGCTCACTGCAAGCTCCGCCTCCTGGGTTCACGCCATTCTCCTCGCCCGGCTAATTTTTGTTTTGCATTTTTAGTAGAGACGGGGTTTCACTGTGTTAGCCAGGATAGTCTCGATCTCCTGACCTCGTGATCCGCCCGCCTCAGCCTCCCAAAGTGCTGGGATTACAGGCGTGAGCCACCGCGCCCAGCCGAGGTGGTATTTCTGAATCGAGATGTCCAGCCAGAGAGACCGGGTGCGCTGGCTCACACCTGTAATCCTTATGTTGCTCAGGCTGGTCTCAAACTCCTTGGCTCAAGCGATCCGCCTGACTCATTAATCACTTAAGCCAAGGAGATCAAGACCAGCCTGGGCAGCATGGTGAAACCCTGCCTATACTAAAAATACAAAAATTAGCCAGGCATAATGGTGTGTGCCTGTAATCCCAGCTACTTAGGAGGCTGAGACAGGACAATTGCTTGAACCTGGGAGGCGGAGGTTGCAATGAGCCAAGATTGCCCCACTGCACTCCAGCCTGGGTGACAGAGCAAGACTCTGTCTCAGAACAAACAAACAGACAGACATCCAGCAGGGTTCTGGCATGGCTGACGCCCTCTTTCCTGCACCATGGCAGGCAAATACAGCTCCGAGATCAGGCCTGCCTTCTTCCTCACCATCCCCTACCTGCTGGTGCCATGCTGGGCTGGCGTGAGGGTCTTCAGCCAGCCCCGGGCGCCAACCTGCTGCACCGCCAACACGGTGAGTGCCTTGCCCCTCTTAGGCTTTGTCCCAGCATGCCTGAACTTTCCCCGTGTGAGTTGCTTTTGGTCAAAGACTTAGTTTCCGTGGAAGGATCTCCTTTGTCATAAGGAAGAAGCAAGGGCTGGGTGTGATGGCTCATGCCTGTAATCCCAACATTTTGGGAGGCCAAGGCTTGAGGATCACTTGAGCCCAAGAGTTGGAGACCAGCCTGGGCAACACAGCCGGACCCTGACTCTACAAAAAGTTAAAAAATTAGCCAGATGTGGTGGTGCATGCCTGTGGTCCTAGCTACTTGGGAGGCTGAGGTAGGAGGATCACTTGAGCCCGGGAGATTGAGGCTGCAGTGAGCTGAGATTGTGCCACTTCACTCAAGCCTGGGCAACAGAAAGAAACCCTGTCGTCTCAGGAAAAAAAAAAGAAGGAAGGAAGGAAAGAAAGAAAGAAAAGAAAGAAAGGAAGAAAAGAAAGAGAGGAGCCTTAGGAGCCTTTATATACCTTTTGAATACCTACTGAATACCTCTCATTGACTACCTCTCATGCTCTGTTTCTCTCCCCTGGGGCAGGTGCAGGAGGAACAAAGAAAGGGACTCCTGCAGCGTCCGGCTGACCTGGCCCTTGTCACATACCTCATCCTTGCTGGCTTCTTCACTCTGTTCCGGGGCCTGGTGAGTCCACACTAGTTAGTCTCTCCATCCCCTCTGCCTCCAGTCTCCCTTCCCTGACCCACCTCTCCCACGCTGCCCTTCTTCCTGTTTGATCATCCAAGGAAGTTCTTCATCAAGTCTAACCTGAGTGTTCCATGACAAAGCCCCATTTCTCCCAGCCCAATTTGAGCTGGGCTGGGAGAGGCCAGAGCAAGGGGTGTGGACCTGGAAGGGTGGGGGAAGTTTCCTGTGGGAGGGATGTCTGAGGGTTCTTGGTATGTCTGTCTGCTCCAGGTGGTGCTTGACTGCCCCACAGATTCCTGCTTTGTCTATATCTACCAGTATGAGCCATACCTGCGGGACCCTGTGGCCTATCCTAAGGTGCAGGTGAGAGGGGAGTGGGGAGAAGACCATACCCCTGCCTTGGGTAGGGGTCCTCTGGGCCTCTTTGAAGCAGGTGCCAGAAGCACAACTCAAGCAGGCAGAAGGTCATATGGAATTTACTGTCCTACCAAAAAAAGGCCAGATGTGGTCTTCAGGTATGACTGGATCCAGGTGCTCGAGGTGCAGATTCTGGGCTCTTCTTTTCTTTTCTTTTCTTTTTTTTTTTGTTTTGTTTTGTTTTTTGTTTGTGTTGTTTTGTTTTGTTTTGTTTTTGAGACAGAGTTTTGCTCTTGTCACCTAGGCTGGATTGCAATGGCGTGATCTCAGATCACTGCAACCTCCACCTCCTGGGCTCAAGTGATTCTCCTGCCTCAGCCTCCTAAGTAGCTGGGATTACAGGCGTGCGCCACCACACTCGGCTAATTTTGTATTTTTAGTAGATACGGGGTTTCACCATGTTGGTCAGGCTGGTCTCGAACTCCTGACCTCAAGTGATCCACCCACCTCGGCCTCCCAAAGTGCTGAGATTACAGGCGTGAGCCACCGTGCCCGGCCTCTGGGCTCTGCTTTCTTTGCATGGCTCTGCTCTCAGGCAGTCCTTTCATGGGGTAGCAGAGAAAGCCTGTGGCAGCTCCAGGCTTCCATGCACCCCACTCAGCCACCCCAGAGCATTGTGAGCCCTTATTACCCCTGAGCTTAAGCACAAGTCTTAGGCAGGCTCAGATTGACCCAGCCTGAATCACTTGCCCATCCCTTACTGAGCATCATGGACAGGGGGCTGGAATGCTCCGACTGGCCAGGCCAGAGTCGCATGCTGCTTCCAGAGAAAGGTTGGTAGGTTTGGTGTATGTGTTTGGCGGGTGGTGGCAAGGATCTGAAAGGGAAATAGGGGAGCACTTTGCAGAGAGCCTGGATGGGGTCTGAGGCCATCCAGATCCTTCCTCAGAGCCTCCACCTCGGGGGTCTCAGGAGACCCACCTGGGGTAGCTGCTCATCTCACAGGCTGGTGCCCCTCTCCTCCCTCCCCTGCAGATGCTGATGTACATGTTTTATGTCCTGCCTTTCTGCGGCCTGGCTGCCTATGCTCTCACCTTCCCTGGTTGTTCCTGGCTGCCAGACTGGGCCTTGGTGTTTGCTGGAGCCATCGGCCAGGTGAGGTGGCAGGTGGGTGGTTGAGCAGACTTGTGGAAGGGAATTTCTGTCTACTCATCAACGACTTTGGTGTCTTCCCTGGGCACTGTAATGATGGGCCCCCAAGAGACCCCAGCCCCAGGCCCGGTATCCCAGGATTCCCTAGTCTAGGGGAGACAAAGCCAGATACAGACACTCCAAGCCCCATGAAAAGAGGGACAGGGGCTGTGAAGGATTCCAGAAGGGAAAGGTTATCTAGAAGCAGGGGTCATAGGAGCTGGGCTTTGATGTACGGGGATGAGTTCTCCAGGCAGGGAAGGGCATACCAGGAATGGGAACAGCATAAGGAGAAGCACAGAGGGAGACAGTGATTTAGCAGGGCCGTAACATGGGTAAAGGCAGAGATAAGAGAAATTGGCAGCTAGATGCTGAAGGCTTTGAACTCTGGGACTGGGGGCTTGTACTGAGGGTGATGGGGAATTTGAGGAGGTGTTTGAGCAGTGGGGACCCAGTCAGAGCTAGGAGCCTTTTTCTGGGTTCCTGATGAAAAGTGCTAAAGCCTGGGCCCCGGCCAGGGAAGTAGGGACCAGGAAAACGTCTAGAATCCACAGGATTTGTGCCAAGACCTCTGGGATGGGGAAGACTGGGAGGAGGATCTGGAACCAGGTCAGAGAGAGATGGGGTGCAGGGCCCAGGAGATTGGGTTAGGCAAGTGGGGAGGGACTCACAGACAAGTGGACGAGCATGGGGGAGGGGGGGACAGAGAGGACACATAAGGGTAGGAATCTTTACAGACAGGAGGCCGGGCGAGGTGGCTCACACGTGTAATCCCAGCACTTTGGGAGGCCGAGGTGGGAGGGCTACTTGAGCCCAGGAGTCTGAGACCAGCCTAGGCAACATGGCAAAACCTGTCTTTACAAAAAGTACAAAAATTAGCTGGGCATGGTAGCACGTGCCTGCTGTCTTAGCTACTCGGGATGCTGGGATGGGAGGATTGCTTGAGCCCAGGAGGTTGAGGCTGCAGTGAGTCATGGTCGTGCCACTGCACTCCAGCCTGGCCAACAGAGCAAGACCCTATCTCTAGATAGATAGACAGATAGATAGATAGATAGATAGATAGATAATTAGATAGAAATTTTAAAAATAAGCCAGGCATGGTGGCTCACGCCTGTAATCCTAGCTGGCACTTTGGGAGGCCAAGGTGGATGGATCGCCTGACCTCAGGAGTTTGAGACCAGCTTGGGCAACATGGCGAAACCCTATCTCTATTAAAAAATACAAAAAATTGCCGGGCGCGGTGGCTCACGCCTGTAATCCCAGCACTTTGGGAGGCCGAGGCGGGCGGATCACAAGGTCAGGAGATCGAGACCACGGTGAAACCCCGTCTCTACTAAAAATACAAAAAATTAGCCGGGCGCGGTTGTGGGCGCCTGTAGTCCCAGCTACTCGGGAGGCTGAGGCAGGAGAATGGCGTGAACCCGGGAGGCGGAGCTTGCAGTGAGCCGAGATCGCGCCACTGCACTCCAGCCTGGGCGACAGAGTGAGACTCCGTCTCAAAAAAAAAAAAAAAAAAAAAAATACAAAAAATTAACTGGGCGTAGAGGTGCACGCCTGTAGTACCAGCTACTCAGAGGAGGTTGAAGCATGAGAATCGCTTGAACCCAGGAGGCAGCAGAGGTTGCAGTGAATGGAGATTGCACCAGTGCACTCCAGCATGGGCAAGAGAGTGAGACTGTGTCTCCAAAAAAAAAAAAAAAAAAAAAAATAGAGAAAGACAGATAGATGGACTGGAGATGGGAAACAGGTAGATGAGCAGAGCCCAAGAGTTGAGGATGGGCATCCCCTGGGTTCTGCCTGACCTACCTGGTGGGCCGTCGGTGATGCTGGGATTTCGGTTCCTTCCTGGCCCCTGACATCCATCTTTCCTGTTTGGCTACCAGGCACAGTTCTCGCACATGGGGGCTTCCATGCACTTGCGCACACCCTTCACCTACCGTGTGCCTGAGGACACCTGGGGCTGCTTCTTCGTGTGCAATCTGCTGTATGCACTGGGCCCCCACCTGCTGGCCTACCGTTGCCTTCAGTGGCCTGCATTCTTCCACCAGCCGCCACCCTCCAGCCCCATAGCCCTCCACAAGAAGCAGCAATGAGAGGGCTATGGACTTAGGACCCAGGACTCTGTTTACGCGCCCAGCCAGCCCTACCTGGGGAAGCGGGGGTCGGGTGTTTTAGAGACAGGAGGGACATCTCCAGGTGTTGTTAGTTCTGGCTATGGTGGTTTCAGTCCAGTGGGTGGGATGGAGACCAACAACCAAGTGTTCCTGCAAGGAGCGCCTCTCACAGCTGTCACCATGCTTCAACCCCCACACGACGCTTCCACCCCTTCCAGAATTTACCCATCATCCCCCCGTGGATCCTTTTAGTAAAAACCCTTTCAATTTCCAAAATATCACTGCCTAAGTGTTTCAGGGTGCAGGGACGAGGGACCCTCTTCTTGGCCCCCGTGAGGGCCCATCCATCACTGCCATCGTGGTTGCCAGGAGCAAGAGGTGCTGGGATGGCAGAAGGCGGCCTCTGGTTGGTATGCATGGCTCCATCTTCCAGATGGGAAAACCGAGGCTCAGTATGGACAAGAGACCTGCCCAAGGTCACAGCCAGAGAGAAAAGTTCCTGCTCTACCAATAAATCATAACCAATAGCATATGTTTATTAAGCACCTACTGTATACCTTGACTGCTACATGCTGGATCTCACTCCTTATTCCAGATGGGGAAACCAAGGCTGCAGGTGAAGGTCCTGGTCTGAGACCATTACCCTCCTCAGTCCCCAAGGCATGGTTGAGCTGAGACGGAGCCCCAGCGTGTTGGACCACAGAAACCTCAACCCTGCCTCTGCTATCTGGTCGAGTTGGGCTCATTTTAGGGGAAACTGAGTCCTGGAAGGAAGCCAAGGTGTTGGGAGAAAGACTCAATGTTTCCTAGTGTTTGATTTTTGAAGTTGGATGAAAGGCCATGTTTAGGGGTGACTTGGGCCTGGAGTAAATCAGGGACTTGACTAGATGTCCCATTTTCTTTTCTTTCTTTTTTTTTTTTTTGAGTTGGAGTTTTCGCTCTTGTTACCCAGGCTGATATGCAATGGCACGATCTCGGCTCACTGCAACCTCCACCTCCCGGGTTCAAGCAATTCTCCTGCCTCAGCCCCCTGAGTAGCTGGGATTACAGGCATGTGTCACCACGCCTGGCTAATTTTATATTTTTAGTAGAGACATAGTTTCTCCATGTTGGTCAGGTTGGCCTTGAACTCCTGACCTCAGGTGATCCTCCTGCCTTGACCTCCCAGAGTGCTGGGATTACAGGCATGAGCCACCATGCCCGGCCTAGATGTCCCTTTTCTTGCCCCTCCCAACCCCTACCGGAGATCTACGGTATGTCTGGCTATTGGATCTTCACCAAAGAGTCGGCAACAGGCTCAGAGAGGCCAACTGTCTCCATCAAGGTCCCACAGCCAGTGAGGGGCAGACTTGGATTGGGGCCTGTGGCTCCATGTCACAGCAGAGTGTGATTATCGTGAGGCCCCCCCCTGCACAGTGAGCACCTTTGGGGTACTGGAGACCAGGACTCCACTATGACTACCCAATGGACAGATGGGTAAACTGAGGGCTGCAGGTCAAATGATCTCTTTCACCAGATCCCCCAGGTCCCCTGCCAAAGCACAGTAACCATGATAGAAGACTCAGCCCCCTCCTCCATTTCAAAGACGGTTAAACTGAGGCTCAGAGAGATTCTTCGCTGGCCTAAGTTCAGCTAGCAGGGCGAGGGAACTAGCTCTGCACTCCAAGCCCAGAGCGCTTCTTTCTCCGCCCGCGCTCCAGCCACCTCTCCAGGGGAGCGTGGGCTGCCGCGGCCCCTTTAACACACCCCGCCTTGCTCGCCTTCCTCCTCCCCTTGCAGGCAGACGCCGGGATTGCGCCGCCTGCAGGGACCTGCCCAGTCCTAACCGGGTGTGCCGTGAGCGCAGTCCGGGTGCGTAGGGGCCGCTCGGCGAGGGCCGCGCGGGCAAGATGGTAAGTGCGGCTGTGGGCGCGGATGGTGCGTGCCCCGTCTCCCCAGTCTGGGATTCTGTATGTCTCTGTCTCTGAATCTATATCTCTCCGAGTTTCTTCTGTCTCCTCCTTTTCTCCGTCTCTCACCCTCTTTGATCTCTCTTTTTGGCACTCTCGGTTCTCTCCGTCTCCATCTCTCCCTGCTTCTCTCCATCTCTGTCACCCTCTCTGCCTTTTTCCTCTTCTCTCCGTTTCTCTCTTTACCTGCCCCTATCTCTTCCTCCTCTTCTCTAATTCTCTCGGCCTCTGGCACTCTCCGGTCTCTCCCTCTCCCTCTGCCTCTCTGTCTCTCCCTCTGCCTCTCTGTCTCTCCCTCTGCCTCTCTGTCTCTCCCTCTGCCTCTCTGTCTCTCCCTCTGCCTCTCTGTCTCTCCCTCTCCCTGTCTCTCCCTCTGCCTCTCTGTCTCTCCCTCTGCCTCTCTGTCTCTCCCTCTGCCTCTCTGTCTCTCCCTCTGCCTCTCTGTCTCTCCCTCTGCCTCTCTGTCTCTCCCTCTCCATCTCTGTCTCTCCCTCTCCATCTCTGTCTCTCCCTCTCCATCTGTCTCTCCCTCTCCATCTCTGCCTCTCCGTCTTCCCTTACCCTTTTTCTGTGTCGCGCACTCTCTTCTCTGCCTCTCCCTGCCTTTCTCTCTGTCCCTGTTCTCTCCCCGCGTCTCTCCCTGTGTCTCTCCAGCTCTCCCCCCTCCCTGCCCGCCCCGGCCCGGTTTGCTGCAGTCTCCTGGCGCACGGATAACCTTGCTGCCGCCGCTCCTCCAGCTCTTCCCCACCCCCCCATCCCCGGCCCGGGCCAGGGCCAGAAGGGGGCGGGGGCAGCGAGCCTCGGGTTTTGGGGCGGGGGTGATGAGGCGGGATCTGGGGATCTGGGGCCAAGGGAGGGGGGAGTCTAGGGGCGTGGGTTCTTGCAGGAGCGAGGATGTGAGGTCCCAGGAGGAGGAGGGGGAGTTATGCGGGACCCCGGAAAGGGTGGGGGCATGGGCGTGTGCGAGGTCCTCGCTGTGGGGAAGGCAGGCCCGGGAGGGAGCCAGGCCTCCGAAAGGCCAAGGCTGGGGGCTGGACTGAGCCCTGTGCCCGTCCCCCAGGTGTGCGCTCGGGCGGCCCTCGGTCCCGGAGCGCTCTGGGCAGCGGCCTGGGGCGTCCTGCTGCTCACAGCCCCCGCGGGGGCGCAGCGTGGCCGGAAGAAGGTCGTGCACGTGCTGGGTGAGTCCGGGCCGCTAAAAAGTGGTCTTCTCCGCGAAAAGCAGAAGAGGCCAAGTGCGGAGAGGTGTAGGGGGTAGGGCGTTCCTGACGTCCACGGTTCCCCCAACCACTCCCCATCTAAGCCCCTCGCCCTCTCCCTGAGCCCCTGGACCCTTCTGATTCCCCGACCCCCGCCCGAGTCTTCCCACCTTCCCCTCCCCAGAGACCCCTTCCCCAGGGCCCCCCTTCTGCCCCTAGGCCCCTTCTCTGAACCCTGCTTGGTTGTCCGCAGAGGGTGAGTCGGGCTCGGTAGTGGTACAGACAGCGCCCGGGCAGGTGGTAAGCCACCGGGGTGGCACCATCGTCTTGCCCTGCCGGTACCACTATGAGGCAGCCGCCCACGGTCACGACGGCGTCCGGCTCAAGTGGACAAAGGTGGTGGACCCGCTGGCCTTCACCGACGTCTTCGTGGCACTAGGCCCCCAGCACCGGGCATTCGGCAGCTACCGTGGGCGGGCTGAGCTGCAGGGCGACGGGCCTGGGGATGCTTCCCTGGTCCTCCGCAATGTCACGCTGCAAGACTACGGGCGCTATGAGTGCGAAGTCACCAATGAGTTGGAAGACGACGCTGGCATGGTCAAGCTGGACCTGGAAGGTGATCAGCCGGTGGGGAGGATAAACCTTGCTTCTGAGGAAGGAGGGGGACAGGGATGGCAAGGGACATAAATCAAATCAAGTTGGCCTGCAGGCATTTAGAGGGTTGGTGGGGTAGAGCCCCCATATCTAATTCTGGGTGATTTTCCTCCCCATGGACATTGGCGATGTCTGGAGATAGGTTAGGTTGCCACATCTGGAGAAGTCAGTTGCTACTGGCCTCTAGTGGGTAGAGGCCAGGGATGCAGTTAAACATCCTACCAGGCACAGGATAGTCCCCCACAAAGAGTGATCCAGGCTGGGCATGGTGACTCACGACTGTAATCCCAGCACTTTGGGAGGTTGAGGCAGGCGGATCACCTGAGGTCAGGAGTTCAAGACCAGCCTGACCAACATGCTGAAACCCCATCTCTAGTAAAAATACAAAAATTAGCCAGGCATGATGGTGCATGCCTGTAATTCCAGCTACTTGGGAGGCTGAGGCAGGAAAATCTCTTGAACCCTGGAGGCGGAGGTTGCAGTGAGCTGAGATCGTGCCACTGCACTCTAGCCTGGGCGACAGAGCCAGACTCCATCTCAAAAAAAAAAAAAAAAAAAAGTGATCCAGTCCAAAATGTCCACAATGAGGACACTGAGAAGTCCTGGGATAGGATTCAGGCACAGTGAGATCCAGGCACTCACACCATGTCAGGAACCATCCTTCTGCTCTGCTTCCCAGGTAGGCTTTCTTCTGACAGGTTTCTCTTTCTGTAACCAGACCAGAGTGCCTAGGCTTAGCGACTGATTTCCTAGGAGCAGCAGCTAGAGTCCCAGAATTGTCCCTCACTGGCTCAGCTTGAGTCATGTGCCCAACTGTGAGCCAATCACTGTAGCTGGAAGGTGGGATGCTCTGATTGGCTGACCCTGGAGCTGGGAGGTGGGGTTTCTATTTGAAGAATTCCCTCCCATTTGGTTGGCCTTTTTCAGTTCACTTTAGAAGATTCTAGGTGAGATTTCAGGGCCCTTGCTTGCTGACCTCCCTAACAATAGCAAATAACAATAAGAGCAGCAGCTCTCCTTTACTGGACATTTTCTATGTGACAGGTGCTTAGCTGAAGAGTTCTCAGGAGTCTCTAATTTAATTTCCTAAAAACCCCAAGGGAGACGGCTATTGCCAGCAGACCGACAACAGGCTCAGAGAGGTTACAGCCTTGCCCAGGACAGTGCTAGTTGGTGGCAGAGCCAGGATTCAATCCCCAGTCTGTCAGCTCCAGGTCTTCTCCCTGGCCCCTGTCTGCCTCTTTCCTGGGTGCCCCACTCACCCCCAACTCCCATCCCTCAAACACAGACGCATAAAATACTTGAGCTGAACGGACTGTGAGTCCAATGAGGGACAAGTTCCAAAGTCATCAGAACTGAAGGTAGAAGGGAACCCAGTGGGTCCTGCCTTGGACAATGCTGGGGGAATCAAAGGGGTCTTCACCTAGGGCCAATCTTCCAGGGGATCCTAGTCTAGGAAAGTCAGCACTGAACGCAGGCTCCGTGGGCTCAGGGCTGGACCACAGGGAGGGACCCAGTACTGGGGGAATGTCAGAGGCACACAGGACTGAATGGAAGAGGGTTTGGGAGTTGGGTTTTGAAGGATAAATAGGAGTCCAACAGGTAGAATAAGGTGGAAAGAGCATGAGCAAAGGCCTCCAGCGGTAGAAGGGGATGGACACAATAGTATGTTAAGGGGGAGGGTCAAGTGAATCCCAAGCTTAAAGCGAAGAGAGCCAGTTATGTGGGGTGTGAGCTGGGGAGGGTCATGGTCAGGTCTGAGGCCAGAGTGAGGAGTAGACTGGAAGGTCCCGGTTGAAGAGTCATATAGCACCCCAGACGTCAGGTGCATGAGGGTGGGCTGAGGTGAACCGGCTGATCCCGTGCGCCCCCTGCCAGGCGTGGTCTTTCCCTACCACCCCCGTGGAGGCCGATACAAGCTGACCTTCGCGGAGGCGCAGCGCGCATGCGCCGAGCAGGACGGTATCCTGGCATCTGCAGAACAGCTGCACGCGGCCTGGCGCGACGGCCTGGACTGGTGCAATGCAGGCTGGTTGCGCGACGGCTCTGTGCAATACCCCGTGAACCGACCCCGGGAGCCCTGCGGCGGCCTAGGAGGGACCGGGAGCACAGGGGACGGCGGTGATGCCAACGGGGGCGTGCGCAACTACGGGTATCGCCATAACGCCGAGGAACGCTACGACGCCTTCTGCTTCACGTCCAACCTGCCAGGTGCGTAGGCTTCATCCCCAGACGGGCCTCTGCCACAACACTACCCCAACCCTGGGGCCTTCTTCCCCACCCAGCTCTTAGCGATCAGAAACAGGAGACCCCTCTCCCAAGAGTGCTTAGGTGAAACACACACCGCCTGGCACCAACACTGGTTGGGCCGAGGCTGGGGTCCCAGGCCGCAAAGGAGGAACTGTTCCTGGATCCCGGAGCCGAGGGCCAGAGTCCTGGGCTGCATGCGAGGGGCAGTCCTGAATCCCGAGGCTGGGTCCCAGGAGCCGCACTAATAACCCACCCCCCCACCCCATCCCCGCAGGGCGGGTGTTCTTCCTGAAGCCGCTGCGGCCTGTACCCTTCTCTGGAGCTGCGCGCGCGTGTGCTGCGCGTGGCGCGGCCGTGGCCAAGGTGGGGCAGCTGTTCGCCGCGTGGAAGCTGCAGCTGCTGGACCGCTGCACCGCGGGTTGGCTGGCGGATGGCAGCGCGCGCTACCCCATCGTGAATCCGCGCATGCGCTGCGGAGGCCGCAGGCCTGGTGTGCGCAGCCTCGGCTTCCCGGACGCCACCCGACGGCTCTTCGGTGTCTACTGCTACCGCGCTCCGGGAGCACCGGACCCGGCACCCGGCGGCTGGGGCTGGGGCTGGGCGGGCGGCGGCGGCTGGGCAGGGGGCGCGCGCGATCCTGCTGCCTGGACCCCGCTGCGCGTCTAGGCTGGCAGCAGGCGGACAGCCAGGGCGCTTGACCACTGGTCTAGAACCCTGCGGTCCCCTGGAGGCTGGCCACGCCTCTGAAGCCCTGGACACTGGCCACATTCCCTGTGGTCCCTTACAAACTAACTGTGCCCCTGGGGTCCTTGAAGATTTGGCTAGTCCTGGCAGAACAGTACTTTGGAGTTCCCTGGAGCCTGGCCAGCCCTCACCTCTTCTGGACAGAGGATTCCCCCAACTCCCCAACTTTCTCCATGAGGGCCACGCCCCCTGAGGACCTCAGGAGGCCAGCAGACCCAGCAGGCTCCTGAAGACTGGCTACGCCTCCTGAGACCACTTGGAAACAGACCAACCGCCACCGTGGTCGCCTGGTGGCTGGACCCCCGGGATTGACTAGAGACTGGCCGTACATCTTCTGCATCTCACTGGAGACTGAACACTCGTCCCTTGCGGTCCCGTGGACACTGGGCCTCCTCCTCCTCCTCCTCCTCCTCACCTGGAGAGACTACAGGAACTTCAGGGTCACTCCCCATGGTCACATGGAGGTTGTGGGCCGAGGAGCTTGTTTTCCCTTATGGTGACCTGAGCACTGGAGACTCCCATTCTCCCCCTCTCCCTGAGAGTCCCCTGAAGTTTCTGGGTAACAGGGCCCACCCCTCTAGTTTCACAGGCAAGCACCTCTATCTGCCACCTCAGACTGACACACAGCCTGCTGGCTCACTTACTGGGGGCCACGTCCCACCCCTCAGATATTTCTTTGAAGGCAGAGCAAACCCACCCTGTCCTCTGACATCCTTTTCCCAACTGTCACCAAAGAGACCATCTTCCCAGCCCTGGGGACCCGTAAGATCCATGTCACTCATTATGGAGAGCAGCTGCCCTGGGTCCCACTGTCACCAAGGCAACCAGTCCTGCTGCTACCTGTCACCTAGAGTCACATACCCCTTCCCTCATCAGGTGTACCCATGAAGAGGGTGCCGCCCTCCTCCAGCTGTAACCACGGATACCACACATTTCTCATCTCACTGGCCCCCGCCCCAGAGACCTCCAACTCAACTTCTGACTGTCGCTACCCTGACCCACCGCCATGGAGATCACCCTCCCCGAAGCTGTCCCCAGGGTGACACAACATCCAGTTCTCTGGCTCTCACCATGGAAACAAACTGTCCCTGTCCCCAGGCCCACTCCAGTTCCAGGCCACCCTCCAAGCTCCACCCCCAGGCGGCTTGGACCCCACCACTGTTGCCATGGTGATCAAACTCTGGTGTCCAAGGTAACAGAACACCTGTCCCCCTAGGCTTTTCCTTGTGGACAACGGGGCCCTGTTCACCAAGCCGTCACCCTAGAGACTGTCAATGTCCTCATGACAACCAAACTTCCAGCTCTCAGGAACTTCTCATTGCAGGTCAGAAGTCCTGAGTGCCTCCTACTGGGGCTACCCTACTGCACTCCTTCAGGGGCCTGATGGCTGCCCCTTCCCCAGACAGGGCTGGACTTCTGGAGCTGCTAAGCCACCCTCTGTTTGCACGTTAACTCTATGCCGGATAGCAGCTGTGCACGAGACAATCTTGCAACACCCGGGCATGTTTGTCGTCGTCCTACAAATGAGGAAACCGAGGCTATGGCATGCCCTGGCCTTTTTAGATATGCGAGCACTGAGCTCCTCTTTTGTCCTCTGAGACCCCATCTCCATTCTCACTGAGTTGCCCTCTCCTTCCCTGACCTCCACCCACATTTCCCTCCTTAGAGATCCAGGAGGGATGGAACGTTTTTAAACTTCAACACCCACCAGGCTCTAAGTGGTCCAGCCAAAGTCCTCGGCGTTGACAGGCAGCTGGGGGGACACGATCCATGGACAAGGCCATCCCGGCCATGGGAGACCCCAGTCCTGAGGTCTTGCCTGCAGGAGTACTGGGGTCCCCCCTGGAGCCCTCTTTACTGTCACGTCATCTCTAGGAAACCTATCTCTGAGTTTTGGGACCAGGTCGGTTTGGGTTTGAATCCTGCCTTTTCTTGCTCACTGTGTGACCAAGTGACAAAATCCTTCTGAACCTGTGTTCTCCCACTGTACCAGGGCTGTTTGGTCCCCGTGAGTGCCAAGCATACAGGAGGGGCTCAATAAATCCTTGTTTCTTTTGATGAATGAGAAAATGAGGCAGCCAGTGGGTAATTCCTTTATAAATGCACTTTGGTAGATAAGATGTTACAAGCTTGGGGGGCTTGGGTTTTTTTTTCCGTTTTGTTTTTTTGAGATGGGGTCCCGCTCTGTCGCCCAGGCTGGAGTGCAGTGGTGCAATCTTGACTCACTGCAACCTCCACCTCCCGGGTTCAAGTGATTCTCCTGCCTCAGCCTCCCGAGTAGCTGGGATTACAGGTGCCTGCCACCACACCCAGCTAATTTTTGTATTTTTAGTAGAGAGAGTGTTTCACCATGTTGGCCAGGCTGGTCTTGAACTCCTGACCTCAGGTGATCCACCCACCTCAGCCTCCCAAAGTGTTGGGATTACAGGCGCCTGGCCAGGCTTGGTTTTTATTCCCTTGAAAAGTGGTGTCCTTCATTCATCCCCCACCTCCCCAATCTCTCACTCCTCTTTCTTCCTCCATCCTGTGTCCACTCTCTCCCTTGAGCCACCTACCATGGGTCTGCTCCTTGTCAACTCTGTCCTGACTGGGCCATTGACAGGGCATGAAATTCGGGAAACTGGATGGGGAGTTCCTGTATCAGGAAGGGAGAGATGTTGCATACTTTCCCTGACATAAATATGTGGGCTCAGGGTGGGGACTGAGGAAGCACTGGAAGTTTCTAGGATACAAACAAAGCATGAAGAGAAAAAATAGCATAAGGTCCTGACCGTGCACAGGGGCTCATGCCTATAATCCCAGCACTTTAAGAGACTGAGGTGGGAGGATTGCTTGAGCCCAGGAGGTCGAAGCTGCAGTGAGCCATGATTGCACCACTGCACTCCAGCTTGGGCAACAGAGTGAGACCCTGTCTCAAGAAATAAAAAGCAAATCTCCCCTTCCCCACTCTTTTGATAGTCTGAAGAGGATCGATGGTTTGGATTGAGTGCACCATAATTTTGTAGTCAGGTTCCTAATGGTGGACATTTATATTGTTTTCAACATTTTTCTGTTTGAAGTTAAGTATCCACATCATCACTCACAAGTTCAAGTATAACTGGAGGGTGATATCAGAAGTTGTTTGTTCAAAGGTTCAAAACTCCCCATTTACTTTTTTTTTTTTTTTTTTTTTTTGAGACGGAGTCTCGCTGTGTCTCCCAGGCTGGAGTGCAGTGGCGTGATCTCGGCTCACTGCAAGCCCCGCCTCCCGGGTTCACGCCATTCTCCCGCCTCAGCCTCCCAAGTAGCTGAGACTACAGGCGCCCGCCACCACGCCCGGCTAGTTTTTTGTATTTTTAGTAGAGACGGGGTTTCACCATGTTAGCCAGGATAGTCTCGATCTCCTGACCTCGTGATCCACCCGCCTCGGCCTCCCAAAGTGCTGGGATTACAGGCTTGAGCCACCGCGCCCGGCCTCTTTTTTTTTTTAAATAGAGTTTCGCTCTTGTTGCCCAGGCTGGAGTGCAATGGCACAATCTTGGCTCACCTCAACCTCTGCTTCCCAGGTTCAAGCGATTCTCCTTCCTCAGCCTCCGAAGTAGCTGGGATTACAGGCACCTGCCACTACGCCCAACTAATCTTTGTATTTTTAGTAGAGATGGGGTTTTACCATGTTGGTCAGGTTGGTCTCGAACTCCTGACCTCAGGTGATCCACCTGCCTCAGCCTCCTACAGTGCTGGTAACAGGCATGAGCCACTGCACCCAGCCTAAAACTTGCCATTTTCATAGTGATTTCCACGTTTTCTTAGAGATGGGGCAATTTATACTTCACAAGTAATAGATATACTCACCTGGCTGGGCATGGTGGCTCACGGCTGTAATCCCAACACTTTGGGAGGCCGAGACGGGTGGATCACCTGAGGTCAGGAGTTCAAGATTAGCCTGGCCAACATGGTAAAACCCCATCTCTACCAAAAATACAAAAATTAGCCCAGCATGGTGGCAGGCACCTGTAATCCCGACTACTCAGGAGATTGAGGCAGGAGAATCACTTGAACCAAGGAGGCGGAGGTTACAGTGAGCTGAGATCACGCCACTGTACTCCAGACTGGGCGATAGAGTGAGACTCCTCAAAAAAAAAAAGTACTCACCTGTTCCACACATCCTCATCAGCCTCATGTCTTGTCACTTTTTATTTTTGTCAATCTGATAGGTGAAAAATGGTATCTCACTGTGATTGTTGCTTGCGATTCTATTTGTGAGGTTGAACATCTCCAACCATCACCACCAACTTTGACCTTAGGTGCAGGTGGTCGAGCAAATTGTAAATCATTCATAGTTCAAGCACATTATCATCTTTGATGTATGCAAGGATCTCTCTCTCTCTCTTTTTTTTTTTCTTTTGAGATGGAGATCACTCCATCACCCAGGTTGGAGTGCAATGTCGTGACCTTGGCTCACTGCAACCTCCACCTCCTGGGTTCAAGTGATTCTCCTGCATCAGCCTCCTGAGTAGCTGGGATTACACGTGTGCATCACCACGCATGGCTAATTTTTGTATGTTTAGTAGAGACAGGGTTTCACCATGTTGGCCAGGCTGGTCTTGAACTCCTGGCCCCATGTGATCTGCTCAACTTAGCCTCCCAAATTGCTGGGATTACAGGCGTGAGCCACCAGGCCCAGCCATCTTTTGTTACATTTGTTTATTCTCTTATATTTTTATGCCCTTTCTTGTGAATCTAGATGTTCTTGCAAAATGTGTATTATTTTATTGAGTCTATGTTGTAGTTTTAGAGCTGCTATTTCCTTTTTTGTAAACATTTTCTTTATATCTTTTGCCTGCTTGGCTACTGGATTTGTCTTTTTCCTATTGATTTGTGTGAGCCCTTCCTTTTTTTCTTTTTCTTTTTTCTTTTTTTTTTTTGAGACAAAGTCTTTCTCTGTTGCCAGGCTAAAGTACAGTGGCACGATCTCAGCTCACTGCAACTTCTGCCTCCTTGGTTCAAGTGATTCTCCTACCTCAGCCTCCTGAGTAGCTGGGGCTACAGGCGCATGCCACCATGGCCAGCTAATTTTTGTGTTTTTTTTTGTTTTTTTGTTTTTTTTTTTTTGAGACGGAGTTTTGCTCTGTCACCTAGGCTGGAGTGCAGCGGCGCGATCTCGGCTCACTGCAAGCTCCGCCTCCCGGGTTCACGCCATTCTTCTGCCTCAGCCTCCCGAGTTGCTGGGACCACAGGCGCCCACCACTACGCCCAGCTAATTTTTTGTATTTTTAGCAGAGATGGGGTTTCACCGTGTTAGCCAGGATGGTCTTGATCTCCTGACCTCGTGATCCGCCCACCTCGGCCTCCCAAAGTGCTGGGATTACAGGCATGAGCCACCGCGCCTGGCCTAATTTTTGTATTTTTAAAAGAGATGGGGGTTTCACCATGTTGGCCAAGATGGTCTCGATCTCTTGACCCTGTGATCCGCCCAGCTTGGCCTCCCAAGGTGCTGGGCGCGTGAGCCACCGCGCCCGCTCCCTTCTGCAAGAGGACTTTTGCTTTTGCTCTTTCCTCTGAGTGGAATGCCTTTCCTTTCTTTCTCTCCTCATCTAGTTAATGCGACTTCTCCTTTAGATTCTATTCCCCTCCTCTGGGAAGGCTTCTCTGACCACCCACTAAAGACCAAATCTTCTCTGTTCACCACTATCTCCCCAGCACCCAGTACTAGATCACCCTGGATCACAATAGCTGCTCAGTAAATACTTGCTGAATGAATGAATGAATGAATGAATGAAGGCATCAGGTGGTGACAGGCAGGTTGAACTGTTAAAAAATTTATTAAAATGTCCAAGAAGTACATTAATATCCACAGTGTCAGATACCACAGACTCACAGAACACTGCAGCTCACAGCAAAACCAGCAGGACTCAAAGCCGTTCACACGCACACACACTCATGCGTGCCACGCACATGGCACACGCAGACACACACGCACATCCCAAAGGGAAAGATCAAAAGACAAACCACCCACTTTAGAAAAGACCAGAGCCCCCTCCCACCGTGGAGCCGAGGTGGGGGCAGGGCAAATGGCTGAGGGGCGCAAGGGCAGGCAGCATAAACCAAGACCCCCCAAAAAACATTGCATCCCCAGCCCCCCACAAACAAAGGAAAATTTTTGTGTGACATGGATGACCAAAGATGTGTTATTATTATTATTTTAAACTAAGAAGAGTTATCAAAGTAAGAAGACAAACCTGTATCCCTGGGTTTTCTGAATAATAACCATAATAAGATAGATGTCTACAGGGAGGAAGATCGAAGACAAAGATCAGGGTTCAGTTTACACTTCTTAACCATCTCCTAAATGTGTATGAGGGTGCAATTATGTTTCAGTCTCCTCTCCAGAGTCCAGAGCAGGATTTGGGTCAGAGCCAAGATAGGAGTTGGCTCTGACTCCTGGATTTGGAGTAAGGATCTGGTGATGAAGATCAAGTATAAGGAGAGCCACAGTTCCTTACTCCAAATCCTTACTCCTGTCGTGGTTGTGACTTCAAGCCAGTACCTTTCCTTTATATCTGACCCTCAGTTTCACTGTGTGTAAAATGGGAAAGTAACAGTTTCTAAGTCAATGGGCTATTGAGAAAATTCAAGGAGATTGTATGTAAATTCTTAGCATGGTGTCTACTTCTTAGTTGTCAATGGTCATTATTACTTCCCAGAAGGGATTCAGGCTCAATTAACACATTTCTTTCTTTACTGAACCCCTAGGAGGTCCATGCATTTTCTTATTTTTCTTTCCTGAAGAGGGCCATTTTCCACAGTGTTTTTAACCCTAATCCACAGATTTTACCCAGACTGCTGAAAGTGGGTAACAGACATGGAGGAAAAGCTGTGGATCTTTCCTGCCAGAGATGAGGGAACTGGATCCTGGCCTCTGGTGTGGAGAGACCTTCCACAGGTTGCACATTTGGGGGAGGAAGACAAGGTGAGTTCTTTCCCACTTAAAAAATTAAAATCTACAAGAGAAAAATGTGTATGTGTGTGTGTGTGTGTGTGTGTTTCAGTTTTAACACTGAGCATCTCTCTACAATATGACCGCAGGTAGGTGTCACTACTTCAAGTTTTAAGTGTTTCTAGACCACCAGGCAATGGCCAGGGAAAAGGGTGGGGTGGGGCAGGGGTGGGACCCAGGGCAGGGGCACTACCAATGTCTGCTTGAGGACTGGGTACGGGCACTGGGCTAGAAAACTTGGCAGCACCTCCTTGGTCCAGGAAGGAGGTTCTTTGTCTCCCTGAGAGATGGAGGGGGAAGAAATCTGGGCTCATCTAGCCCTAAATATCCTCTCGTCTATTTGTGTGAAAGAGATTAATCACACATGCAGAACCACCAAATCTCAGCACTGGACTAGACCTGGAAGGGTTAGCAATACACTCTCCCTCCATCACCTACATATTGCTTTGATTATTCTCACTCCTAACTCTGATGGCATGGAGGGAGGTTGTCCTAAAAACATCCCTAAAATGCAGTACATCGGATTTCCACACTGTATGTGTTTATCCACCAAGACCAAAGACGGAACTTGGGCTGAAGCCCAGGGTAAAGGGAGAGCTGTTGTCAGGTTCAAAAACAGTGTGCTTCTGTGTAGCCTTCTGTTCCCAAAGCTAATGACCCTACGTCCAGGCTTCTTCCTGGATTTAGGAATTCAGCCTACATTGACTAAGTCTGAATTTCTGGTGTGAAAAGCAATTCCTTCATGTGAATGCAAACATACACTCATGCACCCTCATCAAGGCCTGCTTCAATCAGCCTGGCAAACAAGAGACCAGACCAATGAGCTTTGCTACTTGTGCTTCCCTCAGCTGGGAGACGCTCCCAGAGTTCAGCCAGACGAGAATGGACTTTTCAGACACCTGGCTCCACCTGCCAAGAGGATCTTGCGTATGTAAAAAAAGGGAAGAGGAGCTTTGTACAAAGGATTATGTGTGGGGGGATGTGGTTTGGGGTTCGGGGACTTCTGGACTCTCTTGTTTCTCTGGGTTCTGTCTCCCCAGGGGAAGGCTCCAGAGGAGGCGTGGGAAAGGTGTTGTGCTTTCTTTTTTTCTGGTTCTTCAGCAGAAATTTCCTTCATCCTTCTCCCAGTCCTCCATTGGGTGTTTCTTGTGTTTTCTGCGCTCCTTGTGGGATTTGTGGTGGTGATGCTGGTGGTGGTGTTGGTGGTGGTGGTGGTGTCGCCGCATCCGATGTGAACGTCTGGCTGCAGGGAAGTGAGGGAGGACAGGGAAGGGACAAAAGGTGGTGAGAAGCAGGTGGCCTGATGCAGTGGGTCTCCTCAGGAGAGAAAGTAGAGGAAAGCAGCCAGACATGAGGGCTCATCCCTGTCATCCCAGCACTTTGGGAGGCCAAAATGGGAGGATCTCTTGAAGCCAGGAGTTTGAGACCAGCCTGGGAAACATAGCAAGACCCTGTCTCTACAAAAATCAAAAAATTAGCCAGGCATGGTGGCACATGCCTGTAGTCCCAGCTATTTGGGAGGCTGAGTTGGGAGGATCCCTTGAGCCTGGGAGGATGAGGCTACAGTGAGCTGTGGTTGAGCCTCGCACTCCAGCCTGGGCAACAGAGTGAGACTCTGTTCCAAAAAAAAAAAACAAAAAAAACAAAAAAAACAAAAACCAGGCCGGGTGTGATGGCTCACGCCTGTAATCCCAGCACTTTGGGAGGCTGAGGTGGGCAGATCACCTGAAGTTAGGAGTTCAAGACCAGCCTGGCCAACATAGCGAAACCCTGTCTCTACTAAAAATACAAAAATTAGATGGGCATGGCGGTGAACACCTGTGATCCCAGCTACTCAGGAGGCTGAAACACAAGGATCGCTTGAACCCGGGAGGTTTCAGTGAGCTGAGATTGTGCCACTGCACTCCAGCCTGGGCAACAGAGCAAGACTCCATCTCAAACACACACACACACACACACACACACACACACATACAAATGAAGGAAACATCAGACAGGCTGGTAAGTTCTTACTTATCTGCAAGGCTGTATTATCAGGCAGACATTAAGCCAGATCAATGCGTGGAGTAATAGGATGTCTTAATTGGAAACTAGAAATACCAAAAACCTATGTTGAAGTCTCTGGGAGAAGCTACTTACGTTTGGTGCAGACAATTTGGGGCCTGTCCCACTTGCCATTGCTCCGGCATCGAATGGTGGCCACATGGTGCTGGGCAAATCCTTCATTGCACTGGTACCTTACAGTGGCATGGACATTGTACTTGGCCTTGCGGGTACCGATGAGTGAGGCATTCTCCACTGCTGGAGGGGGACCACAGAGCACTGGGACAGAGGAATCTCCGGTGAGAGAAGTGCTCACATCTGGGCTAAACTAGTTGTTGTTGTATGAGACAGAGTTTTGCTCTGTCACCTAGGCTGGAGTGCAGTGACGCACTCTTGCCTCACTGCAACCTCCGCCTCTCTGGTTCAAGCGATTCTCCTGCCTCAGCCTTTCAAGTAGCTGGGATTATGGGCACCAGCCTGTAATCCACACCTGGCTAATTTTTGTATATATTTTTTCTTGTTTTCAGACAGGGTCTCACTCTCTCTCCCAGACTGGAGTGCAGTGGCGTGATCTTGGCTCACTGCAACCCCTGCCTCCCATACTCAAGTGATTCTCCTGCCTCAGCCTCCCAAGGAGCTGGGATTACAGACATGCACCACCATGCCTGGTTAATTTTTGTATTTTTAGTAGAGACCTGGTTTCGTCATGTTGGCCAGGCTGGTCTTGAACTCCTGACCTCAGATGATCTGCCTGGCTTGGCCTCCCAAAGTGCTGGGATAACAGGTGTGAGCCACTGTGCCTGGTTCTTGTTGTTTTTAAAAGAGGGTCTTCCTCTGTCGCCCAGGCTGGAGTGCAGTGGCACAATCACAGCTCACTGCAGCCTCAACCTCCCAGGCTCAAGGGATCCTCCCAACTCAGCCTCTCAAGTAGTTGAGACTACAGGTGCGCACCACCAAGCCTAGTTAATTTTTTGATTTTTTGTAACGATGGGGTCCCACTATGTTGCCCGGGCTGATTTTGAACCCATGGGCTCAAGCGATCCTCCCTCCTCGGCCTCCCAAAGTGCTGGGATGACAGGCATGAGCCACCATGCCTGGTGGCCGTAAACTTGTTTTGAGTTTTATTGGAAATGATACCTGCCTCAGCACGTCAACAGGTCTTTGCCCAGTTCTGATCTCACAGGGCTGGAAGTGACTGTGTCTGTCTGTCTCTTCTACCCAAATCAGCAGCTCCTTAGGGACAGCAACCTCCTGGCACACCTCACTATCTAATTCTTAGGTAGTGCACAATGGGAGTGAAGGAGACAGAAGGCAAGAATAATTATCTAAGCAAATAAAAGGCTGGGTGCGGCAGCTCACACCTGTAATGCCAGCACTTTGGGAGGCTGAGGCGGAAGGATTGCTTCAGTCCGGGAGTTTGAGACCAGCCTGGGCAACACAGCAAAACTCCTGTCTCTACAAAAAAATTTAAAAATAAGGTCTGGGTGTGGTGGCTCATGCCTGTAATCCCAGCACTTTGGGAGGCCGAGGTGGGCAGATCACAAGGTCAGGAGATCGAGACCATCCTGGCTAATACGGTGAAACCCCAAAATACAAAAAATTAGCCAGATGTAGTGGTGGACGCCTGTAGTCCCAACTGCTGGGAGGCTAAGGCAGGAGAATAGCGTGAACCTGGGAGGCAGAGCTTGCAGTGAGCCAAGATCGCACCACTGCACTCCAGCCTGGGCGACAGAGCAAGACTCCATCTCATAAATAAATAAATAAATGAATAAATAAATAAATAAATAAGCCAGGCATGGTGGTGTGCACCCACAGTCCCAGCTACTGGTAAGACTGAGGTAGGAGGGTTACTTGAGCCCTGGAGTTCAAGTGATCTGCAGTGAGCCGTGATAATGCCACTGTACTCCAGCCTGGGCAACATCGCAAGACCCTGTTACAAAACTAAATACATGAATAAATGGGGAGGGGGGAGGATGTGAAAATTGACAAAGAAATGGAAGCAAACACGAACAAAAGTATAAGAGAAAGGTGGACATACAAATGTATACAAATGATTTCTTTCATATATAAAGATCTCTTAAAAATCAGCAAGATCAAGTCAGTTCATAGGGAAAGACATACATGCCAACAGCCTGTCAACATATAAACAGTTGGTTAGGCCAGGCATGGTGGCTCACACCTGTAACCCCAGAACTTTGGGAGGCTGAGGTGGGCAGACTACTTAAGGTCAGAAGTTTGAGACCAGCCTGGTCAACATGGTGAAACCCCATCTCCACTAAAAATAAAAATAAAAAAAATTAACCAGGTATGGTGTGTGCCCATAATCCCAGCTACTCGGGAGGCTGAGGCAGGAGAATCGCTTGAACCTGGGAGGCAGAGGTTGCAGTGAGCTGAGACTGTAACACTGCACTCCAGCTTGGATGACAGAGTGACTCCATCTCAAACAAACAAAAAACAATTGGTTATTCTCATCCTTAAAGGCATGCAAACTAAGATAACAATGAGATACTATCTTCCTCACTTAGATGAACAAAGAACAAAAGTTTGAGAATGTGCAGAGTTGGCAAGGGTGGGAGGAAACAAGCACTCTCACACGCTGATGGAAAGTGAGAACTGGCTGGGCTGACATTTACCAACTTAAAAAGATGAAAGCCGGGTATGGTGGCTTACACTTGTAATCCCTGCCCTTTGGGAGGCCGAGGTGGGTGGATCACCTGAGGTCAGGAGTTCGAGACCACCCTGCCCAACATGGCAAAACCCCCGTCTCTACTAATAATATAAAAATCAGCTGGGCGTGATGGCATACGCCTGTAATACCAGCTTCTCAGGAGGCTGAGGCAGGAGAATCACTTGAACCTGGGAGGTGGAGGTTAAAGTGAGCTGAGATCACGCCACCGCACTCTAGCCTGGGCAACAAGAGTAACACTGTCTCCAAAAACGTAAATAAATAAATAAAAATAAAATAAGAATAAATTTAAAAATATATATATAATGCCACCCACCTCGGCCTCCCAAAGTGTTGGGATTATAGATGTTAGCCACCCCGCATGGCCTATTTCCAGAACTTTTTCATCACGACACACCAAAATTCTGTATCCATTGGGCACTAGTGACTCCCTCTTCTCCCGACCCCTGTCCCCTAGCAAACACTAATCTACTTCCTCTATCTAAATTTGCCTACTCTGAATGCTTCATGAAAAAAAAAAAATGAATCAAGCCTGGGCACAATGGCTTATGCATATGATCTCAGCACTTTGAGAGGCTGAGGCAGGCAGATTACTTGAGCCCAGGAGTTTAAGACCAGCCTGGGCAACATGGCAAAACCCCATCTCTACAAAAAAAATACAAAAATTATCTGGGCAGGTTGGTGCATGCCTATAGTCCCAGCTACACGGGAGGCTGAGGCAGGAGGATCGCTTGAGCCCAGGAGGTGGAGGCTGTGATGAGCCATGATTATGCCACTGCATTCCAGCCTGGGCAACAGAGAACCAGTGAGCAAAAGTGACAGAGAGGAAAAGGAGCAGGGGGCACCGCATACCTGTGCCCTTCTTGCAGACATAGGGTAGGTTGTAGTTGCAGGGGACATCGTTCCAGCGCCCGCTTTCATGCGCCACCATCACCACACAGTCCTCGCCACCCGCAAAGAAATTGTCCGGCTGGTTCTCTCGCCAGTTCTCGAATTGCTGCAGGAATAGGGGGCGGGGAGTTGTTCAGGGGACCTCTGTTGCAGCCCAGGTTCTGGCACTTCCTGCTGTGGGACTCCCCTGGCCAGACCCCTCAAACTCACAGGGATTCAGTGTTCCCATCTCTACAATGGCCACTGTCCTGCCCATCCTGAGGGGGGGCCACCACTGTCATCCAAGCCACCATTCCTGTGGCTTGGAAGCCGTATCATCCCCCTCCTTGGTCCTCCTGCCTCCCTGGGTGCCTGGCCGCACCCAGTTCATTTTCAACATGAATCAGTGTTAGATAAATGGTGGGACAAGGCCGGGCCTGGTGGCTCATGCCTGTAATCCTAGCACTTTGGGAGGCCACGGTGGGCAGATCACCGGAGGTCGGGAGTTCGAGACCTGCCTGGTCAATATGGTGAAACACCGTCGCCACTAAAAATAAAAAAAAAAAAATTAGCCAGGTGTGGTGGTGTGCTCCTGTAATCCCAGCAGGACAATTTCTTGAACCTGAGAGGCAGAGGTTGCAGTGAGCCAAGATTGCGCTATGGCACTCCAGCCTGGGCGACAAGACCGAGACTCCGTCACACACACAAAAAAAGATAAATGGTGGGACAAATGGTGATCTCAGCCCGAAGTCCAGAAGGACTTCCCTAAGGAGGCAATGTGAGAGTTAAAGAATCAAAGATGGTAAGGATTCAAGGCCGGGCACGGTGGCTCACGTCTGTAATCCCAGCATGTTGAGAGGCCAAGGGGGGCAGATCACTTGAGGTCAGGAGTTCAGGACCACCTTGGACAACAAGGTGAAACCCTGTATCTAATAAAAATACAAAAATTAGTCGGGCACGATGGTGCGTGCCTGTAGTCCCAAGCTACTCAGGAGGCTGAAGCAGGAGAATCGCTTGAGCCTGGGAGGCAGAGTGAGCTGGGTTGCACCACTGAACTCCAGCCTGGGTGACAGAGTGAGACTCTGTCTCAAAAAAAAAAAAAAAAAGTAGTAAGGGTTCAGACAGGGAACAGCATTCCTAGCAAAGGGAACCACCAGTGTGAAGGCTCAGAGGCAGGACTGAACTTGAACTTGTTCTGCTTGAGGAACAGACAAAGCCTAGTGAGGCTGGAGCTGTGTGATGGGGCTGGGGTATGCTCAGAGAGTGGAGAGGGACCAGATCTTGCATTAGAGGAAAGGAGGTGAATTTTTAGAAACGGTGGCAAAATATATATAGCACAAAATTCCTAATTTTAACCATTTTTGTTTTGTTTTGTTTTGAGACAGAGCCCAGGCGGGAGTGCAGTGGCGCGATCTTGCTCACTGCTACCTCCACCTCCCGGGTCCTGGTTCAAGCAATTCTCCTGCCCCAGCCTCCCGAGTAGCTGGGATTACAGGCATGCACCACTATGCCCAGCTAATTTTTGTATTTTTAGTAGAGACGGGGTTTCCCCATGTTGGCCAGGCTGGTCTTGAACTCCTGACCTCGCGATCCACCCACCTCGGCCTCCCAAACTGCCGAAATTACAGGCTTGAGCTACCACACCCAGCCAATTTTAACCATTTTTACGTGTGCAGTTTATTTTTATTTTTATTTTTTTGAGACAGAGTCTGTATTACTCAGGATGGAGTACAGTGGTGTGACCTTGGCTCACTGCAATTTCTGCCTCCCAGGTTCAAGAGGCGGTGTGCAGTTTAATACATTAATTACATTCACAATGTTGCATAACCATCACCATTATTTCCAGAACTTTTTTTTTGAGATGGAGTCTCTTTCTGTCGCTCAGGCTGGAGTGCAGTGGTGTGATCTTGGCTCACTGCAACCTCCAGTTTCCGGGTTCAAGCGATTCTCCTGCCCCAGCCTCTGAGTAGCTGGGATTACACATGCGCTCCACCACGCCCAGCTAATTTTTGTATTTTTAGTAGACACAGGGTTTCACCTGACCAATAGGTCAGGCTGGTCTTGAACTCCTGACCTCGTGATCCACCTACCTCGGCCTCCCAAAGGGTTGGGATTACAGGCGTGAGCCACCCCGCGTGGCCTATTTCCAGAACTTTTTCCTCATGACACACCAAAATTCTGTCCCCATTGAGCACTAGTGACTTCCCCTTCTCCCGACCCCTGTCCCCTGGCAAACACTAATCTACTTCCTGTCTCTAAATTTGCCTACTCTGAATGCTTCATGAAAAAAAAAAATCATACAACAGCTGGCCTTTTATGCTTGGCTCATTCCATGTTTTGTTTATTATTTTATTTTATTTTATTTTGGAGCCCGAGTCTCGCTCTGTCTCAATTTTTGAATTTTTTGTAGAGATGGAGTTTCGCCATGTAGCTCAGGCTGGCCTCGAACTCCCAACTTTAGGTGATCCACTCGCCTTGGCCTCCCAAAGTGCTGGGATTACAGGCATGAGCCACCCACCGCACCCGGCCTGTTTTGTTTTGTTTTGTTTTGTTTGAGACAGCGTCTTGCTCTGTCACCCAGGCTGGAGTGCAGTGGTGCAATCATAGGTCACTGGAGCCTCGAATTCCTGGGCTGCAGCGATCCTCCTACTTTGGCTTCCCCAAAGTGCTAGGATTACAGGTGTGAGCCACCACACCCAGCCTCTTTTTCTTTCTTAGTATAAAATTTTTTTGTTTTGTTTTGTTTTTTAGAGATGGAGTCCTGCTCTGTTGCCTAGGCTGGAGTGCAGTGATGTGATCTCGTCTCACTGCAACTTCTGCCTCCCGGGTTCAAGTGATTCTCCTGCCTCAGACTCCCAAGTAGCTGGGATTACGAGTGCGCGCCACCATGCCCAGCTAATTTTTGTATTTTTAGTAGAGATGGGGTTTCACCACATTGGCCAGGCTGTTCTGGAACTCCTGACCTCAAGTGATCCGCCTGCCTCAGTCTTCCAAAGTGCTGGGATTACAGGCGTGAGCCACTGTGCCCGGCCTGTTTGTATAAATTTAAAGGGTACAAGTGCAATTTTATTACATGCATATGCATATAATAAAATATATATTGTCTACTAGCAAAGTCTTGGCTTTTAGTGTATCCGTGACCCGAATAATGTACATTTTTGTACCAGTTTGAATCTCTGTTTTCAATTCTTCTGAGTATGTATCTAGGAGTAGAATTGCTGGGTCATATGGTAACTCTATGTTTAACTTTTTATTTTTATTTTTATATTTTTAGAGACGGGGGGTCTCACTGTGTTGCCCAGGCTGGATTCCAATTCCTAGGCTTAAGTGATCATCCCGCCTCAGCTTCCCGAGTAGCTGAGACTACAGGCGCGTACCACTGTACCCAGCTTCTATGTTTAACTGTATGAGGAACAGCCAGATTTTTACATAGCGGGAGAAGGGGAATTTTTATCTTGAGAACAATGGAGAGTCTGGAAGGGCTTGAAGCAGGGAGGATGCTGACCTAATATGTTTTTAGAGACAGGGTCTCGCTCTGTCACCCAGGCTGGAGTGCAGGTCACTGCAGCCTTGAACTCCTGGACTCAAGTGATCCTCCTCAGTCTCCCAAAGTGCTTGGGATTACAAGCATGAGCCACCAGTCTGGCCTAGAAATTTTATATATATATATATATTTTTTTTTTTCTTTTTTTTTTTGAGACGGAGTCTTGCTCTGTCGCCCAGGCTGGAGTGCAGTGGCGTGATCTCAGCTCGCTGCAAGCTCCGCCTCCCGGGTTCATGCCATTCTCCTGCCTCAGCCTCCCGAGCAGCTGGGACTACAGGCGTCTGCCACCACGCCTGGCTATTTTGTTGTATTTTTTAGTAGAGATGGGGTTTCACCATGTTAACCAGGATAGTCTCAATCTCCTGACCTCGTGATTCGCCCGCCTTGGCCTCCCAAAGTGCTGGGAGTACAGGCATGAGCCATCACGCCCGGCCTATATATATATATATTTGCTTTGTTTTGTTTTGTTTTGAGACAGAATCTCGTTCTATCATCACCTAGGCTGAAGTGCAGTGGCGTTATTTTGGCTCACTGCAACCTCCACCCCACAAGTTCAAGCGATTCTCGCACCTCAGCCTCCCGGGTAGCTGGGATTAGAGGCATACGCCGCCACGCCTGGCTAATTTTTATATTTTTAGTAGAGACGGGATTTCACCATGTTGGCCAGGCTGGTCTCAAGTGATTTGCCCACCTTGGCCTCCCAAAGTGCTGAGATTACAGGCGTGAGCCTCCATGCCCAGCCTAGAAATGAGAATATTTGAGAGACTATGGCTGGGGGACCAGGCAGAGTGAGTAGGGGAGGCGTCAGACTCTAGTCTCAGGTTTGTAACCTCTGCAGCTAGGTGGGCACGGTCTGTTTACCTGGGCTGGGGAAGTCAGGGGAGAAGGCCTTTACTTGAAGCTCCTTTGCCAACTCCAGCATCTTAGAGCCACTAGAGACCTTTGACACCCAATTGAGATAACTTTGCACAAAAGGGTAAACTGAGGCCAGATGGCAGGCCTGATGCAGCTCAGCAGCCTAGGCCTGCAGCCCCCGCCACTCACCAGCCCAGTGTTGTCCGTCCACTGGAAATCCCTCTCCACGATCCTGTCGTTCAGGCCGATCCACGTGTTTTCGTGCCCAAAGCCTGCAGGGTCGGGGGTTGTGGGTCTGGGTGTTCACCCATGCCTCTTCCAGCCCAGGGCGGAGGCGCAGGTGAGATGGGGTAGGGTGTGGGAGGAAAGAATTCCTCACCTTCCCCAGCCTGGAGGTGGGCTGGGTGGGGGGAAAGATCTAGAAGGTGGAAATCAAAGGGGAAGAGGCGGGTACAGGGATGGAGGAGGATCCAGAGCCCCTTCCTCAGCCTCTCTATGGGCGGGGGGCCGGGTGAGGTATGTGTGGGAGGGGAAGACCCAGTCCCTTCCTCAGCCTGGAGGTGGGCTGGAGGTTGAGGTGGAGAGCGAAGGAGATAGAAGTGAAGTTTACAGAGGTTAAGGAGGACACAGGTGCCCTCCCCCAGCCTCTGTAAGAGCTGGAGAAGGGAAGTGGGGGGAGGGAGAAGGAGAGAGAAGAGGGGGAGGAGGGAGAGGAGAAAGGAGGAGGAGTGAAAGGGAGGAGGGGCAGGAGTAGGAAGAAGGATGGGGAGGAGGGAGGAGGAATGGAAGGGAGGAGGAGGAGCAGGAGGGAGGAGGGGGAGGAATGAAAGGAGGAGGGGGAAGAGAAAGGAGAAAGATCAGTGGAAGAGGGAGGGGAGGAGTGAGAGGAAGGATGGGGAAGAGAAAGGAGGAGGAAGATGAGTGGAAAGAGGAGGCAGAGGAATGGGAGGGAGGAGGGAGAGAAGAGGGAGGAAGAAAGGAAGGAGAAAGGAGGAGAAAGATGAATGGAAGGAGGAGGGGAAGAGTTGGAGGGAGGAGGGAGAGGAGTGGGAGGGAGGATGGGGAGGAGAAAGGAGGAGGAGTGGAAGGGAAGAGGAAGAGCAAGAGGGAAGGGGGAGGAAAGGGAAGGAGGAGGAGTAGAAGGGAGGAGGCCTGGGGAGGAGCATAAGGGAGGAGGAGACGAATGGGAGGAGGAGGAGGCAGGATGAGGAAGAGAAAGAAGGAAGAAGATGAGTGGAAGGAGGAGGGGAGGGAAGGGGGAGGAGAGGAGAGAGGAGGAGGAGGAATGGGAGGAGGAGAGGGAGAAGGGTAGGGAGGATGAAGAGGCGAAAGGAGGTGGAAGATGAGTGGAAGGAGGAGGAGGGGGAGGGAGAAGGGGAGAACTAAGAGGGAGGAGGAGAAAGGATGGGAGGAGGAGGGAGGAAGAGGAGTGGAAGGAGGAGGGGAAGAAGTGGTAGGGAAGATGGGGAGGTAGGAGGGAGAGCAAGGAGGAGGAGGGTCGGGGGGCAGGCATGAACCCCTCTCCCAGCTTCAGTGTAGGCTGCAGGTGTGTCCTCACTCCACCCTCCGAAAGCAAGGACTCTGGCTACCCTCTTTTAGAGGGGTGAGGCATGGGAAGAACCGGAATTAGGCCCAGGCTATGCCAGGGTTTGTGGCCAGGAGAAGCAGGAATAAACCCAGGCACTGTCACATCTTTGCAGAAATGAGAAGTAGGGGACAGGAGACACCAGTGGGCGCTGGATGGGCAGACAGATGAGAAGGCACGAGCCAGTCACTCAGGAGGGAGTGGCCCGGTGGGATACGTCAAGGAAAAAGAAACAAGCGAACCAGGGAAGGAAGAAACGAAGGAGTCAACGAGGGATGGGATGGCGGCAAACAGAATAAACAGAATAAATGGATGGATGAGCAAAAGGCAGAGGGATAATGAATAAATCAATAAGTCCCAGATTACATGAATGCAACACTTGTCTCTCTCCTAGGTCTTTGCAAGGCTCATTCCTTATTTCATCCAACACATCCCAGGTACTTCCCCCATCACCCTCCATCTCTTGGCCCTGTTTTGTTATCAGCACACATAGGATCCGTTGAATTACAGTATAGACTTATTCACTTAGATATTTACTTGTTTGTCTATATCCTCCCCAAGAAACGGTCACTCCCTGAGGACAGAGCAAAGTCAGCATTGATCACTGCTATGCTGTGTCAGTGTTCCTGGAATGGTGCCTGGCACACAGCAGGTGCTCAGTAAATATTTGGTGAATGAATGAATGAATGAATGAATGAATGAATGAATGAAGTGAATGTATGAATTAACAAGTGAATTGACAGATTTCATGCATTAAGAAGCAGTCAGGGCTTGCATTAATCAACACAGCTTTGGAAAGGTGACGTCTTGAAAACCAGGGAAGGGATGCCCTGGCAAAAGGACTACAAGTGCCACCCCTGCCCACCCTCCAGGCAGGTGGCCCCCTCCCCCAGAGCCCCTACTATTAATGAAGCTGTGCTCCTCTGGTGAGTGGACGCTGGTCAGGTGGCCGGAGCGGCGGCGGCAGTCCCTCTCGGCATCTTCCCATGCCCTCCGGTGGGCAAAATAGCGGTAACAGTGGCCCTGGAACTTGTGCCAGCCGCGGTCACAGCCCTCGGTGTCTGGGAGATGGGATAGGAGCGTGAGGGGGGGCTGGCCTTGGCCCAAGGCCTACCAGCGTGAGCACAGCCAGCCCACCAGAGAGAGGGCCCAATCCAAGGTCACTGTGGGGCGAGATCACCCCTCTCCCCATGCCTGGCCCCTCCTCCTGAGGCTCTGCTCTCCTGACCCTTTCACCTCCCATATTGACTTCTTTTTTTTTGGACAGGGTCTCACTCTGTTGCCCAGGCTGGAGTGCAATGGCACAATCTCGGCTCACTGCTACCTCCGCCTACCACACTCAAGCAATCCTCCCACCTCAGCCTCCGGAGTAGCTGGGATTACAGGCATGTACCATCGTGCTCAGCTAATTTTTGTACTTTTAATAGAGATGGGGTTTCACCATGTTGGTCAGGTTGATCTCAAACTCCTGGCCTCAAGTGATCTGCCCACCTCAGCCTCCCAAAATGTGGGGATTACAGCCGTGAGCTACCACACTGGCCAAATCTTAACGTCTTTTCTTTGTTTCTGGAAGAGATTTAAGTGGGAGATCAGTCTCTGACACCCCCTCTCATTCCAGTGCTGAAATCTCCTTCTCTGATGTCAGGGCCACATCCTTTGTATGGACATGGGAGCTCAGACATTTCTCCACAGAAGACATACAAATGACCAACAAGCACATGAAAAGATGCTCATTGTCAATGTCAAAACCACCATGAGATACTTCACACCCACTAGGATGGAGATATATATATATATTTTTTTGAGATGGAGTCTCACTCTGTCGCCCAGGCTGGAGTGCGATGTCTCGATCTTGGCTCACTGCAGCCTCCACCTCCCAGGTTCAAGCAATTCTCCTGCCTCAGCCTCCTGAGTAGCTGGGATTACAGGCGCGTGTCACCACGCCGGGCTAATTTTTGTAATTTTAGTAGAGACAGGGTTTCTCCATGCTGGCCAGGATGGTCTTGATCTCCTGACCTCATGATCCGCCCGCCTTGGCCTCCCAAAGTGCTGGGATTACATATAATTTTTTTTAAAGGAAAAGTAGGCTGAGGATGGTGGCTCAGGCCTGTAATCCCAGCATTTTGGGAGATCGAGGCTGGTGGATCACTTGAGGCCAGGAGTTCAAGACCAGCTTAGCCCCATCTCTACGAAAAATTAAAAAAAAAAAAAAAATTGAGTCAGGTGTGGTGGTGGGTGCCTATAGTCCCAGATACTGGGGAGGTTGAGGCATGAGAATCACTTGAACCGGGAGGTGGAGGTTGTAGTGAGCTGAGATCACACCACTGCACTCCAGCCTGGGTGACAGAGTGAGACTCTCTCAAAAAATAAAAAGAAAAAGAAATTTAAAAAATAAAAATTAGCCAGGCATGGTGGCACGAACCTGTAGTTCCAGCTACTGGGTAGGCTGAAGCAAGAGGACTGCTTGAGCCTGGGAGTTCAAGATGACAGTGAGCTATGACTCTACCACTGTACTTTCCAGCCTGAACACAGCATGAGAAACTGTTTCAAAAAAAAAAAAAAAAAAAGACCAAGCACAGTGGCTCATATTTGTAATCCTAACACTTTGGGAGGCTGAGGCAGAAAGATCACATGAACCCAGTAGTTTGAGAGCAGCCTGGGCAACATGGCAAAACCCCATCTTTAAAAAAATAAAAAATAAATAAATAAAAATTAAACCTAGAGTTACCATATGACCCAGCAATTCCACTCATCCATCAAACCATGAATAGATAAACAAAATGTGATATAGCCATACAACGGAATACTACTCAGCCATGAAAAGGAATGAAACACTGATTCATATTACAACACAGATGAACCTTGAAAACATGCCAGGTGAAAGAAGCCAGACACAAAAGACACATATTTTGAGATTCCACTCATATGAAATGTCTAGAACAGGCAAATCCACAGAGACAGAAAGCAGATTAGCGGTTGCCAGGGTCTGGGGAATGGGAATAGGGAGTGACCGCCTAGTGGGCACAGAGTTTCTTTCTGGGGTGCTGAAAAAGTTCTGGAACTAGAGAGAGGTGATGGCTATACAACATTGTGATTGTACAGAATGCCACTGAAATGTACACTTTAAAATGGTCAATTTGGCTGGGCTCAGTGGCTGTAATCCCAGTAGATTGTGAGGCTGATGTGGACAGATTGCTTGAGCTCAGGACTTCAAGACCAGTCTGGGCAACATGGTGAAACCTTGTCTCTACAAAATATACAAAAATTAGCCAGGCATGGTGGCATGTGCCTGTAGTCCCAGCCTACTGGGGAGGCTGAGGTGGGAGGATCACTTGAGCCTGGGAGGTCAAAACTACAATGAGCCAAGATCGCACCACTGTAGTCCAGCCAGGGTGCCAAGGTGAGACCCTGTCTCAAAAAATAATAAATTTAGCTAGGTGTGGTGGCGCGTGCCTGTAATCCCAGCTACTCGGGAGGCTGAGGTAGGAGAATCACTTGAACCAGGGAGGCGGAGGTCGCAGTGAGCTGAGATCACGCCACTGCACTCCAGCCTGGTGACAGAGCGAGACTCTATCTCAAAAAAATAAAGTAAAATAAAATAAAATGAAATAAAATAAAATAGGGCAGGCACAGGGGCACATGCCTGTAATTCCAGCACTTTGGGAGGCCAAGGTGGGTGGATCACCTGAGGTCAGGAGTTCAAGACCAGCCTGGCCAACATGGCAAAACCCCGTCTCTACTAAAAAATACAAAAATTAGCCAGGCATGGTGGCAGGCGTCTGTAATCCCAGCTACTTGGGAGGCTGAGGCAGGGAGAATTGCTTGAATCTGGGAAGTGGGGGTTGCAGTGAGCCAAGACGGCATCATTGCACTCCAGCCTGGGTGACAGAGTGAAATTCCACCTAAATAATAATAAAATAATAAAATAAAATAAAATGGTTAATTCTATGTTACGCACTATTTGTCTAAAAAAATAATTTATCTTGTGTAAGGCTCACAGCCATGGAACTGGAGGCAGGGACCTGGAGTATATGGGGAAGCCTGTGGCTGGGCACCCAACCCCACTCTTGGAACTGTTTCTGGGGTTGCAACAGAAACTCACCTTTCTCGCAAAGGCTGCCCCCATAGCTGGGGAGGCAAAGGCAGACAAAGCCGTTGACCTCATCGATACAGGTGCCTCCATTCTCACAGGGGCTGCAGAGGCAGTCATCAATGTCTGGCAGAGAGGAGAAGAGATTGAGTCAGAGGTCAGCTTCCCCTTGGCTCTGAGCCTCCGCAGGAAACTAAGCAGAAGATGGGGTCATAGTCCTACCATCCATCCTGGACCTCAGTGCAGCAGTCGCAGTCTGCACAGATGGCCCAGTGACTCTGCAGGCAAGGGGGTGGAACCTCATACAATTAACATAAATTAGCATTAATGAGAGCAGATGCCATTGGGGCAGCTGAGAGCCAGGATGTGCAGACTATTCTCCCTGACTCTAGAGAAGTGAAGATTATACTCTCAAAAACAGGCTCATAGAAAGCTGAAGTTGGAGTCTCTTTTAGGCATTTGCAAAGACTTGCACAGAGTCACAAAGCTGTTTGTGGGTAAAGCTAGATATTCATTGAGTTCTTCTTCTACCGGTCCATGTGTAGACAGTGCTTGAGGCACGTATGGTACTGGGCAAGTCACTTTCCCTCCTTGAAACTCAGCTTATTTTTTGGAAAATGGTAATAATAATGGGCTCCTACTCAAGGTGATTGTGAGTAGGGAAGCAATAGAAGAGCTCAATAAATTATATCATTTATATTTATTGTTATAATTCTGTAATCAGTCTTGTGATTGTGAAGGTTGTGAAGTCAAGATGATGCACAGAGCTCAAGAAATTATGTCACTTATACTTGTTGTTGTAATTTCATAATTGGTAGTATTTCTTGTGTTGGGCTTTGAAGCTAGCACCCAACAGTTCTGGTGGCAGTGCTTATACCTCCCACCCACCCAGGAAAGGGCAGGATCCCCAAAGGGCCTTTGCAGGGAGGAGTCTCGGACATATCATTCCTTTGTCTTTCCCTTCCCACCTCTGACTGGTAGTAATGGGAGACAGCACACCAGAGATGAAAGCTCAGCTGTTTGATTCTGGATCCACTAACTGGGCTGATTTAGCTGGATGTAAGGACTGGGGTTTGGGAATGGAGCATCTGAAACCAGCTTTTTGTGATCTCTGAATTCTGAGGGCATGGTTGCTAGAGTACAACCCAAGGCTCTGGAGTCAAACAAATTCAGATTCAGATCCTGAGTCTGGGGTACTCACCAATCTCACAGTTCTCTCCGGCGAAGCCCTGATCACAGCTACAGCCATACATGGTGCCATTGGCATTACATGTCCCTCCATGAAGACAAGGGTTGTTCTCACAGGGATCTGAGTGTGCTGCAGGATGGATGGGTAGTATGGGGAAGAGTCAAACCACAGATCTTTTGCCTTCCTGGAATCAAGACTCCAGGCCCCCAAACTGCTTTAATCAAACCCTCCTTATGGAGTCCTCTTTATAACTTCCCCAACCAGTGGTCACCAACTCCCTCTCATATGCCCCCTGTTACGAGGAGTTTACTCCTTCCAGAAACTGCCCCAAAGCATCTGTGGACTTCCCTGCCTGTAGCAAAGTCCTTCCTTAGCCTGAACTGGAATGGGGCTCCCAGAGACCAGGGCTGCCTGAAGGACCTCGTAGAATGTTTCTCCCAGAACACAGGCTTCTGTGTCCTCCCTGACTTAAGTGTCCTTCCCCTCCTTTGGGCACACCCTGCTCATCACTGTGCTTCTCACAAATTGGGACACAGGAGTAGACATAGGTTCTAGCCTGGGCGACATAGTGAAAAAAAAAAAAAAAAAATCCTCATCCTGCCCCAGCCAACACGGATCCTGTCAGGGCAGCATCTGACCATTCCACTGCACAGTGGAATTAAATTTTAAAAAAATTAAATTAAAAAACAAAAAAGAGGCCAGGCACCGTGGCTCACGCCTGTAATCCTAGTACTTTGAGAGGCCAAGGCAGATGGATCACCTGAGGTCAGGAGTTCGAGACCAGCCTGGCCAATATGGGGAAACCCATCTCTACTAAAAATACAAAAAATTAGCTGGGCGTGGTGGCAGGAGCCTGTAATCCCAGCTACTTGGGAGGCTGAGGCAGGAGAATCCTTTGAATGCCGAAGGCGGAGGTTGCAGTGAGCTGAGATCACGCCACTGCACTCCAGCCTGGGTGACAGAGTGAGACTCCATCTCAAAAAAAAAAAAAAAAAAAGAATGAAATGCTTCATTTTTTGCACAGGGGCTGTGCTAATCTTCTCTGTATTGTTCTAATTTTAGCATATGTGCTGCTGAAGCGAACACTACTTTACTTTTTTTATTAGAACAATCGTTTCTTGTCTGTATCTCTCCCTAGAGCACTGGTGTTCCATATGGCAGCCACATATAGATATTCACGCTTAAATCAATTAAAGTGAAATAAAAGTAAAAACGTCATCCCTCAGTTGTCCTAGCCACTTTTCAAGTTAGCGTCGATAGAGAACATTTCCATCCCTGGGAAAGTTCTAGACTGTTGCTCTAGGACATCAGTTTTCAGAGGACAGGGGATTTGGTTTGAACACAGGGTCCTGGACAGAGCAGGCACTCAGTAATTGCTTGCTAAAGGAATGAAGGTGGCAGCTGGCCCTCCTGAGGTAGCTGAGGCCTGTCCCTGGGGTGACCCCATGGATGGCAAAGGGGCTTGTGGATGGCAGGGCCTGTGGCTGGACGATGGCCCTGCACGTGTGTGCACACGCACAGGGCTGCCAGGCGGCGGGACGCATGAGCCCCGCCAGGTGCCCTGCGCTGCTGACACCTGCCCACGGACTGGCGGTGACTCAGTCACTCGCTGGTGCTGCATTTATTTTTGGCTTCATTAGCATTTCTTCTGCAAGCGGCGGGTGGGTAGGCGCCTGGGTCTCTCCAGCACTGCCCGCCAATCTCCGTCCTGCTGCCTCTGGCTTCATTGTGGACCCCAGGATCCAGAAAAGTATAAGACAGACCCAGCCTCAGCCCAGGTGCAGCTCCAACCCCCGTTTACTTAGTGTTCCTGTGTGGTCACCCTCCCACCTCTCTGACTGCCCCTTCTCTATTCATTTGGGCATTGAACTTCTTCCCTTCTGATCGTCTTTCCAGTGTTGATCCCCACATAGCCCCTCTCTTCTCTCACCACCACCCTAAGATTATTACTATTTTTTTTTTTGAGACGGAGTCTTGCTGTGTCCCCCAGGCTGGAGTGCAGTTGCATGATCATAGCTCACTGCAGCCACAACCTCCCAGGGTCAAGCGGTTCTCCCACCTCAGCACCCCTGAGTAGCTGGGACCACAGGTATGCACCATGCTAATTTTAAAATTTGTTTTGTAGAGACGGGGTCTCACTATGTTGCCGAGGCTGGTCTCCAACTCAGAGCTCTGCTGAGGGCTCAAGTGATCCTCCTGCCTCAGCCTCCCAAAGTGCTGGAATTACAGGCATGAGCCATCACGCCCAGCCTCATGTACTTTTTTATGCCAATGAACTAAGCATTTCACAACCTAGTGACTGAGACAGAAGCCCTGTTTTCCAGCCAGGTGCGGTGGCTCTCGCCTATAATCCCAGCACTTCAGGAGGCTGAGGCGGGCGGATCACTTGAGTCAGGAGCTCAAGACCAATCTGGTCAACATGGTGAAACCCCATCTCTACTAAAAGTACAAAAATTAGCCAGGGGGCCAGGCGTGGTTGCTCACGCCTGTAATCCCAGCACTTTGGGAGGCGGAGGTGGGCAGATCACGAGATCAGGAGATCGAGACCACGGTGAAACTCCATCTCTACTAAAAACACCAAAAAAAAAAAAAAAATTAGCCGGGCACGGTGGCGGGCACCTGTAGTCCCAGCTACTCGGGAGGCTGAGGCAGGAGAATGGCATGAACCCGGGAGGCAGAGCTTGCAGTGAGCCGAGATCTCACCACTGCACTCCAGCCTGGGTGACAGAGCAAGACTCTGTCTCAAATAAATAAATAAATAAATAAATAAAATAACAAAAAATAAAAATACAGAAAATCAGCTGGGCGTGGTGGTGGGCGCCTGTAGTCCCAGCTACTCAGGAAGCTGAGGCAGGAGAATGGCATGAACCGGGGAAGCGGCGCTTGCAGTGAGCCAAGATCGCGCCACTGCACTCCAGCCTGGGTGACACAGCGAGACTCCGTTTCAAAGAAAAAAAGACAGAAAGAAAGAAAAATTAGACAGGCATGGTGATGCATGCCTACAATCCCAGCATCCCAGCTACTCAGGAGGTTGAGGCATGAAAATCAGTGGAACCTGGGAGGCGGAGGTTGCAGTGACCTGAGATCACTACTGTACTCTAGCCTGGGAGACAGAGCAGGACACTATCTCAAAAAAAAAACAAAAGAAGCCCTGTGTTCAGACAACCTGGATTCAAACCCCAGGCTTGACACTCCCTTAGTTGCATGGCTGCACAAGGTACTTGACCTCTCTGTGTCTGTCTCCCTATCTGCAAAGTGAGGATCACACTGGAGCTTTTCCCATAAGGACATTAAAAGGATTAACCAAGATAACTCCAGTAAAGTGCTTTGAATAAACCAAGCACACTGGCAGTAACCCATAAATGTCAGCCTTTATGGATACAAGCGGCCCTGCCCCTGGGTCGGCCTGCCTCTGGGACATCTAAGAAAAAAAGATCTGCCAGGTGCTATGGCTCACGTCTGTAATCCCAACACTTTGGGAGGCCAAGGCGAGAGGATCGCTTGAGCCCGGGAGTTTGAGACCAGCCTGGATAACATAGGGAGACCCCATCTCTTCACACACAACCACACACACACACACACACACACACACACACACACACACACACACACACACAGAGCTGGGTGTGGTGGTTGCATGCCTGTAGTCCAAGCTACTGCGGAGGCTGATATGGGAGGATCACTTGAGCCTGGGTGTAGTGAGCTATGGTTGCCCCACTGCACTCCAGCCTGAGCGACAGACCAAGACCCTGTCTGGAAAAAATAAAAAGGAAAAAAACCAAAATAAAATAGATCCCACCCCAACACAGCCCAGAGGTGACAGGCTGGATGATGAAACCTGCATCAGCTATTTCCATCATCATGACACTTTGCCTTCAAAAAAAGGGGCACCAACTTGGGCAACATGGCAAAAGTCTGTCTCTACAAAAAATACAAAAATTAGCCAGGCCTAGTGGTGCACACCTGGTCCCAGCTACTTGGGAGCCTGAGGCAGGAAGATCACCTGAGCCTAGGGAGGTCAAGGCTGCACTGAGCCATGATCCTGCCATTGCACTCAAGCCTAGGTGACAGAGTGAGACCCTTTCAAAAAAAAAGGCAGGGGCAGGGGGTTGCGGTAGTTAAACGCCAATGGTGTTAATAAAAGTGCGCAACTCGACCGGGTGCCATGGCTCACGCCTGTAATCCCAGCACTTTGGGAGGCCGAGGTAGGTGGATCACCTGAGGTCAGGAGTTTGAGACCAGCCTGGCCAACATGATGAAACCCCCCGTCTCTATTAAAAATACAAAAATTAGCCAGGCATGGTGGTGGGAGCCTGTAATACCATCTAATCAGAAGGCTGAGGCAGGAGAATCACTTGAACCTGGGAGGTGGAGGTTGCAGTGCGCCGAGATCACACCACTGCACTCCAGGCTGGATGACAGAGTGAGACTCAGTCTGAAAAAACAAACAACAACAAAAAAGTGTGCAACTCAGAAAAAAAGACATTAATTAGCTGCTTGTTTTGTTTTGTTAGTTTGATTTGAGGCAGGGTCTCGTGGTGGAGCTATCATAGCTCACTGCAGCTTGGCTAATTTCTTTTTATTTTTAGTAGAGATGGTGTCTTGCTATGTTGCCCAGCCTGGTCTTAAACTCTTGAGCTCAAGTGATTCTCCCACCTCAGCCTCCCAAAGGGCTAGGATGACAGGCATGAGCCATTGCATGCAGCCACTTTTTCGTTTGTTTGTTTTTAAATTTCATTTGGCCAAAAAACTCAGCTTCATTTGGCAGGACCTAAGAAGGGCTGGAATTTGCAGACTGAGCTGAGGCCGACCTGGCCCCAGGGAGAACAGGGCAGCTGATTTCTCTGGACGCTGCTGGCCACAGAGTAGTTAAGACTCAGGCTGACTTGGGCTCCAGTTGAGGTTTGACCACTGATTAGCCAAGTGGAGTTGTACCTCCCTGAGCCTCGGTTTGCTATCTGTAGAATGGGGGTGATCCTTGCCCCTTGTGTGCCTTCCCAGCACCCACTTTCCCTGTGGCTTGAGGCCCCCCATGAGTCAAATCACTGAATTCCAGTTCCCATTCACATTTGTCCAGGAAACCGTCCCTGCCACGCCTCCTCCCTCTGGCCTCGCCTGGGAGGCGTCTGTGTCCTGCTCTGTCTTCCCCAGACTCCGGGAATCCTGGAAAGCCAGCCCCTGGGCGTCACACCACTGTCCAGCACAAAGCAGATGTAGACATGGCTTGTAACTGAACTCATTCCCTAAATCAGACTCTACTCAATGCCTCGCCACTCCCATATTTTGTTTTTGTTTTTATTCTGTTTGAGATGGAGTCTCACTCTGTCACCCAGGCTGGAGTACAGTGGTGCGATCTGGGCTCACCGCAACCTCCGCCTCCCGGATTCAAGCGATTCTTATGCCTCAGCTTCCCCAGTAACTGGGATTACAGGTGTGTGCCAACACACCTGGCTAATTTTTATATTTTTAGTAGAGACAGAGTTTCGCCATGTTGGCCAGGCTGGTCTTGAACTCCTGACCTCAAGTGATCTGCCCATCTCGGCTTCCCAAAGTGCTGGGATTACAGGTGTGAGGCACCGCACCTGGCCACTCACCACTCTCAAATTTTGTTCCTTGGGATGTATGCTCTGTGTCCAAAATTGTTCAAGTGCTACTTCATCTCCTGGCCTTTGCCAGTACTCGTTCCTCTGCCAGGAATGTCATTTCTGAAATTCAACTCCACCCGAAAAGCTCCTACCTCCAGCGTCATGCCCCACTAGAAAGCTTCCAGATCCTCAGGGACAACCATTCCTCTCTGCTCTGGGCTCCCCCAGCCCCTGCCCCCCAAGCCCTGACCATTCAGAGTCCTGGGACTCTGTACTCACCCTCCTCCGCACCCTCATTCGTAGGGGTCCCTGACAGGGCTGGCTCCTCTCCACTTGCCACCTCCTCCCAGAAGCTCTCTACGCCTGGACTCCCTGCCAGGACCTCCAGTTTGAAGTCCTCTATGCCCAGGGTGACAGGCAGCAGGGTGCTGGAGGGGTCCCACGGTACCGTAGGCTCCCCTGAGGAAACTAAGGCAGACTCGCCCACACTGGCTGCAGTCGGTGTCCCAGGAGGAACAGCCGGTTTCCCCAGGGGGCTGCTCTGATGAGGAGGCGCTGAAGTTCCTGATGTTCCCTGGGTCTCCACCTGATCCTCTGGCTCTGGGTGGGATTGGGAGCTTGAGGAGGCCAGTGTAGACATGGCTGGAACTCCAACCTTGTCCCCCTGCTCGGTCGTGAGGGACGTCACAACGCTTGTATCCAGGGCCACCTGAGGGCTCAAGGTGGTGCTTTCAGCTTCTTCAAACGACTGGGATCCAGGTTCCCAAATTCCACTAGCATCACTGGGGGCCGGCGTGACTGTGGAATCCTTGGGATTCACAGTGGGTCCTTCATCTGTAGCAACCCAAGGCTCCAAACTCGGGGTGACTTTGGGTACCAAGAAGACTCCAGGGGATCCCGAGGGGGCAGATGGGGAGCTTGCACCCGGCCCTTTGCTGTACACTGAGGGCCAGGGGTCCTGTACCTCATCTACAGTGGCCTGCAAGCCAGAAGTGGGGCTTTCTGCTGTGTCGAAGACCCCAGACTCAGACCCCGAGATGCCCCTGAGGCCCGTTAGCTCCGTGGCAGTCTCAGTGGGGACAAAACCTACAGCCACATTCCTGTTTACAGAAGGCCATGGGCTGGAGCTGGGGTGCTCAGCTTTGTGGACCTGAGCAAGGCCGGTCTCCCCAATTTCTCTGAAGTCTGCCCTGGGGGACTCAGGTGTTGTGGGCATGGCCTCTCCACCCTGTCCTGTCGGGGTCGAAAAGGGAGGCAGGGAATACACCTCGGTCTCCGCAGCAGGGGAAGGTGGAGCCGTGGCCGTGGCCTCACCATGTCCCTCAACTCTACTGGCCTCAGTGGAGACGGAGGTAGGGTGTGGTAGCATCCACTGTTTGGGACCACGCAGCATGGCCATCATAGGGAGATCTGGGGAGGTGGCCAAGGGGGATGCCTCCCAGGGGGCAGGGCTGGGAGCTGAGACAGTGGCCTCCAGGGGGGACCAAAACAGGTCTGGGGTGGCTGGCCTGGCACTGGGGCCCTCGGCTTTCTCTAACTCCGGGACAGGGGCCCTGCTGTGGCCTGAGATGCTGGGTGGGACCATGGTCGGGGGCCACAGCCAGGGCTCTGGGGAGCTCTTGCCACCAGCAGAACCTGCAACAACATCAAGGCAGTCATTACAATGATCTCTCAGCAGCCCCTTTGGTGGGACTCCAGGCCCAATGGAGAGGGGGCTTCTGGGGCCAGAGCACCCAGCTGGGATTCACAGCTTCCTCCCTCATCCTGAGTGTAGCCATGGCTACTTCTCCACCCTCACCTCCAGATCCCCAGGTAGGTCCCGCCTCCCCCAGAGCAACTCACCAGCTCTAGGCATATCCACCTCATTGGTCAGATCAGCCCAGGGGCTCCGGCTGTGGCCACTGCCCCACATCTCTGTGACTGCCATGGCCAGCGGAGGCTCCACTTGGTTCCCCACGGCCTCTGAGGTTGGGGGCTGGGCGCTGGCCTCCATCCCCTCCTGCAGCCCCGGCTCCGGGTCCTGCTGCTGGAAGTAGCGCCCATTCAACCCTTTGAAGCGCCCCCTCCTCCTAGCTGTAGGGTCAGTTGGGACCACCTCCGTGTGTGAACTTGCTGTAGTGCCTGCCCCCGTGTCACTAGGGCTGGGGGCCACCGTGCTTAGCCACACTTCCCCAGTGGGCCATGAGGCCAGCATGGGGTTGCCAGGGGTAGGGCTGAGTGTCTGTTGAGATTCCTGCTTCTCCGCCAAGATCAGGGGTTCTTCTTCCCCACTGGACACCAGAGGCTCCTGGAAGTCAGGGGTGACCACCTCTTCCTCCTCCAGGGTGGGCTCCAGTTCTCTAACTGGGGGCCCCTCTGCTGACAGAATCTCCCCCTCATCCCCAGAGGATGGGGTCTCTAGGTCTCCATGTTGTGATGTGGGGTGATGAGCTGTGGGAGAAAGCAGAAGAGATTGTGTTAGGCCCAGGGGTGGCCTGGGAAGTTCTGCTTGAAGTCTACCCACTTTCCGGCATGCTGCAGCACAAGCCTCCTGTGCACCTCTGTCTCTCCTAAGTGGTTTCTGAGATTCCCCCAGCCTGAGAGAGGGAAGTGCAGTCTTCACCTCCACTGTTGAGGCTGGGGACCACCTGAGCCACGGTCAGGGTCAGAGTCAACTGGCTGCAGTGAGGGCTATAAGAATTTGGGCCAGGCGCGGTGGCTCACGTCCATAATCCCAGCACTTTGGGAGGCCAAGGCGGGTGGATAACTTGAGGTCAGGAGTTCAAGACCAGCCTGGCCAACATGGTGAAACCCCGTCTCTACTAAAAATACAAAAATTAGTTTGGCGTGGTGGCGCATTCCTGTCCCAGCTACTCGGGAGGCGGAGGCAGGAGAATCGCTTGAACACGGGAGGCGGAGGTTGCAGTGAGCCGAGATCGCACCACTGCACTCCAGCCTGGGTGACAGAGTGAGCCTCCATCTCAAAAGGAAAAAAAAACAAAACAAAACAATTTGGCTCATGGGCAAAGCTCAGGCAGCGTCCAACTCTCATGAACTTGAGTCGGCCTGTTGAGGGGTTCAACTCAACTTTGATGACGGATCCTCTCCTGGTGCAAGTGGCGCCCAGTGGGCATGGTATGCCCGTGCCAAGATTGGGGCAGCTTACTTAGAGGACTTGACTCCTTTGGGGTGATGCTTGCAGCTTCCAAAGCTGTCCCCACTGTCCCCCAACAAGGGCAAGTGTCATCCCTGCTCCCACCCCCGGTGTGGAGCCCAGAGGTGGCCAATTGAGGCATAATCTCTTCCACGGGGGTGTGTATGTGTATGGGCGTGTCTCTACGTAGAATATGCCCCACCCAAGGGCTTGTCTTTCAGGGTTATGGGGCCTCCAGACCTCAGGAGATACAGCCCACCCAGCAAAGATGATTCCCCACCACAGTGGCCTCCTTTGGAGCCTTATTTGTCGTAAGGGGTGTGGCCTTCGCCCGGGGGCGTGGCCCTCACCCAGAGACTTGGCCCTCACCCAGGGACGTGGCTTATCACAAAGTGAGCTTCCACGTGTCTCTCTGCCTTGGCTTGGCGAGGCTTTCAGGGGCGTGGCCTTCGCCAAAGTGAAAGCCCTGGGGGAGCGGCCACCAGGGGACGCACGCACCTCGGAAGCAGTAGGCGTCGAAGCGCGCGGCGGGCGAAGGAAAGCCAGTCCGGTTAGCGAAGCGGTAGACGGTGCGCACGCCGGGGGCTGGGCCCCCGCAGCGCCGGCGCGGCGTCTGGATCGGGTAGCGCACGCTGCCGTCGGCCAGCCAGCCTGGGTCGCACTGGTCCAGGCCCTCATGCCAGGCCAGGTGCAGCTGTCCCACCGAGGCCAGCGCGGCACCCTGGCGGCGGCACTGTGCACGCGCGCCAGCCAGTGTCAGGCGGCGGGCCGGGCCCACGTAGAAGACCTCTCCTGCGGGAAGGGCGGGTGGAGGTCAGGGGGGCTGGGGAACCCTCCCCTGGAGCCCAGGAAGTGGGTCCAACTCCAAATAGTCCCGACCTGGACGTTAGGGTGGTGGTTAAAAGAGACGGTGACAACCGCAGCTCTGCGTCCAGCTCCGGGACCATCGTTGTCCTTACCTCTCATGCAGGGCTAAGTCTCTTTTTACAAATGGAGTAACTCAGGCACATGGGCAAGTCGGGCTTCAGGAGAGGGAGGGGCTCGGTGAAGGGGGCTCACAGAGGAGGAAGCGGGTAGGGACAGGGAGGCAGGCAGGGGACAGGAGATCAGAGAGGGAAAGAGGATCAGAGAGAGGAAGGGGGCAAAGGGAGGGAGGGGGACTCAGGGAAGCATGGAAAGCTCAGAAAATGGGTGGGATCATGTCTTGGTTGCAGGTTTAGAGAGGTATAAGACAGGAGACTTGCATAAGGACCCGGGAGGATGGGAATTGGGGAGAACGATAGAGGCTCAAAGAGAGGCGGAGGGGCCGGGTCCTGCCAGTCCCAGACTTACCCCCTAGCTCCCGGGCAAAGCAATACACATCGTAGAGTTCCTGTGGGTTGCGTCTCCCATAGCTCCGAACCCCTGGAAGGCTGCTACGGTCACCATAGCAACCAGGACGGGACTGGGTGATAGGATACCTGACAACACAAGGGGAGGGTCCCTCTCAGATGTGTACTCCTGGAGCCCCCAAGGAACCTCCTTCCCCATGGGCTAGTCTTCATCTCCCTGCCCTGTGTATCCCCCTCACCGAACAGTGCGGTCAGAGAGCCAGCCAGCATCACAGTTGTCAAAGCCATCCTCGAAGGCAGCCTGTAGATGCCGAGGGGCTGCAATGATGGCTGAGCTGAGATGGCAGGCCTCCTGGGCCTCAGCGAAGGTCAGTGCATAGCGGTCCTGGGCTGCCCGGTAGTGGAACACAACACCTGTGGGGGAACATCCAGGATGGGGGGGCAGTCGACTTATGCTGGAATCTTCAAGAACAGACCTACCTCTTGCAGAATGACTCCCCACTCCTGTCTGATAATAATAGACCCACATACAGTGTGGGTCGAGGGTGGGAAGCAAGATCCATATGCCCCTATTTTACAGATGAGGAAACTGATAACAATGGCCATAAAGGGTTACAAGTTAGCAAATATTTACAATGTGAAAAGCATTTACAGCCGGGTGTGGTGGCTCACTTCTGTAATCCCAGCACTTTGGGAGGCCAAGGTGGGCGGATCACTTCAGGTCAGGAGTTCGAGACTAGCCTGGCTAACATGGTGAAACCCTGTCTCTACTGAAAATACAAAAAATAGCTGGGCGTGGTGGCACACGCCTGTAATCCCAGCTACTCAGGAAGCTGAGGCAGGAGAATCGCTTGAACCCAGGAGGCGGACGTTGCAGTGAGCCGGGATTGAGCCACTGCACTCCAGCCTGGGAGACAGAACAAGACTTCGTCTCAAATAAATAAATAAATAAAACATTTTTAAAAAGAAAAGCATTTGTAAGCATTATCTTATTGAACTCTTACAACAAATCTGATTGCTTCCAGAGGAGGAAACTAAGGGTCAGAAAGGTTGAGGGACAGGTCCAGGGCCACGCAGCAAATAAGAAGCAGAACCAGAATTCAAATTCAGAGAGATCTGACTCCAAAGATAGCACTCTTCATGCCCAGGGTTAGGCCCTGGAGGTGGCAGGAGGTGTGGAGAAGGCTGACAGAGAGATTCTGCCTTTTAGGAATTAAGTGCATGTGCTGATAGGGAAGTGTAGGCAGCAATGGAAGATCAAATGTGGTTCTTGCCTGGCCTGGAAATGTGGTCCTGGAAGGCTTCTTGGAGGAGGTGACATGTAAGCCAGGATATGAAGCACCAGTAACAGGCTCACTGTGATTCAAATTCTGATTTAGGGATGAAAGAAATGGCTGAACAAGACAAAGAAATGAAACACCTTGTTCTGTCTTATCCTACTGAGAGCCCTTGTGTCCTCAGCATTGGACCAGTACAGAATAGGTGCTCAATAAATGTTTGGCTGAATGTCTGGGCACAGCAGCTCATGCCTGTAATCCCAGCACTTTGGAAGACCGAGGCTGGCAGATCACTTGAGGCTAGGAGTTGGAGACCAGCGTGGCCAACATGGTGAAACCCTGTCTCTACTAAAAATACAAAAATTAGCCAGGTGTGGTTGTGTGCACCTGTAATCCCAGCTACTCCAGAGGCTGAAGCAGGAGAATCACTTGAACCCACGAGGCAGAGGTTGCAGTGAGCCAAGATCGTATCACTGAACTCCAGCCTGGGTGAAAGAGTGAGAATCTGTCTCAAACAACAACAAAAAGAGTTTGGCTGAATGAATGAAATTGAAGTCACCTAGATGTGGAATTCACTTGCCTCACTCCCAATCAGTTTGTTGTTGTTGTTGTTAGCTTTTATCAATTTTCAGAAATAAGACCTTTGAAAGGGGATGATTTGTTGACCCCATAAACTATATGGTGAGACACTGTGTCCCCAGTTCACCGTTTGGGGGTATGCAGGTTAAGACCCAAGACAGGAATCAGGGACTTGCCCAAGGTCAATGTAAGTTAAGGGAAACAGATTTCCCAGCAGGAGTCCACAGGATGTTTGCTGTGCAACAATCCATTCACTGAGTCATTTATTGAGCATCTACTGTGTGCCAAACCCTGCTCTTTATTTTTAGTTTTTGACTATTTATTTATTTATTTGAGTCAGAGTCTCCCTCTGTCACCCAGGCTGAATGAAGTGCAGTGGTGTGATCTCGCTCACTGCAGCCTCCAACCTTCCAGGCTCAAGCGATCCTCCCACCTCAGCCTCCTGATGAGCTGGGACTACAGGTGCACACTAACATGCCCTGCTAAATTTTTTTTTTTTTTGAGATGGAGTCTCGCTCTGTCGCCCAGGCTGGAGTGCAGTGGTGCAATCTCGGCGCACTGCAAAGTCCGTCTCCCAGGTTCACACCATTCTCCTGCCTCAGCCCCCTGAGTAGCTGGGACTACAGGCGTCCGCCACCACGCCGGGCTAATTTTTTTGTATTTTTTAGTAGAGATGGGGTTTCACTGTGTTAGCCAGGATGGTCTTGATCTCCTGACCTCATGATCCACCCCCCTCAGCCTCCCAAAGTGCTGAGATTATAGGCGTGATCCAGCCATGCCCTGCTAATTTTTTTTTTTTTTTTTTGAGACGGAGTCTCGCTCTGTAGCCCAGGCTGGAGTGCAGTGGCCGGATCTCAGCTCACTGCAAGCTCCGCCTCCCGGGTTCACGCCATTCTCCGGCCTCAGCCTCCCGAGTAGCTGGGACTACAGGCGCCCGCCACCTTGCCCGGCTAGTTTTTTGTATTTCTTAGTAGAGACGGGGTTTCACCGTGTTATCCAGGATGGTCTCGATCTCCTGACCTCGTGATCCACCCGTCTCGGCCTCCCAAAGTGCTGGGATTACAGGCTTGAGCCACCGCGCCCGGCCCATGCCCTGCTAATTAAAAAAAAATTTTTTTGTAGAGATGGGGTCTCACCATCTTGCTCAGGCTGGTCTTGAACTCCTGGGCTCAAGCAATCCTCCTGCCTTAGTCTTTCAAAATGCTGAGATTAGAGGTATGAGCCACCACATCTGGCTTATTTAGTTGTATTATTATTACTATTATTTTTAAGACGGAGTTTCACTCTTGTTGCCCAGACTGGAGTGCAATGGCACGATCTCGGCTCACTGCAACCTCCACCTCCTGGGTTCAAGCAATTCTCCCGCCTCACCTCCCGAGTAGCTGGGGTTACAGGCATGTGCCACCATGCCTGGCTAATTTTTGTATTTTCAGTAGAGAAGGAGTTTCACCATCTTGGCCAGGCTGGTCTTGAACTCCTGACTTCATGATCCACCCGCCTCAACTTCCCAAAATGCTGGGATTACAGGCTTGAGCCACTGCGCCCAGCCATATTATTATTATTTTTGAGACAGGGTCTTGCTCTGTTTCCCAGACTGGAGTGCAGTGGCATGATCAGGGCTCGCTGCAGCCTTGATCTCTCGGGACTCAAGCAATCCTCCCACCTCAGCCTCCTGAGTAGCTAAGACTACAGGCACATACCACCATGCCTGGCTAATGTTTTGGAATTTGGAATTTTGTAGGGACAAGGTCTCACTATGTTGCCCATGCTGGTCTCGAACTCCTGAGCTTAAGTGATCCTCCTGCCTTGGTCTCCCAAAGTGCTGGGATTACAGGCATGAGCCACTGGGCCCCCATCCCTGTTTTTTTGTTTTGTTTTGTTTTTAATAGAGACAGGGTCTTGCTATGTTGCCCAGGCTGGTCTTGAATTCCTGGGCTCAAGCGAGCCTTCCTCCTCAGCCTCCCAAAGTGCTGAAATTACAGGTGTGCACTACCACACGCAGCTCAACAAGAATTTAATAAAGGAATTGGTTAAATAGGTATTTGAGAACTGTTCTTGCTTAATATTTAATATACATTTTTAATTAACTTACTTTTAAAAAATTGCCTCACTTAGAAAAAAACTTGTTTATTTTACAAGGAATTTTTTATTTCTATTTTAAATAGAAAGCCAGTATCCTTTGTCTTACATAAAATCAGATAACCATAAAATTGACTCCAAGCAAAATCCTGCCCAGACGGAGGATGCAGTGAGCTTAGATAGCACCACTGGACTCCAGCCTGGGCAACAAGAGCAAGACTCCATCTCAAAACGAAACAAAAAAAAATCCTGCCTAGATAATGTGGCCCCCAGAAGTCTGAGCTGGAGACTTCTCCCTCATAGCTAAAAAAGAGAGGTGTTGGCCGGGCGCGGTGGCTCAAGCCTGTAATCCCAGCACTTTGGGAGGCCGAGACGGGTGGATCACGAGGTCAGGAGATCGAGACCATCCTGGCTAACACAGTGAAACCCCGTCTCTACTAAAAAATACAAAAAAACTAGCCGGGCGAGGTGGCGGGCGCCTGTAGTCCCAGCTACTCGGGAGGCTGAGGCAGGAGAATGGCCTGAACCCGGGAGGCGGAACTTGCAGTGAGCTGAGATCCGGCCACTGCACTCCAGCCAGGGGGACAGAGTGAGACTCCATCTCAAAAAAAAAAAAAAAAAAAAAAGAGAGGTGTTAAAGATAGTACCCATACCCATAAAGACTTCGTTTTTTTTTTTTCTTTTGAGGCAGTCTCACTGTGTTGCCCAGGCTGGAGTGCAGTGGCTCGATCTCAGCTCACTGCAACCTCCGCCTCCTGGGTTCAAGCAGTTCTCTTGCCTCAGCCTCCCAAGTAGCTGGGATCATAGGCATGCATCACCATGCCTGGCTAATTTTTTTTTTTTTTTTGAAGACGGGGTTTCACCATGTTGGCCAGGCAGGTCTCAAACTCATGACCTCAACTGATCCATGCGCCTCGGCCTCCCAAAGTGCTGGGATTACAGGCACCATAAAGACTTTATGACTTTATCAGAAGAATTGAAGGGGAATCCCTGTTCAGAGGGTGATTTCTTTCTTTCCTTTTTTTTTTTTTTTCTTTTTTTTTTTTTTTTTTTTGAGACAGAGTCTCCCTCTGTCATCCAGGCTAGAGTGGAGTAGCCTCAACCTCCCGGGCTCAAACGATCCTCTCACCTCAGCCTCCCGAGTAGCTGGACTACAGGCATGTGCCACCAATGCCCGGCTAATTTTTGTATTTTCTGTGGAGACAAGGTTTCACCATGTTACCCAGGCCGGTCTCAAACTCCTGTGCTCAAGTGATCCACTCACCTTGGCCTCCCAAAGTGCTGGGATTACAGGTGTGAGACACCACGCCAGGTCTCAGGGAGCGATTTCTAAGGTGACATTTGGTGGGTAGGCACCAGGTTCATCCCTCCCTCTCCCAGCTCCCCAGCCCCTCCTTTGCCCCCAGCTGACCTGTCACCTCCAAGGGCACCAGGTCTTGCTCATCCTCGATGCCCCTCACCACCTGGCAGCGGTACAGCCCAGAATCACTGGCCCTCAGCGGCCCCAGAAGTAGCGTGGCGTTGACTCGGCGCCGGGGGTAGGCAGGTAGTGACACTCGTCCCTGCCAGCTTTTGGCCACCCTCACGACGTTGTCCTTGGCCACCAGGATGGGCAAATCCTGTCGCTGGCCCGATGCAGTCCGCACCTTGGTCCACTTTATCCGAGGGGCATCTCGGGCTGCGCTAGGCCGTGGCTGCAGGGTAAAGAGACAGGGCAGGGCCACCAGCTCCGCCAGCGCAGCCCGCACGGACCCAGACCCCAGCTTCTGCATGTGGAGCCCCCTTTCGCTGGCATCGGCGATATCCTGTGTGCCTGGGTTGGAGAAGGTGGAGAGAGGGCGTGACTCAGAGGCAAGAACCAAGCAGGAACTGCTATTTCCCTCTTTTAAATTTTTTTTAAAAAGGGCTGAACCAGAATTCAAACCTAGGGCCACTTGACCTCAGAATCCAAGCAGTGACTGGACGCGATGGCTCATGCCTATAATCCCAGCACTTTGGGAGACCAAGGCGGGCAGATCACCTGAGGTTTGGAGTTTGAAACCAGCCTGACCAACATGGAGAAAACCCTGTCTTTACTAAAAATACAAAATTAGCTGGGTGTGGTGGCTCATGCCTGTAATCCCAGCTACTCGGGAGGCTGAAGCAGGAGAATTGCTTGAACCTGGGAGGCGGAGGTTGCAGTGAGCCAAGATCGCGCCATTGCACTCCAGCCTGGGCAACAAGAGCAAAACTCCGTCTCAAAAAAAAAAAAATTATTTTTAGAGATGGAGTCTCTATCGTCCAGGCTGGAGTGCAGTGACATGATCACAATTCATTACAGCTTCAAGCTCCTAGGCTCAAGCAGTCCTCCCATCTCAGCCTCCCAAAAGTGCTGGGATTATAGGTATGAGCCACTGTGCCCAGCCCCTTATTATTATTATTATTATTATTTTATTTATTTATACTTTTGAGATGGAGTCTCGCTCTGTCTCCCAGGCTGGAGTGCAGTGGCATGATCTCAGCTCACTGCAACCTCTGCCTCCTGAGTTCAATCAACACCTCAGCCTCCCAAGTAGGTGGGATTACAGGTGCGTGCCACAATGCCTGGCTAATTTTTGCATTTTTAGTAGATGAGTTTCACCATGTTGGCCAGGCTGGTCTCCAATTCCTGACTTCAACTGATCCGCCTACCTTGGCCTCCCACAGTTCTGAGATTATAGGCGTGAGCCACCACACCAAGCCTTATTATTATTTTTTTGAGTCTGACTCTGTCACCCAGTCTGGAGTGCAGTGGCATGAGCTCGGCTCACTGCAACCTTCGCCTCCTAGGTTCAAGCGATTCTCATGCCTCAGCCTCCTGAGTAGATGGGATTACAGGCATGTGCCACCACACCTTGCTGATTTTTGTATTTTCTGTAGAGATGGAATTTCACCATGTTGGGCAGGCTAGCCTGGAACTCCTGACCTCAAGTGATCTGCCTGCCTCTGCCTCCCAAAGTGCTAGAATTATAGGCATCAACCACTGTGCCTTGCCCCTCACTTTATTTTTATAAGGACAAGGATTTTACTCCAGTGCCACTGACTCACTGTATGGCCCCAGGAGAGGCATTTTCCTTCCCTGAGTCCCAGTTTTTCCGAAAGGTAAAGCGAGAGACAGCTAATGAAAAGGAAATGGTGTTTGCGGAGTACTGTCTTTATAACAGGCACTTTATAGCAATCAGCTCATTTGATTTTCATAACCATCTGCAGAGTAGCAATGTCTCATTCTCTTTGGGGAAAGTTGAGGAAACTGAAGTTCAGAGAGATCATTATGCTTGCCTAAGGTCACAGACCAAATATGTGAGGGATTTCTAAAATCTGGGCTCTTGACCACCAGCAGAGGCACCCAGACCTTTATTTCCATTGCTCCACCCTTGGCAGACATCACGAATCAATCTCTGCACTATTCTCATTTCTTTCTTTCTCTCTCTCCAGTTCATCTGAGCAAAACGATGAGAGGCGGGAATCTCCAGCTTCTGCTGACAATGACTAAAAATAACCTCTTAGGTATCTTGTTCGCTTTTGACTGTTCAAAGACCTTTTAAAATCTATTCTCATCTTATTCTCTATCCCATGCCAGGAGACCAGCAGGGGAAGGCTCTGGAACTCAAAAGCTGCCCCATATTGTCCATCCCCCAGACCCCAATCTCTCCCTCCCCACAAACCAACTCACCCTGTTCCCCAGCCACAAAGAGCAGCATCTGCGGCATCAAAAGGCCCAAGGCCCAGACAAACGTGGCCCCCATCCTGGATCTGGAACAAAATGGAAAGGGAGGGAGGAGTGAGCCATAACCCAACCCTCCCAGATATTCAGCATGGCAGGACCAAACTCCCCCACTCTACAGATCAGGAAACCAGGGCTCAGAGAGACCAGTGTGTTATTCTAGGTCACAGAAGGAGCCGGCAAAGGGCTGAGCCAGAATTCGAACCCAGGGCCACTTGACCTCAGACGCGGTGGCTCACGCCTATAGTCCCAGCACTTTGGGAGGTTGAGGCAGGAGGATTGCTTGAGGCCAGGAGCTTGAGACCAGCCTAGGCAACATAGTGAGATCTCATCTCTATTAAAAAATTAGCTGGGTCTGGTGGTGCACACTTTTGGTCCCAGCTACTCAGGAGGCTGAGGTGGGAGGATTGCTTGAGCCCAGGAGTTCAAGGCTGCAGGGAGCTATGATCGCACCACCACGCTCCAGCCTGGGTGACAGCACAAGACTGTCTGAAAATAAAACAAAACAACAAAAAACAATGTAAGCAATGAAGTCTGTGGTCAGAAGCCTGGGTACTATCGTGAATCAAATCTGGAATTGACTCACTGTTCCTTGTGTGTGATCTTGGACAAGTTGCTTACCTTCTCTGTGCCTTACTTTCTCTGTGGATCAGATGGGGATAACATCAGGTGGTTGAAAGGAACGGATGAGTCAATATATATAAAATGCTTAGAACTACCTCATGCAGTAAGGGGTACATTTTAGCTGCTGCTATTATTATTACTGACCTTAACACAGCCAAGACTGAAATATCATTTTTCAAGTCAGCCTCCTCCATCAGACTAGTGTCTCCTAGAGGGCAGCAGTCCATCCCAGTCCTCCCAGCATCCCCAGTCCAGGCAGCAGGCTGGCCTCTAAGCCATCCTTTAATCTGGGTTTGCTGGCTGACACGATTCGCAGCTTCAATTCCAGGATTTGGTTGTCACCAAGATTCTATTCTTGGTTTCTGGGATTTTGGAGGAGCCGCCAACTCCTAGCTGGAGGAAGGGGCTCACCCCTGCCCACCCATCCTCCTCCTGACTTCACACAGCCCAACAAAGATGCTTCTTAGGCCCACAGACAAACTTCAATTGTGGGTCCAGTTCCCTATAGGGGCTAGGACCCATAGGGATAAAGTGGACAATTATTAAGTGCCTACTGTGAGCAAAGCCAGTCGTTGGGACACAGCAGTACATTTCCTGACTTCACATTCTCCCAGAGACTAGGAATCCTGGGGAGGTGGTCCCTCCCCGAAACCTCCCACCCCTGCCAATCCCCCTCACCAGGCTGAGGAGGTGGGCGCAGATGGAAAATTAGAACATCATTTGCAAACCCAACCCTTGCTCCCTGCCCCTATAAGAAATTATCCTTGAGGAAGGGGTGTGAACAGAGTCCAGAAGGGGAGGTTGTAGGGGACAGCTGTCCCCTTCCCCAGTTCTCCTTCCCAGCTGCCAGAGTTCTCGGCTGGGAGGCCGGCCTGGGACCTGTCCGTGGTGCTGAACTCTGAGGCGGCAACGCGGCGGCAAAGCCCACCTGGTCCACCCCTGCCTCCCGCCTGCCAACAGGATGCCTCGGGGACCAGAGATGGCTAGAGGTTTGCCTCAGGCTGCACAGCAGGGTAGAGGTCAAGGCCAGACCCTGGACCGGTGCTCCCAACTACCAACTTGTAAACCTCAGTAACCTCTGCCTTCATCTCAGGCTGTTCTCATTTCTTCCCCTTGGAACTCCAAGCAAGTGTGCGGTCCCCTCACGGCTGTTCTAGGCCTGGCCAGGTATTAGAGAGAGACAGGACTCCAGGTTGCACCTGCCCCCAGCAGGGCCTTAGGAATGGACAAGGCCAGAGAATTCTCTCTTTCTCTCTGTCTCTCTCTGTCACACACATACACGTACACGCGTACACGCGCGCGCACACACACACACACCCCCCATTAAGAGGTCAGACTACATCCAGATAGCCCTGCTTCTAATCCAGGACTAGCTGCTTCCATCTCTCTGTGCCTCAGTTTCCCCACCTGTAAAATGGAGATTATCCAGCAAGTACCGCCTACAGCTACTGTGAGGACGAAATGACCTAAGACTTGCAAAGTCCTAGAAATGTTAAATTTAAAAACAGCTCTTTAGACACAAAGCCTCATGTATACACTAAAAATATACTGAGGTTGCCCAACATGGTGACAGACACAGTTTCAGGTGCACACTCCCCACACACACCCTCCCACTCCCTTCCACTCGCACCCTCACACACCCACACCCTTCTCTTAAAATACCTCCTCCCCAGGGCGGCCAGAGATGAGCATTTACACAGCTGTCTGGGGCCCGTGCCCTCATGAATAATGTACGAGCCTCATGCATATGCAAGCAGGGGCCTGCGGGGTGCTGGAGGAGGGGCAGCTCAGATCCATGTGAATGTGTGTGTGTGTGTGAGTGTGTGTGTGAGTGTGTGTGTGAGTGTGTGTATGTGTGTGTCCCCTCCTTCACTTCACCCCCATCCCAAGTCTCGGTTAGCACTGAATGAGGGTGAGTTTGCCAATGGGCATTTGTGAGCGTGACGGGGTGTGTGTCCGGGGTGTTGTGTCCTGGCAAGGGTGTGCAGGCGGTTGTGCCATGTGGTGTGTGCATGTTGTGTGTGAGGGCCTGCAGCAGCTCCGTGCACCGGGTGGAGCACATGGGACCTAGTGTGATCTGTGGTTGTGTGTGGGTCTGAGTGTCCCTCGGCAGGGGGCTGTGCGCATATGTGTGTGTTTCTGACCTGAGAGTCAGGGTGTATTAGTGTGCATGGGTGTGAATGTGGAACTCCGTGGAGGAGAAAGGGAGATCGGCTCAGTCATCACCCCAGGCTGCCCCTTGGGGACTTCAACCCGTGCTCAAGCTTTCCCTGTTAGTGCCCCAACTCTGAACACAGACCGCATTCCACACCCCCATGCCCAGGGTGCACACTGCCAATCTCATGGAAAGAACCCTTGGCCCCTCCAGATACACAAGCGGGACACACACAGCCACACACCCCAGACACAGACCCGGGGGGAAACACACACTCACACAGATTCACAGTGACATTAACAAAGAGAGACAATATGGGCACTTACAAGACAGGCGGCATGTCTTCTGCACAAAGACACACACCCACAGTCTCGGGCCCCCCCCACATAAACCCCTTGATGAACGGAACAGCCTCAGACATAGCTCCTCACTCACTCACACGGCGATGCCAGCCCCTGGCACAAACTGAGATGGATAAATGTGGCCTCAGTGACCGATGGGCACTCATCATTTTGCCACATGGTGATGTGGCCCTCAGCACAAGTTTTCTGACAAAGACACAACCACAGTCACATCAGATTCACAGGGGACCCTAGAACCCCTGGGCATACTCCCCCTCCCCGCCTGTCCAGGGCGGACACACACACAAAACCCCCATATCCTTGAGGGGGAACTTTGATTTCAGAATGTCCATCAACCATAGTCCCCCAGTGGGGTCCCACAGTGCACCCACCCCTCCCTGCCCGCCCCGCCCCCACGTCCCCCGCTGGGGCCCAGAGCCAACCCTCTCCCTGGCCTGGTTGTTTCTCATTGATGCTGCCTGAGAGGAACAAAGCCCCGCGCGTAGGGATGGGGGTCGCTCCTGCCCAGACAGGGCCTGGGGTCCCAGCCCCTTACTTCCCAGCGTCTGTGCCCCCAAACCAAGCCAGGGCTTCCACACGTGTCCATATGGACAGGTGGAACTAAAGGGGACGGGGGTAGGGGTCTGTGTCATGCTGTAAAGACGTGGGAGGCTGTGAAGGTGCTGGGGGACAGCCCCCGCTCTGAGCTGGTATCCCTCACAGGTCCTGGGGATCCATAGCTGGGCAGTCTAGGGGACCCCCACCCAACATTCACCTGGGACACCCAGTGTGTTCCCTGGGATAAGGGACAACACCTCAACCCAAGGTCTAAGGGAATAACGGGGAACCACGTTGGGATGGGGCCCCCCAGGACCTCCTCCCTGAGTCAGAACGGACCTGACCCAAAAGGACAGGGAGACGGCAGGGCGCCCCTTCCCCATGGCCGTTCCTCTCAGCGCAGATACCTTTCCACTGGGCACAGGGTGATCTGGGGGGCCCCCTCCCCACTGCAGTCCGGCCCGGAATCCTCCATTCATCCGCAAATTGGGAATCCCCACTTAAAATCCTGGGGTGTCTCGGCTGAGATACGGGGGTGCCCTGTTCCAGAGTCCCCCCATTCGGCATCTGGGTGTCCTCTTCTTCTCTCCAAACTCGGGGGGCCCCTCCCCTAACCCTGTTTCCCATTGCTCCCTCCCCAACCCTGAGACCCACCCCCAGCCCGGCCCCCTCCCCACCGGGGGGTTGTCTCCGCATTCCACGGACAACCTTCCTCCCCAAATGTGTGTCCACCTGACATTCCCAAGCCCCCTCCCAGTTTACGCTCCCTCCTCAACCCGGGGCTCCCCTCCCCCGCTTCAGCCCCCTCCCCATTCTGGGGGCTTCTCCCTGGTCTCGTGTCCTCTCCCTAATCCCGAGCTCTGTCTCTAATCCCAAAGTCTTCTCCCCGCCAACACGGTCCCCTCACGGACCCCCCACCTGGCTCCTAGCTCGGACGCATCCCGGGGCGGTCGCGCGGCACAAAGGACGCTGCGCTGCGGCTCAGCTAGCTCCGCGCCGGGTCCAGCCCCTGCGCCCTGCGCTCCGCTCGCCCCAGCGCCGCCTCAGTGCTTATAAAGGGGCCGCGATGCCGCTCTGCGCATGCGCCCCCGCCAGCCAGAGGCGTCTGGCTGCGCGAGGGAGGGGGGCTCCCCTGTCTAAAATCCCCACCCCGCCCATTTTTTGGACACCCACCGCACCCAGGAGAAGACGGCACTGACTCTCCTCCCATCCTCTTTGCCCCAGGAACCGCGTTAAACGTCCCCATTACGCCCCAGAATGAGGCGGTCCCATTTTACAGGTGGGGAAACTGAGCCCCAAGGAGGCAAAGTCGCTTCCCAAGGTCACGCACAGAGGCAGAGCTGGGATTCGAACCTCGCCCTGCCTGATTCTCTAGGGCTCACGTTCAAAGCAGTTTTGGCTACAATTACTGGTTTACCCCATTTACAGAGAGGAAATTGAGGCACGGACAAGACGGGGAGACTCCTTGTTTACACAGCTGGTAAGAGGCATGCAGGGTGAGAGATCAGGTGTGTGACACCCCCGAGCTGTTTCCAGCAACTCCAGCCAGATTGTATCATTCATTCATTCACCTTTGTCCGATCAGCATTTATGGTGCTCTGGCTATGGACTGGGTACTGCTGTTGACACAGGCAGAATTTTGCTTTATGCAGAGGCATAGGCTTGTCCCTGTCATGAGACATGAGACCCCAGTTTTGTTTTTGTTTTGTTTTTTTTCTGAGACAGAGTCTCGCTCTGTCACCCAGGCTGGAGTACAGTGGCACAATCTTAGCTCACTGCAACCTCCACCTCCCAGGTTCAAGCAATTCTCCTGCCTCAGCCTCCCAAATAGCTGGGATTACAGGCACCTGCCACCACGCCCGGCTAATTTTTGTATTTTTAGTAGAGATGTGGTTTCACCATGTCAGCCAGGCTGGTCTTGAACTCCTGACCTCAAATGATCCGCCTGCCTCAGCGTCCCAAAATGCTGGGATTACAGGCATGAGCAGCCAGCCTGGAGACCCCAATCTTTAAAGCCTAGATCCAAGGCTGGGCGTGGTGGCTCACGCCTGTAATTCCAGCACTTTGGGAGGCCAAGGTGGGTGGATCCCCTGAGCTCAGGAGTTTGAGACCCGCCTGGGCAACATGGGGAAAACCCTTCTCTACAAAAGAAAAATACAAAAATTAGCTGAACAGGGTGACCTGCACCTGTAGTCCCAGCTACTTGGGGGCTCAAAGCAGGAGGATCCCCTGAGCCCAGGAGGTCGAGGCTGCAATGAGCTGTGCTCGCGCCACTGCACTCCAGCCTGGGTGACGAAGCAATACCCCATCTCTAAAATAAATAAATAAATAAATAAATAAATAAACGCCTAGATCCATACAATGGAATGTTAGCCATAAAAAGGAATGAAACACTGATCAGTGCTACAATATGGATGAACCTTGAAAACATGATGCTCAGTGAAAGCAGACAGACACAAAAGGCCAAATAGTTTTTGGCTCCATTTACAGAAATGTCCAGGTTACATTGGGTGTGGTGGCTCACACCTGTAATCCCAGCACTTTGGGAGGCCATGGTGAGAGGCTCCCTTGAGGCCAGGAGTTCAAGTCTAGCCTGGGCAACAAAGCGAGACCCTTTTGTCTCTATAAAAAAACAAACAAAC